>NC_143170.1:1265000-1890000 GCF_047325235.1 Durio zibethinus | reverse complement strand
CCCATGTACCAAGCAATTTCCTGCAATAAATAAATGAGCAAGCAAACACAAGTTCCACGAAATAAGAAAGTATAATACCTCAAGTTCAGAGAAGAAGTGTAATTCTAATGCTTCAACCAAGAAAGGCAAGTAAGGCATAATGTGCGCTGAAAAGAACTTGGAAAACTACAAATATCAATACAGATCCATTTTCATAGGACAAACTGCGGGAATGCCATTCAAGCAGGCATAATATGAGCAGCATATTGTATGGTTCAAGCTACAATGGATTATAAGAGATGATATACAAAACTTTATCCACTCAACTAAGTCGAGCAATTTTTCTCATTTCCAGGAAAGTTTTTGGTTTGGTGCAAATCATATTTTGCACATGAACTTATATCAAATAGTCAAAAAGTATATCTTTCACACTCTAGAATTGAGGCAGTTTTACAAACACCTTTCACACTTTCAGTCTATCACCCAACAGTTACATTGGCAACAGTCCGTTAAGGTCTACATCTTATTAATCTTATCATTTCCATATGCTTATCGAAAGTAACACCTGCAAAAAGAATTCCATAGAAGGCAACACAATAAACAAAATGGTAATGCCACAACCTGAGAAAGTGCAGGATTGGCTGTGCCAGAAAACACTTTAAGCCTGGCAGCGTTTCTGTTAACAGTTGTCTCCATTCGAGCTGATTCCAAGAACTTGGGCAGTGTCCTTTCATTAAGGATAGGAATCGTTGGCTTCCCATTTCCATAATTCACTGGTTGAGGCAGGTCACATTTCTAGTATTCAAAAAAAGAAAAAAAAAAAGAGCAAGCACCCATATCATTATAACTTGAACATCACTCAAAAAAGAAGACAATTTATAGAACTTTTTCTTTTCCAGTTACCCAAAATTTTGCCTTTTTATTGAAAGATTTTCCCTTTAGCCAAAATGTTTCACAGAAAAAAAAATTAAAAAGAAAAACGTTGTACTGTCGATTTCATCATACACCCACACGTGCAGCACATTATTGCATAAAAATAATACTAATAAATATTCAAATATTCAATTCCAATAGACACAGACACCGAATTATAAAATAAGAAAAATTAAAAAAAGGACAACCATCGAAAAAACCAAAAATTAAAAATAAATCTCACTTCAGAACCTTGAAGACATCCAAAAAAATTGTAAATTAATCTTTTTTTCAAAAATTAAATATAGCTTACGAAGGTGTTAGAACCGCAGATACGAGAGCGAGACTCATTGAAACCAACGCTTTTGTGGCTTAGACAGCAACGAGAGAAGAGAGAAGACGACGAGGACGACCAAAACGACGACGATTTAGAAGGCGAAGGAATCGCCAACGCAGCCATTCCTTAATTTGTTAATATCTTTTTGCAGTTAGGGTTGGGCTCTCCGGCGGTTTAAAACTTTACGCGGCGGCGAAGGAGCGGTTGAAGGGGTGAAGGAGGGGTTGGCAATTTTATCGATTAACGAGTTAGCGTCGTGGCTCTCTTCCTCTTTTTCTGTCCCTTCACCACATTTGGATTCCCACGCTACCCAACGTACACGCCTTTTATATTTTTTTTATGCTAAGGTGGCGCACATATGGTAATCTCAACGACGCCGTTTAGGACTTAGCTTTATTTCTCTCACATAAATTTAGATATGATAATTTGGGAGTAAAAAAGCACACGTACACAATAAATAAAAAATATAAATTTGTTTTTATTAAAAAAAATTTTATATTATTTTCACGTTCTGTCATTTTAAAATTACCAAGTGATGAATCTAGACATTTTTTTTCATAACTCGAGGGTTTGTTTTATTTATAAAAGTTTTAATTAAAAAAATGAACAAAATTGAGATTAAAAAAGGGAGGAAAAGGAATTTATATACTTATGTATTATATTATGGTTTAAAAAGTGTAAATTATATATGGTAATTTTGTAAATATATAGGTATCAAATAGTTTAAAAGAAAATTAAATATTAATAAAATAATTATGTTTAAATGGGATTTCCAAATTCTAAGTTTTGGGAGTCAAAGTAAAATCAGAATAAACGTGTTTCACGAGCTTTGACGCCAAAAACTTAGAATTTTAAAATCCCATTTAAACATTGTTATTTTATTAATATTTAAAACGTTTTTTTGAGGCCCGATAAAAGGCTGGACTGTCCCATCAGCCTCATTCCATTGAAAATTCTAAGCCTTGGGAGTCAAAGTAAATCAGAAACTTACAAAAAAAAAAAGTAAATCAGAATGAGGCTGATAGGACAGTCCAGCCTTTTATCGGGCCTCAAAAACGTAGAAAATAGTGTAGTCGTACCGGTCGGTGATGAACACTTTGCCTTTTACTTGCAACAATTTGATTTTGATTCTTCCTTGTCACTTCTTACGCCATGATTCTCTCCTGACCAGGTCCAAAAACTTCTGCCAATAATTCGTTTGTATTACCGGAAACACCGTCCAGCTTTCATATTTTACTTTCTTAAATTCTTGAATGATAAATTATGAAAAAAAATTACAGAAAATGACAGATGAAGGATAACCCGGAGAGTTTTACCCAGGTTCCAGGATGAAATTTGCCCATACTCAAGTAAAAGGCAAGTTGGCAACCCTATCCCTGGTTATTGGTTTCTTTCTTTCTCTCTTTCCTAATTTTTCATTTCATTATCAAGGTGAGAAATCATCTTTTGTTTTCCAGCTGGTTAGGCAAGTGGATGACACAGAAGACCTTATCCTCTATCTGGTCCGTTTTGTCAGTGTGGCATGGTGGCTCAGGGGCAGCGCTTTCAACAAAATCACTTTCTCATTATGAAAAATTGATAGGGTGTTTTTCTCAATTTTTGGAAGAGTAAAATGAATTAAACCCCAACCACGTTTTAATTGCATGTATTTAAAGCTGTAACAGTAAAACTATACCACAAACAATCAGCATTTCTTGACGTTTGAGTGTGAAGTTACAAAATACAGCCAAGATCCAAAGTATGAATGAAAGAAGCATCAGAGATTGCTTTTGCGGTGGTCAACGACTCTTTGTTTCAAAAGAGGAAAAAGAAAGAAAGCATTTCACAAGTAATTACTAATTATTGGTCGAACACAAACAGCTCTAACTGACATGAGATTCCGGCCTGGAGTGAGGTTCTTTTGTGGGCTTCATAATGAATACATTTTATGTAAACATGTGTATATACCTACACAGACACAAGCATTGGCATGTCCAAGAGAGAGAGAGAAGCCATATCCCTTGTGAGAGATGTGCTTGAGACAGAACTAAGCTGCCAGCTTTCCATATTTTCAAGTAACTGAATTACTGTTTTCAGATGTGGAAGGCTGCAACATGTGAAACTAAAATGAGCCAAGAAACTTGGAAACACAGTCGTACAGGTTATTAACAATAGGCAACAAAAGGTATTCTCTGCTTTTTGCACAAGACTTCAATTTACACTTTTGTGGAGCATTCATCCTTAAGATCACAAGTCAAACTATGAAACGAAAAAAAGAGTTCTGGCCGAAGAGAATTAATTGAGCTCATTTACAATCAGAAACAGAACAAAAATAGTCTCTTCAATAACTTATGCTAGTGTTATATAAAGCAGTTAAATATAAGAAAAAATATCCCACTATTGATTTTGCGGTCCTTCTCTGGTACTTGTCCCCTTTACTGAAAAGAGATAGAGCCCAAAACGATTCTGGGCGCCCTCAGTCTTTTTGCTACTTTGAAGTAGCTCGCCCCATTTGCAGCCCAGCAACACTAGATATTAAAGTCTTTCATGGTTTCTTCAAAAAATAAAAAATAAAAGGTCTTTCATGCTAAAATCATGGGGTTTTTATACGTTACATAATGGCATTTAAATGATCAACATTCTCTTGCATAACGGCAATTTCAATGGGGAACTGCAACAAATACGAAAGTCCCTTTACCTGAACTCATTACTGGAACCTGACAAATTTTGTAACATGCCACCGTTACTCCAAGGTCCTTAATTAAGAACTTGTATAAATTTCCAACACAACCCATGCTACAAACCCTTCCTTGTTCCAAGAAACCAAGCCAAACCAACCTGTCTCCGTCTGTTTGCAATGTGTTATTTCCAACAGATACTTGTGCTCTTACTAGCGCTGGCATTTGCCATAGCTATCACTCCTGCTTTCTCAGTTGTTAGATGGTATGAAAGATACATGCCAAACCCAAGGCTCTGTTGGGAACAAATTAATAAGGTGTTGCCAGCATGAAATTTACACGTCCTTGGTTGAAAAGAAGATAAACCTCGGTTGTGAATGCTGTGAAGCAATTCAGGGTCTGTCTCACAAGTGCAAGATTTGGATTTTTACCCGTGGAAGATTCACTCCTGAGTTTGGTAATCAAGTTAAAGGTATTTGTGCTACATGTGGCATCACTCTTCCACCGAGTTATCGCGTTTACTACCCTATGGACAATCCTGCCAGTCAGCTTGTAGATTGAGGGGTTGAGTAACTGTTACAGTTGAAAAATATAACTATCTTGAACAAGACCAGAAGAGGAGTTGATATGTAGGAAGCATCAACTGCAAGAACAAAGATGAATGAATCGACTTGTAGAGGGTGGTATTTTAAGTAGCAGTACACTATAATTTTTTTCTCTTCATTGCTGTTCTTTTTTTTTTTTTTTAATTTTTATGTCAAGGATAATGAAATCCGTTGTTCTTATCACTGGCAATTTTCCATGGAGGTTACTCTAGATTAAGCATGTTGCCAGATACAATCACAGCTTGACAGGTGATTCTCCGGCCGAATCTATAAGGCAAATTCACTCTTTTAACAAGGAAAAAACATATAGGCGACTTGAGCATTCCAAGTTCAAGCTTTTTTCCATTCATCAGTTTGTCAGTTATTTTGTGATGAATTAATTAAATCAAAACTCTCTCCCAAGTTCTAAAAGTCCAAGCATGATTTTATGATGTGAAGATTGAAAAAACGTTTTTCTTGTGATAAAAGTTACTAAGGAGTAGTTAAATGATGGTACATGGTGTCATAACATATAGATCCGAAAATTTATAGTTAGATTTAACAAGAAGAGTCATCACTAATCTTTTTCTTAGATGTGATTGGCCATCTAATGAATCTATCTTTTTAAGAAGCTCTTAAGCTAGATTAAGGGTCCCTAAAAAATGGGTTCTGATCTATTAATCAAAACAAAATTTGGGAGTTCAATTATATATGAGAAATATTATAATACTCTCATATGCCCATTCAAATGATGGTACCATTTTATTTTAAATTATCCAAAGGTCGTAATTTTAATGGTCATAAATTTTAATGTTAAATATTTGGAAATAACTTTTAAAATTCTCCATCAAGCTAGTATAATTTTTTAAAATATTTTCTTACCTTAAGAGTATTAAAAAATCTCATTTATTTTTTTGAAGAGGTTTCGTCGTCGAAAAAATGTTTAATCATTATTTTTTATTTTTTGTTGAAAATATATCTAACTATTTCACCATCTTGGTTAAATTAGAAATGTCTTCTCATCTAAAAATTTCTTAAATAATCAACTATTTGTAATTATTAATCTTGAATTAAAAATACAATCCTATCTTTTTTTCTCTAAGGCTTAAGATTGAAACCTTACACTTTTTACTTTTTAGGTTAAGTAGCAATTTTACAATCCCACAAATTCAAGAGGATGCATTACCTTTTGATTACAAAATCACTTAATAAAAATACAAACTTAGAATACCTTTTAAAGTTTAAGTGTTTGCCTAATGTAAGTACAAAAAACTTTGATGAATGAACAACAATATAGCTTGGATACAATAGATATAGATTTTAAGCTCTAACAACTCTTGATTCTTTAAAAGAATAAAAATATAGCTTGTTAGATCTTGCTCTCTTGATTCATCAATCTTCTTGGTATATTAGAGTGGCCAACATATAAAAAACTTGAAGAACTAGCCGTTGGAAAAGCTTGGGAAGAAGAAATGCTCGTTGGTAGCATGAAAAAGTAACCATTTGAGGGATCGATCGATTCATGTTTTAAAATCAATTCATGGCTTGAAAAAGCCTACCCGATCGATCCATTCCTTGAGGGGATTAATTGGTTCAAGTTTTAAAACCAGTTCTTGGCTTGAAAATGTACAACCCGATCAATCCCTTCATTGAGGGGATCAATTGGTTCAAGGGGGTGATCGATCCTCTTCATAAGGTGATCGATCCCTTTTGTAATCCTGGAGCTAAAATTCTGTTATGGGTAGAAAAAAAATTGATCCATTCCCTGAAGGGATCGATCCTATCCATCTAGGTGAATGTCTCTTGTTTTGTACTTTACTCACTCATTTGATTATATGTTGAGTTATACAAATCCAAATCACAAAATATTTAAAGATTTAGAAACTATACATAAAGGGCTTTCTATGCATATAAAATTCATCACCTAATTCATTGTGTATGAATTATAGTGAATTTTCAAATCTACCTCTTGTGCAATTTTTAGACAACTGTAAAGTATTCAGTAAAAATTTAAAATCTCTTCTTTGAAAATTTGGATTTTGATTTTGTTTAATGCATTAAAAAGTGGACTTAAAGAGCTTTCCAACCATATAAAATTCAAATATTAAAGCTTTCTGAATTAATACAAAAAAATAAAACATCAATGTTAGAAAACTTTATTCTTGTAAAACAACTTTCTTAAGTTAATTTATTTCTCAAAACCAATATTGTTATAATTGTATTAAGTCTAAAATGAATAAGTTCACTTTAAAAACAACAATTAGACTTTCATTTAAGCTCAAATAAATAATCTTTAAAGACATATTTGGTTTGAGAAATATGAAAATAAAGAAAAGTTTATTTACACTATGAAAAACATATTATTTATTTAGTACAAAAATATAAAACTTAAAAACATATACTAAATAAATCTTTTTCAAAACTTAATCAAACTTATTTAGCTTAATGTTTTATCATTTCAAAACAAGAATCAATTCAAGGCTAAGAGGATTGTATATAGCAGTTAGGGTCTGAAAGTGGGTTGATATGTTGGTGGGTAAGATGGTCGTAGGGTAGGCTAATATAGGTAAGGTAAGGTATTATTCACTACAGGATAATATAAGGAATAACCTTGTGATAGATAATATTGATAACCCATGAACTGTTGTCTATCAAAGCTTACAGCTTGAGCTTCAGTCTTTTTTTTCTTTGGTGCTTTCTTGGTGGAAGCTTTTTCTCTTTCCAACTTGTCATTTTTAATAGCATTCTCAATGATTTCGGTTGAGATCACCATGTCAACAAAATTTTTTATTGCATTCTCTATCATCTTTTCATAATAGAGAGATTTTAAAATACTGACAAATAATATTGTGGTCTCTTTCTCAGTTAAAGGATGCTAAACTTGAGTAACTATGTCATTCTATCTCTAGGCATACTCCTTGAATGATTGAGTTACTTTCTTCTTTATATTCTGTAAATATAGATGATCATGGACTAAATCTATGATATGTCGATATTGGCTAATGAAATTA
The DNA here is from genome assembly GCF_047325235.1 of Durio zibethinus. Taxonomy (NCBI): domain Eukaryota; kingdom Viridiplantae; phylum Streptophyta; class Magnoliopsida; order Malvales; family Malvaceae; genus Durio; species Durio zibethinus. Next base: position 1,882,520 of record NC_143170.1, on the reverse strand, counting down.
CATGCCATATCACTCTTGGACTGAATATGGGTCATGTCTAGTTAGACATACCATCTAACAATAGAATCAATAAGGTTATCTTGAAATACGTGCATTAATAATTTTTCATTATTAGTATGAGCAACTATATTCTAGTAATACATGATAATGTGGACTTTAGACATATTTTACCATTATAATTTTCAAACTTCGATACCTTGAACTTCATAAGAATAATGATATATGGGACTAAACAAAGCCCAACAACATCCACGAAACCATAAAAACCAATTTTTTCCACCTTTCGTAATTTTTTCTTGAGCATATGTATTTCTCTGTTAGTTATTGAGTCCTTTAGTAACTCGATCCTTTTTGGTTTTAATTTCTCTTTTTTGTTTGAATCATCCAGATTAAGGACTTAGATTGATTCCATTACCTTATCAGTAAAGATAGAATTTATATAGCTTTGGTAATACCTTAGATTTGAAGTTGATGGCGTTTCGAGGTATGTATACCTTACAAGGTATGTGAACTACTGTGGTGGTACATCCCAAGTGCATTTTGTGTGAACTGAGCTTGATGTGGATCAAAACTAGAAAGATATAAAAGGCCAGCCACCTTTTGTGATGGATGATCCTACTGGCTTGTATTTTTTTTTACATTTTTCCCCTTGTTTAATTTGTTTAAAGCCTTTAAAATCTTACTCGACTCCCCTTCAAGCTTCTTTTGAGCTTTCTTTATCTTTTCGAAATGATTAAAAAAATTTTATTACATTTGTCTATCTCGAGCTCTTGTATTGTATTTATGAGTTGATCGTGTGAGATTTTTACTTGGTGGAGGTATTTTTGAATCTTAAGTACCACCATTATGTCATTATTAGAAATGCTATGCTTTATATTTGATATTTTGATGTATGAATGTAATGTACTAATATTTGTCACATAACTATCATTGATAAAAGAAATCTCAATTTGAAACTTTACTTAATAAAATTTCAAAACTACATCCTAACAAAACCAAAACAATATTCTAAAGTCCTAAACATTACTTTAATGCCTCTTTATAAATTTTTTAGCTTACTGGTAATAATTTTATGCCTTATCAGGGAAGTCAAGCAACCATTGCCCATGAACTCCTATTGGTTACACCGTAGCTTTCAATTCTTTCATTTATTTTTTCATTTTTAACGCTTTGTTTGCAACAGTGTATAATTGATCAAACAAGTGCCTTAGATGTTTTTGTTGTTCCGTGCAGATGTCTTTTCATAGCTCACTCTGTTTAGCATGTTTCTTGCATTCATTAGTCAAAGCTTTTACATATGTTGTGCATTGATCTACTATTCTTTGTAGCATTTGGCTATGTCTATGCACATTAACAGTGCCTTTTTGTCATTCTTCTACCCTTGTTTTCAATAATTCATTTTTTTTTAAAGTTGGGTAAATTCTGATGTGATTGATGAATGTGTCTTCTCTAGATCATTGAATAAGGCTTTCCACTGATCTTTTTACTTAGTGAGGCTCTGGATTTTTTATTCTTGAAGCTTCAAACTTTTTTTCATTTCTATCTTCAATCGCTTATTTCTTTGCTCTAGCTCATCTTTTTCAATTTAAAGTTTCCTTTTAGCCTTTTCCACTTTGAGCAAGAGATCTTGAGGAATCAACTTTGGGGAATGGTCAACTATTTATTTTCGAGGAAGCATAATGTCTTTGCCCCTCTTTATATGCCACACAATATATTTTGAAGTGACATCATAAGTAAGCCTCCTTTGGTTAACTCTGATGGTTTGTTTCCATGCCTTTTTAATTATTTCAATCATTCCATCGCCCATTTTTAGTGAAAGAAAATTTTCACTTGTTAAGTCCATAAATTTCTAGAATAAATTACTCACATCCAAATTGTCTTCTTACCAAAGTTGGGACATAAGTAATAGAATCGCATAAGCCCAATAAGAAAACCTAAGGTTGATTCCCATAACTATATAACATCGTATCATGACATATCCAAGGTGCTCTCTAAATTATCCTTTGGCTATCAAGCATATGAAAATATGAACCCATTCTTCTTTCAATTTTACTTTAGGCCATGTGCTGTAACAAAACTCCTTGATTGGAATACTAAAATGAAGGTATAGTTTATGAAACTTATTTTTTTCACATTCGACGTAACTCTTTATCTATATATAAAGCAGCTGTAAGCACCCATTAAACCAACATTTGCCATTTCTACGACAAAAATTCAAAGAGTGAATGATTTCTACTAAAATGGTTGGTATTATATTAACTATGTATTCTAACTGATCGACAAAGTCTATCACTACAACATCAATATATCCAATGACTTTTGAAAAGATTACCAATCCATATAGAGCTATAGCCATTGCCACTAACCCCTAATCATCATCTAAATGCTCTTGGATGAAGTCTCGTAGAAAACCCTATAGGATAGCCTTACTTTCACTTTTTATCTTGACACATGCATCAACTTGAGACAAGCTAAGTCTAAGCATTTGCATAATTTTTTATGATAACTTACCTTATTTGACTAATAAATCTTGTCTAGGTTTAGCAAATAAAAGTGAAGTAGGACCATGTTCTCTTTAATTTTTAGCACCATATTTATTTCATTGAAGATGAAACACCTATAAGAAGGCTCCTAAAATTGAAAGATGGCTCTAATCAAATTATTGTCCATATCTATTTGAAACAATGAAGCTATGTCTCCATATTTATTCTCAAATACCTCATGCCTTATTTTACTCATACATCCCTAACTATTACTTAGGTCAATCAGGTCATTTTATTGAAGATCGAAATGAACTCTCTTAGGCATGATGAGATAAAACCTTTAGGCAAGCAATTACCTTTTTTTTTTCTTACCTTCCTCTGACTTAATTTTCAATTGATGAGCAGATTCATAATGAATTGATGTACACTTTTATTACATTTGGTTTTTCATGGATGTAGATAAGAGATCTAATTTATGAATGATTGATATGTGGTAAATATTCCCTATATAAGAATTATGCAAATGACAATGTTAAACGTGACCATGAAAATGATAAATAAAATTAAATGCTAATGTAAGCACTAACTAAAATGATGCAAATGCACAAAGTCAAATAAATAAAGTGGTTAGATAATCAATATATCACACAAATTGTTCATTCTTGTTTTCTAACTTTGGGTTACATCTATTAAGAGGTAGGAAGGGCTTTATCTTAAGGCTGGCCTTTTAAGTGTAAATTATATGCAGGGTTAAGTGATTTTGATCGCTAAAGGTTCTTAAATTGTTCCTTACATTATTGGTCATCATAAACTAGTAAGGCATTTAAATCCTCACTCATCACAGGCTACGAATAGAAAGTATTCAATTTGAGTATGAGTATTTCATTAACCATTATGGAGATTATCATTTCACGAAAGTGTAGGTATTTTATCTCTTTTAAAAGGGACGGAGCTCAGTTATAGAGCTCATGTAATGTAAATGCATGTGATAGTGTGTGTGAAGGAACACAAAATCGTCAACCTCATAAATCAAATGAGAGATAAAAAAAGGAAAATTGTTAGTAAACAAATAGCATAATTATTATATTTTTAAAACCATTAACTCAAAGGATAGGATAAATTTAAAATTTTATGGCTTGACTCTCTATAGCTTTTTCCTAGTGAAATCGTCAAACTATTATAACATATAGATTCAAAAATCTATAACTAAACTTAACAAGATGAGTCGTCACCAATCTTTTTCCTAGGTGTGATTGGTAACATAATGAATCTATCTTTTTAAAGAGCTTTTAAGCTTGACTAAGAGTCCCTAAAGAATAGGTTTTGATCTACTAATCAAAACAAGATTCGAGAGTTCTTTTATATATAAAAAAAGTTATAGTACCTTTATACGCCCATCCAAAAGATGGTACCATTTTATTTTAAATTATCCTAAGATTGTGATTCTAATAGTCGTAAATTTTAATGTTGAAATTTGAAAATAACTTTTAAAATTCTTCATCAATCTGATAAAATTTTTAAAAATACTTTCTCACCTCGAGAATATTCAAATATCCCATTTATTTTCTTGAAGAAATTCTGTCATTGAAAAAAAGTTTAATCATTATTTTTTACTTTTTTATTAAAAATATATCTAATTATTCTACCATTTAAGTCAAATTAGAAATATCTTCTCACCTAAAAATTTTTTAAATAATCAACCATTTGCGATTATTAAGAATTTCATTCTCGAAATTTATTTTTTATTTTTCAAGTTTTATTTCTAAATTTTTCACCATTTGAGTCTATTTAAAAAAAAATTTTATCTTTAGAATGAAAATAATATGACAATTATGTTTTGAAGTTTCATTTAAATTCTTCTACCATTCCAGATAAATTAAAAGAAATTCTCACTTAGAGATTTCTTAAGAAATTTACCATTTGAAATTTCTAAGAATCTCATCATTAAATAATTGTCAAATATTTTCAACCAAAAATTTTATTTGAAAAACAATACAATTACTTTTATTGAAATTTCATCTAAATTATTCTATCATTTGGAATAAATTTAGAGAAATTTCTTATTTAGAGATTTCTTAAAAAATTTACCATTTGAAATTTTTAAGAATTTCATCATTAGGTAATTAGTATTTAATTCAAAAATTTTTATAAATTTTTTTTATTTTTTTGAATTGAAAATAAATATTAATTATTATTATTATTATTGAAACTTTATTTAAATTATTCCACTATTTTGGACAAATTTAAAAAAATTTCTCACCTAAGAATTTTATAAAAATTTACAATTTAAAATTTATCAAAATTTCATCATTTGATAATTATTATTTATTCTAAAAAAAAATATTAATTTTTTTTAAATCTCTAATTTAATCATACAAAAATATTTTGAAAATAAATAAATAAAATAAATACCAAAACAGAAACAACTTGGCTTGTGGCTCGAAGGTGCAGCTCGATTGTAAAAAAGGGAAATGACTGGAACAGCTCGGCTCAGCTTGAGCCAAAGACAGAGAGGTGAGTCAAAGCAGGTCGAGCGCTTAGGTCGGACCTCCTACTTACAAAACAAGTGGATCCTAGGTGAACTAAACTTCCAAAACGCTATTGTTTAAGCTTGAATATAAAAGGCAAAATTTTTTTCTACCTCACTTTTCCTCATTGTCTCTCTCTCTAGTTGGCTGCTTCTCTTACCTCTCTCTAGGATTGGCTGAACGTCGATCAAAAAATTCAATCATTCCAGAAAACGGCAATGGAAACTTCAAGTTTCTCTGAAATACTCCTTAGAAACTGGGAAAGTGCATCGAAATATGGAGAATTTTCACTGAAAGTGCAAGTTTCGCCAAAAAATTTCATCAAAATCTAAAAATTTTTTAGAAAATTTTTCAAAAAAAAAATTACAAATCTTCTTTTCAAAACAAAGATTTCTCTAAAATTTTTTGCTACTTTTGTGTATGCCTTTTTTTCTGCCTTTCTGTGCCTGTGCTTTTTTTTTTTTTGTTGATCTGTGTGTGTCTCTCTCTGCCTTTCTTTGTGTATATTTTTTTGCTTGCCATGGATATATATATATATTTATAGAGTTTTGATCCAAAGAACCCTCTACTCGTAAATACTTCCAATTTCTTTTAAATTCTACCTTCAAACTTTAATTCAACTCAAACTCAAACAATTCACCTCAAACTCTTCAATTCAAGTTATACACAAATCTAACCACTGATTTTCCCTTTCATTTTTTCATTTTTCCTTTATTTATTTTTTAATTAACAACAACAAATAGAACCCTAGACAGATTAGAGTGTCTACACATGACTTTAGTTTTATTACATTGTTGTAATTTATGCCCAATTAATAATTAGATTTTTTGGGCAAAGGAAATTGAAAACACAAAATCTAGTTATTCACAGGAAATTTTTGTTTATAAAATAATTCAGATGTAGCAAAAGCATCCAATGGCATTCTAGTTGTAATCACAAACAAGTTCTCACTTGGGTAACATGTTAATATGTTATGATAAACTTGATGAGTTTTATGCTCGACTTGAATCCTTAATATAGCTTTCCCCTGAACCAATTCCATGTAAGCTGGAACAGCTTCTTTCCCTTATTTCTGTTGAATGTCTGAAGTACTTGAAGGTGTCCTAATATAAAGTAACCTCGGAAGTGGAACACAGCCTCCCATTACTCTGCCGATATATGACAGGCTTACTCACCTTTGGATGCATTTGCTTGCAAGATTTCCTGTGCCTGTTTGTCATCCAGCTTAATTTCTATAACCAAACTTTGGTTAGCTAGGAGGAGAAGGGCACTTTCATTATTGTCCAAGAGAGCAACTCTCTTCTTCAGAGAACACACTGCCATTTACAAAGAGATACAACTATCCAATTAGAACAGCCTAGGAACACATGTTAATACGCGCCTCTATGTGCTCTCTGACTCAACATCTAGGACAGAAAACTGTGTTAATGATGAGATTTTAAGAGAGTTGAGAGGAAAAACAGTCCTAGAATATCAACTTTTCTTTCGACAAACTCTCAGCAAAGAACTGGTGACTTCCCTGTATCCAATTCCTCATTATTGTTCTAATATATACTGCTTAGTTTGTACGTTTTAGCATGGATGTAAATTAGACTTTGAAGCTAACTTGCTCATCATTTTCTGCAGTTTTTCCTTCCAGCTTGATACTCTTGTACCACCGGGCACATGCTACATAGACAACCAAGTCAACTATTGTTAGGCCAGCTAAGAGGAAGTAAAACCTATCTAGGTGACCCTTGTTGAGATTGCCTGGGATCCATCCTGGCATGTGATCTTCAGTTGAGATCCTCATAACCATGGTCACAAGCAAGCTACTAACGTAGTTCCCTAGTGATATTGATGTCATGCAAAGGGCACTGCCAAAGCTTTTCAATCCATCCGGCGTCTGTGCATTGAAAAACTCCAGCTGACCGACATACATAAAAACTTCAGATGCTCCTACAAATGCGTATTGGGGAACTTGCCAAAAGATGCTTAAGGTGCTTGAGCCTTCACAATGGGTGCAATCTTTATCGGCATACTTTAGTCTGTAGCATTCCACTATTCCAGCAGAAACCATTGCCAATATGGCTATAACAAGGCCAATGCCCATCCTCTGAAGTTCGGTAAGTCCCCTGGAGTTCTTTTTTCTTATCCTGCCCACCAGTGGATCAAGAACTCGTCGGTAAAGAAATATGAAAAGTGCCACACTGAGAATATCAAAGCTGGACATGCTTGCTGGAGGAATCCGGAAATTTGAAATGGTAGTTTTCATCGCAGCACCTTGCTCAACGAAGATGGAGGCCATTTGTGTGAAGACCACCGAGTAAATTATGGTGCAGAGCCAAATTGGGAGGAGTCTTAGTATGCATTTAACTTCTTCCACTTGTGTAACTGGGCAGAGACGCCATGGGCTGTAAATGCCCTTCTTCCGGTCATCAACATCCCTTGTAGTTATGTATGCTGCTCTGTCCAAGAACCTATACAAGATCAATTAAAAATTATCATTATGTAATTTATCTTTTGATTAGCTATATAATCTTGCAATGGGTTTAATTTCAAGCTTGGATTATGCTTTAATATTTACTTGAATTCATCAGAGTGGAGAATCTTTCTGTTGCCATTCATAGAAGAATCATTTCCATCCACATCATACAAGTCGTCTGCGTCTGGTGGCATATCAATGCTGCATTTCTTTGTTGCAGCTACTAGGACTTGAGAGAACCTGGAGAGAGGATTTCCGCTTGGTTTGAAGTGCCTGTACCTGGTAGTTCCTGCCAGAAACAAAACAAGTGCTGCAAAGGCGGAGCCAGTAGACACCCAGAATCCAAGTGCCCACATCCCTTCATCCTCAAAATACCCCAAAATGGTGTTGGAGAAAAGGGAGCCCAGGTTCAAAGCTAGGTAGAAGAAGCTAAAAAAGGCCACCTTGGAGTGCCCTTCCTTTTGGTCTTCTTCATCAAACTGATCAGCCCCAAATGTAGCAATGTTAGGTTGATACCCTCCATTTCCTAGTGCAACTAGGTAAATGGAGAGGTAAAATAGCGTAATTTCCAAGCCTGAATGTGACCTGCATGGCGTTTGTTGATTCCCGCAGCCTCTTGGTCTGATCAAGAAATATGATGATAGCGATAGCGACACCAAACCCTGCGATTAGGGATGTTTGAAGGCATACACAATTAGAAAGCAGTTGCAAGATCAGGACCAAATGATTTTACTCTGTCTTGTACTAAACTTATGCAAATATCCTAGGGAAGCCCTGGAATAGAAAGGATGAGAGGTTGAGAGATTAGTTACTTACAATAACAAAGATGACTTGAAAGATGGCACAGGTTTTGTGTCTTCCCCAGTAGGAATCGCTGAGGAAAGCACCAACCAGGGAAAAAATGTAGACAGTTCCAGTCCATTTGCTGACATTATTAGCAGCATCAGCATTATTTTGCCCCAGCACTCTCGTCAGGAAAAGCACCAAGTTCACCCCAACCCCAAAGAATGCTAGGGTTGCCAGACCTTGGTTCACTGGTTAATTCATGAAAAATAAATAAATAGAAACATTAACGAGCTAGGTTCAGGAATGAATCCTAAAACGGTTGCTTTCAAAACCTCTTCTATGATTCAATTATAGACAGTCAGATCTCATGGCCAAAGTTTATCAGTCAAGATCAAACACCCAACTAATCATGTGCAAGTGAATTATTTTCATCTCATGTTCCAAAAAAAAAAAAAGAATCTGGTTTGAACCATGTTCTTTAAGGTTTAAGCTTCTTTCATACTGAATTTTCACTATTCAAGTGCATTGGTGTCACAAATTTAGCAACTTGAAAAGTACATATCTAGCCACGAAAGCTTAGAGCTAAAATAAACAATCCATGAAACCCAAACACACACCAAAAGAAAAAAGGCTATTCGAAACATGTCCATGTTCATTCTAAGTAATTCATGTGGTTAAAAGTCTTTTAAAGTGATTTGTCAATTCATTAACCTATTATTGTTAGTGGCAAATTATATATAATATATATTTTTTATTTCATGTTTTGTTTTTTGCATGAATAAAGTCTAATAATTAATTATTTTAGTGGTTGTGCTCTGTATTATGTTTAATAAAAATTAAAACTAGAAGAATTCAAATTTCATTTTTCATTTCTCTCTTTGATCTATCTAGATTCAACATGGTAGTGTGGAATTTGGAAAGGAGTGGAATAGAGGCAGCTGGGAACTTTTTGTATGTTATTGACAGGAGACACGTGGCAAGAACCCACGTCATGCAAAATCACGAGGGGTTGATACGTGTCACCGATATCTTTCCCTTGGTTGCAACTTCTGTCTTCCTTTACCTCTGCATGTAATTTAGTTTACGACAGCGAAACTGTCAAAAATCCAAACACCCTCGTCTCTTGGCTCCTAATGACACGTGCGACACAGCTTCTTCAACACTTGGGTTTGGTTTTCACTTCCAAAATCTTACACGTTTCTTCATTTCTATCGTGTTTTTCTCCCTCTCTGGGAGCTGAAAACCTCAGCTCCCTCCCTCAATTCTCCCCTTTGATAGCATATCCTATAGAAGGCTCTAAAAACATAAATTCTTTTTCTCTTTCCTTTTCTTTTCTATGCAAACTATATATATGATATTTCGTAACAATATATATACACACACATATATATATATATATATATATACATGCATACATACATACATATATATATATACATATAAAAGTAGAAAACAACCTTATTGTTATTTACTCTAATTTATTTAGTGGCGAATTTTGAAGCTTACAAAGAATGACAATTCCAGCAGTCCATTGTCCAGATTTTGCTTTGATTGCAGGGCGTCCATGCCAATCAATAGTTCCATCTTGAGTGGATGCTTCTCCTTGTTCCACTTTCAACTTCCCCTGCTGTTTTTTTTTTTTTTTTAGGGAAACCAGAAAAACAAAAGATAGAGCAAATAAATCATTTTCCATTATGATAACATCAATATATATTAAAATATCATAGAGAAAAGAGAAGAAAAAGGATTGTAATAATATTAACATTGCATGAATTAATGCGTATGTCTTTGTATCAGCTAATAACGAAAATTTTTCTTTATTTGTTGCTCATCTTTTACTTAGCAAAAGATGATGTTTGATATGGAAAAAAAGGAGGCAAAAAGAGAAGAGATGAAACTCCATTTTTGTGGTAAAGAGAAGAAAATAGGGGTAGCTCCTTACTAACCTCCTTACACACCTCCAAGCAATCCATTGATGAGAAAAAGAGAAATTTTGTGGTGCAATGAGGATGAGAGCAGGGGAACAAGGTTGTGAAGAAGAAAGAAGATGATGACTAGGGAAAGTTTGGGGGAATAACAAGCAGAGGAAGCTGAATAAATAGAGGATGGAAGGGTGATTTGAACGGTGGAGATTGTATGAAAAAAGAAGGGACTCCCACATTGTCAAATCATCAAGAGAAAATATAAATTATATCATGTAACGTGTAAAGCTAGAGTGACATTGATGTGGAACGAAAAATTTTTTTCCTTTGGATTTGGGGGTTGTCTAAGATATATTATTTTTCTCCAATAGTTGATTAATGGTGAAGAACAAATATGTGATTATTTCCTTTTGGGTCCCTTCCAATATCCATGATGTGTCTCTCATTTTGTTTGATTTGATATTGACAGATAGAGACAGTTACCTCGAATGGTTTCCAACAAGTTTTAGTGCAATATTAAAACACAAATGATTATATCTCACTCAAGAGAATACATAAATTAATAAAATAATATCATTTGATTCATTAATAATATATAAAATTTATTTATTAATAACATATTAAATATAAATTTATCGAAATATTTGAAGATAACACAAATTGTTTTAAGACTTCTAGACCTCAAGTTGTTAATCAGCAGACATTCTCTTGACGTCCTTAATATTCTGCTGAACTAATCCTTATTCTTTTCCAACGGATGATAAAAGCTCTTTGTATAAGAATAATCCATGAGGATCGAAGAATAATGGAATTTAGAAATATTATTTCGAGGCTATCTTTATTTTCTTTTTCTTTTTTTTTCCTGAGATGAAACATGGAATTAAGAAACAAAATATGGAATATTTTGATAAGAAGAATGTAATGTAAGATTGCATATCGCTGACCTTAATTAAATTGCAAATTTTACATATTTGATTCTAAATTGATGTTTGTGACCACTGTCAACTCACATGCGCGTTTTAAGACTAAGAACAACATAGGGCAGACAAGGGTTATGTCGTTTTAGGCTTCAGATTCTTCCCTTAGCTACGATGATACAGAACAAAAACATTCCGATCAAGCTCCATCTCAGGTTTTTCCAGTTTTATAAGAATTTTTCAAAAAAGTATTAAACAGATACACATAAAGTAAGATTAAACGATTTTTATATATGCTGTATGTACAGAAATATTCTCTTCAATTTTAAGAAACACAACTCTATGTGCATATGTGCCCAACTTGCTAAAGCTTAATTTCTTTTGTTCCGTTTTAAAGGATATATATCACTCTATTAATTTTGATAATGAAATTTAAAAATTTTACGGTCATTGATGACTTCTCTATTTATAATATTAATTTCAGATAAGTTTATTATTTTGGATTTAAACAAATAATAATGATTCGAGTCAATTTACTAAATCTTTCAACATTATAATTGATTTCTTGGTTAATATGTATCAAGTTTTGTTGGAGCCACGCACACAACCTTTATCGAAGCTAATGGCAGCAACAATCGACCATGGACATTAATGTTACAGCTCATGATAAAGATTTTGATGTTCACTTCCGTCATGTTTTCCTGATTCCATAAATCTTCGATACATATAAGTCCTAATCTTTTCCCTAATCACTTAATTTTTTCACAAAAAGGTTTATTTTTTGTAAAAAAAAAAGAAGTCATATCAAGGAAAACAACTGTTAGCCATGACCTAACAACCCTTAATTCCACATAGTAATGGAAAAGGAAAAGAGAAAACAGACAAATTTTTTTGGTGAATACCATTTTCTTCAAATTAATGTCTGGGGGCTCCATTAGCAGTGCTGCATGACACAGGTAAATGACAAAAACTGTGTCACAATCCAGGCCATGGTAGTGGGATTATTTGCATCTCATTGTTCTAAACAAAATTTTTTTTTCCTTTGGTTCACAAAGTTCCAGCACAAATCCACCAACATATATAATATAGGCAGAAAAAGGCAATTTTGAAAAAAAAAAAAATCATTCATTCCCCACCACAGAGTTCATTTTACAGGTAAATGCCAAGGTTGAAATCTGATAGTGAAATGCAATTGCTCGTATTTCTGTCCCAATGCACTAACTTATCAATGACGAAACCATAAATTCTACTCTGATTTTCTTGCACAGACACACGTTTGCCAGGCTAAAAAGGTTGTTTTAATTTTTATAAACAAAGGTGTGGCTTATCATGATCATATACAGGCATGCCAAGGTCATCTCACCAGCTTTTGTAATAACAATTTAAGAAAAAAATAATTCAGTCTAAGAGTCAGATTCCACTTATTTAATTTTTCTAAATACATCAACGTCGCTACCAAATTAATTGAAATATCCATTCATTTGTATAAGAGATTTGATGATCAATCATCAGCTGGTATTGAGGCAGACAGTGACCTGATTTCATCCTTGTTTATAAGCATATTTCTAAGATATCATTGGTTGCAGCTGTGTGGTGCCCCCAGCTATGGAAGTTATTTTTTTTCTAATTAACTCCCTTCTTTGTTTTTTTTTTTGGGTGCATCCACCTGTTTTCACCATATATAAGGATTTTGTCAATCTTTTATTATCTCACAATTCGTTTATCAACCCTTAACAATTTTTGCATCTGTCAAGTCAAATATTCACCACCATATATGTTTTAAGGAATCATCTTTTTCGATCTTTCTTCTCTCATTTTATGGTGGGATTATGTCATTGATGATATCCAGATTATTATGATGAGATCAAAAGGATTAATTCGCCAATAGATTGAGGCTAATATTGATTTCCTTGTATGATTTTTTAGGTCATATTAACTGTAAATGATGGGATTATAGACATTCCTCAGATTAATCATGCTAAATATTCTAGCCACTAGGCTTGGATATATAGAAAACATTGACCCGATTAACACCACAAGTTTATTAAGATTGACTCCTCCTCCTTCCCTTGAATATGCTAGAACTTTATAATTAGTTGGTTGATGAAAGGAGAGAAGCTATGATCAATCTGTCCAGGGTGCACTGAAACTGAAGCAGCTGCTGGATATATGAGATGATGATCAGATAATGGATTTTGAGCACTAAAAACTGCGCATGCTATTCTTCCATCAGCAAAATCTATATTAATTTGGATACAGCTCCCTTTAACCATAAAAGGAAACACAATCTGTAATTTTATTCTCTACATAATTATATTTGGTTTAAAATTAACATGTAGACAAGGACTTGACTTTGCTACCGATCAGATGGAGGCAAGAACTAAGAGCATGCCCTTGAGGCCTGAGCTATTATTTGTTAGGTCATAGAAATCATCATTTATCAAATATTTAGTATATATCTGCCATGTATATATATTTTAATTGTTTATCTTCCTCTGAATCAGATGCTATAAATCAGCTGATATGATGAGTAAAATTAAAAAATAGTCAGATTTTTAAAAATAAATTACTTTAAACAATTAATTAAATTTAAAAAAATTTTATTAATATTTATTTTTAAAAATCTAATTATTTTTAATTTTATTCATTAATAAGATGTCATCGTATAATTGATTGACCATTTATAGCACTTATAAATTATTAGTGCACCAAATATTAGCTCATTTAAAGATCCATGTATTAGAAAAAAGTGATAGATATAATTTAATATTGGAAAAACCCAAAATCTGACTGTAAACTTTTTTTTAATTTTTTTCATGTAGTTTTACTGTATTACACATATATATCTTGTTTTATTCAAAGTTATATACCTCTTGTTCTCATATATATATATATATATATATATATATTGATTTTAAAAATATAATTGTTAAGTTTTCAGTTTTTTTACCTAATACTTAAAAAAGCTTAAAAATATATATAAGATGAGAATTCGAACCTCACCATCTTCATCCCCTATCTCCTATTCCATGAGTAAAAAAATATAGTTTTTGAGGAAATTTAATTACTTTTCAAGAGAAAAAGTTTTAGTTAGAACCAAAATGTTTTACTCAAAATTTAATACAAAACTTTTCTTTTCTTTTCATCTTCTATAATTTTTAGAGATGAAATTCATATATAATTATATACATATATATGTATGTACGTATATATATATATATGTATGCATGATAGATATATACTACTTAATATTTGATAAATCATGATTTCTCTGACCTTGCAAATAATAGCTCAAGCCTCAAGGACATGTTCTTGGTTAATATTCAATGCATTAATAGCGTATAAATATCATTCCTTATTGGTTTAGTTGTACATAATACATGTGAAATTTCTTTTCTTTTTAATTATACATTTAAGAAAAAAACCCTTAAACCATGGTTAATCATATTCCATGTATAAATATACCAAGGGCAACATTTCCTTGGGATAACTAGGGTTCAATTTTGGTTAATGTTTTTGATCCATGGTTAAGACAAAAAAAAAAAAAAAAACCCAAATAAAGCAAATATAGAAACTCTCATTTTGTCATTTGATTTCCATTTCCATTTGCAAAGGGCATAAAGCAAAGTATTCTTCAAGTTCCAATCATATATCTATATATAACAACGCTAAGAGAATGAATAAAAACCTCTCTTTTTCAATCCACTTATCAACGTTGTTAATGCAGATACATTAGATAAAAGAAACCCAAGAAACTATCTCTTCTTTTATCTTTTTCACTTTATTATCTAATTTCACATCAAAAGAATTTTCTTGGTCGCTTTTCCATATTAATACCAAGCAATCGATATTGAGTGGTTTCTATTATCAGCTTTTCTTAGGAAAATTTGATTCCACGTATTCATCTGCATTTTTCTTTGCTCTCCATCGTTTTCTATTTTGTGTACATTAACTTTTAACTTTCCTTCACCTTCCACTATTAATTGTGGTGATGAAGAAAACCACTATGAAGTTCTATTACAACTAGGCTTTAGACCAATCCTTAGATATCGGCTAAAGCAAGCCTAAAATGTGGACAAAGCTCCTGACTAAGTTACCACTACAACCCTTTTGTTAGTTTGTATTTGTTGGAGACTAGAAAACATTTCAATATATTTGTAATATTTACTAATGAGTGTGACAAATTCAATTTCAACATAATTAATCATTTTTCCTATATTCGACTTTAAAAAAAAAAAAAAACATGTATCATCTGTTCAAAGAGGAAGATTTAAATCTTCAACTATATATAAAATGTTTTTTTATTAATGCTGATTTCATTCATCCAAAGAAATTAAGCAGCAAAACTGCAAGAAAGCAGCTCACAAAAACATGGGACTAACCTGACGACTGTTATAGACCCCAATCCTGACAAGGAATACAGTTATGAAAGGTATTTGCCAACAGAATTTAGACGAATTCTTCCGAATTTCCTATTGTTTTCTTTCATTCGGAATAAAATATTAGATGAGCTGACCAGGCAAGCTTAAGAATAATAGAATCTGAAGACTTCCCCTTGGGTTAACAGTAGTTCATTGAGGCTCAGAATTACAGTCACCAACTGTTCTAGTTATCTGGGAAGATGCAGAAAAGCTGCATGCCTACACCTGATGAGAAAAAAAAAAAATGATTTCTGCATCAGTCTAATATTGCCATCCAAGCAATAACAAAGTGCCTTGGGACAATGAAACCAAATGACTGTGCCAAGTCACCTTTGATTGTTTATGCCTGATCTCTTCGCAACCGTAAAAAATGCCAGAAGCAGTACTGAGCCAGAAAAACCTGTTTACCTGCTGCCTGTTAGAATCAGGATAGAGAACAACCAGAAATAGCTGATTGGATCTACTAAGTCTACTGATCTTGCAGAAGGCCAACTCCATTGATTGTCATCAATTAGCATTTTCAGGAATTACTTTATGTCAAACTTATTAATGAGAAAGGATTAATCATTGTTGGCATCTATATATGTTCCTAGTTGGCTTAGAATATGGTGACTTTGCCTGGCATCAGGAATCAGAGGAGGTGGAATGTGTATTGAAGAAAATAAGATTTTAGGTTCAACTTTTTTGTAGCAATTGGAATCTCAAATCAAACGAACAAAAACCCAACATATAGAATTCTACTGCCTGGAAAATTCGTCATCAGTCAGTATTCCAAAATGTTTCATTCCAACCATTTCCATGAAAAAAAAAATGTTCCAAAACTTCAGTGCTGCCATTGCTTAGTGCTTGATAACATTTGAGTTGAATTCGAGAGAGTTTTTGAGCCGGACTCAGTATCATGCTCGTGGGCCTTTTAAGGGCTATAAAATCATGGGTTTTAACCCAAAATTCTTAGTTATTTTCCATCTTAGAAATCTTGGTTTTCAAAAAATGAAAGATTACATTTTAGTAATTGGAATATATATATCCTTTTAAAGACTTGTAAAGGTTTTAGTTAGTAAATTTTATTTAAATTTCATATTTTAAAAAATTAAGACTTAAAAGAGCAATAGTTGCTAATATTTGAACTAATTAGTGTAGAAATTATATTAATCTATTAGGAAAGAGAGAAAAGGCTATTAAAATACTGTAAAAAAATTGAAAAGCAATAAAGTAAAAAATATAACTAAAAAACACACAAGAAAAAAATAGACAAACATACATAAATCGGTTCAGACCAAGATAAATAAATTTATTTGAAAAAGTGATGTATTGAACAAAGTATATAAAATCCCTTCCTCTTTAAAAAAAAATACACAAAAAAAATAATAGGCAAACATGGATTTTTCACATTGAAATTTTTTTTTTTTTCATTTTCCTAAAAGAAAAAATTAATTAATAAAGTATAAACGTTTATAGGAAAAAGCAAAGAAGATTATATTTTATTCTTAATTCAAAAGTACTTAATTGTTTATTAATCAAGTGGGGTTATAAGTGTAATTTCATATAAAAAATGAGGCTAGAAACTTCTATTTAACAAGAAAAATGGCGGACTTGTTTCGGACACGGTCAAATTATCCATTTTTACCAGCCAAAAAGGTACGATATTTTGCTTTCTGTTTTACGATTTACACCCTTAAGATAATTTCTCTTCTGCTTTTTTCTATTATTTTTGTAATTTTGGCGGATCACCTGATCCTTGGTCCGTGATCATCTTAACTGCTTTTTCCCGTTGGTTCATCGGAAACCCTAAGGAATAGGCAAAAAAAAGGCTTTTTTTTAATCTAATTTTTGTTTCTAAATTCTGTGAACCCCTATATTTGTTCGTTCTTTATCCAAGACTTGAATAATTAGCTAATCAAAATATAGTCATACTTATTTTTGGGCTATGAGTTGAAAAATGAAAGGAGGTTTTTTTTTTTTTTTTTTTGAAGGGGAGGGAGGGCCTGGGGACTGAAAATTCGAGAGCTTGATGGGATTATAGAGGTGGGTATTACCGGGAATTTGAACCTATGTTCTTTTTATCAATGAATTGCTCTTTGATCTGTTGTTTTTGAAGTTTACTCCAGGATATATTGAAATTTATTCTGTTGTTTGCTATAAAGAAAAGCTATAGCATGTGACCCTTAGAATGATTTCTTCTGAAGGTTCTTGCTATGTTTGGGAAGATGAATTTGGGAGTGTGGATTTGGGTTTAGTTTGCTGTGTAAATTGTGAAAATGAAACTAGGACACTTTGTATAAATTAATTAAGATCCGATATGGGTATATATTTGAAAGAGTAAAAGAAGATGACTTTTGAATTCACAAATAGGTATGTCAGTTCACTGTTATATAGGGATCCAACAAATCTGCGAATTTGAAAATTATCATGAGAGTCATATTTACATTTGCTCTATCAAGCAATTTATGCTAAATTTGAAATACAAATCTTACTTTTAAATTCAATTAAAGTCGCCAAATGCAACCTTATTTATTTGCTGCCTTGATATTGTTTTCCAAAAAAAATCTTGATTTGAAGTTTCATGCTTATGAATTCTAGTAATTTTGGTTGTCCGAGTTCTTTATTACACTCTTGACACCTTGATGATGAATTTGTGTGGCTGGACTTGTTATCTGATGATACCTAACTTTAGCTAATAGACTGTATGACCAATGTTTTGGTGTTTCTTGTTTGTATGAAACATGTGATTATGCGGTGATGATTCTTTAAGTGTATATCAAAGGCAAGAGATGCTGGACTCATTCTGGGTTGCTACTTGGTAGTGTTGAGATTTACAGAGAAATAGCACAGTAATAGGCATGTTGAACTATGAAGTCAGAAAGCTAGTTAAGGGGCTTACGACTTATAGATGTCTTCCTTCTGTTCATATATGTAATCTTAGCTAGCAAATGTAGAATGACTAATCCAATAATTGTTTTAATTGTTTGGTTTGTAAAGACATTATAGGTTGGAAGGAAGCATGGAAATGAATTTTTATTCCTATAAAATATACTTTGTTTTTTGGTATACAAATGAATTATACTGTGAATATATATAAGTTGCTAGCTCTGGGGAATAGGATGATGATGATGATGGGAGAAAGAAATGTCGTATATTTGCATTGATAAAAGGACCATGGGATTCACCTGCTAGCCTGAAAAATGCAAGCATTGCATATACAGTTGTTTCCTTATGCTGTCCTAACTCCTAATTTACTGTTTCTTCTGATGTTATTTTGGGTCAACATATGAAATGTGTCTTTTCTAAATGTAACTAAATGGCCAAAATGATGCTTCAAATTACAGGAATCTATTTAATGGTGGATGTTCTTCATCTCTGCTGTAATCCGCTATTCTGTTCCTATACTTGTGGAATTTCTTTATCCTTTCATCAAAATGAGATTAAATTTTGTGTTTTCAATTGCAGGAGAAAATTGACATTATATGGATAGTAAAGTACCTTCTGACAAAGTTACTCGGGAGCTAGCTCGTGAGTTACTTATTGCAATATCTTATTCTGTACCAGATACTGATCCGAAATCAGATCATGCATCTAAAAATGTAGGTGATACAAGTGTGGCTGTGGTGGAAAATGTTGATGAAGCTGAAAAATATAGGTCTGAACTGATTTCTATATCCAATGCACAGTCTCCGGATGCTCAAGTGCCTCCAGTTGTGCTGGGGAACCATGTAGGCTAGCAGTACTAAATTTGTAATGGGAAATTTTATAACATACAGTGGCAGTTGATGTTTAGAAGAACTTCATGTTATAGTGTTATGTGATTTTACACCTAATGTTGGTTTGTTATGCGTGTGATTCTCCCCATAACAATGTAAATAAGGGAAAACATATTTCTCTACAGACTATGTTAGGGCTAAAGTGAAAGATGTATTTTGCAGTTACTTGGTTCATTCTTCTTGCCTTTTCTTTACCCTGAATTGGTGTCCATAGATTTTGCAAGGTGCAGGATGTTCCTGAATTTGTTTGTTTGGTTCTTACGGTTGAGGTTTTCTTCTTTGTTTCATTTAAGCAAAATCTGATTGAGCCTTTGATATAAAGGCCGCAAGCCTTCTGGGTCGGAGTTCCTTTTCACATGAAGACATCCTCAGCTCTAGGCTGTTGAATTTTAACATACAATCCAATAAAGAAGTTGAGATATGTTCCTGCTATCTAATAATTAAACAAAAGAAGAGAAATAATAAAAGCAACAGAAGGTATTCAATTTTTTCTGTTCTTTTTTTTTTAATGTATTGCATATGGTCAGTCCTATACCCATTAGAGAGTTGATAGGAAAAGAAATTAACCAGCCATGTTAAGTTCATCATGAATTTGTTTAAGCCAAGCGAGATCCATATGATGTGGCTTTGGTCTCCGCAAACTTTATTAAGGAGAATTCCATTAAGTTTAAATTTAATAATTCGTATATTTGTATAATATAAAATATTGATAATTTTTATATTTATATTATGTTTTATATGAAAATTATATCATAATTCAAGTAAACACGAAAAACACAAAATATATTTTTATTTTTATTAAATTCATATATGATTTTTAATAAAATTTTAATTCGTATTATTTTTATATTTTTATATATTATTCTCGTATCATCTCATTATACTATATTTTAAATTATCAAATTTATCCAAAATATACATTGAAGAATGTTGTCTGATCGCAAACTACTGGGCTGTTTACTTGGTTTGGTTAGTCAAAATTGATTACACTTAGCTCTCAATTATTAATATATCTATATCTTGGTACATAATTTCCCACTAATTTATGGGATAAACTTTTTCTACTGCATAAGTTAATTATAAATTTTTAATTGAGTACTTTGTAATTTTTTCTATTACCAACGAGGATCAGATCAAATTAATACTTTAAATTTAAAGGGGATCAAGTTCTATATAATTCCATCCATAAAAAACGACCAACATTATTAATTTGCTTAAGGAAAACAATTGACCAGAATAAATTGAATGGTTTATTGAGTTGGAAAATATTTAACTGAAGTTTTTTAAGTAAAATTTATAAATTTTTTTATTAAAAATGATTAAATAAAAATATAAATGATAAATGATAAATTAAAAGGCGTTATATTACGTGTGTGAAATTTAAAAAAATTATATATTTTTTAAATAAAAAAATTTTAAATACTTTTATTGCGAGATATGCAAGGAAATTGGAGGCTTAGCTCGAGCAAGAGAAAATCTATATAAAAGAAGTTTCCATGGCGAAGAAATCAAACACTTTCCTACTTCTATATCACAACGCAGGCCAGGCGGGCAACAAGTGGCATTAGAAGCAAAACACGATGGAAATCAAGTCTGAAATCGTTTCCAGGCAAACAATCAAACCCTCCAACCCAACTCCTCCCCACTTGAAAACCTTCAAGCTTTCTCTTCTAGATCAACTCACCCCTGGCGTCCATGGCAACATGACCTTCTTCTACCCCTCTAATAACACCATTGATTCCATAGCTGAGGACTTCTCCGACAAATCCAAGCTCCTTCAAGAATCAATATCCAAAACACTCTCGCTCTTCTACCCACTGGGCGGACGTTTCAAGGACGCTGCTACTATTGATTGTAACGATGAGGGTACTTTCTTTGTCGAATCCAAAGTCAACATCCAGTTATCCGAGTTCCTTAATCGACCTGACTTTAATCTGATGGATCATTTTCTACCAACTACTGATCACAAAACCACGGAATTGTCCAATGGTGCCATGTTTCTCGTTCGGATCACTAGCTTTACTTGTGGTGGTGTCGCTGTTAGTCTCTCTCTTACTCACAAGCTCGCTGACATGTCAGCTCTGCTCGCTCTCCTCCAGAGCTGGTCATCGATTTGTCACGGATTGAGTTACCCCGTGACCCCTGATCTCATGGGAGAAAAGTTTTTGGCACCCAATGATCAGCTTTCTGCCATGTCTTCAAGTGTTAATATTGATGCTGAAAAGTTTGTGATGAGGAGATTTGTTTTCGGTGAATCAAAGATTGCAGAACTGAAGGCTAAAGTCGATCAGGAATTTAGAGAAGTGATGCAAAGCCATCCCTCTCGGGTGGAGGTGGTTTTGGCTCTGATATGGAAATGTGCGGTGGCTAATAAGAAACAAAAAACAGGGTCCGTCGGGCCAACAGCATTGTTTCAAGCTGTCAATTTGCGCACAAGGATGTCTCCTCCGCTACCAGACACTGCTTTTGGGAACTTTATATGGCCATTTATGGTGCTTGCAAAAGAAGAAAAAGATTTGGAGCTACATGAGCTAGTGATTCAAATGAGAAAATCCTTCAACGAATTCAATAACACCACGGCAAATATGTTCAGAGGCGAAGGGGCTCCTTTGGCGGTCATGGGGGCCTTGAAAGAGAGAGGAGAATTCTTCAGAAACAACAGAGAAATGACAGTTTACAAGTGTTCAAGTTGGTGCAGGTTCCCCTTATATGACACTGATTTTGGGTGGGGAAAGCCACTATGGCTTGTCAGTATAAACAAAATGGTGAGTAATACAATTGCTTTGGCTGACACACGATCCGGTGATGGAATTGAAGCTCTCTTGACTTTGGATGAAGAAGAAATGGCTTTATTTGAACAAAATGAAGAGCTCCTGAAATATGCTACTCTGAACCCCAGCATTAATGCTTGATTTTTTGCTTTCTGCCCACTGCAATGTGTGATTCTGACCCTTTTTGTTTTTCTATGATTTGAAAAGCTTCGATCGATTGTACGATGTCTTTGTTGAGCAAAAAAAGAACGGAATATTAGAATAAATTAAATTTGCATGGAATTAATGTGTATAATAAAAGTCCCGTCAATGGGATCTAATCTTTATACAAAATTACACCCAAAAATGGAGAAGTTTCCTTGTACCATCGATGATCCTGGTTGTCTATGACATCACCATATCTCATTGTAAACCTTGTTGCAATCTCCGCCAAATCTTCCCCCTGTACCGATGCAAATTTGACAGAACCCAACAAAAAATTAAAAAAAAAAAAAAAAAGAAAAGGAATTGTAAAGGAAAAAGTAGAAACCTAACTACCAATAAATAAATTTGTCGATGTAATTCTTGGTTTGGTGCAAGTGGAGCTCCTTGGACGATGTCATACCTTCACAAGGAATGAGGTAATATTTGGTATCCATTTTCACACTCAAAAAAGCCAAATTTTCATATAAAGAAGAGGTAAGAAATAATATTGGAGAAAGAAGACAACAAGAGAAAGCAAAGAAGGGAAAGAGTAAAGAGTTATACATGTTTGATTTGATTTTTCTTTTTATATCTCATGAATGATGACATGATTAATTAAATAAGTGATCGATTTATCTTGAAATCATATGTGAACAATGATGATATGATGGTCAAAATATTAATGACTTAACATCAACGCATAATAAATTCTAATTGAAATTCTTTCAAATTATAAAAAACTTAAAAGAGTTTTTAAAAATAAATACCCTTAAATTTTAAATATTTAATCATGTTAAAAGAAATTAACAATATATTCTTAAATAAACTTATTAATATTTGTTTTTAAGGATTTGGTTACTTTTAATTTTATTTATTGATGAAGTGTCATTGTATGATTATATACTATCAGTGCATTAACTATTAAATCTTATATATATATATATATGAGTTTATTTTTTATATACTAATATTATAACTTTTTAATAAGCAGAATTTAAAATATAGATACATATAAAAGTATTATTTAATATTGTAATTTGCAGATATAAATACTTGCAACTAGATGGTTAGCAAGGCCAGCAATAAATTCAAGAGAAAAAGAAAAAGTGATTGAGTTTTTGATTCTTAGCAAATATGGATTCCTTGAATAGGAACAGAAACATCAGTAGATTCGAACAAAGTAGTCTTCCAGGCTTAATTGTGAACACGCCAGGGCCTGCCTAGGCCTGCATATATACCTTGGCCCCAATTATAATTTCGAAAGCCTTTGTTGTAGACATCACCTAAATATTGAGATTTTGAATATGAAAGCAAGACAATGGGGATAAAAAAAACATATGTATAAAAGAGAAGCAGGAAAATCTTTGTTAAAATATATATATATATATATAAGAAAGGGCAGATCAAATTTGCAATGTTGGAGCTTTGTCAATGGCATATATAGAAGATGTAAAATACGGTACAAAGTTTTAGTGGGAAGCATCTTCTTCCTCGCAGAATTTGGTGTATTCCTTTGGAGCCATCAAGGATTCTAATTCTGATGGACTACTTGGCTTCACCTTGATCATCCATCCTTCTTCATATGGGCTTGAATTGACCTTCAATAACATATTAAGATGTTAAACTGAGTTGCCAAAGTAAAATATATGCTTTTATGTATTTCCTTGCGGAGCAAAGGCAAGAGTACAAGTGTTTCTATTTAATTTATTTCCCTATATATTGTTTCTATGCATCAAGAAAAGTAGTTGGATATAGTTGAATAAGAGAATTACCAAGCCAGGAGCTTCAGTAAGCTTGGAGTTAACCTCAACGATTTCACCAGAGATTGGGGAATTGACATCACTGGTTGCTTTGACACTTTCCACAGCTCCAAAGCCTTTGCCTTTGCTAACTGAACCACCAGGTTCTGGCAGCTCCACGAAGACTACCTCTCCAAGATGGTCCTGTAAACAATATAGCATGTAATGTAATGTAAGTTAAATCCATAGATTGATGAGCTATTGTATACATACCCTACTGCATTGTCCCATAAAGGGAAAGAGAAATGAAGCTATCATTTGTATGGTCTTGAAAGGTAGAATTCTATCGGGTCCTGAAATCATGTCTATGTATATTCTGTATCAATGATGTATTATTTCTATAAACATGTCATGTCATGCCATTTTTGTTAAAAAAAATAAATAAAAGAAGAAAAATAATAAAAAAAAAATTTGACTTTGAAATGTGATAAATATTTTTTAAAGGTAATTATACATTTAAAATACAATAAAACTTTAAATTCTTCAATCAAAAGTAGTGAAAATAATTATACTAAAAGATTTATTTATAATGAATGAATAAAAATAAATTTATATTCAAATGATTATGACTTTTTATATAATCATGACCTTTATGAATAATAATTTATTTATATTCAAATAGTTATGAGTATTTGTTATATGATAATTATTTTTGTTCAAACATAATTATTTAAAATATGAATAAAATTAATACAAAAATTAATTTTATTAATCAATAATTAAATATTTTTATCCAATATGAGATGCATCATATTCTAAACTACTAACAATCATCCACTAGTTTGAAATGTTGGTGCTTAATTTTTATTTTTTATACAAATAAATATTATGAATAAAAAAATATATATTTCCATTTATACTTTTAACTATCATAACATCTAGATTCAGAGATCTACCGCTAGACATTGACTTAAGTAGTTGCCACCAATCTTTTTTTGTTTAGGTGCGATTGGTCACCTAAGGAATCTATCCATTTAAAGAACACCTAAGCTTAACTAAGGGTCCCTAAAAGAATAGTTTCAGGTCTATTAACCAGAACAGGATTCGAGAGTTCGATTACCTGTGAAGAAGGTTATAGCCCCTTCACAATGCCCATCGAAAGATGGTACCAGCTTAATTTTGTGTTATCCGATAAACCTTAAAAATTTTATCAAGTAATTAACTATTGAAAATTATTCTTAATTAACTCCAATACTTTTGGCATAAAATTAAGAAAATTTTTTTACCTCAAGAGTATGCAAAAAAATCACTGTTTCACTTGCAAAGATTCCATCGTCGAATTATTTAACATTAAAAAAAATCAGAAAAGAAAAAAAGAAAAAGAAATAAAATAAAACAAAACAAAAAGGAATAATAATTCAACTTTTTGATACAAATCCTTTTCTTTTTATCTTTTTTTTTTAAAGAACTTATTGTTTTTGTACAAGAAAAATTGATACTTTCAACTTTTACTTAAAATATTTTTCTTGATAATTTTTATTTTTAAGAAAAATTGGTACTTCTTACTTTTTCTCAAAATGTATTTTTTGGAAAATTTTATTTTAGAAATTGTACTTTAAGAAAAATTGATATTTTCAATTTTTCGTCAAAATACTTTTTTTTAGCCTTTTATTTTTCAGAGAAATTGATACTTTCAACTTTCCTTTAAAAAAAAATATTTTTTGGTGTTCAAAGGAAATTGATACAATCAACTTTCTTTTAAAAAAATTTTTTTTTTTGTTTTTAGAATTTTATTGTAGAAAAATCATTAAAAAAAATAAAATAAGAAATACCAAATAATTTTAATCTAATAAATAAATAATAATAATAATAATAAAATAATAATAAATGAGAAAGAAAGAAAAAAACTTTGGAACGGCTCGACTCGGCTTGGATTCGGCTTGGCTTAAGAGACAGAAAATGGCTCGGCTTGGTGCAGCTTAAACGGTTCAGCTCGGTTCGACTTGATGATTGAGGTATAGGTCGAACTCGAATCGAAAGCAGGTTGCGCTGCGGGTCGGGTCGTCCGAACAGAAACGTACTAATCCTCTAGATTTTACTAATGCCAAAAAGACGTCATTTTAGCTAGGTATAAAAGACTCCCACCTCTGTTTTGTCACGGATTGCTTTCTTCCCTCTCTCTCTCTCGTATCCCTTTTTCTCCTCATTCTCTCTAAAAGAATCCCAAGAACACCGATTGAATCTTGTCGGATTCTGAAAAATATTCCTGAAATTTGAGTTATTCGTCGGAAGTTCATCGAAAAGTTGATCGATTTTGGAAAATGGTACGCCAAAAACTGGGTAATTGGTCAAAAAATTCAACCGATGTCGGAAAAGTCACCAAAAAATTTAAAGTTCGTCGAAAAATTTTACCGGAATATGAAATTTCTAAAAATTTCTCATAAAAAAAAATCGCTAAAAACTCCCAAAATTTTTCTAAAATTCTTAAGATTACTTCTGACCTTTATAACGCCTTTTTTTGTTTTTCCTTTCTTTCTCCGTGTGCTTTTTGGGTGATTTATGGACCTATTTATAGGGATTGATCAGAAGAGTTTCTGATCAATCTCAACTCCATCTAGGATTTGGATTCAAGTCTTTGAATCCAATCTAGACTCTTCTAGTCCCATATTCACGATAGAATTCATTCTAATTTTTTCTGATCTCTCAGTCGAAAATTGATCAAGAAAAAGATAAAATTAAAAAAAAAGATAAAAATATATATACTAATAGGTAATTAATAAATAAATAAATAAATATTAATAAATAAATAATAAAAACAATATATATTAATAAATAAATAATAATAATAATTAATAAATAATAAATAAAAATGCAAATGGGTTTATCCATTTAGATCAAGCCCAATTAATCCGGGCCTGGACCAAATTAGGTGTCTACAGTTGCTTCTTTTTACACATTTTCAGTGAAACAAGAATTGTGCAAAAACGTAGACACCCATTCAAGACTCCATTTGACCCTTTTTTTTGTGTTAAAATTTTGATCAAAGCTCCTCTAAACAGAGGTTCAACGTCTTTTAAAAACATGAACAAAGCTCTTCTAAATAGAGGCTCAACGACTTTGAAAAAATAAATAAAGCTTCTCTAATCAGAGGATTTGAAAAAAATAATCAAAACTCTTCTAATCAGAAGCTCAACGACTTTAGAAAAATAAACAAAGCTTCTCTAAACAAAGGTTCAACGACTTTAAAATAAATAAAGCTACTCTAAACAGAGACTCAACAACTTTTAAAATAAATTGCTCCTCTAAACAGAAGCAACATAACTTTTAAGAAAATAAATGACTCCTCTAAATAGAAGTGAGAAAATAAATTGCCATAGGAAGGATTTCACCTCCAAGAGCAAATTCATACAGACAAGCAATAATCTCTACTAAATTATAATAGTGTATTACCACTTAATTAACATGCATCTTTCCAGGCTAATATGAGTAGGCGAAAAAAGTTGATGGTTAAGGGAAGAAAGAAGCGAATAACCTGAGCATGGTCAGTGATGCCAATTGTGGCCATTGAACCTTCATGCTTCACCCATTCATGTGAATTGGCGTATTTCAACCCATCCAAAACTACAAAATCCAACACATTGTCCAGATTACAATCCTTAATTCCACAAAACAGTGGCTAAAAGATATCAAATGCCAATAGTCTCCCATGACCCTAAAGCAGATACATGAAACAGTAGAAGAAAAAGGGTACCGGTGGAAAAGCATCTGGAGGGGTGACCTTTGGAGGCACAAGAGATTTTGAGTGCACTGGCAGTGGAAGAAGCCCAAATTCTCAGCGCCATGTTATAGCTATCTTCTTTGTTTATGGGCTTTTGTCTTTGGTTGGCTTCAAATCCATACGGACAACGAAATAAAGAGAAGTTGGTGAATGGCTTCTGGCTGGTTTTATCCTGTATGAATGGTAGGCATCGAAAGCCTCATCCTAAGACCTGACTAACAATGACAACATGCTGCGGTTTTCCCTTTCATGTGACGAATTTTCTTGTCCTTCTTTTACTGTTATCATAAACTCTTTTTCAAACAACATTTAGCATGCAAATGCCATACTTGATTAGAAAAAATGAAAATCATTGGTCAAGAGGGTGGGTTTTTTTGGATGCAATCATGTCAATCCAAATCGGACTATAAATAGTAGAAGCTGACTGTTTGTACCAAATGGAAATACCAAGGTCTCAACTGCTAAAGGGTTTTTTTTTTTTTAATTTATTTTATATATAAACAATCATGTACCAAACTCTAATAAACTCTAATTGTTTATATAAAAATGTATTGTGTTATTAGTGGTAAATGCACTCCAATTGATCCTCGACGGCACGTACTAGAAACTAAGTCAATGGCTGCTTTTCTTTCTCGTAGGAAGCACTCGACCCCATATCTTCACCTACTCCCTTTCAATCACTAAATTTCTGTATCGTATCATTTTAAAACGATTCTTCTTCTCCAATCTTTAATTGTTTAGACATAAAAAAAGCTTTGAAAAAGAAAAAGTAGTAACCAATATTAAATGAACAAAAATTCAAAGTGTTTGATTGGTGATCTGAACCAGCACGAGTCAACTAGCAGTTAACCCCAAAGAAAAAAAAAAAAAACTAAGTTGTCAATGTTTCAAACATGTATTAGTAGAATATTGAATTTTAATTTTAAAAATAATTTAAAAATTATGGTTTAATCCCGACAATAATAATAAAAAATATATATCATATATGCATGAGAGAAGGACATGAAGGATAAGTCATAAGCCAAAACCAAAATCCAATTAGTTGTGCAATTAAATACTCAAGAAAAGTATCTAAGATGTTGGAAAATACAAGTTTTGGCCAATAAGAAAAGTAGTGCTTTGGAGTTGAGTCAATTACTTATTATATTTGACAAAAAAAATTAGTTATTATTAAAGTTAAAGGTGTTTTCAGTTAGTATAAATAAATATTGTAATAGTAAAAACATTTGCTTCAAAATCAAGCCATTTTGAACTTTGAGGCTTTCACCTTCAAGATGTTGTAAATAAAAATTTATCACTTTCGGAGATTCAGCTTCCAAATCACTTATTTTAATTGTTTAGTCATTTTACCTAAACATTTAATTTTCAGCTCCTTAAACACAAAGCTACATATAACTAATTAATTAAACATGGAATAAATATATATATATATATATAAGAAAAATTATTGTATTCACTAACAATAAAATAAATAATAATTAAAAAATAAGTGAGATATACGATACTGTGATACTTTCTTATTCTTGTTTGTAAAATAAAAAAATTTTAAAAAATAAACTTTAATATAAAATAGTCTATGAATTTATTGTTGGTGGAGGCAAGAACCAATTAATTATTGTCCTTATTTTAAAAATACCTATGAATTAAACATGTTGTGTTAAACTAACCCAATAATAAAATTAATAAGAAATTGTTTTGGGAGTGGACTAATGCAAAGGTACATATGTTGGAGGATCTTAGTTGCTTTGCTAATAACTTAGGAACTTAAATTTTTTAATGATTGAACCTTTCAATACTTTTTTTGCAAATTGTCACTATTTAAGTAAATTGAACATTCAACTTTTTTATTTAAAAAATTATTATTATTTTGTGTGATGCTCATTGTTTTAGTAAAAGTTATTATGTAAAAAGTCAATTGTATTGACAATAGATTTTTTTTTTTTTTGGTCATTAAAACAGGTATAGCCTTACAACAAAGGAAGAGGGGGGAGGGGGGAGGGGGGAGGTTGGGATCGAACCTCAGTCTTAGTGTTTTTTTAAGGCTTGCTTGATTACTAAATCAAAAAGATAAAATCAAACAAAAAAGTTATTATTTTTAAGGAGATTGTTTAATTTTAAAATAAAAAGAAAAACTCACTTGAAGATAAGTTATGTTTTTGCCTTTTTTTTTTTTTTTAAAATGGAATAGTTTGCTTCAAACATAAAAAATTAAGGAAAATTAAAGGATTAAGGTTTCAACAAAACAAAGAAAAATTTATTTGAGTATAAAATATATTCATAAATAAAATTTTAAAGTATTTTAAATAAAACTTAGGAGCGTATGATAATCTCTTATTTTAAACTATATTTAGATGAGTTTTTAAATATCATTTCTATGATTAATTTTTTTAGATTATGATTTGAAAATTTTATAATCGAAATTTGAAACTAATATGCTATAATTCATTACATGAGATCAAATCAATATGCTATTGTGTAGTTTAAAATCATATGTAAATAAATGTTTAGATGAGTTCTTAAAGAACACTTTTAAGTTTAATTTTTTAAATTATGATCTAAAAATTTTATGTTCAAATTCTATTTATATAAATATTTAGATGAGTTAAAAAAAAAAGCTTCAAACATTTAACTTTTGAAATTATAATATAAAAGTTTCACTTTTAAATTTTAAAATTAACGAGATATAATTTATTAGATGAAAGAAAATTATATTTTATTATAGTGCAAAACTAAAATCATATCCTCAATTAAGAGTGTAATTAAGTTGAACCAAATTTATATAATTAGAAGTTAAAGCTCAATTTGAAATTTATTGTTTGAAATTCGATTCGATCTCTATTAAGTTTTGAATTTTAAGCTTGAGCTCGATTTAAGATAAAAGTCGAGCTACTTAAATTTGCTTGATTAAGCTTGTTTATCAAATAAACAACAGAACTCGATTCTTATATTCATATTCAAATTCAATTATTTATATTCAAACTTAAATTCAAGCTCAAAATTATATAAATAAAGATAAAATAATAAAATTTTAATTAAAATAATAAATATATGTATTAAAATATAAAAATTCGATTAAATTTGTGAATTATTTGAAATGAATATTAAAAAACTAAAACTTAACTTATTCAATAAATCAAGTTACTCAAGTTTGACTAAATAATGATTGAACAAAATTTAAATTTTATTTAAATTGAACTCAAATAACTTATAATATATTATTTATGTTCCTATTTTTATATATAATTTGTTAAAAAAATATATTATTAATTTCAATTTAATCCATCACAGTTTTAAATATATTAAAAAAAAGTAAAACCATATCTAAAAAATGGTGCATGATAGTCAAAATAAAAAATGAAAATAAATATATGGCTGACAGACTACCGCTGCTGGTGTCTACATTATCTAAACAATTCAAATGCCCAAAAAATACTACAAGTTGCCAATTTATTCGCCCAAAAACTAAATTTATGTTAGGCCTAAGGTAATTTAAGTATTTAACCAAATTAAAATAAATAAATAAAACAAAACCAATAAAAGCAACAAATTTGGCTAAAGATTTTTCTTTTTGAATAAGTTCTTTTTTTTTTAATAATACATCAGTTAAGGGGTGGAGAAATGAAAGTTTGTAACATTTTCTTTTAAAAGATGAATTTAGCTAAAAAATTATAAATATTGATTTAAAATAATTAAAATGTTATTTTTTTATAAATTTATATTCCATATATTATTTTTATAAAATTCAAAAATATATTAATTAAATATTTTTACAAATATTACATTAATTAGTACCACTAATTACTAACATTTTTTTATTTTTCTTACAAATATTTAACAATCAATTTACCTAAAATTAATTGAAAATTATGATAATTGTGCAAAATTTCAAAGAACTTATAAATTTTTTAATTTGATTTTTTTATAAAGATTATGTATTTTAACTTGCATTAAAGAGGATTTATATTTAAGTGGTACATTTGTCAATAACTAAATATGAAAAAATATGTTTAAATAAATTACTAGTAGAAAAAACAATTTGTTTGAGTCCAAAAAAAAAAAATAATAATAATAATGAAAAATAGGATGTTGATAAAAGCTGAAAAAGGTATCGACAAGGATGACATCAGATCAAAGGAAAAGCCACTTGTGTGGACCCCACATATCGGGACTGTGTATTTGGTCGTTGACCAACTGATTTATCATGGACCCCACACCAGCCTCCTTTCTCTCCCTAATTCTAACCGTCGTCGCCACGTTCGATTGAATTTTAGTCGTTGGATGATCGTATGAAAATAGAGGAAAGAAATTTGAAGCCCAATTTTTTTTTTTTTTTCATTTTGACTTTACTTTTTCAAAAAATTTCTCTTTTGGTCATAAAAATGAAAAAAATGAAAAGTTGAAAAAAGGTATGCCTTTTCCTTTTATGCAATGGACGGTTCAAATCTAATACTCTAAGTCCCAAATATGCTAAGGCTAAGCTAAGCATTCAATGTAGAACAAAAAAAAAAATCGAATATACCAATTAGTTTAACAACATAAATCAAATGTATTACAGTTTTTAAGAATAAATTTAACTTTTGAATTTGTGGAGGGTATTTTGAGTTAATGCTTTGTTGGAAGTTGGTTTAAAGGTTGGTTCAGAGTAATATGTTAAAAAAAAATAATTAAGATGTCTTGTAACTAAGTTTTAGAGTATATTCAACGATTAAGTTAGTAATTAGTGATGTCAACGGGTCGGGTCGGGGTAGATTTTTATTTGCTTCGAATCTGATTCGACTTTAAACATATAAAATTTGTACTTGATCCAACTCGATGATTTTTTATTTTTTTAATACTCGAATCCGATCCGATTCGATACTGTATAAAATTAAATTCGACCCGATCCAACATGAAATTAATAAAATATTATTTTTAATATATATATAATTAAATATATATAAAAATATATAAAATTAAATATAAAATTAAAAAAATAATTTTTTTATATATATCAGGTCAGTAGGTCGGATTTATCTAAAACCTGACCCCGATCTGAATCCAAAATTTTTTTATGCCACCCGATCATACCCGACTGATACCAAAATTTTTTTTTTTTAAATCGATCTTAATAAGTCGGGTCGGATCGAAACCTGTTGATTTCAGGTATTTTTACTTTCTCTATTAGTAACATATAATAGGTAAGAAAAAGTAAAGAAATGAAATAAAAGATAGAAAAAGTAAGTGGGAGTGAGTGAGTGTCAGCAAATGATTCATAATGTCATAGTTGTATTCGGATATTTCTTTGTATAGAGTAAATTGGTGCTAATATGATTAATTGGTAGTGGCTTATATTAACTTGATCAGTTGATTTACCTAATGTTAATTAAGTATTGAACCAATTGAATTGGTTGCCATTATGATGATCAATAATTGTTAACTTGACAATTATGGTATTGACTAGAACCTATTAAAATTCATAGTTTTATATATGATAAATTTTTTTTGTTTATTTATTTAATTTATTTTTTATGAAAAAAGAGGGTCATAACTCAAACCGAAGATTTTTTGGTTTATCCAAGGAATTTTATTGGTTTTATTCCAAATGATATTACAATAAATGTTATGTTAATTAATAGATGGATTTATTTTTTTTTTGAATTTTATCATTTAAATTAAGAATTTAACATTTTACTAATATATTTCATTATTGTTGACTGATTTAAGATGTTTTCTTATAGTATCGTTAAAAAAATCACTCGTATCATATTAGAGTTTTGCTAAGAATGAGATTAAGAGGAAACATGCTTAAAGCCTTTTACATTACAAGCTAAGCTAAATGATAAGGATACGAAATTTAAAAACAAAATAAGATATATACAAAGCAAAATAACATTTTAAATTAATGATAAGCTTAATTGACCAATCTTGAATAAGATGCTACTTAAATTTTGAATTGAATGCTTCAAAGAAAAATTGCAATCTATCTAAAATAAACATCATTGAGCAGACCATTTATCCATAATATTAACCAATGAATTTTAAAAGGTAAAAGAAGTTTAAAAAGGTCTAAAATAAAATTTCAATAATAATTTATGTTTTTTATATTTTATTACAATTAGAAAGGTTTGAATTTTTTATTTTAAATCAATTGAATTTTTAAATATTTATTTTTATCAAATTGAATTCATAAATATAAATTATTGCCAAATTAAGCCATTAATTTGATGGATATAATTAACCAATTTTTTTAATAAAGGTTCAATTGATAAAAATAAATATTTGATGGTTTAATTAATTGTAAAAAAAATAGAGACTTTAATGATTATTGAATTTTAGTTTAAGAGTTTTTGGACCCTTTTGTCAATTTAAAAAGTATTTAAATCTCTACATTGCAAAAGTCCTTTTGAATTTACAACTTTTGGTACTCTTGTTATCATTATGTTACAATTAAAGGTTTGTAATAAACAAATGATAGATGATATATTGCCTTTTGTATAATTACATCTTTTTTTTATCTCTAACTCATGCAGTCATGCCGATCCATATTAAATTTATTAATTTTGTTTTTATAAAAAATTTATTAATCCATATTCAATTTATTTATTGACCAACCCAAAAAAAAAAAAGAAAAAGAAAAAGGAGTATATTTTGTACGTACCGTGAATTAAAATCTTAGTACTTAGATATAGACAGAGCATATGGGCTTTCACACGTATCATGTGAAATTACATGCGCCTTGTCGTTTTGCTCCCGAAAATTCTCAAAGCCAACCAACTCTTTGACTTGCAGCTTATTAAACAATCTAAGAGAGAGAAACGAGATTTTCCCGCTTTCACACGCAAAATTCCTTTTTTTATTTTTATTTTAAATATATAGTTCTAAAAAAATTATTTTGTTTGTTTTATTTTTATTTATAATTAATTATAGTGGGTATTTTAAAAATTGAATAATTCTCTGATAATCAATATTTGTGTAAACATAAATTTATATAATTAAATAAAAAATAAGACAATAGCTTAAAATAAATATATAATAATAAATTATTAATAAATGATTAATTTATTCGATTAAATTTATTTTTTTAATAAAAAAATTTTAATTTTAAATTTAAATTTATTGATAATTATTTATTAGATTTATCTTAAATACATAATTTACAATCATGAAACTTTCAAATATGATAATTTTTATTTTGATTTAAAAATTAAATAATTTAAAATATTTTCTTAAAATATATATATATATATATAATAACAAATTTTGTGTAAAAGTTTATGCCTTTGACTAATCGACAAAGTCATGCAGAAGTCACGAACAATATTTCTTTTTTTTCTCTCTCTTGTGGGATCAAAAGAATCAGAGCCGTCAAATTTATCTTGCTTCGTGTCTTGATGACGTGGAGGAATAAGATGGCATGAAATTGAAAGATACCCGACCAGGACCCATTAGGGGCAATCGTTTGATTTTTGTGTTTGGGCCTAGTATCTAGGTCAAACCTCCCTTCGTTTACTACAAGAATTTGTGGCCCGTAGTTTTATTCTTTTTCATGACGAAAATATCCTTTATTTAATTATTTTTATATTTAAAGGATATGCTGCATTTATATGTCAATTTCATGTTTTAGACAGATATTTTTCATTGGTTTATAAAATGAATATGAAAAAAATACATAATTAATAAATTCCATATGTCTTTTTAATAAATTTGTTGTAAAAAAAAAGATTGCAAAATGTATTCAATTTAAGTAAATTGTAAAAATTAAAATCTTAAGAGGCCTAAGGTAAAAAGATTGCAAATAAAAACCAAAGGGTAACACAGTCAATTGACATCCAATTTCAGTAAAAAAGAGGAGCCTGTTTCCCGGTTGGGCTTAAGGTTGAAGGAGCCCCAGTGCCCTATTTGACCAAACACTCCTAAAACGACAAACCTTCACTCCAACGTCCCATCTTGGTTTCCCGGATTTGACCCTACCACTTTCCTTTAAGCCATCCCCTCCCTCATAATATTAAATTTACCAATTAACCCTCCAAGCCCCCACCAACCCAGCATCCGGCAAAACCCGCCAAAACAAATATATAAAATGAAAAGCCTCATTAGTGGACCCCACTTTCCTACCTGGCAATCCGTGTGAACCCTGTTTTTCCCCATCTGGCATCCAGTGTGGACCCTCCCTCCTTTGTCCATTGCCACGCGTAACCTCAACCCAGAGCTAACAACAAACTGTTAACAATTAAAATAATAATAATAAAGAGAAATTTCAAACTTATAAAGTCAGCTAATTTAAATAAAAATATAAACAAAAACATTTTCTGTATTTTTCTTTCTCTGCAGCAAGAGAAGAGCAGCAGAAACAGCGGCAGCACCTTTCTCTTTTTTTTTTTTTTTTCTGTTTTTTTTTTTTAAATAAAAAGATTTGTTCAAAGGGTGGGGGGGGGGGAGTGAAATGAATCAAATGTGATGGGAAGTGGAGTTTCCACGCTTTGCCCTTGCTTTAATCCGGTGGCAAACCGGTGGAACCGGCAGCCGGATAATCACCCGGACCGGATCTTTGCTTCATCAGAGCCGTTGGATGAAACCCTAGGCCACTCCTTTTGTTACGTTCGGTCTTCCAATCGTTTCCTCTCTCCGACTCCTTCCGATCGTTTCTTTTCTCCTTCGCACTCTCAACGTTTCTCTCCGTCGCACGACCCAAATACCCGAACTGGACCTGAAACTTTGTTTAAAGCCATATCCGGAGCCTCCGTGAGTGCTAATACGTCGACTGCCAGAACTGTCCTCCAACTTGACAATATATACGACGATGCCACTGAGAATACCCTCGGTTACGGTATTAAAAGCAGTATCGTTAGCGGGAATGGCTTCGAGAGCACATCGTTGTTTAGTGCCTTGCCACTTCAGCCGGTGCCACGTGGCGGAGCTCATGATCAGGTGGAGCGGGGTGGGTTCTTCATGTCGGGTCCGTTAGAGCGCGGGATGGTGTCAGGTCCACTGGAGGCCAACGCGGGTTCCGAAGGGAGTGCACATTTCTCGGCACCGTTGGGTGGCCTTTATGTAAAAAAGAAGAGGAAGAAGGGCATTTCGAGGATATTTACAAATTTCTCCGAGAAGAAACGGCCCTGGGTGGTTCCTGTCTTGAATTTCGTCGGGAGAAAAGAGAATTCCGAGGATACTGAGGCGGCGGCAGCGACGGAGGGGAAGACCGATGGTGATGTGCAGTGGGCGTTAGGGAAGGCCGGGGAGGATCGGGTTCACGTCGTTGTTTCGGAGGAGCAAGGGTGGTTGTTCGTTGGGATTTACGACGGGTTTAATGGGCCGGATGCACCCGAATTCTTGATGGGTAATCTCTATCGAGCTGTTTTCCATGAACTCCATGGTCTTTTTTGGGAACTTGATGAAGAAACTGAAAATAAAACTGAAAATGAAAATGCAGCTGAAAATAAAACTAACCTACCCAACTTAATCATAGGTACAGATAGCTTAAATAAAACTTATAGTGAAACTGAGAATCAGAAGAAGTCTGTTGAGGAGGTTAAGAGTGCAGGGGAGGGCATAATAAGGGAGAATGAATCGAGTGGAGTGGTACAAGAGAGGACGAAGAGGGTAACCTTTGGATTAGAGGGGACTGAGATTACGAGGAGGAGGTTGTGGGAGTTTCTTGCCGAGGATGACCATGAAGAAGGGTTGGATCTTTCGGGGTCTGATAGGTTTGCCTTTTCGGTGGATGATGCCATTAGTGCAAGTAAAGAGGGGTCTGTAGTGAGTAGGAGGTGGTTGTTGTCGAAATTGAAGCAAGGGTTGTCTAAGCATAGAGAGGGGTCCAGAAGTTTGTTACTTCCATGGAGGTTTGGGTTGGAAGGGAAGGAGAAGGCTGAGGAGGTAGATAATAGAGTGAAGGAGAGTGCTCAAAAGACTGGGAGGAGAAGGAGAGAAGGTCTGGTTGATCATGAATTGGTTTTGAGGGCATTGTCGAGAGCTCTGGAAGTGACTGAAGTAGCATATTTGGATATGACAGATAAGGTGCTTGGAACGAATCCAGAGCTTGCATTGATGGGTTCATGTTTGTTGGTGGTATTGATGAGGGATGAGGATGTGTATGTGATGAATGTGGGGGATAGTAGGGCAATAGTTGCGCAGTATGAACCAGAGGAAGTTGGTTCCAGTATGGAGGGAAGAAAGCAAGAGGAAAATGGGTCAAGCATGGAGGGTATAGTGGAGGAGACATTGGCAGTTGGTGCTAAGTCAATTAAGCCAGTGAACGAGGCTCCTGTTCAGCCCATCAGATTGACTGCATTGCAGCTGTCAACTGATCATAGCACAAGCATTGAAGAAGTAAGTTCTGACTATTGAAAAATAGTGTTCTTTTTATGTTTTCTGCCTTCATCTTTGAGTGATTAAAATCTTTATTGTAGCTTTTATTAATATGAATTATGTGGGTTGACAATTTTCTCTGCTTCAGACTGGCATTGAAGCTACATTTTTTGAGTAGTATAAGTTTGGATTTTATGACTCCAGGCTGATTCCTGTCTTGAATCATTAGGAAATTTGACAACTCTTAGATTGCTAAGTTTTATTTTTATTATAGTTTATGCTAAGAGCTTCAATGAGTTATTAAATGACTTAAAAGGAATGTCTTATGTATGTGGTTGTACCTTTGGGCATGGAATGGTTTTCTTGTCAACGTACTTTTATCAGGTTTCCATTGTTTAGCACTTTAGCTAGAAAGTTTAGTTCCATCTATCTCAGTTATGCATTGAGCTACTTTATAATGCTATTGCTTACACATTTTAAGTATTTCAAATTATACTTTTACTTTGTAAGGGCTATCCCCTCTCCTGAACCAAAAAAAAACAAAAAAAGAAAATTCTACTTTTACTCTCATATGATTTTGATCTGCTATGGAAAAGAATTTTGGGAGTTTAATGTTAAGCAGATGACGATCTTGCTCTGGAATGGCCTAGGCATTATCAGTGTGCTTCTAGATGTGTTTGGAGAGGAGTTCTTTTAGATGAATTCCCATGCAGATCATGCACTTTGTAAAAGCCTCTCTTATCTGGTTCTTAAGACTATACCTTACCCATCATCCTTTATTTCCTGGAAATTGCTCTAGCAAGGGGATTGTAGATCTCAGACAAGTCGGTTTAAATCTTGTATAAGTCATTTATATTACTTTTTAAAATTTTCTTTTTATCCATTGGATAGGGGATAGGGGATGGTTCTGGTTTAGGGTTGCATGTTTAAACTGTTTAGCATAGTCAAATCCATTGAAAGTTGGGTATCAAACAGTTTATGAATTTGAAATGTGGTGCTTTTTCTCTGATGAAGGTTATGAGAATGATTGACATTTTTATCCGGTGAAGATTTTGAGAATGATCAACATTAACTGCGGATTTTGGTTGGAAGAACAGACTACAAACTTCTATAATTTAGAGGAGATACCTGATCAAAGTTTTCATTAAGTATGTGGAGTTGGCTAGGAAAAATGATCCTTAAAGAGATGGATCTCTGTCTTCTCAGATCGTAAGGGAAATGATAAGCATTAATCGTGGGAGCACACAGTGGTGCCTCTTTTGTATATAGGGGAAGTTCGTTGATATTGCTGGCAAAACACTTGATTTTGAGGAAAGTTTTATTCAAACATAATGGTATTAATAAGTGGCACTAGCTTTGGTCATATGGACTTGGGTAATTGTGTTGGGTGGAGGTGTCCATACTTGGGCTGTGTCTGGTCTTCAAGAACCAACGCAGGGGCTGTGATATACTGTCCGATAACTTGGTGCATGTTTGTGGTTGTACATATACCTGAAAATTGGTTGGTATTTCAAAATTGTTCTCCGGGTTAAGTTATTGTGCTTGAACTCTGAGTTACTTCAAGGTAATTGAAGTTATAAGGATGTTGAGATAAACTGGTGTTTGATTGACTGGAATGATATTTGCTATTTGGTGAAAGACTAGATTTATCTGCCATGTATTTTCAAAAAAAGAAAAAAAGTTATCTGCAATGTTTTATCATCCATTCTTCTCCCTTTTTAACAAAACAAAATCAATTAGGTAAGCTTGGATTGTCATGCTCAGATCTTGTCCCTCTATTCTTGTCATACTGTGATAAACTTTTTTGTCTATTCAGTACATGATACTAATTGAGACATTAATGGGCTTCTCGGCTCTTGGAAGCTTTAAGAGAAACCTGATCATGTGCTTTATGTTTGGAGTTATTTTGCTGCTCGAATTCTGGTCTTTTTATACTCCTTATTTTGAACAGCTCTAGCTTGACAGCAGTAAATGGTGCATTTGGAATGACAGAAGTAGCAAGATTCCTGGGTGTGATCTCCTTGTTCCTTAGATCATTATTTCATGGATTGCTAGGACAATGCTTTGGCTCTTGTTTATATCTCTTTCACTACTTTTTCTCAAAATTTGGATCCGTTACACACGCTTAACATTAGATTTTTGTTAGTTTGGGTTGAAGAGGCCTTTCGTTTGTATCAAACGCTAATAATTTGGTAATATTGCCTTGGATGTCCTCAGCTAATGATGAATGATAATATACAAATTAGTGAGCAAAAGTACATAAAATTGCAGCTTTCTTGGTGATTGCTGTTTCAGACATAGATGAAAGATTATCAGTTGAAACTGTATATAGTTCTCCTAATTTATATGTTACATTTGCTAAATTTCACTGTTTGATTTGTACAGGAAGTTGTAAGAATCAAGAATGAGCATCCAGATGACAGCCAGTGCATTGTCAATG
Organism: Durio zibethinus; assembly: GCF_047325235.1. Lineage (NCBI taxonomy): Eukaryota > Viridiplantae > Streptophyta > Magnoliopsida > Malvales > Malvaceae > Durio > Durio zibethinus. Next base: position 1,842,043 of record NC_143170.1, on the reverse strand, counting down.
ACAGAGTGAAAGGTCGACTTAAAGTAACCAGAGCATTTGGTGCAGGATTTCTGAAAAAGGTTCTTTCACTTGCCTTTTCACTATTGAAGTTTTAAATCTTATCTATTGTGTTTAATTAAGGCTTTGCATTGCATGGCTTATCAATTATTTATTGTGAAGAGGCTATAAAGGAAATCCTGAAGGTTGAGAAGAGTACAAATTTACTTGGCTTTTCTTTGAAAAAAAATTTATTTTTGGACAAAAAGATATTTCAGCTGCCCAACATTTTAATATAGATGTTTCCAAATGTCACAAGTAGCAAATTATGCATTCTTTTTTGGGATTAGTGAGAGTGAGGGGGCTTAAGAGGAGAGGAGGAAAAGGGCTTGTCTCACATTTCATATTATGTTAAAATCTTTAAGGATGTAACCAGCTCATGCAATAACATGATCTTCACATTTTTGCAGCCCAAGTTGAATGATGCATTATTGGAGATGTTTCGAAATGAATACATTGGTACTGCACCATATATATCGTGCTTACCTTCTCTTTGTCACCATAGACTTTGCCCAAGGGATCAATTTTTAATTCTCTCATCTGATGGATTGTATCAGTATCTGAGCAATCAGGAAGTGGTTTCTCTTGTTGAGAGTTTTATGGAGAAGTTTCCGGATGGAGACCCTGCACAACAGCTGATAGAGGAGGTTCTTTTCCGTGCAGCCAAGAAAGCTGGTAAACATTCTTTCTATAATTTGCTTCATATCCCTAGTCCCCTTGTGTATAACGTGAAGAAGTAATTCCAAGATTGAATGGAAACTTGTGACAAAGTCGGTGGATTGCCACATGAGGATGAATTTTCACTTAGATAGGATCCAAACTATTCTTTAGTTTCTGTTGCTGCCCTACGTAATGTGATTACCTGTGGCTTTTGTTCAAGTAGTAAAGCTTTTCTACTTTTAAAGTTCCTTCTTTGTTTAGGCGGTTCTTTATATTCAATTGTTTAGCACTACATTTGGTGTTTGGGATTACATGGTTAACATAATCTTCGCTAGCATATTATTCTTTTTATCCCCTCTATTCTACTTTTGGGTTGTACTATTTTTTGTCAGAATATCTATATTCCCAAATTCATGATTTTCACTATTATGCTAGGCTGAAAAGCTGGCTTTAGAATCCAGGGTAAACTTTTAAGTTGGCTAAGAAGGAATTGAAGGTTCTAAGCCGTTGATATGAAGCTAAGTACTTAAGAGATTTTGTGACTTCATGAACATCTTTTCTTCTTTTTATAAATGATGTCGACACAAAAGATAGATTCATAACACTTTATTTCTGTTCATCTGACATGTTAGGGGTTGTCTTTCCTTTTTGGGTACTAAATTCTATCTTGGCTTGGATTTCTGCAGGCATGGATTTCCATGAATTACTGGACATCCCACAAGGAGATCGAAGGAAGTACCATGATGATGTTACTGTCATGGTTTTATCGCTGGAGGGAAGAATTTGGAAGTCATCTGGAAAGTACCTATGAAACTCTTCACATGCTAGGCTCGCAACAAGCAATTTCTACATACAAGTGACTCAAAACTCAGAGGTTTAAATTCCTATAGTCCAGTCTTTGCAAGCACTCGGAAAATGTGGGTGCTGGCCCATTTTTTTGTGGGTCTCAAATGGGTTTTTCTAGGTCTTCACCATAAGTATACAGCTGATAGCAAAGACTAATGTGTTAGGCACTCATCAGGAGTTAAATAGATGCCTGAAATTTTGTTCTGGATAAACGAAAGGGATAAAAAATGTGCAGATGGGGATCACCAGGAAGTGCTTTTTAGGGACAGAAGAAAGAAATAATCTTTTTTGTTTCTCCTTTTCTTTATCAGAGGATTTTGCATCGGCGAGAGGCAATGTTCAATTCCAGGTGCCTTCCCTTTTTTAGCATTTTTGTTCCTTTTTAGAGTGAAAATAGTTTTTGTAATTTGGTGGGGGGATACAAATAGATATAGTTACTGAACTTGGAGCATTTCCTTTAATTGAAAGCAGATCAGAACAAACTGATATAACAATCTAAAAGTTAGAAGATTATTTCACAGAAGAGATGGGCTTGTAATTACAGCTGAATAACCATCTGTGGCAACCACAAAACAACCAGCTGTCTCTTCACTCTGCCTGAGAGGTGCTGCATGTTTATTCAAAGGAGAAGCAAAGGAATTGGACAATCCTTGAGAGAATTTACGAGTTCCAGCACCAGTTTGAGCAGAAAATAGTTCTGGCAATGCTTTTTCACGTTTAACAATTTTGGCCGAAGTCCCCATCCACTCTTCAAGAGCTGTCTGGGCTGCGCCAACAGAGAGTGACCGAACATCAAGACTGCACTCGTCACCAGTTTTATTGTGTAAACCTGGGTACAGCCCTCACAGAGTTCCCAGATAAAGCAGATCATGTGCTCTCTCGTGGAGATGATTACTTCTACATGTATCAAGCAAGCAATTGCTTGATTGATATATATGTATAAATATAAAAAGTCTTTTAATCAAATTAAAGTATAAAGAAAAAATAATTCATTAATTTATATATGTACTTCATAATTTGATTTTATTTACTTGCACTTAATTAAAAAAAAAAAAACTAGATAAGATTTTGAATCCTTTTAAAAAAATATGCATTTGGTCGAAATGAATCAAAATCGATTAAACACGAATTTTCGTGTCATGCTTTAAAAACACTACTATCCCATCTGATTTTAAAAAAGATAAAAAGTCAATTCAACATTCTGTCAATAATCCAATTCGTCTTTGATGGATTTTGACATGATCTGATATTATAGAATTTTTTTTTTTAAATCAAATTTCAATGGGATCAAATAAAATTAAAAAAAAAATTAAAATTAAATCAAATTCGAATTTTAGGTAAATCCGATTTAATTTGATTCAATATTATAAAAAAATTATTTTTAATTATATATTTATATAATTATATATTTAAATATTTATATTTTAAAAATAATATTTTATTAATTTCGGGTCGGATCAGGTTGTGTACAATTTACACAATATCAAATCAGGTTCGGATATAAAAAAATTAAAATAAAATTTTTTGAATCAAGTTTGAGACGAACAAAAACTTGTTTCGATTCGACCTATCATCAACTCTAATTTTACATCAAATAAAATAAATGTATTTATTAAATAAAAATGAATTGAAACTATCGTAATTATCTTATCATAATCACTTTTTTTTTTCACCCAACTAATTTAACAAAAACTCTAAATCCCTAAAAATAAAAAACCAAAAAGAACGAAACCCAAAAACGAAAAAATAAATGTCATGGACCATCTCATTGATTTCCAATCGCTACGTAATTCTTTGTATCCAATGTATGGATTGCAATAGATATTTTGGTTACCTTATCTGAAGGTAACCAAATCGCAAATAAGCTCTTTTATGTATTGCTGATTTGCTGCGCCTTTGCTTTAGGAATCGACGGGGGATTGCAACGCAAAATATTGCTACGACGTCACTTCAACTCCTAGAGTTTGAATAGAACTAAGCCCCAAAAAAATGATTGAAGCAAAAATTAAAAAAAAAAAAAAAAACCCATAATTTTTCTCAACAAAATAAGCAATTAGCAGCAACAATTCTTTTATTTGATAGTAGAACAAAAATTTTTTGAATAGAGGGATGGTTATTAGAAAAAAAAAAAGGTAATTAAACCATCAGTAATCAATTATTATGAAGAGCCTTTTCTTGGGGATTGAAGCAATTCTTTAACGTGATCTTTCACTTGCTTTTGGACAAAAGAATAAGGCAGCCTGTCAATAACCTCAGCCCCAAATGAAAAGACAAGTGCCTTTCTAGCAGTCTCCAAGTCGATCCCACTTGCTTGAAAATAAAATAGTTGGCTGTCTTCTAGGTCACTTATTGCAGCTCCATGAGAGCACTTTACATCATCAGCAATAATTTGGAGATTGGGTTTCACATTTACAGTCGTTCGAGGCTCAAGAAGCAGGCTCCTTGTTAGTTGCCCTGCATCTGTCTGTTGTGCATACCTGCAAAAAGATTACAAGAAAATGAGATCAAAGAAACATAAATATCCAAGTTCACAAGTTTCTTTTACATTAAATTTTACATTGCCACTCCAGTTCTTGCCATCATCTAAACATAATACCTGTTGACCCTCACATTCCCATCAAAAACTGCTGGCCCAGATGAATGACCCACAATACATTTGTGAAGTTGTTGAGAATAACCGCGTGGATGGTCCAAAACTATTCTACTTTGTAGATCATGGGTTTGATCAGCAACACACATATGAAATGTTGTTAACTCAGTTACTGTATCAGAGCCCACTTGTTGAACATGGACATTATGCCTGCTTAATTTTCCACCAGTGCTTACCTCCACAAGCTCACAGGAACTAGTTGAATCCTACACATCACCAGTAAGTTTATGAGAATACTGTTACTGTTGCCCATTTAAGTAGCAAATGTGTGTTTAAATTCAATTTACAAAACAGCAAAAGATGCTTTAGGAACTTACATTAGGGTGGCAGAGGCTAGAGGCTAAAGGCTAAAGGCTAAAGCGATTGAATTGCAAACCTCGACTGAGATGGGATAGAGGGCTACAAGAACTTGGCTATGAGTTTATAACTAGGATTGAAGATGTGAGTCCCATGACTTGAATCCTAATCTCAACCCAACTACCCGTCTCTCCAATCCCGAGTCAAGTCCAACCTTTAGAAGAAATAAATTTCCTTTTAAATTCTAAACTAAGGAAAACAAAAATAGTCTTCAGGAAGCCACTAAACTGAATATGGAAATTGTCTGGATGTTTAGTCAATTTTCAAGAGATATCTGTACGAGCCCTTTAGACTTGAGTTTCCACAGTTGTGTTTCGTACTTGCTTACGACCTTTGTGGTTGCTCTCTTGAATAAAGTTTCATTCATTTGCTTAAAAAGCACTTCCTTCTTAAAGATCAATAGACCACTATACAAGCATATATAAAGCTCATTCACTGAACTAAGTAACAAGTTACACACTAACTTCACATGAAAACAGTAAACCAATTTAAGAAGCAATAACACGAAAGCCGGACTGAAGTCCACTTGATATGAGCAGGATTCAAAGATTGTTTTTGAACATAAGAATGCCTAACTTTTCCTCCTTATCCGACCACCACCTCCAAGACTGCGTTAGTCCAATAACACTGACTCCCTTCTTTACCAACAAACTCCTCAACTATCCCCACTTCCCCTCCTTTCTCAACCAACACAAACACTCTCGGATTCGAAAGCGGCATCGTTTTAGACCCCTCATCACCTCCCTCAACTGCAATGTACTTCAAATAAATAGGATTCTCAATTCTACACCCTTCAGGGACATAAACAATCGTCAAATCAGGTGCCCCCAGTCCGTTAACAAACCAAAACAAATCGCCCCATTCAAAATCACCTAAAAATTCAGACACCCTTTTAGGAGTTCTCTCTGAAGAGAGCTTTAACAAGCTACCTACATAAACCCCATTTGCCAAATTTGATGAATCATATGAAGAATCCACAAGAAACCCATCAAATTAATCAAAACTTTTAAACTGGGTATCTCTCGAAACATCCAAAACAATCAGGGATTTTGGTGGATGAGAAATTGGCTTTATATCTGAATTCTTGATAAAAGACGTTTCTGTTAAGCGAAAAGACTCGTCTTTTCGAGAGGGCCATTGGGTTGAAAGAAGGGTTTCCGAGGAACAGCCTCTTAGTTTTTGAAGCGGCGAAGAAGAAGAAGAAGGGAGCGAGTCTTCTAATGAATCAGCTAATTGGAGAACAAATTGGTCGGTAAAAGAAGCTTGTGGGAAAGTTGTAATTGTTTCGATTGACAATTTGGTTTTGGTTCTTTTGAGTCTGCGCTTTGGTTGTTAAGGCGTGAGTTTCGGAGTAGACTGAAGAAGAATTTGGTTAGTGAACGTTAAGGCAGCCATTGATGAGCGGCCAAAACCTGTGTCTCAGGTATAATCGAATCGAATCGAGTCAATACAGTGAAAAGTTCGAGCTCGGCTCACAATTTGCGACTCATTATTTGATTTGAATTCGATCGAATTTTATTTTCAAGTTCGAATTCGATTCGTGATCGAATTCGAGCTACTCGAGTTCGTTCGATTAAGTTCGATTAATATGTAAAAATAAGTTCAATTCGTACATCGACAAGAATTCGATTATTTATGCTCGAGTTCGAATTAAAATTTAAAATATTTTATTAATTAAAATAACAAAAGTATATTTAAATATAAAAGTTCGATTAAGCTCGCGAGCTACTCGAATCGGATATAAGATTATTCGAATTCGGCTCGATCGATAAATCGAGTTACTCGAGCTTGAGCTCGAGCTCGACTCGATAATAATCGAACAAAATTCGAGTTTTCTTCGAATCGAATCTGAGTAGCTTGCGAGTACTAATGTATCATTTACACACTAATCTTGTGGACCAAGAAAATTGTATATTTGTAGTTAAACCGACACAAAACAAGAAAATTATAGCTTCACCCCTTTTCCTATTATAATTGCACCATTTCCACCATTAGTTTGATCGAAATTGCAATTTAACAAGAGTTTCTCAGCATTGAAGTTCTTCACCAAAAGTCTTTCCAAATAAGAGTTTTAAATTTTTGATCAAAAGAAGAAATCAAGTTATGGCAAAGCAAAACCAGGTAAGAAAATTGAGTTTTAGTAGGATGTAAATTATTATGCCTGCCATGGTGTTTCCAGGTCCTTGAATTAAATTTAAAGTGCAGATAAGGTTCTTTATGTTTTTTCTTAGATTCTTCAGCCAAAATAATTAGTTAGGTTCAATTTTATAGATTTTTTGTTTTTTTATATTTATTTACAAAAAAAAAGCAAAAAATTTATCAAATAAAACTTTATAACTTAGGTAGTGTATGATATCATTTTCAAAATTATTGTGGAGATCTAATTATCATTATGATAAATCACCAAAATTATAATTTGATTATTGATGATCTTAAGTTATCATGTTTGATACAATATTATAAATTATTGATGCTTTTAAATCATTATGTTTCGTATTATATGAAAAAATAAATCATATAATACAAACTATCCCATATATCTTTGATATATATATATATTCAATACTTATTAAATCAACAATTTATAAAATAATTCAATGTTATTTTATAGAAAATTACAAAATATAAATTAATTTTGATAAAAATAATTTTGAAAATAATTATTAAATAAATTTATTTCTTTTCTTATCAATATAAATATATAACATAAAATTTTTCTACACTAGGTGATTAAAAAAATTGATTTTTAAAAAAATTTAGTAGTCAGTTTCTTGGGTAATATTAATTATATTTTTTGTGAAGATAAATTAATTAAAAAATAATATTAAAAATTATTTTGTCTTACGGATAAAACTTTTTCATTATGAAAGCAAAATATTTTTCAAGATAATGATTTTATCACCTCAATGATTGAAAATCAATGTCGTAAAAATTTTAAATTATTATTATCAAAATAATGTAATTATTGAATGTGGATTATTGTAATTTTTAAAAAGATCATCTCATATCAAACACTCTCTTAAAAGTTATTGACTCTATGATAAATATATTTACTTCTAAATACTTAATAAAAATATATTGTGCATGAAACGAGATCAATGAGAATAACAAGGTGTATGATTCTGTGAAAACCTTGAATCCATAAATTTGGGCAGCAGAAAACACGGGGCAGAAGCTTTCCTAAATTTCTTCAAACATGATTAGATTTTATCAATAAACAAAAAGGTAAAACTATTCATACTAGAAACCAAAATCCTTCCACCATATTTAAAATATCATTTTGTCTGCTTAAGATCATTCATATTCTACTCTCTCTATATATATATTTTTGGTAAAAAATCTTTGTCTACAATATCCTTTGTCTATTAAGTGGATGGTTAGATTCTATCGTAATTTCAATGTAATATAGTTGAATTTATCATATTATTAATTAAATCTAAATATTAATTTTAATAAAATTTATTAAACTTAAATTTTTATATGAAAATTTTTTTAATTACAATTATAATAATTTTTTTCAATCACAATTACAATAATAGTTATTATTATTTTTAATCTCACTAAAATCAATTTCACTGTTTATTTAAATAAATCTTAAAAAAGAAATCTTAAATTGTAAACAAAGCAAATCTTCTTGTCACATTCAAATTCCAACTTGTTTATAAGTTAATGTTGAATGTGAATGATTTGCTTGTCAGTTATTACTGGTTTTATGTTGAAAACATGTTTGGTACATGAATCCTTGGTGGTTGGGTGTTGTCTTTCACAGTTCATAGTCATATAGATATCTCTAACGTTATAACAATGATGATTAAAGGAGACATTACGAGATACTGTGTTGTAATCTGAAAGACGGTTCAAAAGTTGAGTCCTTCGTCTTATTTGCCTGCCCTCCGGCCCTTCCTCTTTATTTTCCAAATCACCAAATTATTACGGACCCCATTGATGGATCCGGCCGAACTGATTCCACATCACTTTTCCTTAGCTCACTCAATGAGTCCCCATAATTTGGGTGGGTGCAGTGTTAACATTCAATCTTTTCCATGACCTTTTCCCTTTTCTTTTCCATGGCTCAGATTTCCCACAACCATTGCCCCACTTCCATTGGACAGCGACTTGTCATAGGATGCAAGTTGATGAGTGATTGTTCATTAATCTTATCAATGCTTTTAGGGAGATTTAACTAGACAAAACAACGCTGGTGATTTGAAAGTTCTTAAGTTAGGTGCGCATTCAAAACTCGATCCCAAACCAAATCTGCACATGTTCTTTTATGTTCGATGATATTGTGTTGTCAATTCGTATTCAAGATTTTTAAATTTAATATTGGGTAATAAAAAGAATTTGCCAAATCTATTACCTCGAGTGATGCAAAGAAATTAAAAATATCAATTTTATTCATATTTAAGGAAAATTTTAATTTTTTATTCTAAGGAAAATCAAAATAATATTGCATTATGAAAATGGAGGTGAGAATAAATTTGATTTTAAATTTTTTATTCGGTACAAAAATGAAAACATATAATATAATATATATTTTTTATTTTTACTTATATTTATATCTTACATATATATTTATATCTATTTAGTAAATAACTTTTAATTAAATAGTATAAAATATTATTTTAGATTAATTAGAGCTAATATTTTTTTCAAAAAAATATATTTATATATATTTATAAAAAATTACATAAATATATAAAATTAAAAATTAAAAATAAATTTAATTTTTATTTTTTAAAAAAGATTACAAATATAAAAATTATTTATACTCATTAATATCTTTGAAATGAAAATAAATTTAAAATACTCATTAATTATGAATACGTAAATAGATATAATATAAAAGTCTAAAATGAGATGAAAAATGATCTACCGTTTCATACCTAATCATTGACGTATCTTACAAAAAATAGTAAAGCTCCACATGTTTTCAGGCCATTAATGTAGCTATTCTTGTCATATATATATATATATATATATATATATATATGAATGTATACGGGAACTATATATAACTATAAGATTGTTCTATGAAATGAACACAAGATATATTGGGTTCTTGTTTTCATTTTGCATAGTCATCCAAACTCGTTTACTTTAAGGTACAATACTAGAGGATTGGCCACATTTTTTATCACTTTCACTCTTTGCTTTAAATTCTCTTGCTCAGAGACGAAGGGAATGGCAGCTTACATTAATAAATGAACCTTTGATTTTATTTTTTTTTTGAAGGGGCTAGCAAATTCGCCAAGGGACAAAGAGGCCGAAAGCAGAAGACAAAGAACGACAAGGATAAGGGGTGAGTCTTCTCACTTTCCAAATTCCCATAAAAAAAAAAAAAAAAACCATTTCTGATCTCCCTTATTATTTATTTTCTTCCAATTTCATTCACTTGTCATTCAATTACAACACGACCGTGACCATCTTTTTGTGTTTCTTTTCTTTGGTTAATTCATTTCACACTTGACCCTGTTCCATTGTTGTGAACCACCTCAGCAATTTGCCTTATAGTTGAGTTAGGCCCACAAGTTTTCGGCTCATGGTTTGCAATGAATACTAAGGTTTAGTGCATTGGTAAACAAACCCTTTTACATGCATAGGTAAAGCTAACATTATGTTTGATAGGAATGAGCAAAAAAAAAAAAAAAAAAGTGAGAAGAGACAGCTTAAAAAATATGATTCACTTTTCCAAGAATAATAATGCGATGCTGCAATTGTAGATCAATTCAGGGATTATATTCTTGAAATTTTAAAGCATTTACCAATCATTAGACTACATATATACAAACGCTTGATTTAATTTTTTTAGATAAAAATGTTAATGACATTGCAAGATTAGGATCATTGAATCTTTGTATTAACATATGATGATCAGTTGACCAAGTGAATATTCTTAACTTACAACTTTATTCTTTGGGGCGGTTTGTTTTGGTCATGATTATTGCATATAACAAAGTATATAACCCTTTTATTTTCCTACGCAGTGGCATACGTAGCTAGGAATATGTGCAAGTGAAAGTGATGACGATATTATAATATTATAATAATGTTATATTAACAAAATTAAATATAAAAACTATTGCATAGTATAATTTTTAAATAAATACATTATTTATAATTTATTCATAATAAAAATTTATTTCAACTAAAAAGGGTTTATTTGTTGTCGCGGATCATTTATTTATCGATTTTTTTTGTTGTAAATTATTTGGTTACAAAGATAAAAAAAATAAAAATACCTTAAAAGCAAAAAATAAAAAAGTAAAATGGAGTGTCACCTGTACATATTTGTCAATTTTTTCTCAATAAAATTATTTAATTAAAAAAATAAAAAAATAAAATAGTTTATGAATTTTTATCTCAATAAAATTATTTAAATAAAAAATAAAAGAACAAAAAATAGAAAGAAAAAGACGAAAAAGCAAAAAGAATAGACATGGCATATCTTTGGCATCAGATCTCATAAAAAATTTTAAAATCTAAAAAGAATATTTACAAAAAATAAAGAAAAAAAAGGAAAAATTAGTATAAGATATGTCCAACTTTTTTAAAAAATTAAATGAAAAAACCTATTCAATATAAAAATAGAAAAATTAATAAAAAAAGTTTTAAAAATTAAAAAGAAAAAAGAAAAAAGGAATGCCATGCTACACTTGAGTTAAGATTCGTACAAAAACAAAATTTATTCAACGATGAAGTTAAAAAAAAAAATTGTTAAAAAAATAAATAAACATGGTAAAGTGGGTCTTATAAAAAAATAAAAAATTTATAAATATATTTATAAACTTTTAAAAAATTGAAAAAAAAAAAGCTTGAGGTTTTGCCATGTGGCATAATGTGGTGAGTGGAGGGTGAGCCCTACATGAATAAAATTAATTGTAAGGATGATTTCATTACTAATGCAAATGCTACATACTTTTTACAAATTTTTTTATCACGATAATTAAAATGTTAGAAAATAAAATGATACAATATTTTTTTTCTTTTATAATAAAATTAGATTTGAACTATTAAATAATTAATTACATATGAAATAATTATTACATCAAGTAAATCAAACCTGCCATTTGTTAATTGGATCAAACTCATAAAGGAAAAAACTATAATTGATAAGTGTGACGACGACAAAATGAAGAAAAAAATTCAATAAAAAATAAATTAAAAAGTTAAATTAAAATAAGACTATAAATGTATTAGAAATTTTAAATTAAAATAATATAAAAGTAAAAATAAAATTTTTAATTTAATAAATTTTAATCATATCAATGTAGAGAAACACTAAAAATAAATTTTTTAATTTAATAAATTTTAGTCATATCAATGTAGAGAAACACTATTTTTTTTTATATCAATCGTTTATTATTAATATTTAAAATTGAGTGAAATCATTTGAGTTTGACCCATTATTATAAAGTAACTGAGCCTACCAAACTCTAAAGTGAAAGACTAACATAATTCCTTGTCTTTTCCTTCTAAATACATATTTGTTTTTTGGAAGGAAAAAAAAAATTCAAGTGAGCGACAGGCATATTGTTTAATTGTCACAAGAATCTAATATTTTTATGACAGAAAAAATTATCCATTCTTCGAAATCTTTTTTTTATTTATGAAAATATTAAATTTTATGAATCAAACATCTTTAAAAATAAAATAAAAATTTCAAGAAAACATTTTTAAAGTTTAATTAATGGGTAAAAAGACCTTTCTTAGGCTGAAAAAGTGCCATCTAGATAGAAATACAAATATACTTGAATTGAAAGAAGAGTCTATTAGCTTCAATTGCTTACTAATATACTTTTTCTAAGAAGCATAGGATTTTTAATCAAAGCCAATAAGTGGAATTTAATTTGGTCCAATGGTGAAAACAGTAATTATAACATATTAATCCCTTAAAAATCTCATTCTGCTAGTAAATATGAGAATTCCCAATGTTTCTTTCCAATTTGAAATTTTTAAAGAATACAACACGTTTAATTAGTCCCTTTTTAGGTGCTTTTGGATTGATGGGAAAGAGAGTTCATCTAATTTGTCAATGAAAAAAATCAATTGAAAGGATATTGAAATTAAAACATTCGGATGCGTTTTAATATTCAAATCTATAATTATATATAAAAGAGGGATAAAGTAATAAAAATTTCAACTAGAGTAAAATAAGTGTTATCTCTTCAAACCCTTTCTCATGTAACTCTTATATTCAAAAATATAATTGCATAACTCATGATAAATGTGATGCATGCACATTTTTTTTTTTTTTACATGTAAGCAAGATTTGATTAAGACAAATGATATACAGATTGTGCTTCACGATAACTTGAACTTTTAGCTTATGAAAGTACTGAACCTAACCTAACATCCCTGTTTTCCCCTTAAATTTCTCTTAAAATGAACATATATAAATCAATAAACAGTTAAAAAGTATAAATTCAGCTTTGTCTATTTTCACCCTTTCCCTCAATGTGAAAAGCAAGAAGTCCCACTAACTAATTCCTATATTAACAATCACCTAATCCACAATCTATAAGTTCATCGAATTATCAATTAAATTTAAATATAAATTTTAATAAAATTTATTTATTATAATTTTTTTAATTATAATTATTATTTTTAATATTATCAAAATCAATCTTATCCACTGTTCAAATAGCTCCTAAACCGTACAATAACTTAAGAGTTAAAGCGAGGCTTTAGAATCACTTCTTTCCCGGGTACACTCTTTCCATCGTCAGCCGGTTGCTTAATTGGCCCTACAAAATTACAGTAGGGTGATTCAAAAGGACAATTGAGCTTGCAGTAGGGTGATTTTGGACACACGAAAAAGTTGAAAAACTCATGAAGCACATTTTGACAGTCTTTATCTTTTTCAGAAGTGGGCCAGGTAGATGACATAATCAACTCCACAAAAGAAAGGAAAAGTGGTTTGTCTGACTCAAAATGACATGGAATGTGCTTAGAGGACAAAACCAAGAAAACCCAAATTCCCCCAATCAATGCCTCTTGCCATGATAATTTCTCCAATTATTTTTTCAATTCCTATGGCGGCATTCTTTCACTCGGATTAGCATCATTGATGCAAAAATTATCAGATTATACTCATTGCGAGTTATTATTTGTTTTGAAAAAAAAAAAAAAGAATTTAAGAAAATTTTCAGCCGATAAACCATTAAATTTTTACATTTTGAATTCTATAAAAATCATAAATGATTTATGTTTCAAATCTATACGGAGATGAAGTACCGTACTCATATCCAATAAATAATTTAAATTTATTTATTTTTATTTTAATGAATATTCAATAAATATGAGTAATATACGTATCCTAATTTTTTTTAAAAAATAAAAAATATATTTTTAGCTTTTTTATTTTTATTTTACATATTTATGTAATTTTTATAAATATATATTAATATATATATATTTTTTAAAAAATATATTAATTTAAATTAATTAAAAAAATAATTTATATTATTTAATAAAAATTTATTTATTAAATACATATAAATATATATAGCACAGATACAAAATGCATATTATTTTACTTATCTCCATCTTTAGATAAAAATTTAAAATAAAACATATTTCTGTCTCTATTTCCATTCATCTTAATTTTTATTTGAGTGAAAAATCAAAATTTTTATTAAATATGAATAAAATTAATATCTCATTTATGAAATTAAATCATTTTAAAAAAGCTTGATTATAGTTTGGATTCTTCGTAGAAGATTTTTATTAACTAAGATTCTTCGTGAAAGATTAATATGCAGTTTGATGCCTAATCAAACGTCAAACTCCACTAACTTAAATGGTAAATTTAAATTAAAAAGATATGATCATTTGAAATCTTGTAAAACAATTTTTACAAAAAAAAAAAAAATTTTGATATATTACCAATATAAAATTTTGCTATACAGGTGTGATGTCACCTTTTTAATTATATTTATATAATTAAAATTTTACAAAAATAATATATCAAATATTAACTCAAAAAATTATAATTATTACTTTTAATAAGTACATTTTGACAGATTAATTAACATTAAATAAGCAGTTAAACATTACCACGGGGCACAGTGTCGATCATCTCTCATTGTACTCACAAAAGAGGATAGTACAAAGGAAAAGAAAAAGGAAAAAATATAGGCAAAATAATTATGCAAAGGTCATAAATTAAGTTGGCAGGAATAACTAGTTACTAGTTAGATGTGAACTTAGTTCAAGTAGGTGGGACCAAGCCTGTGGAATTTAGGGGTAAGCTTCAGACAAGCTATCTATGCACTTTCGGTGTGTTTTTTTTTTCTATTTTTTATTTTATTTTTTTGACTGGTGCCTTCTAAGCACTATATATTGTACATCCCACATGCCTCCATTTTTACTCTTCTCAAATTCTCTTCTTCCAGCTTGTTTCTCTAGTCAACTGTATCATAATTCATAGAAAAAACATAACTTTTGCCTTTAGGGTACAATTCCAGGCGCTATTCGAAATCAAAATTTCCAATTTTACTAGAGGTTTTGAATGGTTAGGTTCCAATTTTGGGAGTTCTAATTAGATTTTAGGAAGTTAGTTCAAATTGCAGAGTTGAATCCATTTTGGTTTCTGGGTGTGGTTTGTAATCAAAGTTCTTGTTCAATCTAACTTTTTTTGGGATAAAATTTTGTGAGGGGGTGGAAAGGGAGTACTAGTTTCACTGGAAGAACAACTTTACATTTCAAAGACAATGATTCTGTCATTCAACGGGTGCATTCTGTGGAAACTGTACTCGGTTCTTGACAAAAAATCTATTGTTGATAAAAGCTTTTACTTTTGGATTTTCCAGATTTTTAACAGATACAGCCTTGGCAGTTAGCGGCAAAGTTCATAACTTTCTGGACTCTGCTTTTGTTCTGTTTTGCTCTATTTCTGTTTTCTGTTTCCCCTTTTCTGCCAATCTATTCTTTCATTTCCTTATATTTCTAAACTATCGTACTAGAGGAAAGTTAAGCAAACTGGGGACTGAGATAATGGGAGGAGCATCACTGCCACCAGGCTTTCGGTTCCATCCCACTGACGAGGAATTGGTAGGATATTACCTGAAGAGAAAAACTGAAGGACTCGAAATTGAGCTTGAAGTGGTTCCTGTGATCGATTTGTACAAGTTTGATCCTTGGGAGTTGCCAGGTACTCTTCTGAACATCGTTTTTTCAAAACCTTCAGAATTGATGAGATGTCACAGTAAAAAGTTTATATGTTCAAGATGACAGGAGAGGCACATCTAAAGGGATGTGGGTTCTAAATTCTAATAAGCACCAGATGAAAGAAATAGTATGATTACAAGTGATAGAATGGAAGTTTCAGGTTCAGGGGAATGTGAACATGGGTTTCTTTTAATGTTGGAAAAGCACTTTTTTGTTTGGTTTGTGTAGTTTGGTGTTCTTTCTTTTACAGTTCTTTATATCAGAACAGCTCTTTATTCCCGTAGGACCCGCAACTTTTTCTTTTTTCAACTTAAATCCCGTTCAATCAGATTTCTTTTTGTTTTCTGATGGAAAAAAATGAAGAAAAGCACTAACTAAAATAGTTGCATTAGTCTTGTCGATTTCACTGCTTTAATTGAGAATTTAAAAAGGAAAAAAAATCCCAATTGCTTTTGCAGAGAAGTCGTTCCTTCCGAAACGAGATCTGGAATGGTTCTTTTTCTGCCCCAGGGATCGAAAGTACCCAAATGGCTCAAGAACAAACCGAGCCACCAAAGCTGGCTATTGGAAAGCTACAGGAAAAGACAGGAAAGTGTTGTGTCAATCTGCTGTGACTGGCTACCGTAAGACCCTAGTTTTCTACCGGGGACGTGCCCCTTTAGGGGATCGAACGGATTGGGTTATGCATGAGTATCGGCTGTCTGATGGGCCTGCTCAAGGATCAACTAATCAGGTGAAAACATAAGCATATATGATTGTTTTGTCTTCATATTTTGATTTACTGAAACAATTATATAACCAGTTTGTTTTGATTCTCTCCAGGGTGCTTTTGCCTTGTGTCGTGTTGTGAAAAGGAACGAACAGAAGAAGAATGATGCCCATAGAGAACCCAAAGCCACGAGGGTCGGAGGCAGTTCAACCAGTGTGGAACTGAACACCTCATCAAGGATCTGCAACGCACCCTTGAGCACTTCTGATGACATTTCGTGTCAAACAAGTTACCCTAACATCGAGAGTCGTTATGCAAGCCCTATCACTTCTCCTTATCCTTATGAAGTCACACAAGTGCCACCATTTGAGCCTGTTTCTGTGGATACCGATCCTTCAAGCGTCTGGGTCTCACCTGACCTAATTCTTGATTCTTCAAAGGTATATAACTTGTTCTGGACAAAGAAAAATGGAACTGGAAGATTTAGTTGTTAGGGTTTCTTTGGGTCTCTAACAATTCCCCATTGGCTTATGGCAGGATTATCCACAAATATGTCAAACAGCAGCCCACTACTTTCCAATGAACGAGTTTCCTAGCTCAGTGGCCTCCTGGCAGCAATATGAACATAATGATTTCTCCCCTAGCTCATCGTACTCAAATTTTGGGGAAACCGAACATGTTGATGATCTCAGTCGCATTGGCTGCATGTCACTTTACTCAGGGCATGCAAATTACATAGACTTCTATGGCAATGAAGGCTATGACCAGACTGGTTCATTCAACTATCTGAATCCTTTCTGAAAAAGGAAGGAAAGATCATGTTAGCTCTTCTTTTCTCGATGGAGGGCTTGAAACTTTGGACCAAGGTCCAATTTTCTTGCAAGCCAGTGGAGATGGGAATTTGGGGGAATGTGGTGGTCTCTGGTTGCAGGAAGACAAGTTGGTGATTGTGATGTAGGGGGTCCTCACCGGTAATGAATGACAGTACCTAGTTTGTCTTATTCGGAAGGGGTCTCTAAGACGACGCCTTTTAATGTTGGTTCTTGGAGTAATAAACAATAAGCATAACCCCTTCACTGCTTAGGTTCCATTAAGGTTGCTGTGTCTTTGTTATATCGTGTACTGGGGCTGCAATGGGAGCAGCTTAGTACCTGTTTTAATTAGTTTCTGGTTTATGTTGTTAGATACAAAAATGACCACCTGGTGGTAATCACTTTTATAGATTGCACCTGGAGCTGGTTTAATGGCAACTGTAATGTTTTACCTGCATGGCCTTATGAAATAAAGTAAGCTTCCAAGTGCATTAATTTCATATTTTCAGATAAAATTTATGGGAACGTTCAAACTCATGAATCTTCTATACATGGTAAATGAACACTTAAACAGAAATATCAGGTGACGGTAAATAATTTGGCAATGGCTGAATGTTTGAACTGGCCGGGGAGATTTTACATAATCATCAAGCAGAGTTGTCTACTTCACTATTGCTGTCAAATTGCTTGAAGCTTTTGAAAATGCAATATTCGCCTGAGATTTAAAGTTCAGGATGAACTTTAGTCAATTGTCATACGCCATTTCTATCTAGATGTAAACTTTAGACAAACACTTTCAACTTTTGGTCGGCATTCTATCAATTCAGTGGGGTACTTGATATGGACTGAGTTTGCCAACAGTTCAATTGCATTATTCACATTTTGGAGGCTTTGGGCGGCATTGATATCTCTGTATCCTCCAAGCTTCTCCAAAAATATCATCCCAATAAGAAGGTGACTTGCACCAGTTAATGCCGCAGCTATCAACATTGTCTTTTTTGCCACTATTCTCCACATTTTGTTCTTCAGGTTTGGCTTGGCAGATTCTGAAAGGAAGTAAAGAAAGGTCACTATCCACTAAATTTCCTTTCAGATCGCATCACTGAAATTTCCCTAAGCCTTGTTTATTCAAGGATTATCTTGCAATTAACTTCGTCAAGCAACAATACAATTGAAGCAATTGCTTAAAGAAGCAAGTAATCTCTACTGATCATGAAGGGCCATTCAATGGGAGTAATATGACTAAATCTATTGTTTGAGTTTTCCTCTTTTTGAAGTTCTTCTAAACTCATCCCAGTTATAATTTCATAGAATAAGACAATAACAAATAACTTTTGATTTATGAACCATGATAGTGATTAATATAAAGTGTACAGTAACTAAAGTATTAATATCAAAATTTACATTTCCTGTCTCATCTCTGGTCCTTTTTTTTTTTTTTTCCTTTCAACTACAGAAATAAAATACGGATTCATTTCTTCTATATGGAATCTACTAAATATTAGGAAAGTACCTTCTTAACATGAAATGAAATTTGGTAGTGAATCCTGAAAGTAAAACAAACATTATCAGTAAGATAAACCCAAAGTGGGGGCACTGAAGCCAAACCAAATTCAATGAGGACTACCAAAAGGTGCCATCCATTGAGTTTTAAACAAGTTGTTCACTATCCTTTCTTCACTAAGAATATTGTAAAGAAACTGCAAATAATATAACTTTGAGAATGTTTATAAAAGGACTAATACACCTAAACTCTATTCATGCAACAGAAAGTAAATATTCTCTAAATTTGGATTCTCCCACCCCCTATGGCTTCAGTTGCCCATTGGCCTTTAGGTATGGAATAGGGGTGTAGCCTCTTTCCTCACCAAATAAAAACTTGATTTCGTGGTTCAAGAAAATTCACTTTTAACAATATGCTCCCGCTCCTAAGAATTGAAAATGAAGTCCCAAAAAGAACTCCACCACTGAGTTAAGTGGCCATGAACTTTAAGAAAATAACAGTTTTTGATATCCTTTTCCCCCTATGAGAGGTTTTCCACAATTTCTTGTATTGAGAGTCAGCTCTCGAATAGTGGTGGGTCTTACCTAAAATAATTAAAATTACATGTCTTTAACTACTTGAGCTGAAATAATCATCTTTAAATGAAAATGCTAAAAGGATTTTTCATTGCAAAGATATAGACTAAGAATTTTTTTTTCAATTAAGTTGGTTGAATTAGAATTTCCAAGTCCCTACTCACCTTTGTATAAGCTGGCAATTTGGGGACCGCCAAAAACTTGCACTTCCTCAAGGGTGGCCTTGGACTCGTCTCCAAAGAGTTATTGGTTACCATCTATCCTCTTAGCATACGATAATCCCAATCTAGATTTGGCTTACCTCAAGTCTCCAATGCCAGAATTAGTGTCAGGCCCTGCAAACCCGCCCACAACTGTCGCTAGGGGAGGTACAATGAGCAATCCATCAGCACCAAGCAGGGGACCTCCTGGAGAATCAAAAAATGCACCACTTCCCCCTATTTTGGGAAGTATAAAGGTTCAGTTTCCTCATTGTCTGTACGGTAGAAGAGGAATGCATCAAATGTATCATAGTAATCATCTGTGCTCCTATAGCCTTCGGGGTTGAAAGCACCAAACTTGAAGGACTTTTCTGTGTATCCGATTATCACACAGGGTCCCTTGAAATCACAGCAGTCATGAAAATTCGTCGCACTAAATCCATCAATAGAAGCCTTATAACAGCATTTTAATTCCCTACCTGCTAATAAACATATATGACAAGGTAACATATTAGAACTACTATCCAGTAGCATAATTTCGAATCAGAAAACATATGTAATAATATCTCTAAAAGCTTGTTGTCTGCCAAGAAATTAAGTTCATTTTTTATAATGATGCATGTGGGTCAGAGAGTATAATTTTAGAATGTTTTGTCAAATAGAGAAGAAGAGAAAGGAAGATCAGTTTCATGTTACTTGGGCTGTGGCTTAAGGTTAGCAATTTTCTTCTTTCCTATGTTCCAACCAAATAAGCGGTAAGTTTCTCCTCCAGGCCTGCTGGAATACAACAGAGTTTGAGAAGCAACATGCCATTTTAATCTTTCATTTACTGACATCCTCACAAATTCCACAAAATAGTGTCTTATCTAATATCTTAAATGACCTATCGATTCATTAGTAGTCGTCTCCTTCCCTTGCTGTTTACTGGGACAGGTTGGCATCTTGTGAAGCAAGATGGGCCTTTGCTTAGTGGATAGAGCATTTGGTTGCAGATCAAGAGGTTACTGGTTTGAACCATGTTGGGCCGAGATGGTTTTCATCCTTTCTTCAGTTTTGGACTTTGGATGTTTTTAGTAAGTCCGATTTCCTTTTATTTTGGGTGTAAATTTGGTAACTGCAATCTGCCGGAATAAATAATTCAGAAGTATAAGTTAGTAATTTTGTCACATATAATTAAGTGTTCTTCAAACAGGCAGGAAAAAAAAATCCATCTTAATTCTAAAATTATATTCTCAATTTCCCACCTTTGCTGCATTTTCAACTTTAGCAAATTGAGAGCTTTCGTCTCAGCTATTTATGTTTTGTTCTTTAGTTCTAAATCTAACGAGAATATCGACGTCTTTCTTTTGATGGAGGGAATATCTATGATCTATCAAACTACAATTTATTGGAGCCAACCCAATAAAAGTTCACACCCAAAAAGATCAATGGCTACAACTTGCATCATGTCATCTAAAATCTTCATGGTAAATGAAAACCAATCTACAAACAGACTAATAATCTGTTCTTACATTTTCATATGACAAACAAACCAGGCCCATCTAAGAAAACTGATCTCCTAAAAGGCCTGTCTCCCTTTAATCTGATGCATGGGATGGCAGCTGATTCTTAGTGACATCCAATGGTGGTTTTTCACATGTCCCAGTAATTTCATCATCATCAGGATTGAACTCCTTGTAGCAAGCTATACTCCCCAATTCTTCAACTTCTTCAATCACATTATCAAGCCTTGCCACAATCTCAACTAGCAAAGATGCAAAAGCAGCAAAAGGAAGTGCTTCTGAGAACTCGAGGCTAGTGATTACAGTTTTGCTCAACTGTGGTCTCAAAACCTTCCTTTCATTTTCTTTAGCTTGTTCACTAACCCTATTAGTTTTCCATTCCAACAATGCGGATGAGTCTGTTTTTACACTTGATAATGAAACTCCATGGTCCTTTTCTTGCTTATGTCGAGCAGCATGAGCAGCTTCTAATGCTAGCATGTTGGTGGCCTGGTTATTGTTGGAGCCTAGGAAGAGCCTTGGTTGGGATTTTATGGCAGTGTTAAGGTCTTGCAAGGCTTCATGAAGATGATCGGAGAGTATTTCAGGGGAGCAATGGCGACGATTTCTGATGCTGTTGGCAAGTTCCATTAGCGCTTTGGTTACTTCTCCAGCAAGTCTAATGCAGGGGTCTTTGAAGAGGGCACGGACTGATCGTGGGGTCTAAGAAAAAACGATGAAGTGAACTGAGAAAAAAATGTATATTGCATATAATTATGGGGGAGCAAAAGAATATGAGAAACAGTGATTACAGTTTCTCTGATACAATAGTTGGTCTGTTGTTATTTAGTATCATAAGAAATTATTGATGATCATATCTTTATAATGGAGAATCAAATACTGATATACTAATAGAAAGCTGCCTATTTTTTGCAGTAAAAGAGTTGTGGCCACTGAGGAAAGCTATATCCTGCTTCATGATGCGGCTCCCCATAAAAGCCCAATTTTTTGGAGGTGAATTTCTGTACTTCATTAATGGGTATCACAAGGAACAGTCCGCTACAAGGAATTGCCAAAACATGTAATTATGTTTATTATTACTCTTATTTACTTCTTTATTCTGCTAACAAAGGCAATTTGTATTTGAAGATTACCTGAATTTCAGTTTGCAAGCATCCGTGCAGAGCTACAACAGTATATCCAAATTGGCGAAGAACAGCTCCCACTTTCACATATTGCTGCCATGGAAATCTGTAACAGTGCCTTGAATGCCTTGGTTCCCAACTTGCATATAGTGCCTGCACAAAAAAGAATTCTTCTTTGAATTAGCCATAAACATTATTGAAGGGCTACTTTAGATAGTACATTAATGCAACAAGAACTTACCAGAGTTTCATCAATAGATTTGGAATCCAGAACTGCCTTGTAACCTTTGTAGATGGGATCCTCTGATGATTTATCTTGGTTTTCTTTTATCTCAGAATCATTAAAGTACTCATTTACACAAGCTGCATCATTTTGCAATAGAGTTATATGATCAGTTATTAACAAAATAAAGAATGGAAAGATAAAGTACTCAAGGCATTGATTGCAGTTCTCGAATTTGTGTACCTTCTATAGATTTAGCAAGCCCTTCAAGCTTGCCTACAGTGGAGTTGTGGAGATCTTCACCAGACCAAATTGGAAATACCAGAAGACTCACGAAAAGACAAATGGCACAGCCAATGGCAATGGTGTAGAACCGATCATGTGCAATATTTAATACGTTTTCGACACGGTAGCTTGACACAGTGATCAAATTGAAGGTCAAGAGGAATATCACAACACCATAGTCGTAGTTTTTCTTTATATAGGGAAAGAACCTCATGTATGTGGCTGCAGCTCCTGTTGAATTGAGAAATGAATGAAAAAGAGAGAAGATATAAAGAACAGGCTTAAGAGGTGGGTTGGAGAAGAGAATTTCCATTGAAATTGGATACCTACCTATCAGAAAAACTGCAGCTCCTATGAAAACAGCTCGAAAGACCTTTCCGGATTTAGTTGCAATAAACTTAATGAGAAATGCCAATGATCCTGCCAACACTGTCCCTAATCCCCTATTCAGTCCTCTGCATAAGGTTGCTCCTGTTAAAACAGAAACAAAATTTAAGTATATATCGATTGTTCATCAAGAAAGCTAATACATGGTAACAAAATTAACAAGTAGGGTTAGGCCAAGGGAAATTCAACAAGAAAACTCAACCTGCGGTGAATTCCAGCACAACAACGACTGTCATGACAGCCCAAATGGCATTTGTTCCAATCCCTTTGAACAATGGTTCCATCAAATACAATAGGGAGACTAGTGTCAAAGACAACCCAACCTTGAAAGCATGAATCATCCTTCTGGGGTCGTCTCGACCAACGTTCCAAATGGTTTGCCACAACCAACTGGGAAATCTTTTCATTTTCCTATAAAAACAAAGTACACGTTTCTTCCAGTTGTTCTTAACCTTTTCAGGCTCACCATTTCCATTCATTTCACTCTCCATTCCCTCGTGAACTTTGGTATCCATTTCTTGAGAGAAACAAGCTATGATGAATGGAGGAGGAGCATGTATTTAGTTAAAGAAATTGAGACTATACAGACCAGAAAGAAGCATAGCATAAAAAAATTTACTGATATTTTAGTGGGTGGCTGGTGGGGAGTTTTTGGCGTATTTGTGAGAACCCCAGCTTTCTTCTCTGGAGGCAATGCTACTTTATATGAAGAGGGAGGGAGAGAGGCGATGTTGTTTCTATATTCACATGCCTTCAATCATAAAGCGTACAAAGAAAATAAGAAATTGAAACCTGGTCATTTTCACAGGGCTGAAGTCAATAAAAAGAGAAACACTAAATCTGGTAAAGATCATTGTTTATTTATTATTAATCTTTGTTAATGATGATGAATAGAATGGTTTTAATATTCTATTATAACAGATTACTGTTAATTCTATTGTTTAATAATGGCAAGGAAAGGAGCAAATTCTGTTACACTTCAATTTCACATTAAGATATTTTGAGGTTCTGCTATAATATACATGTAAAGATTTAAACTCAAATTTATGAAGCGTCTTGTGTGAGAAAAAACCATAAGACATTCGAGTCAAAGTAAATAATATCTCACACGTTGAGTGCGGATCTCCACAAATGGTATTAGAGTGGTTACCAACTGGATAAGAGTGGAGGGAGTTACCTTTAGAATTTAAATGTCTTATGTAATCCTGTGATCTGTATGCTAGAATCTGTGTGTTAGAATTCTAACATTTGGTGTGTGCTTGGATCTGTGATCAAATGTATTAGAGTGGTTACCAGTCGGATGAGAATGGTGGGAGCTACCTATAGGACGGGACTGGTGGGAGCTATTTTTAGAATTCCAACATCTTTTGTGATCTTGTAATCTATGTGTTAGAATTCCAAACGTCTGGTATGTGCTTTGATCTTATGATCAAAAGGTATTAGAGCATGTTATCAATCGAATGAGAGTGGTGGAGCTATCTCTAGAATTCTAACATCTTTTATGATCCTGTGATCTGTGTGCTAGAATCTATATGTTAGAATTCCAACGTCCGGTGTATACTTTGATCCTATGATCAAATGGTATTAAAGCAATTGGTGTGTGCTTTGATCCTATGATCAAATAGTATTAGAACGGTTACCAGTATGTTACAGGTTAGGTGTGAGTCTTTATAAATGGTATTAAAATAGTTGCTAGTCGAACGAGAGTGGTGGGAGCTACCTCTAAAATTCTAACGTCTTGTGTGATCTTGTGATCTATGTGCTAGAATCTGTGTTAGAATTTTTACGTTTGGTGTGTGCTTTGATCCTATAATCATATGGTATTAGAGCAGTTGGTATATACTTTGATCTTGTGATCAAATAGTATTAGAAAGATTGCTAGTGTGCTACAGGTTGGATACAGGACTTCATAAATGGTATTAAAACGGTTACCAATTATACAGGAGTGGTGGGAGCTACCTCTAAAATTTTATCGTCTTATGTGATCTGTATGCTAGAATCTATGTGTTAGAATTTTAACATTTGGTGTGTGTTTTGATCCTGTGATCAAACGGGAATGGTGGTGTCATAGACCGAGACTCAACCTCTAGGTCCGCACAACTCTAGGACTTGGGCATTCACTCATTCGAAGTCCTAGGTCAACCTGACCCTCATGGTTCACACCCTTATGAGGTATTGTTTGCTCTGACCCCATTGATCTCACGATTTTATCCTACAAAAAGCGCCTCATAAGGAGGAGGTAGTGTAAACCTTTATATCCCATGGCTAACTCTAATACATAGTCAATGTGGGATTTAGGACTCTTCCTTAGATCCGTGATATCCTTCATTACTCTAATGAGGGCCCACCGTCCTCGATGGCACATCGTTAGTACCTCCAGAGCAGGTTCTAATACTACTTGTCATAGGTTGAGACTCAACCTCTAGGCCCGCTTGACTCCAAGACCTGGGCATCAATTCATCCGATGTCTTATATCAGCCTGACTACCAGGAGCATCCACTCATCCGACATCCTAGGTCAACTTAACCGTCACGTTCACACCATTATACTACTTATCATAGGCCGAGACTCAACCTTTAGGCCCACGTGGCTCTAGGACCTGGGCATCAATTCATCCGATGTCCTAGATCAACCTGTTACCATGGGCATCCACTCATCCGATGTTCTAGATCAATCTGACCGCCACGGTTCACACCATTGTGAGATATTATTTGCTCTGACCTCTCTAGCCTCACGATTTTATCTTACAAAAAGCTCCTCACAAGTAAGAGGTAATGTGAACGCTTATATCCTATGGCTAACTCTAGTACACAGTCGATGTGAGATTTAGGAGGCATCCTCTCATCCAACTTCCTAGGTTAACCTGACCGTCTGCTTTGGCCTCTCTGACCTCACGATTTTATCTTACAAAAAGTTTCTCACAAGTAGGAGGTAGTGTGAACCCTTATATCCTATGGCTAACTCTAGTACACAGTCGATGTGGGATTCATGACTTCTCTTTAGGTCTGTGACATCCCCCTCTACTCCAATGAGGGCCAACCTTTATATCTTATGGCTAACTCCAGTACACAGTTGATGTGGGATTCACGACTCCTCTTTAGGTCCGTGACATCCCCTTCTACTCCAATGAAGACTAACCCTTATATCCTATGACTAACTCTAGTACACAGTCGATGTGAGATTTATGACTCCTCCTTAGGTTCGTGACATCCCCCTCTACTCCAATAAGGGCTTATATCCTATGGCTAATTCTAGTACACAGTCGATGTGAAATTTATGAGTCCTCCTTAGGTTCGTGACATCCCCCTTTACTCCAATAAGGGCCACTGTCTTGGTGGCATATCGCTAGTACATTCAAAGTTGACTCTGATACTACTTGTCATAGGCCAAGACTTAACCTTTAGGGTCGTGTGGCTCCAAAACTTGGGCATTGACTCATTCGGTATTTCAGATTAGCCTGACCGTCAGGTTTCTTACCTTTATGAGGTATTATCCATTTTGGCTCCTTTGTTCTCATTGTTTTGTTCTACAACAGGCATTTTACAAGAAATAGGTAGTATGAACTTTTATATCCTATGGCTAACTCTAGTACATAACCGATGTGAGATTCAAGACTTCTCCTTAGGTTCGTAACAATGGGAGTTACCTATAAAATTCTAACATCTTGTGTGATTTTGTGATCTATGTGTTAGAATTCCATCATCTGGTATGTGCTATGATCTTATGATCTATGTGCTAGAATTTTAACAAATAGTATTAAAACGGTTATCTGTTAGACAAGAGTAGTGAAAACTGCCTCTAAAATTTCAACGTCTTGTGTGATCATGTGATTTGTGTGTTAAAATTTCATCATTTGGTGTGTTTTGATCTTGTGATCTATGTGCTAGAATTCCAATATCTTGTGATTTGTGTGCTAAAATTTCAACATTAGGTGTGTGCTTTGTTATCTCAGGATATTTTGAGGTTTTGTTATGATATATATGTAAAAATTTAAATATCTTTATATGAGATAAAATCGTTAAACTTTTGACTTAACGGGAGGAGTTTGTGACATAAAACCGTAAGATCTTCTGCTTAACCTAATCTCACATAAGAATATTACGAGGTTCTACTATAAACTATAAAACCTTCGTTTTAACTCAATTTTACATAGAATATTTTGAAATTTTATTATGATATATATGTAAAAATTTAAATTTAAATTTATAAAGTTTTTTGTCTTAAATAAAATTTTAAAACTTTTAAATTAAAATAAAAAATACTTTATAAGTCAGTATCTCATAAATTTGATGTGACCTTTCACAAAGACAGTATATATTTATAGCAAATTGAACAGAAATTACCAGATTTGTAACAGATTACTGCCAAAGCCTATCTTTTACCTAGACCATATTCCTAGAATTTATGATAATAGTTTCACCTTTTTCTCCAATGTAATTAACCTTTTTTTTTTGGTATATTGTACTTTATTTTTTCAATATTGTCAATTTATTGAACTCTCAAGAATCAGCATTATTCAACGCATGGTCAAAGTTGAGTTGCACCAAGCAAAATATAGAGCAGGATCCAATGTCATTTTCCAAAACTACAATTCAAGTTGCATTTCTTCTTCTCGTACCAGTAACCATGGTTGACACAACAGTGCACCGCCAGTTGATCAAGATGATCAAGGGCTGTATGCAACCACAAGATATTAGAGTTGGGAATAGGAGAGTAAAGGGCAGAGTCTTTTGCTATATAAACAATGGCAAAGCTAGAGGGCAGAGAGACTTCCGGGGTCACGGACTATGTGCAGCTTGCTAAGCAAAATAATGGCGTTGAAAGTTTTAACTTGGTAGAAAAAGAAGGGTTAGAAAGGCCTTTTTGTTTGTTAACCTAACCTCAACATCGTGTGAGAAATTTTCATACTAGGGAAACTAAAGCTGTCCTTGATTTTTAACCAAGCCCAAACTTCTCGTGCATTCTCAACTCCTCGATTTGCCATATTTTCCTTTGGTCTGCTTACATTTGGCCATCTACTAGTGGTTGATTTCTGAAACTTTTTCTCAGTTTTTGTTACTTTTAGTTTCTCACTTCATTTACATGCTAAATGTTCTAAAGCTTCCGTATGCACAATGATATCTCCTTTTTCCTTCGTAAACGAAAAAAAAAAGAAAACCATAAAATACAACTCATTTTAGCATCGTGGTGAGAAAAATGCCTATGTCGTTATATCATTTTATGATTAAACTCTTAAAAATTCAATCGAAAATGTATCATGATGGGAATTCCTCCTAACTTGCACCAAAGGATCCTTAATAAATCGGATCATGATCTATAACCTATTTAAATAAATATGCCCCAAAAGAGTATAATGTAATAAATGAAAGTAAATTGAAGTGTTCAAAATAATAAAATCCCAACTTAATTTGCAGTAAAATATGAAGTTGATTGATTTGTCCTATGAAATAAACGTATGACATCATAAAATTGATAAAGTAACAAAAAGGAGAATCTTCATATTTTGTGTATAATATTGTTATGGTGGCTTAGATATCATGTAGAAAACTTTTCTTTTTTTTTTTTTTTTTCTGATTTTTAGCTGAAACAATCTTGAAATATCTAGACTAGTAGATGGATAGAGGTGCTTAAATACACCAAGTTCTGGTTTCAGAGTGGTTGAGATACTTGATAATAGATGACATTCACCCAATTCTGCTGCAGGCATGGAACAAGAGAAGAATACTTAAGGAACTAGTGTATAGAGATGGTTTTCATTATCTAAGGACTAAGAACTGTGCATCAATACTGTTAGGAATATTATGGACAATATCATGAATAAAACATATGACAAACCACTCGCTCAATTCAGGTTTTCAACCCGATGGCAACAAAAGAAATATGAGTTTAACTTATTTTAAGGCTAAAGCACGAGCCAGCTGAGAGAAAATTGGTATTTATTTACATACAAACTCACCATGCTAAAGCACCAGAAGCATTTCTAGTCAAGTATATGTGAAATCCAGCATTCTCACTGAGTGCTAGGAAAAGAAAACTGCATGATACTAAAGTATGCCAAAAGACTAGTTGCATTTTCTTAAACCAAACCGCAACTAGGAACTAGTACCGAAAACACGAATTCTCTGTTCAATTCGCACCCGGCAGCATGGACAAGTAGCTTTACCCTTCTTCCCATAACTTTCATTGCAATTAAAGCACAGAACCTGGTGTGCACAAGGCAGAAAAACAATAGAGACTTCATCTTTTGAACATATTATGCATTCTCTATCACAGTCAACTTCCTTCTCAGAAGAATCCTCTAGTTTATCTAATTCATGGAGTAACCTAGCAATTGTTTCTCCCTCTGGCTTTGCCCCTTCTAACTTTCCCTTGAGTAAATTATCTGGCTGATGATTCAACTTGGTAGACTGTGCGGATAGTTTCAGACGGGAAAGCTCCTGCTCAAGTCGTTCGTGATCATCCTTATGACGCTGAAAGTCTATCTCTATCTTCAGGCGCAAAGCCTCAAGCTTTCTTTTACTGCTTGCCTCAGCTGCATCTTTGGAGCGTCGTTCCTCCTCTACCTGAGCCAAGGCTAGCTCTTTAGCCTTTAACTCCTCCCTCCATTTTGACTGTAAAAGAAGATTGCACAGCATAATTGCTACACTCTTGAAATTGGGAGAGTTAGAAGATACATCCACATTAAAGATAACGAGATTATAAGTCTGGACTAGCTCAATACTCCAGTTGAGAAAATCATGGGACAGAAATTTGAACATAAAAAAGATTGGCTCTCATCCTGAGCAAGTCACACTTGTGAATCTAACAAATTACAAAATGAAAAAAGTGGGACACTGAACTACTTGGGATGAGTTAAAGAGTTATAGGTTCACAGCAAGAATCTTAGCAAGTTCACAATCACAAGCTTGCCTCGGCTGCTTTTCAGCTAAGGTGCCTTCCCCAGCCTGACAATTTTACTCCCAAAATAATGAGTCTCGTTCTTTCCGACAGATTAACATCACACTTAAACTCATATTCCACTTGAAATTTTCAAGTGAGCATCACAAAAAAGTGGAAAAGCTCCAATTACAAGACCTTAAACTAAATGAATATGTTAATGAGATAGAACTCCAGAATGTGAATTCCAGCTTCTAATTGGATCACGTGCTTGTTGTCTAAACTATGACCTTTAGATAAACTAAACAAGACATCTTTTAACCAGGGACCCTCTAAATCGGTTAAATTATTTATAAACAGTGCCAAAGGAAGCATACCAGATGGACATTGAAAATGCTCAATTGATCACCCTTTATTTCACACCAAAATAACAAAAAACCTAGGCCTAAAGAGATGGCTACATCAATAAGTAAGCATGATGTACCTCTGTTTCTTTCTGATCCTGCTCTACTTGTGCTAAGGATTGTTGCAGCTCCCTAATCTTCTCCTTTTCATCAGCAATCTCCTTCTGCAACTTAGTTTTCTGTTTCTCCCAAGCCAAAAGCTTCTTCAGGTACTTTTTCTCCCTTTTTGCAACCTCCAGACAGGTTGTGACCGATTCTGATGCACTTAGTTTAGAAGCCTCCATCTCAGCTCTGATTTCTGCATTCTCAGTCTCAAGGCGTCTCACAGCTGCATTTGCCCGATCCACCTGCCAACTAGCCTTCCTCAGAGCATTCTCCATCTCTGACAGCCTCTTCATGGTTGAGTCCTCTATTGTCTGTTTCCCCTTCATCCGCTGCATCTCCTCCCTCTCCATCCTCAGCATTTTAAGCTCTGTTAGATCACTACTAAGCTTTCTTGCAGCTTGCATTGCCTTCTGGTGAGCCCACTCCTTCCTTTCTTTCACTTGCTTCTCAAGATCCTTGATCTGGTGAATCAGAGAAATTGTCATCTCACCTTTCTGATCTTCACCAACATGCTCCAAATTCTCATCAATATTCAAATCATGAAATTTACTCAATACCGAATTAACCTCATCCTGGCTCTTCAAATTTTGAGACTCCTCAGATTTCTCAGCAGGAACCTCAGCCCCAGCAAAAGTCAAAGGGGCATCTCCGCTAGACACATTGCCCACATATGCATGATTTTGTGTCTGCATCTGTTTTGAGTTAGCCCTAAAACTAGCAGCAAACATTGCAACATTCCTTTTCAACAAAGACTTCATTGAAGGTGAAAGATTAAACCTCTCGGGACACTCAATTTCCCTCTGCAAAGTCATTTCTGCGCTATAGGAAAAGAAACCATTCATTGCAAACTCTGCTCCTCCGTTCCCAAACCCCCAACCACCATGAAACCTACACAGCGCCGGTGACACAACACCAACCCCATTATTACCAACACTCTCTAGATTGTTTGACACCGGACTACACCCACTAGTGGGCGAAGGAAGTGAGGGAATCTCCATAGTACTAGCCCTACCTACATGAAGGTCATTCATAAGCAAACACCACATAGCATCACCTTGACTCAAATGTGGCCTAACTTGTTGCAACAAACAAATCATACCCGCAAGCGAATACTCCTCCAATTGCCTCAAATCTGGAAAACCAGTCTCGGGTTCCTCCGAATTACTCCCATTACTACCACCACAACTACTATTCAAATAAGCCAATGAATTATGCAAAATATTAGTGAACACATCCGTTTCACCATAGCAATGCCCATTTCTCAATATCGCCTTTAATGCAACATCCTCGTCGTAACCTAACGTTACAAGCTTAGACACAGCTTTATTATATAAATCTTCCAGGTTTTTCAATAACATATCTTTTAATTGTTCCTCAGTGCAATACCCCCAGCCATGATTATCAAAATTAGCATTGATATTGTTATTAGGGTTAGGATTCGGGCTTTGGGTTGAATCGTTTAAACCCAGATGGTAACTCAAGGGCTTGATACCCGATTCGAGTATGGATTTGGAAGCTTTATCAAGAAGACAGCAAGGATCGAATTCGGGTTTCACCGATCGGGTCCTTCGGGTCGACCGGATATGCTGTTCTCTCACAGTGCAGCCCATCTGTTTGTGTTTTTGCTTTGCCTATATAATAAAAAGAAATCAACATTTAAACAAAAAGAAAAGAAACAAAATCCAATACCGGCAAGAAAATATGACATGCAAGAATCAAAAGGGTATGTTTAAAAGAGACAGAGAAGAAAGACTTACAGGGATTTGGTGAAGATGGGTTTGTTTTGTTTCAGTGATGAAGGGAGATAGAGAGGTTAGCTTAGCATTAATCTTTTCGGCTCAACAGCGGGGAAATGCCTGAGGTATTATCAGAAACAACATTGTGATTTTTTTGGGATGTTGTGTGGCAATGGAAATCGCGCAAAGCAAGGCTTGGCAAAATGAGAAAAAGGTTTGGGTCAATTTTTGGCCCCTTTCGCCTTCTTGGTTTGGTCTAGGAACATCCTTGAGATCTGCAATTTTTTTTTTTTTAATTTAGGAATAAAAGATTGAATTAAATATTCCAATGCAGGAATTTACATTTTTGACCTTGAGGTCTTGTTTTCTTGGAGTTTTTGAGCTTCATATTCCATCGGAAATGGGAGGGGCAACAAACCCAAACCAAAAAAGCTTATATATTTACTACCTTACTAATAAAAATCCTTTCTTTTGAAATTAAGATTTCAATTTATTTCGCTACGTACATGCAAGTCTTAAAAGGTAATATTGAGTACAAATTTATTTAAATAAATGATGAAATTAATTTTAATGAAATTAAAAATAATAAATATTTAATTAAATATTATAATGATATTATTAAAAAAATAATAAAATATTTATTTAAATTTTAATGCAATGATAACGGTAAGATAAAATATAATGAAAAGAAAAAATTACAATTAAAAATATTAGATTAAAATTTAAAGATAATAAATTTATTTAAAATTTAGATATAATAATTTTTTATTTAATGTTTTTAGTGATTATTAAATTAAAATTATTTACTCTTATTAAATTAAAATCTATTAATATTTATTTACCTTATTATTTATGTAATTGTTTATTTTGATTAATTATTTAATTATAAAAAATGTTTATTTATTAATTTATTATAATAAAATTTATTTATCATATTAAATTAATAAAAAATTTAAAATTTTTAGAGGAAAAACAAAATAAAAAAAGAGAAACACTATGCAATATATTCACTAAAGTAAAAAAGAGCAGGGACAAAATTGAAAACCAAAGCTGCAGTTGCACAAGAAAAAAATCCACTGGACCAAAAATGTCCAATGGAAAAATATGAGTGTGACGCGATAAGATTTGTTGAATCGTGCCTCACCGTTTGTAGCATTTGGATATTTATGTTGGCTTTTGTGGATGTGAATTACATCGTCGTTAATTTGATATTCAAAATTTAATATTATTAAAAAAAAATTTAATAAAATTAAAAAAATAGTTAGTATAAGTTAAATGTATAAATAAAGTATACTAATAAATAAATAAGTAAAGCATTGACCATAAGAAGGCAAACCCAATGCATTAACTCCGTGGACAACTAATTTGAGACATAAATTACATAGTAAGTTATTCAAAGGAGGAAATTATTGGTTTCAAATTTTGCAATAATAAGAATAACAATGCCGGCTTTTGAAAGCCATTGGTTAGAATATAATTTTAAAACATGTCATCTAAGAGTTCCCACGTCTTCATCCAACATAAATTTCATCGTTGATGACATTTATGTGAAATGGAAGTACTTTTTCTATGTGAAATTTGCATATGTGAATCAAGTTTTATTAATGAATACGAAAAAAGAATCACAATTGAGTTAAATTTATACGTTATTTTTTAGTAATAATTATATAAATTAAGTAGGTTAAGCTTGGGGTTTTTTTAGATTGTCTTTAATTAATAAATTTTATTAACATAATCTGATAATTATTATTCATATAATTATTGATTTCCATTTAGGGAGACATCAGTGTTTCTTTCCATAAAATAATGGGGATTTGTTGGATTTCAGCTTGAGTATATTCTTGTTTAATCATCTTAACAAAGTAGATATTGAAAAATTTTAAACAGAGAATAAAATATTATTCAAATACTAATTTTTAATGAAATCAAAGATGAGAGATTAATAGGAACTTATGGATGTTTTTGTAACCATGGATTACGAGGGAAACTTTTATAATTAAAAAAGAAAAATGCAGAAAAGAAGAGAAAAGCTTGGGATTATTACGATACAATTTATTAAAAAAAAAGAGAGAAATGTAAAGTCTTTTTGTCCATTATAAGTAACATAGTCTAATCTGATTACAGTTGATTATGAACTAAGGACCTCTGCCCATAGAATATAGATACTTCAAAACCTTTTCTAAATTATCTCTCTCTTTGTCCAAAACCGGAAAGAAGAAAAAAACCACCATAGCCATGGCTGTGACGTCAAAGCAAGACCCATCACCTGCCTTTGTAGAAACAGTACAAGAAATCATGAAACTTTACAGATCACTTCCACCAAGGCCTTCCATTGAAGATGTTGAAGCAGCCAAGTCTGTTCTTAAAACTGTAGAAAATGAAGAAAAAATCAAGCTTGAGGACATCTCAAAGGAACAAGTACCTGAAGATGTTCCTGAGGAACTGTTCTCTGTTTTGCAACAGGTGAGGCAGACCATGGTGTTGTTTCAAAGCCATGATCAAAAAAAGGAGGCCCTTTTCTTGGTTGAAGCCGACAAGATGTTTGAGACCTTTGATGGGTTGATTCAAAGGGCTTCTTTACTAGTTTCCGGGGATACCCAGGATGAGAAAGTGAGTACTTTTGGGGAACAAGTAAGAAAAATTGACCGAGAAAGTGTGACCAGAGATGACAGTTTGGTGAAGAGCAAGGAAGATGGTGAATTGGATAAAGATGATGCAAAGGGTTTGGTTAGAAGCTCTTCTACAAAAGTTTCTTTCTTTTCAGGTAAAGCCTAAAATTTCTTATATTTGTTGGGAATTTTGGTTTCTTGTGGAATTTTGCCTAATATCACAGAATTTTATATACAATTTTGAGAAAATAGTTTAACCCACTTTAGATTTTGTTGAAGTTCATTCTATTTTGCATGTATTAATATGATAAAAATGAAAGGAGTTGTCAAAGTGATTTCAATTTTAGATCAGAAAGGTCAAAGATGCTGTTGCTCTTTTCTTTTTTTTTTTTTTTTTTGCATCTGTAATTTGAGAAATGATAATTGTTTTTCTTCCTATGTTTCTATTAACAGGCTGAAACTGAAATCTGGATAAATAGAAGAAACTAGAATTCTAATGAGAGATAATTTTCATGTTATTCCATTTCAACTGGCAATATATTCCTGGTACTGTCTGAGTATTCTATTTTCTGGTTTTAGATCACTGTTTTCCATTGAGTCTGATATTGATTTCAAGCCTGCAGAGCAAGTTGAGGCTTCTTGAGTGTGTATATTTTGTTTTGGTTGAAAAGCTGGGATTTAGTTTTTAAAAGGAAAGTATCTGGCAATTTTCATCAATTAACCCCAGATTTCTTTGCTTCCTTAATCATACTGGATATATACTATCCTAGATAGGTAGATATAATTGATAGGCCATCACAATGTTGTCCTAAATAAAGGCTTTTGGTGTATTTGCAGGTGAAGATAGCAGTGACAAACTAAACCTAATGAAGACAGCAGCCCTTATTGAAAATACTGCTAGAACAGGAGCAATAGTTCTTGATCTTAGGGGCAAGTTGATGGACCAGATTGAGTGGCTCCCTGTGTCAATTGGTAAATTAAAGGATGTGAGTGAACTGGACTTATCGGAAAACCGAATCATGGCCCTGCCACCCTCCCTTGGTGGGCTTCAAGCCTTGACGAAGCTTGATCTTCACTCGAACCAACTTATTAACCTTCCTGATTCAGTTGGGGAACTTGTCAATTTAATAGAGCTTGATCTCCATGCAAACAGGTTAAGGTCATTGCCTGCTTCTTTTGGGAACTTGACAAACCTTATGAATCTAGATTTGAGTTCAAACGAGTTCACCCATTTGCCAGATAATATCGGAAATTTGACCTCTTTGAAGAGACTATATGTGGAAACAAATGAACTTGAAGGACTTCCATACACAATTGGAAATTGCTGCTCATTGTTGGAGATAAGATTAGATTTCAATCAGATAAAGGCTCTTCCTGAGGCAATTGGGAAGCTTGAATGCTTGGAGATTCTTACTGCACACTATAACAGGCTCAAAGGGTTGCCAACAACAATGGGCAACCTTTCCAATTTAAAGGAGCTTGATGTAAGCTTCAATGAGATTGAATCCATTCCTGAGAACCTCTGTTTTGCAGCAAGTCTTAGAAAATTGAATGTGGGGAAGAACTTTGCAGATCTAAGAGCCTTGCCAAGATCAATTGGAAACCTTGAGATGCTTGAAGAGTTGGATATAAGTGACAACCAGATTAGAATTCTACCAGATTCTTTCGGATTATTATCAAAATTGAGAGTTTTCCATGCTGATGAGACTCCATTGGAAGTTCCACCCAGTCAAGTAATCAAACTGGGTGCTCAGGTATTGCTATTTGCTATTCTGATTACAAAATTAGCTTGTTAGGATCTTGCCTGGTTAAGTAGTTATTAGATACTAACTTATTCAACCTCTTTGTTCATTAGGCTGTTGTTCAGTTCATGGCCAATCTTGTTGCTAAGAGGAATACCAAGACTCCACCAGAAAAGAAGAAGAAGGGTTTTTGCTTCAGGATTTGCCCAATTTTTTGGCCATTCCAGACTGCAAATACTGGGACAATGTAACCAGTGAATGACTACTTTAAACTTTAATCTTCAGCTTCTTGCACATAGCTCAAAATGTTTTGGTTTCTTTTCAAGATTTGTTCTACATCAATGATATTACTTGTAAATTATTTGTGGGATTGCAGAGCTTTTTCTGCAGACGGTTGCTTGGTTCAAATTCCAGTGAAATGAGAAACATTACTATTGTAGTGGCATCTATTCTCCAGCAACCAAATTCTAGCTTTTTTATATATTCCATTTCTTTCTTTTTTTGTTATAAGGAGGCTGAACACTGAACTCAGTAGATATAAGAATGGATTGTAAATGTAGTGGGATTCGAATATAGATTTACTGAATAATTGAATAAATTAACTGAATTATATTTGGGGATTTGACAACTTTTTTAAAAACTTGTTCCTTGTTTTGACTCCCAACTATATTCTGACAAATCTAATCATGTAATCAAAGACAACTTGATTAAAACTTTAAAAAATGTTAATTACAAATAGGTGTTGATTAACAGATGATTTAGTAGACAACTTTCATTTTCACATACACTTACAATCTGATTAAAATTTCCCCGAACAGCAGGAAAGGCAGGTTTTGTGCTCTTAAAGGTAACTGTCATACAAAATATAATACAAGAATTAGTAAATTTACATGAATATAAACAATAATATGTGGCAACAACATCTTGAGGAATATGTTAATAATGTTATCCAAAGTTGACAAATGAGAACAGTTCTCTCAAAGGCTGTTTCCTGAACGTCAACATCTAAATCAGTGGGCTTTAATCAATGTATGGTGTCAGCACTTAGCTGGTTTTTGGAGTTGTAGACTTTTCCAGGATAAACCCATTTCTTTCTTGTTCAAATTGCTGTCAAAACCCAAAGTCAGAATCATAGGGTAGGGTCCAAACGGACTTCTTATAGCATTGGAGGTCTGAACAGGTCACTTCGGCTGATTTGCATGCAAAGGAAACCTTGAATTTTGGCAGCTTCCCTTGTGTTTGTTTGAGCCGAAACTGGACGACGGTTGATCGCCTGTTAAAAAGAACACAAAGTTAAGCATAAAGGTATGAAGTATGGAGAAAAAATAAAAATAAAAATTAATTTGAAGTTATAATATTTAGTTTGAATTAAATTTTTTTATTTAATTTTAATTAAATTTATGTATTAAATGTATATATTTAGTTCCCATTAGATTTTAAATCAAGATATAAAAGATTGAAAAAAAATAAAATTGAATTGAATTAAAATAAAATTAAATCGAATTAGATATTTTTTATTAATTTTTATATGTATTTTAAATTTTTATAAAATAAAAATAATTATTTTATATATAATTTATAAAATCTTATTAAAATAATATATAAATTTAAAAAATTGATAAACTAAATTGAACCAAATCGATAAAATATGATTCGAATCGAATTAGTTTCAAGAAAAAAATAATTCGAATTTAAATCAGATTTTAAAAATTTATAATATTATATATTATCTAAAAGATCGAATCAAATTCAATCCAATCTAAATTGTTATTATCTTTAATATAAAGTGGTTAAAAGATAAAAATACCTTCAATAGAGATGAAAAAAATTAAAAAATTTAAAATTAATTCAAAATCATAATATTCAGTTCGATTTGAATTTTTTTTATTCGATTTGAATTAAGTTTGGATATTAAATGTATATATTAAGTCGGATTAAATTTTGAACTGGGATATGAAAAATAAAAAAAATAAATCAAACTAAATTATATATTTTTATTAGTTTTTTTTATATATTTTTAAAATTTTTATAAAATAAAAATAATTATTTTATATAAAAATATATTTAAACATATTAAAAATTTTATTAAAATAATATATAAAAAATTAAATTTTAAAAATCAATTAATTAAATTAAATTGATTAAATTCGATTTAGATTCGATCGATTTAAAAAAAATTTAAATTTAAATTTAAATTAAAATTTAAAAATTTATATTATTATATATTATTTAAAAAAATTAAATTAAATTAAATTCTATCAAAATCGTTATCATCTTAACCTTCGACGGTGGGATCATTTACAAGTTACTTAAGTGTGAGTTAACTTATTTGACTGAAATAATAGAATAAAATCCAAAAATACCAATCAATATCAATTTCAACACAATTTATAATTTAGCCGGCCATCACTTCACGCTGTCAAATTGGACCAAATCTCCATTTTACCACTTTGAATTTGATCAACAAACTCAACAACATTTTATTTTTCAAATAACACGCCGACTTTCTCTATAATTTTTTCAACACCATATTTTTTATTTTTAAAATAAAAATTAAAACTCGTTATTTAAACACCAAATACATACACTTATTATTGAATAAAATGTTTGGGTGTATGGTTTACTTTTTTTTGTTTTATTAATATATATATGTTATAAATTGAGTTAGGTTATCTTATACATCAGCTTCCTTGTTTAAATCTTCCATAAATAAAATTTTTTTATTTTTTTATAAGTGCAATGATTTTTCGTTAGTATTTTTATAATTAATTAATTATAAAAATTAAAGAAACTTCTTGGTAATTAGGTGAAATTATAAGACCACTTTGGCCAATATGCTTTTCGTAATTGTATACAATTAATTTCAAAGCCCACTGGCCGAGCCCTTTTTAACATCGTAGTAAGTTCATAGCAGGCCAGAGCCCAATGCCAACCCATCCTAATTTGTGCATCTTGAGCTGAAGTTCTCATGTTTTCCCTTAACATCACTTGATTTGCTTAGTATTTTTTTTTTTCAAAATATAGCACGGGTAGTTTTGGAGCAGTGTTTAGCTGGGAATGAAGATCCTACCTTTGGTCATACTGCCGCTGCCGGGATTGTCAACTCTAATGATACGGGACTCCAGCACATAAATATTTTGGTGACTTCTGGGTCTTTGATTCCTAGCCCTGTTAAATGTTTACTCTTTGACTTGACAGTTTGATATAGTATGAAAATGGTGTGTAATCTACTGATTTTTCTCCCTTCTATTTACTTGAAGTAAATTACAATTTTTTCATATCTCATGTTGAAACTGTTAGGATAAGCCTCTACTTTAATTGGCATAATTATCGCATTCTGCCTGCCTATGCATGTTTTCTCTTATATTCTATCTCATATCAGTTGGTATCTTTATAATAAATATCATAATGTAAGCTGTTTTCTTGGTCCAATGGCTGGAGTACTCGAGAAGGGGCGTCCTCCCTCTTCTTGCTTCTGTCCATGGGGAGTTCAGGACTTGATTTCAGGTCCTTGGGACAAACACCAAGGGACTTACAAGTTAGCTAGCATCCTAATGTTATAAGGCGGTTCACTAGTGCTGAAGTTATCAACAGGATAATCATAGGGGTCCCGCATGTTATGATGCAGTTTATGGATGTTGAAGTCATTGACGGGACAATCATAAGGGTAGCATTGTTGACGGTTAAATGCACTTCTTTTAAAAAAAAAAAAAAAAAATTCTTATCCTAAATTGATGTTAAAGTAAAGATATCTCTTGTTAGCAATGGCTCAAGGAGTTAATATTTCATCTAATGATCATGTGGAATTGGAATGTTGGACTCTACCACAATAGCAGTAAATGAGATAAGTCAAGCTTTTTGGCCAGGTCTTGCTTACTGTTCTCTTCAGTTGAAGAAAGCTTTCAGCTGGCCTAAAATTGATTTCACATAGACGATTTCCTTCAGTGTGACAAGTTCTTTTAGAATACCTGCTTTGCATCGTCTCTGAAAGGACTTTTTCCCTTCCTTATAGTTCCAGCAGTTAAGGTAGTTGTCATATTTATGGAGGTCAATAGATTGCATACAGATTGATTGATCCCATGTTGCTCCTGAATCTGATTTTCTTTTGTAAACTCATCATTTATCAAGAAAATAAAAGAATCGACTGACGATATACCAACAAATTTGTTATTTCTCCCGTTTATAGCTTTTGGGATGCAGGGAAACTACAATGTTTCCAATGGATCAAGGAACGTTTTAACAATCAAAATGTCCGTTTTGTGCAATTGGAGATGGATGTGAACAGTGTGAGGCAGCGCAAGCCGTGAAATGGCCTTTTATCAGGATAGATTTGCAGCCTAGTAGTTCTCACAGGTTTCCAGGCCTCACACTTAGAACAGTGGGTTTCTATTTCTCTATTGTGTATGGAAGTCCTGATTCAGAAAATCATGAACAGTAAACCATACTTCTCACTTGATATCTATTTTTTTTACTGAAGAAATGGAAATCTATATGTACATAAAATCAGAGTTGAACCAGGTGGAAGTCCTGTTTGTCAACAATAGTATTGTTTGTATTAGACTAGCCATTGAGCAACTTCTCAGGCCATATATTGATTGTAGAATGTATAATTAATCTAGAAAATTTGTTCTTGATGATACCATTGTACCTTGTGCTAGAACGACTTTTTTATGGAATAGTTCTTAGAATACATCAACTTTTACAGATCACAATGGAAAAGTGTGGCAATTCATATGGGAAATTTAACCTTTTAGAAATGTTTTATCACTTCTTGCCTTATTTGTAGCTTTGATTGACAGTATTTAAAGATGGTATTGTTAAATGCGTGCTTACATTCATATATTGTGCTGTTACAATACAACCCATCAATGGTGAACGTCAGAGACAACATCTGAGAAAGTTTAATGATGGCTGTTTTTCTTTAATATATTTGGTTCCATATTTTGCCACCAGAAATAGATAAAATGCATTTCGAAGATGTATTATTAATAATAGCCTCTCTTTATGGTAGTCCAGACTTAGATATGTCGGTGTCTGAAATTGGACTTTCTTCTGATTCTTTGACAACTGTTTGATATCATCCATAAAATGTCCCCTCTCCCCTCCTCTCTTCCAAAAACCAAATTTTCTTTCCTTGCATGCCAAAATCCTCAGAAATGTGGTTGAAAATCCAATAGCTAACTTCTTGGAACGGGGTTAGATATGCAGACTAGGCATGGACTGAAATGTCAGCATCTGATGTTATGGGGCTATAAGTTTGGACAATGGGGTTTTATTTTTGCTTCTTGTCCGAAAAGACATTTTCAGCTCTTCTGAAAAAAAAAAAAATCTGTTGGCTCTGTTAGTCATTTTACATGGTTATTTTAAGTAAGATAAATTAAGGAAAGGGATTTAACAACAAAGCATTCATCAAATTGAGTCCACTTTTTCCCACAGGCTGCAGACCTTATCTTATTAGGTCTGTGGCCTGATTTCATCCCAGATTGAGTGCCATAAATTGGGATTATCCTTAACCTTGAACAAGATTAGATTAGATTGCAAATCCTTTCTTGTATTTCTATTTGCTTAAACAAAGAAATGGGTCTGATTAATTGATTACAGAGTGAAAGAACTGATCAAGTGGATGTTGTTGTTTTGCTCCTTGATTCAGACCTTTTCTGTCCTGTAGTTATTAGCAAATGAAAATTGTCTGGATGATTTTCTAAGATAAGATTGTACAACTTCATTGCAATTGTTTGTCGTGTAAATGACGCCTTCATGACGCTCAAAGAAGTTTCTATTGGTCATTCTTTTGGCTGTTGTGGTTTAAAAAAAATCTCTGAAATGGTATA
The DNA here is from genome assembly GCF_047325235.1 of Durio zibethinus. NCBI lineage: Eukaryota > Viridiplantae > Streptophyta > Magnoliopsida > Malvales > Malvaceae > Durio > Durio zibethinus. The sequence goes on along the minus strand of NC_143170.1, from coordinate 1,799,698 downwards.
TTATGACAGCTTTATCTTTATAGGGCAACAAGATAAGCAGGTCAATGATTCAATCAAAACCATTTAATGAAATTGCCTGGAACTGGAAGCAATGGGTTGAAATTTCATAGCATGTTCTGATGAGGCTGACGTGCTGATGCGTTGGCAGATATATTAGGCTGCACAAATGTTGATTTCGATTCAGATAATGACTGCAGTATGTACAGGAAAAAAACCGATTAATCAACTTACACAATTTACCATCTTGGGTACTGTTCCAAAAATTCATCCAGCTAACTTGTTTCCTTTAATAGCAAAAAGTTATGGCAAGTAAAATCCACAAGCTCAGGATGATTTTTTTAGTTGGTGACCAGCTGACAGCACATGGGTTTTTTCATGGAGAGATCAGAAACCTTAAGGCAGTTAAGCTGTCCATCGTCCGAAAGGATAGCTGGGCCCTACAGACAATGCTAGTTGGGTGCTCCTCCGGATGCCCCCACAGAAGTATTTATGTACTGTAAACTAATGAAACTGTCTGTCGTCAATGTTTGAATTATGGTCCAACCTATTCATTGTTCTTGCTTGAGGCTTTTCCATTTTTTTTTTAATAATGATTTGAGAAAAGGGTTGCTCTTTGAACAAGAAATCATGTACCAAAAAAATACCAGTGCAATACTACTCTATAATTTCCACTTTTCCAGTTGTTCTTTCTCAATACAATGATTCTTCTTTGTTCATGCATCAATATCGACTGATTTGATTCTTTAGCTGCATATAATAATAATTGAAACAGTATCAAAATCAGCTAATCTTTTTCAGCAGTTCATTCAAACAAATCAGCTAATCTCATGCTGCTGAGAAAATAAGAACAAAAAGAATTCTACCCCAGATTTCAAACATTAAATTCTATTAGTAGCATGTTGTCCTGAAGATGCACAAAAAACTCGGGGTTCTATAAAATGGAGAAAATTAACTTACAGCTGCGAATACTTGAGGTGGTTCTGTTTCTGATAGGCATAGCTGATATTTTCATGCCTTTGCCATTTTCTTTTCTCTTTTCTTCTTTCTTTCTTTCTTCATTTATGTGTTTTGATGGTGATATAACTTAGGATATCTAGCTACATCGAAGTCCTAAGCTAACAGAAAGGGATCACAGAGATCTAACACGAGGAATTAATGATTCTGAGACAGGATTTAGGCTTTCATAGGCCCAGAAATAGATGAATTAGTCCAAACCAGCCAATGTCTTGAGAGATGCTGAAAAAGAAAGATATGGTAGATGCACAAACCAACATCACAACGATTCTGTCACATTCAATCCCCAAAACTCGACCATAATAATGCAAGGGAAACAGGACCACCAGAAAAAAGTTATGGTTTTGCCATACATATAATAGAGCCACTGCCAGAATGATAATTTTGACAGATTGTTCCTAATTTGCTTTTACCACGTGATGTGGCTCACCGCTTAGCCCTCCATTTCCTCCATGGGAGAGGAGCGTGTGGCTTAATGCTACAATCACGTGCATGCGATTTTTTACACTAAAAAGCAAAGCTCCATGGGGGGGGGGGGGAGACTGGAGAGAAGATGTGGGGCCCAAACTTTCTGCCCCAAAGTTGATCTTGATATACCACCAAAAGAAATGGAAGTTAAACTCACTGATGACCAAACAAATCAATCTATTATGGGATTAAAATGAGTAAAGATCAAAAGCATAAAGTGAAATTTCAAATTGCATTTTCACCAATAAGAATTGAGGAGGAAACCAATAAAAATCTCCTTTGACACCAACTTCTTAATCTCAGCAGAAGGAGAAAGTGAAAAGCTTTTCTTTTCTCTCTTTTTTTATAATGACAAAATGAAAGCTTTCAATTGACTTTTACTCCCCAAGATGAGCTGATAAAGAACATGGTAAAAAAGAAAACCATTTTAATAACTACTTTCTCTTCATCTTTCTCCATTCTAAACTTAAACTTCTCTCTCTCTACTTCATCTGCAAATTGAACAGGTATGTGTTTTTTTCCCACTTCATAATGCTTAAACTGAGTTTCTTTTTTTATCAAGTGTCCTCAAACTTTCTTTTTTTTGCATATATATCCATTTACACCATCTTGCATGGTTCTATAAGAGAGTTTCCAAATTGGGAATTAAGTATTTTTGTTAGTTACGCAACTCTCATAAACTCTTTTCCCCATCATTTCCCTTCTTTCTCACAGTTAACTGGCATAATTTTTAATCATAGTCCATTCTGTTTTCACTTTTGGGCACTTTGTGAGTTTATCGTTGTTGCAATATTTATGCTGTTTCTAAGTGTTCTTGTTTTACTTTTTGTCACATGGTAAGAATGGGAGAAAAGATTGGTGCCCTCTGTTTTTAAGGCAGTGAACTGTTAGAAGCCAGGAAAGGAGAGTTGACCTCCGTCTGATTTTACAATGCCAGCTCCTCTTGCTCCATATCCGACACCTCCAGCGCCATATACTCCTGCAACCAATGGTATCTTATTGTCTTCTGTTCTGCGACAGATTTATCTTGAAACAATGTGAATTCTATTATTATTTAGTTGCTGAGACAAAGGTGTGGACTTTTTTAAGAAACTTTGCTGGGACAGTGGCACTTAGATTATATATTTTCTTTCATTGCCCTTTCTATCCTTCAGAAATGAGTTAAGTCTCATTGTAACTACATATCGAGAAAAGAGAAAAAAGGATCCAAGCAGTATATTACTTTCTGAGATAAAATTAAGAATAGCAAATCTAAAACAAATAGAGTTTCTGATAAACAAGTAGGGAAGAATGTCTGCAGTTATCAGTGAATGGTTCAGGGTGTCTGCTTCATTTTTCTTTCAACCCTTTCCCTTTTCTTTTTCTGATATGCATGCTGCAAGGACATGACTAGTGCATTAAGATAAAACATTCCAACTTTAGTTTGGGTTCTAACAGGCTTGGCCTCATCAACCAATTGGTCAATTATAGGAAATATTATGAATCTATTGTTCTGCTTCAACAAAGGTTAATATGTTTCTATCTTCTTTTTACTCTTCATTTTCAACTTATCTAGTGGCCATATCTATGTCTTCAGGTTCTCAAAGCCAGCTTGTGTGTTGTGGATGTCGAAATCTATTACTCTATCCGGTTGGAGCAACTTCTGTGTGCTGTGCTGTTTGCAATGCAGTAACAGCTGTGCCACCTCCTGGTACATCATCTGCCATTTACTTCATTGACTTTTTAAGCTTATGTAACCCTGAAACAATCACATCGATTGAATCTTCCTTCTGTCTTAAGTTATTTCTATCTCGTTAAATGAAAAAAAGTGGAAGGCCTATGAGTAAAATGTATGTCAAAACTCTGAAAGTACAGGCACAGAAATGGCCCAGTTGGTTTGTGGAGGCTGCCATACCTTGTTAATGTACATTCGTGGAGCCACAAGTGTTCAATGTTCGTGTTGTAACACCGTCAATCTGGCCTTGGAAGGTATGCTTAAACCTTTTCATAACTTCAATATTAATGTTTCTCTCAAGCATTCTTAAGATTGAAAGCATTACTATTTCTTTGGTGTAAGCTTCAAATTTTGCTTCATTTCTGACAGCAAATCACGTGGCACATGTAAATTGTGGGAACTGCAGAATGTTACTCATGTACCAATATGGCGCACAATCTGTAAAATGTGCAGTTTGCAATTTTGTGACATCAGTTGGGGTCAGTACACAACTTGTTCTCACTCACTAACTGTTTAATAACCTTATGATTCACTGTCTTCTTAGCAGCCTTGAAGTACAAGTTCAGAAAAGTAACCATAATATCTAATCATACAATTGGATTATACAGTTCAATTTTTTTCATAACTGCAAACAAAAGAAGGGTTCTATCTCTGTGAAACAAGTGCAATAAGATTTGCTTGCAAGTTTTTGTTTTCATTTGTTTGCTATGACATCAATGTTGTGTCATTGAATGATGCAGGGCTCAGCAAGTGCTGCCGAGCAGAAGTTCAACAGCTAAAATTATTTTACATCCCAAGTTGATTATTAGAAACTACAGCCTGGGTTTTGCACATTACAAAATATCCTCCTCCACGGGTGCATTCCTCAGCAAAACTGTTGTATAGAGTTATTTTTCCTTTGCGTGACCTATTTATGAATAAGCAGTCTATGTATGAAAAGTATTTCCATCAGACAAGACTTTAATAGGTTGAACAATCGGTTCTCTTCTGTAAGATAACTTCGTTTTCTTTTACTTAGCCATGAGTACGAGTGGCATTAAGTTTATCTCTGATACTTTTTTTTCTGCCATATAAAATTATCAATGGTCTAAGTGTTAGGCCAAAAAACCTTTCACACTAGTGGAAGCGAAATCAAATGATCAATCAGACACATAAGCAATAATAATTTAACGTAGTTTGATCCAACTGATTTACGTCCACATATGAGAAAAAAAATTCACTAGTTGTAGAGAATTATAAACATACAAATCAAATCAACTTCACTCAATAATCAATACTCATAAGACACTCTCAATCTCCTCTAGTCCTATGACTATGAAATATTCTCAATCTAAACAAACACAAATCCTTGTGCATCCTTTCAACACAAACAAGCACATATCTATATGCACCAATACATCATAATAATGTAGATCCTCTCAATCTCCTCTAGTCCACTCTCAAACATTCAAACATACACATTCATAAGACATAAATCTCTAACACTCCTATAAGATGTCTATCTCACAAAATCTTATAATTCTCTTATATTTTTTTTTTCATACCTAACCCTGTAGAGACTTCACCTATTTATAATCATACAAACTTGCCCATTAAGAATCATTTTCTTCTTAGAATTCTTTTCTTATAAGTTAAACTTGTCTATTAAGAATCATTTTTCTCTTAAAATCTTCTTTTACAAATTTTTTTGTACATCAAATAATATTTGACCAATCTCAAACAAATTTTTTATGAAATTTAAGTCATTATTCTTGACACTAAATTCAAACAACTGTTTCAGTCGTTCAGGATATACTACAAATATTGACCAAAGAAAATTACATAGGGGACCAAAGAGATATTTCATAGCAAAATATTGAGTTGCATGTTTCAGAAGAATCTAGTTGATAACATGGTAGATGATGTGTGATGACATCAATAATAACCTCTTCAGATAAGTTCACAAATAATCTTTGATTCAGCCGTATCATTATAATCGACATTGAGGTTTATTTGTATCAAAATTGCGAGATGAGATCAGAATACTAAATTATCTCTATTGCTCAAAATCGATCGTGGATTCTTTCGATCATATTAACTCAGTCTGGTCTCTAGATTATCATTTAGAAGAGTTTGAAGATCCAAGACCAACCCTCTTACCTCAAAAAATATCTTTAGAATATGAGTTGTACATTAAGACTGAGTAGGATTTTTGGTCATATTCTACAACAAGCACTAGATACTTGATAGAAACCGGATTCCAGGGCTCCTTGCATTTATTCTAGACTTGCATAGTTGATATTAAAACTGTTGGTGAGAACATAATACAATCAGCTGGACCAAAACATGAAACACCTTTTTCTTTTTGTCTGTTAATCTTGTTGAATTAAAAGCCTCAAATTAAATCATATCAACGAAAGCAAAATCAAACAATAAATCAAACACACAAGAGATAATAATTTAACGTGATTCGATCCAACTGATCTACATTCACGGATGAAAAACAAAATCCACTAGTTATAGAGAATTACAAACTTACATCAAATCATCAACTTCACTCAATAATCAATACTCATAAGACACTCTCAATCTCCTCTAGTCCTATGAAGTATTCTTAACCCAAACAAACCCAAACAAACCCAAACCCAAACCCTTATGCACCCTTTCAACATAACCAAACATATACCCATATACTCTCATATATCATACCTATGTAAATCCTATTAGTCTCTCCTAATCTATTCATAAATAAACATACACACCCATAAGACGTAGAACCCTAATACTTTTTCTCTTAAAATTTTTTTTTTACAAGTCTTCTTATCCATCAAATAATAGCTGACAAATCTCAAATAAATCTCTAACAAATCCTAAATAAATCTCTAACAAATCTCAAACAAATCTCTTATGAGATTTGAGTCGTTATGCCTAACAAAACTTTGATCTCCATAATTAAGCTAAATTCTTTGTAAAAATGGTTACTTCTAGTAAACATTATATATATGAAAAAGAGTTTGACAATTTAATGATTTTGCTGTTTTACAAGCCAATTTTTAGGTTCTTTCAAAACTCCCTAATAATAAGTTAATTTATTGTGCTAATCTGATGTCACTTTCAGATGCCATTAATCAAACTATAATATCCAAAGGCATATTCTTTGTGACTCTGACTAATGAAGTCGAGACGACAACACATCAATGGCCAAAGCTTATGTTGTCCGCAGGAGCAAAGGATCTAAATTTTGGGCCTATAGACCGCGACCCTGTCCCAGGAAATTATGCCTTCAGACCAACGCCAGTGGTGTCTTTATTTATGTAGGGCCTTAATACAAGGACAGTAGAGGCCCAAGATTTTGTCGTACATGGTCCATGTGACCCAGGAATAGGCCCACGCCCAACTTCATGAACCCTTTGGTCATCTCAATTATACATGGAGAACAGAGAAAGTGGGAGTAGCGCTTTTAAATTTCACAAGGGAAAACAGCTTGTAAAGCTACGTTGGCACTCCTGAAGGCAAGTTCTTTTTCTTTCTTCTTTGAAGCTGATAATTGGATTACCAGAAAGTGAACTATTGCAGTGTGAATTACAACTAAAAGGCATCATGGCCTTTGAGGCAAATTGAGCCTGAAGACAATGACTTTTTTTGTTTTGGGCCGAACAAGTCACTGTTTTTGTTCTAATTATGTGAACCGGTAAGGTTTAAGGGCCCATAAACAGCAACGACCTTTTTTTTATCCTAAAAAGAGATCAGAGGACATAAAAAGGGCAAAAACTTATTTTAATGGATCATAATCAACAAATTTTCATTAGAACAAACACAATTGGAGGGCCATAGTAAGACTTTTTGGTGGTTGTATCAAAAACTTGAAATATGGATTCCGCCTTCATTTCTTGAAGATTGTTTTCCTCCATTTCTTGAAGGTTATAGTTGTCTAGAAAATGTGCTCAGTGTCAATGGGTGGAATTCACGATTCAGGGTACTTTGTTCAGCATTTTCCTAATAAATGGCGGTCCAAATTATAAAAAGATCAGGTGGAGCCTCCAACTGGCATAGCCGGCGGAATCTCAGATGGCTTACACATCGTTGGAATTTCTTCAAACAACAACAGCTTCAGCATACACTTGGACAACCTTGCATTATCTCTCACTCCCAATCTATCCTCACTTTGAAGATGCTGGCTATGTCGAGATTAATGTACCAAGAACCAATAGAAAGGTTATGTACATGCAAATGATCTATTATGGATTATGACAGATATAATTAACTGCGACCTTATGTAGTATGGCAACAAAACTGCTGAAAATGATAAATTGGCACAAAGAAAATATAAATTGAAGAAATTCACACATGTAACTTAAGAAGTCAACAACGTCCAATTCACTGAGTCATAATCATGGTACTTTAGTGGGGGTAAAATTGGAAACATTGTTATAAAATGGCAAAATAAGGAATCCGCAGCGAGCTTTACATGGTTTATGCTCAACTTCAGCTTATTCATCACCCATGGCTATCTCCAATGCATAGTCATCCCTTTCCTGCCAACGTTCAACACATAGAATTTTAAGATCACTTAAAAAAGTTATGAGAATTAAGCATTAAAATCCTGAAGAAACAATAGCTGTGCATCAGCTCAGCTCCCTTTCCACTTCAATAACACGCTTTTGTCTTTAACTACTACTTGTTGCATATTAGTATGTACAATTTTTTTCGGAAGTCAGGGCTTACAATTGGTCCTCGAGCAAAATATCTTCCAAATTGAAGCCAGTACACCTGCACATGGCAGAATATTCACATTATTATTTGATCCATACAAACAAAGGCTTAAAGATCTCAAGTCCCACATAAATTATCCAAACTCTTTATTTCGTGGTGATCAGATAAATGTGGATGAAGTCCCTGTCACCAGACATTTGAGGCACTTCATGCAGCGGTCAGCCTTGATTTGTTAGCAATAACTTTATTAGCTTAACATACAAACAACTGTTAGTGCTTCTCCTTGATAGATGGTTAGCATATTGCACGCTACCTCATCCTCATCTTGTGTTTCCACTTCAAGATCAGACGACGGAAACCCCACACATAGAAGTGCATATCCCTGCATTTAAGACCCCAAAAAACGATAATAAATTTGCTATACACAAACACTAAGGTGGAAAGATGAATAAGAAACTAAGTTTGTTAAAGAGGGAGAAAGCTCCTCAACATCTAACTAGGAAGATTAAAGCCTCATCTGAACAATAAAATTCAGTTATGACCTCCAGAAATTTCAACAAAGTTTAAAAACATCAATTTAAACAAGTTTACATGTCTTCGCAATCAGGCAAGTATGCTCTTAATTTGATTAATGTACTCAATCAAACCCTTGTCATTAATCTTCCTCTGTTTATGTTTGCATTCCCTATGTGTTTCGATACTCTCCTATTAGTTAAAAATTCATAAATTGGCTTGGCTTCATATAGCAACCTACAGTACAGTAAAACTGAGAACCAGACATGAAAATACGAGAAAATGGCATTGAAGGTTTGAGTTCAAACACAAATGCCGACTAATAAGCAAACAAACAAATGAATTTATATTCCATAAATCAGAAACACAATAGTCTTGCCTTTGCTTTCAATTCAGCAGATATCCCAAGAGCTTCAGGCTGTCTGATTTCTCCAGACTTTACACGTACGGCGCAGCTAGTACAGCAACCTGCCATGTAAAGGAACCATTCATCAAAAACAATTTCATCTAATACACAAAGATTGCCATTAAGTGATCAGCAAAACTCACATCATCAATAACTGTGACACCTTTCATGACATTTAAAAAACAAAAATACCGCTGCAAAATTTAAACAACAATATATTATTTAAAATTTTAAATATTTATTTTCATCCAATTAAATTTTTGTACATTTATTTTCACTCAATTAAACATTACACATAACCATTTTTCTTTTAATAAAAGGTTTCATTAATGAAAAAAGATATTTAAGGGTTTAATTGATTGAAAATAATAATAATAAAAGCTTAGATGATTATTAAATTTTAGTGTAGGAGTTTTTTTTGACCTTTTTGCCAACAATATATATGCATATACCGTGCCTGCAAGCGAATGGAAGTGCAACGTTTTGGGATTCAGCCGTATGTAATATGTACTGGTCCTGCAATTTACATCAAATAACCCTAAATCAGTCTCTAATCAATCATTTAATAAGTTGTTCTAATGAATAGCCTAAGAAATTAAAATGCGAGTCCAAAAAGATTACTTTAATTGAGAGTCCTTTGTTCTAATCTAACTAGAAAATAGTTCAATCACATCTCTTCGGCATTTTCTCAGGAAACAAACAGAGTGGAACGTCGTACCTCAGGAACAAGAAATTCGTGAACGACACCTTGTTTTCTGTCGTGGACAGTGACTTTATGAGTGAGAATTGAAGGAGGAGAAAGGTTGCCGTTTGGGATGGTAACGCTCACCGGCGTCCGGAGCTCTGACGTGGTTTTCCGTCGGCATTTGAAGGAAATGGAAGGAAAAATGCTGCGTTTAGGAGAAGAGAGTTGCCGGTGGAGTGAAGCACAGGGGATGCAGGGAACCACAAGGTCCATTGATAACGGTTATAGAATCTAATCCGTTGTTGGTGTCGAGGAGATAAAACCATTAACAGGAAAGAAGGATAGATATCCTACTTTCGTGTGTACACAATGTATTGTAGAACTGAATCACCGTTGATTTAGGTTTTAACAATTCCATTTTTTAAATAAAATAATACTAAAAGACCGAAATTTCCCTTGACCGGTAAATCTATCCAGCAGCGAACTTTACAGCTCTTTTTCTTTTGAAAAATATTTTCCATTTCCTGTTCAATTCTCTTCTTCACTGATGCTTTGATCACCAAACCAAAATCGAACGCTAACGTCCTCTATTTCTCAAGATCCGGTTCCGCCACAGGTTTCATCCACCACCGATCCAGTCATTTCCCCAATTGATTTCACTTCCTTTGTCCTGTTACGCGATCCGCTGGATCGAAGATGCCGGTGGCTGCTTCTGCTATCTACTTCTTGAATCTCCGCGGTGATGTCCTCATCAATCGTCTCTACCGCGACGATGTCGGGTAACTCTGTTTCCTTTTTCCTTCAATTCGAGTTACTATAGATAGAATTAGTTTCGCTGAGTTTGGTGCGAATGCATCTAGGTTTCTCCTGATAACTAGTTTTCGTTTTCAATGAAACGGCGATGTTTGGGTGAGGTTTATGATAACTTCTTAAGCGTCTTAGATTTTTTTGCGTGTGTTTGATTCGTATAATATTTCATTTAGGGGAAACATGGTGGATGCCTTTCGAATGCACATTATGCAAACGAAAGAACTCGGTACATGTCCGGTGCGACAGATTGGAGGTTGCTCTTTCTTTTATATGAGAATCAGCAATGTATACATCGTAATTGTTGTCAGCAGCAATGCTAATGTAGCTTGTGCTTTCAAGTTTGTTGTTGAGGTACTGAAGTTTTCTTTCTTCTAATTTTCGACAGGTGATTAGTTTTGTGCATTAGATATAGAAAAGATTTACCGTAAATTCCACTAGAAAATGTGCAATTCGATTTCTCTATTGCAGTTGACGTTTTCATTGTTACTCCTTTTGCAGGCTGTTGCCTTGTTCAAATCTTATTTCGGTGGTGCTTTTGATGAAGATGCCATTCGTAATAATTTCGTTCTGATTTATGAATTGTTGGATGGTATGTGGTTCACGGACAGTTAAAATGTTTCTCCTTCCTACACATCCTCTTACTTGGTTTATGGTGTGTTTAGATACTTTTTTTTTGGGGGGCTTAATTCATGATGTTCTGTTGCAGTGCTATATTGTGCATTTGCTAAATACCTTTGATTCTCAACTCTTGGTGTTATGGATTCTAATATGAAGCTGAGATTAACAACATTACTAGTGGTAGCAACTGAAAGATATGAATATTACTTTCAGACTCATTTGATCTATTGGCCAACTATTAAATAAGTAGTAATATAGTTTGTGTCTCTTGGGTTGCATGTTAACTTCTATGCCAAATATTTATATTGAGGCATTTGTTTTGCTGAAAGGAAGGGTGAAGAAAATCATTTAATTTTTCGGTTAAAAGCTTCAAATGTTATTTGAATGATTAAATGCATGATGTCCGGATTGATATTGCAGAAATTATGGACTTTGGCTACCCACAAAATCTTTCTCCTGAAATTTTAAAGCTTTACATTACTCAGGAAGGAGTGCGGTCCCCATTTTCATCCAAGGTAAGTTGTATTTTGTGTAATACAGGTTATTGTATTTTGAGGATTGATGCATGTAGATGTAGTCAATACTCATGATTTGTGCTTTAACTTTACTTAAAAGTTGCATTGTCATTAACCATTTTCATTTTCTATGTGCAATAAATCAATAGCCCTCAGATAGGCCTGTTCCAAATGCAACTTTACAAGTTACTGGTGCCGTTGGCTGGCGAAGAGAGGGACTTGTTTATAAAAAAAATGAGGTGATCTAGCTTCTGAGTTCTGTCAAATTCCTTTCTCTAATGAATGTGGCAGTTCCACTGGTTTAACATTTGTTTGTTTCAGGTCTTTCTGGACATTGTGGAAAGTGTAAACTTACTCATGTCTTCAAAAGGTTGGTATTGGTTTTGGTAGCATTTTTGTTTGCAGATGTCTGTTTGGCTGAATATTAACCATTTGGTGATTGCAGGCAGTGTTCTGCGTTGTGATGTTACCGGAAAGATTCTTATGAAGTGCTTCCTCTCTGGGATGCCTGATCTGAAGTTGGGCTTGAATGATAAAATTGGGCTTGAGAAGGAATCACAATTAAAATCCCGTCCTACTAAAAGGTGGTTTCAATTTGCATTCAAGTCTTATGCCATGCTGTTTCGCTTTGTTCATACATCATCCTCTTGTTTTCTTTCTTGTAAATATTGCAGTTTTTATGATGGAATTTTTATGGTCATCCTCTTATTGTCATGAAGTCTAAATTTTCTGATGTTGCTTGCAGAGCATGCAAGTTCAGCTTTATAATTTCTATCTCTTACAATGCTACATTTTGCAGTGGCAAGACTATTGAGCTGGATGATGTCACTTTCCATCAGTGTGTGAATCTTACAAGATTCAACTCTGAAAAGACTGTTAGTTTTGTGCCGCCGGATGGTGAATTTGAATTGATGAAGTAGGCTGAGTTGTCATCCCCCTTATTTTACTTTGTGCTTTAAGTTTATGTTATTCAGTATGAAACATCAGTTGTAGCAAAGTTTTGTTACTTTATATATCTGTGAGTGATTAGTTCTATGTTATCTATAGCTTGCTTCTTAGACTACCCTGCTGTGTTCATTTTTTTTTTTTCACTATGTTACTTTCCGAATGCTTCTGTTGACCACAGCTGCCATTTGAACCTAGAAATCTGCATATAGATTGTGAAAATGAATGCTTAATGGTGCCTGGCTCCATTTGTTCCCTTTCCTATTGGTGATGAGTCATCTCAGTTTTCTATGTTTCCACCATACATAATTCTTTTATATATACTTGTTTAATGTTCTTTTTGACTTGATGGACGCATAGGTACCGCATTACCGAGGGTGTTAATCTTCCCTTCCGGGTATTGCCAACAATCAAGGAACTTGGTCGAACACGAATGGAAGTAAATGTTAAGGTTTGTAATCATACATTTTGAAATTGGCATATTTTGAAGTTCGTAGTTCTGCTGTTTGCTTATTTGTATTAATATTTCAGGTTAAAAGTGTCTTTGGAGCAAAAATGTTTGCACTTGGAGTTGTCATCAAAATTCCTGTCCCAAAACAAACAGCAAAAACAAGTTTCCAAGTCACATCAGGTCGAGCAAAGTATAATGCTGCTATTGATTGCTTGGTTTGGAAGTAAGTGTCTTAGTTTGTTAATATGTACATATCTTCTGTATTCCACTTTAATATTGAAAATCTGGCTGCCTGCTTTCTTCCCATCTTAAAAATGGATTAGCCAAAGACATTTTGTGCGCTGCAGCCCCAACCACAGCCCTATCTCTGCGCCATCTATTTTCCAATCACCCGATGAGTTTATTATCCTTTACTAGTCAGTGAATTTCACTCTAATTATGATTTATCTCTTGATTGAATTCAGTAATCACTCAATGCTATATTCATTTGAGTTTCTAGGATAAGAAAATTCCCTGGACAAACAGAGCCAACCTTGAGTGCAGAAGTTGAGTTAATTTCCACAATGGCAGAAAAGAAGTCTTGGACTAGGCCACCAATTCAGATGGAATTTCAGGTGCCTAAATTGATTACTATTTTTCCGCTTAATCATGTTGAATTCATTTTGGCTGTTTTTAATGCAGTATCTTTTCTTGGAAACTATAGAAAAAATATTGTGATACTTGAAATTAGTATCCTAGTTTTGTTATAATAGAGATGTTGTACTTATTTACCTATTTCCAATCCATGTTGTTGGCACTATCTTTTAAAGGTTGAATTCCATGTATGCTAGATGTATAAAAGATTGGGAATTGGGGGATGCAATTTGGAATAGTTGGATGATTAATGGATTATAAAAGGAATTAAGATCCTGTTTGGTTCTTCACACGTCTTTGACAACAAAACCTGATTATTTGCATTTCATGAAAATGACAAAAAATGTCAATGTTGGGTGACTTAAACAGGGGATATGGACACCTTACCATGCTTTTAGAAAACTCTTCTCTGAATGCCTTCAGACAAGCGAACTACAAATTTAATTTATTCACATTTTTCTTCTCAGGTTCCAATGTTTACAGCCTCTGGTTTACGTGTCCGATTTCTTAAGGTAAACATTTTTATTTATTCTGTATATGTGATCCCTGTTAGGTGAACTTGCCATGTTGACTTGATCATTGTTTTGCAGGTGTGGGAGAAGAGTGGGTATAACACAGTTGAGTGGGTTCGCTATATTACCAAGGCTGGATCATATGAGATCAGGTGCTAGAAATATGGGATTGCTACTGTGAGATTGTTTCAGAGAAATTTAGTGGTGATGAGAATACTTGCTACCTATTTCAACGAAGTAGGAAGCAATTCCTGCATCTATTTCACCTTGAGGATAAGGTGAATGAGCCTTCATTTCCCACTAAAGGATGCAGCTTGTGTTCTGGTTTCTTGAATTATTAGGCATTTTTTCCTAAGTAATGGAGTTTTGTTAATATGATTATTTCAAGTGAGTATTTGGTTGTTATTTTTCTTGTACAAGTCTTGCTCATATTTAGAACAAAAACATAGTGCCATTATTTCATGATCCTGTATTATTTGGTGCATATTGTCACTCATTTTATTGTTTGTAACCATTCATCATCAGTTTTAAACGAGTATAACTGGGATAGCTGGAACCTGGAAGTTTGGATTTTGGAATTGGATTCATCTGATTGTAGTGATTTCACTGCTTGGGGTTAGACATTGCTGTGAACTTCCAAATATTCTGATGCAACATTTATGTTTTACCTGGATGGCAAATTATCTTTTGCTTTCAAAAAGTCGGAAAAGTTTTTTTTAAGGTGCTGCACAGCAATCAGCATACCATTTTAAGCATTATTCCTAGTTTCTGGGAGATAACAGGCACAAATTTTGCTCATAAAAAACACATTAATTTCGTTTTAGTTTTTATGTAGATGCCTTGTTCAAGATGGTTTTATGCTCTCTCGTCAGGTCAAGCCAGGCCCGATTCCTGACTTTTGAAAGTTTATAATTGCTGATTTTTGGACATTTTCTCATCGAAGTTTGAAAAATTTTTCTGCCCTCGCCAGGACAGGTTTCAAAACTTATCAAAACTTGGCAGTAGACATTAAATGGGTATGACATTATGATGGCAGTTACATCTGTATTCCAGCAAGCGAGCAAGCATCCGTCAATCACTCTACGGTTGTTGTAGTCTTGTTTTTGTCTGTCAAAGATGGCACAAACACTTTATCTTCCGCATGTCACGATCCTACTAAATTTTGAATTGTAATGTACTACTACAATATCAAATCAAATTCAAGATTGATGTAGCATATCAAAGTACATAATTCTGATCTCACTTCCCAATGCAGGTAAAAAAAAAATCCCTTCATAACCTGCCACGTTACCTCATTAAAAATTGGGAGCGTATTCAATCTATGGGCAAATAAAGTGCACTTAACAAGTTATTAATAAAACCCTAAAACTAAAAAAAAAAAGGAAAAACCCTAATTGGAGTTGGCGGAGTGTAATTTTTTTTGTTTTTACTTTGCACTAATGGGTTTTTTTTTTTTTAATAATTCCCTAGTTTTTAAATTTCATTTGTACTCCTTTTGAGTTCCACTTCCCTAGTTCTCCGAAACTCTCTCTTTCTTTTCTCTCACAGTTTCACTCCAATTGGATCTTGCTTCACATTACAACACTTCCTCTTCTTTTCAATTTTTCTGATTTTCTTTGTATCAAAGAATTTCTTTGAGAGAAAAAAAAAAGAAGATGGAGCCAAGAGAGGTACAAGGTCCGGCAGCAGCGGCGGGGGGATTACACGTACAACAACCGCAACAGATGGTAATGGGACCTACATCTTCGTACCCTTCGAACGCCGCCTTGATCAGCCCTAATCCAACGGCTACCATCCCTCCTTCTCCCACTCCGCGTTTTCCTTTCAACTCCTTGGCTTCGCCGCCGTCACAACATCAGCATCATCAACTTCAGCACCAACCCAAGCCTTTGGATTCGTTAAACTCCGTTGGTTTTGATGGATCGTCGCAGTTACGGTACAACACCGAGCCGGACATGAAGAAGAAACGAGGCAGGCCAAGAAAATATGCTCCTGATGGTAACATTGCTCTTCTACAATTGGCACCCACCACCCCAATTGCTTCTAACTCCACGAGTCACGGTGGTGGTGATTCTGTCGGTTTGGGGTGTAGTAATGGCGGTGCTGCTGCATCAGAACCGCCTGCTAAAAGGAACCGTGGAAGGCCAGCAGGTTCCGGAAAAAGACAGATTAATGCATTAGGTAGCTAAACGTTAAAGTGTCAAAGTTACGGTCTTTTTTATCATAGTATTTTGTTGTATAATCTTTGTTTGTTTGTTTTTTGTGAACAGGTGGAGTTGGAGGGGTGGGATTTACTCCTCATGTAATCACGGTGAAAGCCGGCGAGGTGAGTTTCTTTTTGAAGTAATATATGAAGCTGTAATGGTTGTTGTTTCAGATGGAAATGGGAATACGTATCTGAAGATAGGCTTAACTTTTCAAATGTTTTGAGCTTCCTTTGGTGGTGGAATCATTCATTTTCTATATTAGTAGCATGAAGGAATTTCTTCAAACCCTTTTGCACCACAACGCTTAGAAGTATGATTTTTTGAAGCATGATTGAATAAAAGCAATTGATCCGATAATTACTAAGTGGGACACTACGAAGTGATTATGATTTAGCTCTAATTGGATGTCTGCAAACTCTAAATGCTGAGTTGGGGCTATGTAAATTGTGTAGAGCATGTGGAAAGTAGAGTCATTAGATGTTTACCCTTTTTTGTTGTCAAAGAACAAAGATTCATTGATAGGTTTTTTCGATTGATTGTTTAAGTGTAGTGAATAGATTAGTTGGCCTCTTCCTGTCTATAACTTGAGGCGTACTCTTATGCCATCAAAGATGGATCTGCCTTAAATAGTATTGCAACCAAAAAACGTGCAATATTATTCTCTTCGCACATGCCCTGATTACCCTTGTTTGTAATTCTCGAACCTTATTTTAATGTACCTTATTGTGTGGCCTTTTCATTTCAGGACATAGCATCAAAGATTATAGCTTTTTCACGGCAAGGACCACGCACAGTCTGTATTCTCTCTGCAAATGGTGCCATCTGTAATGTTACACTCCGCCAACCCGCGATGTCTGGTGGTACAGTGACATATGAGGTACTTTTAATATCGATATAAGATCCATCTCATAAAGGAAGCTTAGGCTTGAATGAGATGCATCTGCTCAGCAGCTTGGCTTAGATAGGATTGCTTCCATATTTCCAAGGCTGCTGAAGTATAAATTTTTGGACATTCCTTTCGACGGAAACAAAAAAATGTTTCTTTCCTGTCTATGTATGTGTGCATGCGTGCACAATGCACACACAGATCTGTTGGTGCCTTTCTCTCTTCCGGAGAATAATTTCTATGTTTTGCATTTGATTTTTTTAAAATGCATTTTTAGAGTCTAGTCCAAGAAAAAAAAGAAATTATTAGTGTGGAAATTTTATGTGAATATAGATGTGAGGAGGTAGTGCTGCTCATATCTTATGTCTTTTTGGCTTAGTGAGGAATAGTGTCGAAAAGACCTTGTTGATTGTTAATTGCGAGACTACTATCAGATTGAATGATTTGAAATAAATCCTTAGTTCAATCTGATCAATGAAAAGACGGAATGAGAGTGGAAAATGAAATACAGACTAAGTCAGTTTTTGGAAGGAACCAAAATTAACACAGTTGTGGTTTTGTTGCTAACCCTATAAAAAGGCATATTTTGTTGGTCTTGTTGCTAGTTAGGTTTTTGGGTGTGTGGTTGTGCTAGATGAACTTGTTTTCTTAGATACAATTATTAGGCTTGGAGCTAAAATTTCACGTCAGGAAACATATGGGTGTAATAGGAAGTCACAGATATATGTTGTCAAGCTCAACTGATTGATAACAGGGGAGCTTTAAGTAATTATGCAGTTATCTGATCCCTTCTTTGACACTGATGAACTATTATGTGTGTGTGTGTGTGTGAGAGAGAGAGAGAGAGAGCAAAGTTAATAATGATAGATGAGTGGACAGGTATAAATTGTTGAGATGAATAGAGAGGAATATAAATTGAAGATGGTTAATAATGCTATGCAGCCATGGATTTTTTTTTCGATCTTAGCCCCATGGGTTTTATCACTTGAGTTTATTTTCAGAGTTTTATGGCTTAGGGCACCAAAACACATGTATTAAGCTGAAATCTGATCCTTATATGGTTATAAAGACATGAAATATTTATTATACCAAAATTGTCCATACAATTTAAGCAGTTTGAATTATATTCTGCACAATTTAATTATGCCAGTACTTTTTGCTGCAGGGTCGATTTGAAATTATTTCTCTATCAGGTTCCTTCTTGCTTTCTGAAAATAATGGTAGTCACAGCAGGAGTGGTGGTTTAAGTGTCTCCTTGGCTGGGACTGATGGTCGAGTATTAGGTGGTGGAGTTGCAGGGATGCTACAGGCGGCATCACCAGTTCAGGTATTTCTCCGTTACTAATTTGTGTTTGCAATTGCCATGTTTGTTTACCAATTACCATAACAATATGATGAAATTATTGCTGCATGCACATCTTAGAAGCCTTGAATAGTTTAGGATTGATGCTTAGTTGAGTTTATTTATTTGCAATTTTGCACGTCTCAGACGCTGTACTTCCTTGGTAACCGTCTGGGTATCATGGGAGTGTCTGACATGTCATGGCATGACAAAGATGTCAGTATATTTCATTCTTGTTTTATGACTTTTTTTTCCATCTCCTGCCAGGTCATTGTTGGCAGCTTTATTGCGGATGGGAAAAAACAGAACTCAGATGTTTCCAAAACTGGACCTTCTTCCATACTAACACCCAATATGCTGAAGTTTGGAACTCCAGGGACAACAGGTAGCCCTCCTTCGCAAGGTGGCTTAAGCGAGTCTTCTGAAGAGAATGGGGGCAGCCCCCTTAATCGAGGGTCTGGTTTCTACAGTAATTCTGCCCCATCTATTCATAATAACAATATGCAAATGTACCCACTTTGGACTGGCCACACTCCACAATGAAGATGCTTCTGAATTAACATTAGAGCACCTTGGGCATCAACTTGGTGATTGTTCTCGCATAACAGTTAGCTGTCAAATTCCAAATGCTAACATGCATTAAGGAATAGAAAGGGTAGAAAATCGTTTTTCTTTTAGATCAAGTTTTTTGTTGTTTCTTCTTGAGTAGTTTTCAAGTTTCCTTCACCTCATTGAAAAATGTCCGCTGTTGATAGCTGAGAACATTCCACCTATTTATTAGAATCTTAAATTTAGTTGTTCGAGTGTTGTTTCTTTAGCGGTTGCTGTTGTTAGGTTTCAGATGTAAAACTCGTTTTAAGGATATGAATATCGTAGGGGTCCTCGATAGTTTGGAGGGGGGTTTGTACCTTCCTCGTTCTACTATCAGGAGCACAGGCAAACCGATAGGCGAATTCAGAGCAGTATGTCTTGCAGGCCAAGCATCTTTTAATTTTCCATTCATATCTCAGTGATATCCCTGATGGAAAACTCATCATATCTGAATTCTGATCAGGACTTTCTGAACATAAATTACTACCTGTGAGAGAGGTGTCAACACCACCACCACCATTTCGTGTAACGTATTGCTTGCGGGTTGGTTTTTAATGACAGATGTAGGTTGTCGAACAGCCAGTTGATTTGAAAGTCGTTTTAACGTGTCTCGGTTGTTGCATCCTCTTTCTCTAACGTGCTAAGTTGATGATAGGAAAATTGCGTAGTCCCCACTTTACTGCTTAAATCACTTAAATCATATGTACTGGACCGTGTCCAACTGCAACTGAAAACTCAGTCCCAGTAAAATTACAGCTCGTGAAAAATCTAATGTCTCTTTCTAATATTTAGAACTTACCCTTTGATTTGGATTTGGAGGTGAATGGTTAGGGGATAATTCTATCATAAACAAATTTTATGCGTGTAAAAACAAAGATGAGTACAATTATGTAAGTTAGGTATAGGTGGAAAGGTTCCAAAAATCCCAACCTTCTATGATTCTATAGCGAGTCAAGCGATACCAAGTGTTGTAAAAGTAGTTGATATCTTCAAAGTTTTAGATTGTATGATCAATCTGCTTGAATCATCTGCAATAATCAATATTCATACGGAATCTTGGAGAATTTACGAGAATTGACAAAGGAAAGATGTTTGCCTGTTTCAAATCGTCAATTCAACAAGGAAAAGTAATGAAGATAGTAAAAGAAAGTCTAATTTTAAATACAATCCCCTGTCGCTGAACCTATTGTCTCTTCAATCTCAATTCTCATGCGACTCTCAGCTTTGGACCATAGTTAATGCCAACCACCAATAATACATTGCTGCAGAAGTGAATACCAACCATGTCAGTTTCTTTTTTCTATTTCAATAATTCAGGTCCTAAATATCTTATGAAGAAAGGAAACTTCTATAAATCATATTTTGCTTTCAACTTGATGTAATTGTGATTGTTTTTCTATAAATTCTAATTTTTTCAAGGTAAATTTTTTTCTTCCCTTACACAACTGAAATCTTGATTTTGAATAATAATAACAATAATAAAAAAAAAAAAAAGTTCATTTTTAAGCAATTTCCCAAAGTCCAAAGGCAATGAAAGCTGAC
Source organism: Durio zibethinus (assembly GCF_047325235.1). Taxonomy (NCBI): domain Eukaryota; kingdom Viridiplantae; phylum Streptophyta; class Magnoliopsida; order Malvales; family Malvaceae; genus Durio; species Durio zibethinus. Next base: position 1,779,154 of record NC_143170.1, on the reverse strand, counting down.
TGGCACTTTTCCCAGATTGAATGTGACATTTGCTCAAGCCGGCATGTCTTATTCAAATTCCTACTACCAAAGAGATGATAATACCTGAAAACCAATAAAACACATACATAAATTTCCTCTCCTTTGCTTATAAATACTCACTTTCTATCTCTAAGCCGTTGCGTGGCCTATTCAACCGGAACTTGTCAAAGACTTTCTCCCCATCAAAACCTTTCACTTTCACAGTTTCACTCCCAATTCCCATAATTTTCCTTACCCAAAAAAACCCACTTTCACATTTATATAAATACTTCCTTTTCCTAGCCATAACACACAATACAGAGTCATTAACATAACATAGATACCATACAATTTATTTTCAAATTCTAGTTCTTAGTTCATGTATTCCTTGGTCTTGCCTGTCTCCTTATTGCGAAGGCGCAGCATGGCATCACGGCTAGGCTACCGGCATCTAAGGGAGCATGGATATGGCGAGTTGGACCGACAAGTGACGGTGGTGGTAGGGAAAGAAAAGAGAGAGTTTTTGGTTGATCCTTTTGTGCTAGAGGAGAGTCCATTCCGGATTTTGATTGACACGATGAAGAAGGAATATTGTAATCAAGTAATTGATGCAAGAAGGGAGAAGAGGAGGGTGATTTTCGTGGACGTTGATGCTATCTTGTTTGAACACATGCTTTGGTTGATGAATAATGATTGTGCTTCTTTGTTTCAGCTTAATCTCAAGGAGATTATTGACTTCTATGCTCAAGATTACTAACTTGAGCTCATAACATCGTCCTTTTGTAATCTTAATAGGAACACTATAGTATTTCTTTATTTTCTTATCCTCCTGAGATCTTTCTCTTCTTTTTCTTTTGTGGGATTCTTAAGAAGCCATAGCAGTTCATCATCTTCATCAAAACATGGAATAATTGCAAGTTATACCATATGTTTCTAACTTGATTTCGGGTTCTCCAATTCACCAGATATTTGGGTCAAGACTTTGTAAAGTTTTTCTATATAATTTTTTTTGAATCGGCCAAAGTTTGGTATTTAAGTTGAACATCACATAGAATCAGTCAAATTTACCATTGAAATCCTATAAAATTATGTGGCACACTGTTTATAATTTACCTCTGACTTGTTCAGATTGATCACATGGGTCCTAATAATACAACTTCCTTGTAATTGATTCTTACGACGTTGATTTTCAAAGATTTAATCCCCCGTGATTTACTTAGCTTCAAGAACATATTTTGAATCTGTCACAGATATAATTATAGGAAAAAAAATAATCCAGGAAATGTAAGAACAAAGCATAATGTTAAAAAAACGAAATGAAAACAGATGATGTCATTTTCATGTGCATTGAGCAAATGAGGGGAAAAAATCTATTTTTTTTTTCTTTTTCTCTGAATCTAGTTGAAGTTGAATAACATGTAGTAGGATATACAGTTTCAAGGTCTTGTCAATAGGATGGGTTGTAACTGGATTCACATCATTTGTTCAGCTCAAACATGGACCGACCGAACCCAATTATTTTTCTATTAGCCCAAATAGATGCAGGAACCTTTGGGTTCTTGGAACAAATGGAAGGTCATAAGAAGCAAATCTCCCAGGCAAATGGTGGTTCCTTTTGCTTAGTATCATCTCATTGTCTACTTTAAATTAGATTATGGCTAATCGATTCCGTGGTTTACATAATTGCTAATTGCTTTTGAGTCAATGGTAATCATGATATACTTTGGAACTTATAAATACTGTTGATAAGTTCTTAGGATAACATCATTTCTTATTATTTCAGTCCTAAATTCATTTTCATGTCGGTTTGGTTTGGATGAAGAATAATATTATATTTTTAAATGTTTATCATGAATTGGATTTATTAATAATTATTTATGCAATTTGAACATCAATAATCAAGTCATTCAATAAAACAAAACCGGATTTTAAGGTCAAGAAAAGAGACTCCGCTATACGTTATAATCATCAATGTTGTCTATTCTATTTATCAGTGTCTGTTGGAAGCCAGAAAACAAATTAGTTCTTGGAAATGAGGTTAGCCCTTATCATATTGTTTACTTAAATTAAATTGAATAGAAAACAAGGTTTTCTTGTGTGAATAAAAAAAATTCAACCGCTATTGATTATAATCAAATGTTGTAAAGCCTAGGCATTATTGGATGTTATTAATATTCTTTATATCCTAATACGTATGACTAATTGGTCAACTCTTGTTTGCTTCCTTTTATAGTTGTTCCACCACACTTTGCACTACATATTTTATTTATGTTGAGAAGCTAAGATCTTCATCTTCTAACTACTATTCATCTGCAAGTTTCTCAAGTCATTTCATCATCATTTTGTTCTTTTGCTTTTCTGTACATCATCTTCATTGTTAGTATCATCTTCATTACTATCATCGTTAGATAGACTTGAAATTTGGCTCATAAAGCGGATTTATTAAGCAGGACTTAACAATTTAAGCAATTAAAGGGCTTTGGCTTCTTCCTATTTCGGTATATTTATAGAAAACTTTGGTTGATTTTTTACGCTTTTCTAAACAAATTTACAATGATTTTATCGATGCCGAATTGGGTTAATTTTCAATGCTATACAAATCTGGTCAAGAAGAGTTACAAAGAACTAGAAGGCTCACCTTCCATTATCCTTTGCCTTTGATTTTATATTTCATAGAAGAAGAGGATATATTATATGCAAGGGGTGGTTCATATATATTCATTCAACTTCTAAGATTTCATTGCTTCACCATACACAGTGTTGGCATCAAAACAAGACACTGATCCAAAGGAAACAAAAACCCAAGCAACTGCTAGAAGAAAATTTTTTGGGGGCATATTCTAGAACTAGTCAGAGTTCTTTAGTACCAAAAAGACTGATTAAAATACAATTCTCTCTTCAAACAAAGCACAATGAGAATAATTTGTTTAAAGAAATGTTGATAATTGGCGCAAGGCAAGCATTTTCCTTCCTCCATAATGAAACCTAGGTGTATATGGATTCAAAGTGGGGAATAAGTTGAGTCATTCACGAAATATAATTAAAGAATATATATTTAAGTCCAATATTGATAGAGGATAAGACGAGTTGAAATTCGTGAAATTTTTTATTAAAATTGAGGTTATTACAGTAAGCAAGGAATCGGCATCAAGAGGATTAAACAAGAGCATGCATATTGGCAGTGATAATGGAGAGGACTGCCGGGGAAGAAAGGCTCTAAAATTAAGTATGAGTAGATGAAAAAGCCTAGTTAAGTTAATATATCCTTTCCCATGAAAGAGTACTGTGATTCATATTTTTAAACCAATGCACAACTGTAGGGATTCATTAACAAACACCAAAAAGATAGAGACAGTAGCTTTAAGATTATTAAACATACTGTACTTTTATAATTAAAAGAGTGCCCCATGATTTCCATAACATTTTTACATTATTACTTATAATTTATTTAGTTAGACTTATTAAAGCAAGAACAATGTTCAAGAAATTATATATATAATAAGATAATATATATCTTTAACATTTTTTGTGAGGAAACAGAATTTGTCATCCATCCAATTGACAAGGAGAGAGATTACTGCTACTATATATATATATATATATATATATATGTATATATATATTGGTACTTCTTTCTGGAACTATATATGCAAAGGCTGATTTTAAGATTAAGGACAGCATTCATTTCTATTCTTATAGTACTGACTCCCAACCCCAAATGGGTGTCTAAGATTATCAGAAGCAGTACTTGAATCTGAGTAGATAGCCACAAAACAGTGTTGTTGCAAGCTGAATGCATATATGGATATTGACTCTTTGCTCAACTAGATAGATATTGAATCACCCTTCATAGATATTCACCACAGATAACAAGACTCCATCAGAAATGCTTCTATTTCAATCTTGTTCATGGGAGATTTGAGAGCTTATTTGAAGAATAAATGGAAGCTAGTTTCTGATGCAAAACTGATTTCAGAAATAATTTATTACAGAGAAGGTGCTTGGGTTTTAATTATGTTATGGTTTAGTTCAAAAGATTTAGAAGAGAGGAATGTCATGTAATAGAAAAATAGAAGCAGCTTAATTATTCCCAACAGAGCTAGATATATATCAAGAAATGTCATCTTGAACATCAATGCAAATCTCGTGTTGGGTAAGGCACCATTCGAACAAGAAGAATCCCCAAGTGATGAAACCCTTGGCTCTTAATTATATTTTATACTGTTATATTTATTCTCTGCTGAAAACAATGCAAAGAAAACACAATCCTACGTTACCAAATCCTACAAGATTTACTTTGGAAAGCCTTTTTAAGTACTTTGTTAACTCCATGAAAGAAACTGTTGTAAACAACGAGGGACAAGAATTATATCTGTTGGTCTAACAGGAGAATGAAAGAATGATATGATGCAAATTTAAAATGTGAAATTTGAAGAAAAGAAAATTAGGAGAAAGAAAATAAACCCTAGTTGATCTGTTAGTAAACCTGAAAGTCAGTGACTGATATTATCCAACAAAAGTTAATGCATCATCAAACCATTTCTTATAGAGAAGAAGAAAGTCGATCCGCCATGAACAAGGACTCTTTCTAGAAATCATAGATTCCAAATATCCGAGAAGAAAGAAGAAGAAAAGATGAAAAAAAAAGAAAGAACTAAAACAAAGATTAAAGGAGAAAAAGAAACTAAAATTAACATCAACATCACAGGAAGTGGAAGAAGAAGAAGAAGAAGCATGATCATGGTGATAATAACGATAACTAGTCCATGAATTTGCTAACCTTAATGATCTAAGAATCCCTTTTCCACCAATGCAAACTGCTTCTCAACAAGTATTGAATTTTCCATCGAAAGTTCGCATTCCCACCCAAATCTCTCAAAAAGGAGGCCTGCCACCTGAGTTTCCTGGCCATCCTTCAACGGGTAACTGGACATTAGGCGGCATATTGAGTGGCAAATTGAAGAAAGGCAACCCTCCTGTGCCAGCTCCCGCATCAGCAAACATGTTGTTTCCACCACCTCCACCATTTCCGCCGCCGCCGCCACTTTGCATCTGCAGCTGGTCATCCTCCTCCAAGGGCAGCCTCTCATAAGCCACATTTGTAAACGATGCAGCTATGACAATAACAGGTCCTGCCGCCATCAGTTCCCCAACGACACTTCCTCCTACAACCTGGCCTTGCCCGCCAGCCAAATAGATTGTCAAACTGGTGGCACCTGGAGGAGCGGGTGGTGGCAAAAATGAACCTGAAAGTGATAATATTTCAAATCTGCCATGAAGGGTAACTATAGCTCCAGTAGCAGCTGGTTGCCTAATGCTCACGTTGGTCACCGTACCACTCCCACTCAGTATACAGATTCCTCTTTGCCTTCTCCGAGCGTAGTTTGCAATACAGTCAAACACATCACAGCCGTTCCCAACTTCAAGAATGTGAGCTCGGAGCGTGTTTGCGCTCTCCCTTGTGATGATGACTGGAGGCTTTGGTTTGTTCTTGGAACCTGGAGGACGACCTCTCGGCCTACGGCCTAGAAGGTCACCCGAGTTAGCTGCGTTGACTAACTCCAACGCTTGGTGAGAGCCATCGTCTTGGTGATGGTCAGCTGAGCCATAGTGAGCACCACCTCCTCCGCCACCAACACGGTTGTTTGAAACGTCGTGGTCTTCAGGTTCAGGACGCTGTTGAAGGTGAAGGTCCGGCCTGTGAAGCTGATGACCGTAGCTAGAAGTGGTGCCTAAATCAAGACCAGCCATGCCACCATCAAAGGGCAACAGAAAACAAAGAAAAACAAAGGATTAAAATAAATTTTTTAAAAAACAAAATATATATAAATTATGGGTTTAGATTAAAAACTGTTTATGGTTTATTTTAAGACAAGCGAGGGGGTAAATTATAAATAAGAGGGAAAGAAAGGGAAAGGCAAGGCCTCTCCCGGACTTGAAGAAATAAAAGATTTGAATCCTAATAAGGAGAGAAAGGGGTTTTCTTTTTTTTTTTTTTTCCTATAGAAATTAAAAACAAACGAGAAGAAAATGGGGAGATCGAGTGCAGGGAAGGGAAGGGAAAGGAAAGAGGAAGAAGAAGGGGAAGGAGATAGGACAAAGTCTCTAAAAAATTCGCAGTCATTTCTCATCCCAAAAGTTTATATACATAAAATAATTGATGAGAATTTTTTTAATATTTCCTTTTCTTTATTTTTGAGAAGAGAAGTTGGTGGATGCCAACCCTACTCTCATTTTTGGAGCGTGCCATTTAATACATTAGTATATTAGAAAAGAGTTTATTAATGGTCTGTTAGTATATAATGAATTAGGTAGTATTATTTTATTAAAGATATGTATAGACATTTTATTAATGAATAAGTATTTTTAAAAATATTAATTTTTTATATATTTATTTTAAAAATTAATATTTAGTTACTAATAAAATATTATAATTTAATTTATTGATATTATGAAAAAATTATATATTAATAGTGTATTAAATATAAATTTATTTAAAAATTAAATTAAATAATAAATTAAGAAATAAGCCACCAAATTAATAGAGAAAAAAAATACCACTACTTCAAATTAAGAAACTTTATTCTTCTTCATATTAGCATGGAAAACAATGAGAAATTCTAGAAGAATTAAAACACATAAACCTTTTAGATAAAACAAATAAATTAATTTTTAACATCTTTTAAAATACTGCCATAATTTCATATACAAAGACAGGAACCTATTATTAATGAGATGTTAATTAGGTAATTCTAAAATTTATTTTAAAAATAAAGATTTCGAATTTGCCATGATTTAAAAAAAATCAATGATTTTCCTTATTTATACATGAAAAAGTTCTTTAATTAAAAATTTTGATATTAAAAAGACGAATGAATTTATATACTCAACTTATTAAGGACTTGATTTTGTTTTTGGACTGAAGGGTTGTGGATCACGCGGCAAGGAGGGAGAGTGAGGGTTGTTGTTTCATATGCTGGCGTGATATAAATCCAATTCTAATTATAAAAACATTTGAGCAAATGAACCCTGGAAGGGGAGAGGATTGTGTGGATGGGGTTAGATGATGGATGTTGGTCATGCGGGTTTGGACTCCAAAAATTTTAACTATGGTTAGTACTACACAAGTTGACCAAGTTAGGTTAAGGAGAGAGGGACGGAGAATAAAACAATTGGAGAGATGGGGCAAGTGGGCAATGGTGCTGCGGCGCGTGGGTCCCATTTTGTCGTCTCCTCCCCCACCCTGAACGGCCCTCCTCTCCTTTCAGCCGTCAGTGCCCCTTGTATTGGCTTGACTTTTGTTCAATTTGGCTATATCAGTTCATCAAATGTTATATATTTCATGAAGTGGTCTACACTATTGACCCAAACTTAATACAACTGGTTGATTTGGGCTCAAGTTATTATTAAATTTTGTTTTCCCCTCTAAGGTACAACGAGAGAGGCGTAATCGTGGTATTTATTTATTCGTTTGGATCAATTAATTTTGTATTAAATTATTTAAAATTAAATTAATTAAATTAAATTATTCTATTTTAGTTAATTGAATTAAATATATTAATTTTAAATTTTAATTAATTGAATTAAATTCGATTGGTTTTATTAATTTTTTTATTAATCAAATAATAAATATATTTAAATTAAATTAAATTATATTTTTAATTTTTAATTTTTTATATTTAAAAAAAATTAAATAAAATTATTTAATAAAATATTTAAATATCAAAATATTATGTTAAAAATTCTAACAACTTATGATATAAAATGATTAGTTTCATATATTTTTCATTTTATATATGAAATATATTATATTTTGGTTAAAATTTTAATTAGTTTGATTAATTTAATTTTTGAACCGAATTAATCGAAAATCAAAATTTTTTTAAAATTATTTTCATTAATCAACTAAAATTAATTTGATGACTAACCAATTAATCAAAATTAATTACCAAATTAAATCAATTTAATTAATTAATTTAATTAAAATCAGATTATGAACACCTCTAACCGTGCAAACTTAAGTTGAGCAGCCCTTGAAAATGAAAGCCTAACCAATTGTAATGATGCTGTGACCAAGCTGTAAATATTTCCCATCTTCATCACTTTTTAAAACCTTACATCTAATTTCAACCATGGCAAAACCTGATGAACTTATGGGCATGGCATATTCCATCTTAAATCCAAATTAAGAACCATTTGCATTGATCAATTTTAAATTATAAAAATAGAATAATATTAACAAAGTTTTATTTAAATCTTATTTACATTGGATACCTAACCACTTGTTCAATAATGCATATATAATATATAATTAACTACAAATTTATTAAATGTAATATTTAAATATAATTATGCAATAGATAATTTCTTTAATTAATTCAGTATAAGTTGCTCAATAAATAAAGTATTTGACATTTATAGATTGGTAATCTTAAGACAGCATAACAAGACATGCACTGATGCACGAGTTAAATATATATATATATATATGTACATATCTTTTTCCTCTTTACACTAATTTATGCATCAACAAGTGATACGAGAACTTTCATATAAATAAATAAAGCACCACATAAATAAAAATTAATTAATTATATATATAGGTCAATGAACATTATTATATATATATAATTATAAAACATTCATATATAACTGGTAAACCACTTTCTATAATTATTTTGTATGTTGGCTTCGGAACTTGTTTACCTGTTAGCTCGCTAATAACAAACTGTATCTTGGTTTTTATTATTTTTAATTAAAAAAAAAAAAGAATAAACAGAATACAAAGGACTTTTTTTTTTTTTTTTGGGCTTTACGTCTTGTTATGGTTTGACAAGAAAAATTATTAGAGTCAAGTCATTAGTTCTTCATTTAAGCGACTTACGAGCCAAATCAAGTACACTACTAGTTGCATGAATTGCTTGCTCAATCCTTACCATTTAACTCAATCAATTTGGTGATAGCCATTTCATCATCAGCCTTCAAATGATAAACCCTAAAATTTACCAATTTTCAAATGATCTTTAGTAGCTTCATTTCCCAATACGTTATTCCTATGATAAATATCATGCATCTTTAGAAATATGGACATCATCTTTATAAATTGCAGGGGGAGAATTAGTATCACAAAGCAATTAATCTTAGATTGATTTTTTCTTCTTCTCCAATTTTGTTTCTTTGATTTTTTTTTTTTTATAATTTTAAAGGGTAAAGCTAGAATAAAACGAAGTGTATTCCTTTAATTGGTTGTAATTAATTAGCATCTGGTTTCCAATTCAGCTTCTATAGCAATCACGTGTTCAATGGAAAGCGTCAAAAAAGGAAAGTATCTCTATTCAACCCACGAGGTCATTTGGAGGCAGGCGTTGAAATTTTCCAATGTACAAATTTGACTATCTTAATTCCCTCTATTTGACAAAAGTTTGTTCTTAAACAAGAAACTTCAGTACTAAGGGTAAATGAATTTAAGCGACATTTCAGAACTTAAAATATAAAATTTTCAATTGTAAAATTTCAAGTTAAAAATTAAAATAAAAGATTTAGGAGAAAAAAGATTATTTTCCTTTTTATTGTATAACTCAAACCCCAATTGGATTTCAGTTGTAAAAACCAAAAACAAAAACCCAAAATTCTAAAAAAAAAAAAAATTCGGTTCAATTAAGTTCTAGTGGCAAACATTTCTAATTAAGTTCCTATATATTTTTGCATGCTGTATATATTGCTAAGATCAATTATGTTACCCATTTCTCTCATTTCTTATTTTCAAATTGTTTTTTTTTTTTATCAACCTATTTAAATTTTAGAAAAAGTTCTATCTTTTATAATATTAGCTAGGTTGGGAAAAAGGGGGAGCATGCCTGCATGAAAATAGGGCAGTGGAGTTTAAGGTATATATCCGTACGTTATGCTCATCATCAAGAATTAAAAAAAAAAATACAAAGATTGTCGTTCATACTATTTATTTTTCAAATATTTTATTATGTTAGCAGCAATTTATACATGAAAACAATCATTGAGGATTTAAATATATTTGTTCTTCCAAACATAATTAATTTGTACTTGTTGTTGAAAAAATTAATTAATTAGTTAACTATAGCATTACAACAATATATATCAGTTATCTAAAATAAGAAATAAAAAAAAAATGGCACCACAATAAAGTTGGTCATGCACACTAATAGAATGGCCTAATGTTGACAGGTGAACAACTGTTTTTCTCACTTGTTCAGATCCCAATCAGGGATCAAGATAAGCCTAGACACTGTATGACAATATAAATGACCCTTTCTAGTATGAACCTGTTTGCACATTTTTTTTTTTTTTTAATTTATGAAAAAATTTAAGAGTAAAGATGGTTATCGTATCTTTAAAGTTAGAACAAGCAATCAATCCAATTAAAATTTATGGATTGATTAAACTTTCACCTACTGATTTTTTGAATTTATATATCGTCTACTCACGAAAAATTATGGGGAAACTTAAATCCGAATACTTCTACACCAAGACCTCACCCTTTACCACTAGTGCCAACCCCGTTGCCGGTTGTTTATTTGTTTTCAATACCTAATAGGAGAGGTTAAGTTTGGGAAACGGTCAAAAGGTAGTGAAGATTTCTTGCTTCTCACAATTGTCCCTCAGTAATTTAGAAGGGCCTAAACAAAGAAAGAAGATTTTGGCGCACAGGAATCACTAATGTCAAATCCAAGAAAATTCTTGGATTCACGTATGCTCAACGCAGAGTATGGTCTAGGGTTTAATACCTTCGTCATACTCTTTATACTTATTTATAAAGCATTTTTATAAGCTCATTTTAAATGTTCTTGAAATGATTATTATAAATTCAAATTTTAATTCAATTAGTTTATATAATTATTTAATAATATATATTAAATCTGAAATATAAATATTAAATTATATATATTTTATCATTCTTATATATATATATATATATATATAGTTGGGAACTTTTCTAATCTTACTATAATCTCTTTTTTAGAATACTTAATCTAAATGTGTAAAGGTTTAACGAGAACTGTATTCCCTTTTTGGACAGTAATTCCACGCGATTAACATTAATTATGAGGAAATAAGAACACCAAGATTGACCATACATCTATTCAAAGTTACGGATCTAAAGTAGGTGATTCTGGTTATCTGGGGGAGGGGGATATGCCAATTTATAAAATTTATTTGACTTGTTGCACAGATTGTAGCTTAACCTAAGGCTTTAGCAAGATGTGTGGTGTTGAAAGTCATAGACATTTGTACTTGTCTTTCAAATCTAAGATCATGTCGTTTTGTTGGAAACTATACCCGCCTGCCACAGCTGAAAATTTTTGACTTTATTTGTTGGTTGAACTTCATTATTTTTCTTCAAATTAGTGGACCCTTTTGATAGGAACACACTAAATCTATCATTACATGTACTCTTTTCCCCCTTTTTCTAACGAGAGGAGGGAGGTTGAACTAGTGATGGTAAATATATCCAAATTTCGTTGTTTTTCGTTTCTTATAAGGTCGGTTTTATTTGTTTTGAAAATTAAGTTTGAAGTCGGATTGAATAAGAATTTATTTTAAAAAATCAAAGTTAGGTCATAGTCAGATTTTAAGTAAATTCATTTTAATTCGATACATATAAAAAATATATTTTTATTATTTATTTAATTTTATATTTATATATATTATATTGATAAAATTATTATTTAATAATTTTATTTAAAATATTTACTTAATAAAAATATTATACTTATATATAATTAAAATGTAATTTATATTAAAAAATAATATTTTATATATTATATTAAATTAAAATTATTGAATTAATTCAATTACAATTTTATATATAAACAAGTCAAATATAAAAAAAATAATATTTTAAAATCATATCAAAGTTGAATATATATTTTATAAAATTAGGTCGAAGTGAAAATGAATAAAAATTTGTCTTGATCCGATCCATAACCATCATAAATTGAACCAAAATTATGTACTCTACTTTGGCATTTGAGCCCATTTAAAGTGATATACTAATTCATGTAATATAAACTTTATCTGTAAAGAGATTTGTCTAAAAAATTAGAGTTTAAGATTATAATTCCAAAGTTTTGGGATTAAAATAATAAGATATATGAACAGTAAATTGTTATAACATATAAATTCATAGACTTACTATTAGATATAGATTAAAGGAGTCGTCATTAATTTTTTTTGTTTAAGTGTAATTGATCACATGATAAAATCAGTCGCATTTGAAGAGAAATCTCAAAATTGATTTAGGTATCTTTAAATAGTATATTCTAGCCCATGAAATCAAATTTTAGGTTGAGAGTGCGGTTATACATGAGAAAAGTTATAACATCATCATAGTGCTTATCCAAAGGATGATATTAGTTTAATTTCAAATTATCCAAGTCTTAAAATATTCTTATAATTTTATCAAATCATTTAGTTATTGAAAACTAATCATAAATTTGCTCCAATAGTTTGGTAACAATTTAAGATAATTTTCTTATCTCAAGAGTTTTCATGAAAACTAGTGTCCCACTCTGAAGAAGCTCCTTTATCAGATTCATTAATATATTTTTATTCAAAAAAATAATTGGTAAAATCTTTCAATGGTTTGATAAAATTTACTTCGACACAGATCTCTCAATAGTTTAATAAGATTTAATTTAATATGTAAATCCTCCAAAAGTTTGGTAGATTCAAAACAAATATTTTATTAGCAACAATTTTTTTTATAAAAATTGACTTATGGGATTTTTCAATAATTTAGTAAAATTCATTAAAAAAAATTAAATTAATGAAAAATCCTCTAATAATTTGATAAGAGTTATGAATTTATTTTAGAAACATTTTTTTTGTTATTATTATTTTTAAATAAAGCGTTCAATTTATTAAAAAATAAATAAATAATAATTAAAAATAAAAATCTAAAATAAAATGAAAATAAAAAATCAAATCAAAACAAAACAAAACAGAAAATGAAATAAAAAAAAAATCTATGATCGAATCAAGTTGGAGTCAAGTTCTCTTGGGTCAAAGGTCCTCTCCAAAATGACATTGCTCTAATGTGAGTATAAAATTCAATTTTTCAAGCTTTTCCTTCAATTAGCCTTAGCCTTTCTCTTTCTCTAAAAATTTTCCTCTGCCTTCTTTCTAGCCCTTCAAGCCGGAAGCTTTAAATGGCTCCAAAAATTGGTCAAGAACCCAGATTCCAGTGTTGGAATCTTCAAACGGCTGTCAAAATCTTCAAGTGAACCTAAAAATTACCGTCTTCATCCATCATGAATCACCAAAATCTTCAAAAGTTCACCAAAAAATTTATGAAGAACCGACAAAAACCTAGTTTTTCTAGAAATTTCAGTCAAATCCATAAATTTAACTCAGATTCAATAACCTTTACAACTTAAACAAATTTCAAAATCAACCTAAACTCGAAATCAAGAGTTAAATTCTACAACATAGAATTTTTCAAAAATTCAACCATATAATCCTATAACTCAAAATCCAAACAAATACTCAAAAGACCCAAAAAAAAAATCTCAAACTCATATAAACCCAAACTTTTTTTTTTATAATGGTTGACTATTTCCTAAAAATCAAAACCTAGAAAACTCCCTTTTTACAGAATCTAGAGAATTCCCCAGAACTTAACCCAGAAAACAAATTTCCCCAAAACCCAAGATTTGAAACTTCTATTGATGAAATGAAAAAACCTAAAAGTAAACCTAGAAATCAGAACCACTCAATCCTGAACTAATAAATCCAGAAAATTTATCCCTCATGAAATTTTCCTCAAGAATTTCTATCCGTTTTTCCTTCTGTGCTTCAACATGATTTATAGAGTTTTTTTAACAACAATTTTTTAGATTTAATGGATTCAATCAATGCTTAAATCTTGGGATTTTATTCTTGTTCGATTGAGGTCAATGACTGTATAATTGATTTTATTTCTAATTTCATGTAGATGAAATCCTAAAGATTTTCCCTAAACCAATTCCAACAAACTCTACTTTGATTTGATTTTTTTTCCTTTTTTTTTATTCTTTTGATTTTTTGTTGACTTTTTTAAAACAATTAAAATAAATAAATTAAATTAAATTAAAACTAAAAATTTTTTATTGGATTCGAAGCTTTCCAATCAGACCTAATTTACAACCAAAGCTCATTTTCAGTTTTAAAAAAAATTTCAAACAAAATAAAATGTTTATATAAATTACTACATTTAGTCGCTTAATCCAAATCCAATAAAATTTTTGTCAAAAAAAAAACCTCGCAAAAAACTTAATTAATTTTTTAAATATATAAATAAAGTACATAAAATTAATAAATGTTAAGTGCGTGTAAATATATTTAGATAAGTTTGCCCTTATATATTTATTTTATTTATATTAAAACAATAACATCATTGTTTTTTAATTGAAAAAAACAATCTGGTATTTCCTTTCATGGCATCAAAATTTTCCATTCGTGTACAAGGAATTAAAAAAACTTGACTAGTATATATATTTCTAATTATAATAATTGGTGAAGTACAGGCCACACTGTTCCTCGGACAAGCTTTGAATTGCCTTAAGAAATTTATGAGCTGTTACAGACTTACAGTAAAAAACAGTGATACGAGGTTGTGAACTGGTGAAAGAAACCATCCCCCTCTTTTTAAGCATTCCAACTGATAGAATTAAAAAAAAAAAAAAAATTCTTAGCCAATGGTTAAAGTGATATTTAAAAAAAATTATAATTAATTGTTTGACATTCAGTGTCTAAATTTAATAAGATTATTCTAATTTTTGTAGTTGTTTTTTATTGTTGCAATAACCAATGAGGAGATTGATTTGATGGAATTAAGCGAAGACAGATTCAGGAATGAATGAGAGATTTTGAGATCGCAGGGCGATATAATTGCGTCAGTCGGACGGGGGAGAGACTCAGGCTAATTATATAGGAAAGGAAAGCAGAGCAAAGCTGAAAGAAAGCTGGTTAAAAGCTGTAGTTGTTTCATGAGTTGAAACTGACTCAGCCCTCTGCCCTCTGGAGTCTAGTCTGGGACTGTGCAGCAGCAACTGTGGCCTCTGAGTGGCTTGCAAAGTGTGAGATGTTGAAGACTTGGGGGAGATCGCTTTCAATGTCCCTATTCAAAACGCACCGTGTAGCTGTCGGCCATGAGGCAGCTGTCACTTTCATCGGGAATTGCTCTCGCTCTCTGTCTTTCAAGAAATTTTCTTTCCTCCCCTTGATTTCCGGGGGACAATGGCCCTGCAATTTACCTGCCCTACCATTAGAACACCTTCCTGCTGCAGCTGTTGCTACTGCCCTTCCTACTCTGCACTCTTTCTTCCTAACATTGTCATTCGTATTGATGGTTTTGAAAAAACAATGGCTGACATTTGTCGAGAACTAATTAAACAATTCTACATGCATTAAAATATTAAATTAAATGTAATGATTAAAAAAATATATCGATAAGCAAAGTTTTAGCCTGAGAGATTTAGAGCAGGAGTGATGAAACGCGAGTGGTGAATCCATGGGAAGAAATTAATAAATAAATGGACATTGGTAAGTCTTATATTCCTGTCTTGAGCAGGTAGCAAGTCATTTCTGATCTACCAAGGTTGCTTTAACAAAGAACCTTGTCCTTCCCACCCCCGGAATTCTAGGTGATCTCCAGAGCTTCAGTTTCCCCCCTAAAATCTACAATGTAAGAGGAGGTTTGGTTTTGTAAGTGCATGTCATATGGTTTTTTTGGTTACAACAAGCCAAACCCACGAGAGGGCTAACCTTCAAAAGGGGTCAGAGGGAAGGTATTTTCACATGTGATGGAGACATTGGGGGATATGGGAAGCAGAGTTGGTGGATCTTTTAAAGGACGGGTCGATAACCCAAGTCAAGTCATCCTTTTGTCTTTTTCTTATTTTTCTTTCACGACACAGCAAAGCAACGTGTCAACGAATTACCATTGGCTAAGCTCTGAAAAATACAATGGACATCTTCCCATATTCACGTGAGAGATGAGATGCCTTGAGCTGCTCTTGCGTTGCATGATGGCATGCTTGCTTGTCTCAGTCTTACACATAATATTATGTAGTGTTTATTGATATCTAACATTTCAATTACCTCAAGCTTGAATCCAAATTTTGGCCAATTGCTTGATCTAAAAGCCTAACCCTAATAATTTGATTTGCCTTGGGACGACAAGCTCTTCTTTGTGGGTTTCATTACAAGGAATATTTAGGAAAGATCATTCATAACTATTTTCATCTCTATTGACCATTAGAATTCATATGATTCTTTTTCCATCCAGTCTAATGTTCATGCGCTGTTAATTCGTATCTTTTAAAACATAAAAAATTAATAATATCTTTTTGGTAATTTCAATGAAAACATTAACCAACCAGACATTAAACAAGTAATTACGTATATTTCCTAATCTATGCTTATATTCAAGGCCCCACTAGTTATCATATTTTAAAATCAACTTGATTAATTTTATAATCTTATAAACACACAACCTTGCTACCAGATATTGACTTAATATATGTAATTTCACATGGAAAATTTTGTGCTTCTTCTTCTTCAAAGGGGACAAGATTATTTTTGTTAATGAATTTTTTTATTCGCTGATTACAAAATTTAACTACCTTCATTTAAATAAGCAAGAGTTAACGAAGTGAACAGTTTCAATATGTTTATTTATTTTACTTAACGCGAACAGAAATATTTAATGAAATTGAAGACCTTTTTCTTAGGTATTTGATTAGTGGTGGAGTTTCAAGAATTTTCTAAAAAAAAAAATACAATCTACTTTCTCTTATTTTTATGTCTTTTTTTTTTTAATTATTTTCATTAGGAAAGATTGGGATAATGAATAAGCCTAATCCTCGAATAATTTTTTTTTTCTGTCCAATCACTATATGATGAGCATGTCTTTCCTTAAGTTTTGTAAACAAAGCTTAATCATAATTATAAAAAAAAAAAAAACCTGCAGACCTATTGGATCTTTCTAGTACTACAAAGTAACATTCTCTATTTCTTATTATAAGTTAATTCAATTATGTTAATTTATTAATTCTCTCTTTCAATAAAAAAATAAAGAATTTATAAATATAAAATGATATCTTCACACAAGGAACAGCCTCATTTGGTTTTATATACTATTAATTTTGAACAAAAGAAACATGACAGATTATTAATTATTGTTAAAATTTTGAGGTCAAATATTAAATTATGTAATGGGTTTCAAAAAGGTGGGTTTATGAAATATTATCGGACTGAAAATGAAGGATGTGATGCTTAATCATTATAAATAAATAAATAAAGCAATTGAATTTCAGCAAACAATGTTGGATCTCAGTAAATCTTCACTAGATATTGTAAAAAACTAAGTTGTTTACAATATGATATTAATTTTGATTTTAATCAGGACAATATTAAAGAAGTGAGAAGTGATTAAAAAAGAGGAAATGTAGCAATTAAAGTGTCTAGGACTATAGAGTACAATAACAAAAGAAAAAATAATTTGTCAGTAAATCACTCAGTTTTGATTTTACATGATGAATTGAAACAGGAGATCTTTGCCTTTACTGTGCTTTTGGCTTAGGATCCGTTTACATGGGATTTTATCTTAATGTGAAATGAAAATAAAGAGCTACTGATTTTTTTGTACTAAAAAATGAGCCACTGTTAGGGTACGATAAAATGAACTCCCATCAGTTATATAATGATATTTATTCTTCCTATTATTTTCATTTTAATTTTTTCTTGTTTAATTTCTTTTTCATTTTTGGCTCTATCACATGGTATGGGATGCTTTTGGCTCTATCAGACACCAAATGAATCATAAAAAACTTCCATAAATTATAATTTCATTCCAAGGAATAAATCTCCAAAATTTCCAAGTTCCTTAAAATTATAGTAATTGGCATTTGTCTTATCTCTGTACTCTCCTCTTTGGGTCAATCAGGAAGCTAGCATTGAGTCATCATGCATGATATGATACTCTTTTACATCAAAAATTGCATGATATGATACTGTTTTCAATCCGTTTCTGGATTACCAGAAACTGATTATGTTTTGGAATTTGGGAGCAAATATGATACCAAGATTGAAAGGCCAGCCAAGGATAAAGCAAAAGGGGATGAAACTATAGCTTTAATCTCTCTGAGCAAACAGTTCCCAATTGTAATCATATTAGCTGTATTTTCTATTCAAAGACTTGAAAACTCATCACCATAATTTTGACAAACACAATATAACACATCCAAAACATCTTTTGAAAATTGTTACACTAAATTCAACTCGTAAAACGGCATATATCTATTAAGGTGTTTATTATTTTGGGATGGGATGTTCATTTCTAAAACTAATGAATTTTACTTAAATTCTGACTAAACTTTGAAAGATTATCCTTTTAATATTCCTTTGTAACTTTCAAAAAGACCCTACACTTAAAAGAAAAAAAAAAAAAGAAAAAGCTATTTGGATAAACAAAGCCATTAACCCATAGATTCCAATATTCTATGGTGACTAAAATGTTAATTAATCAAAAAGGAAAAGTTAAAAGAAAAAAAGGTCATGGGTACAACACTATGATCATGAGGGAACAGCGTGGATGATTAAGACTTTTCATTGTTGTTTAATTATCATTTTGGGTGGACTGGACTGGGGAGGGCTCTATCTTCTCAGTTTGCTTTACTTTTAAAAGTTAAAACATTGGTTTTGTCCGTACAATGACATTAAACTGGTATGATTAAAGGTTTTTTTTTTTAAATATGGTCAAGAAATCAAGGCGATTTTTTTTTAAGCAGTGGAATTTAAGTGAATTAATAACTTACATCAACCAATCATATATATTATCTCCTCATTCAATGCCACAGCTAAAGCACATTTTAAATAAAAATGATAAAGATAATTAATAGAAAAAGAGAAAAAAGGGTTTAGGATCATAATATGGTTAAAAAAAGGAAAAACACTAATTTAATTTTAAGAATCCTTTTATCGATAAACGTTCACCCTATAATGAAATGCTTCTCAGCTTGTTAAGATTGCGTAGTTTTATAAGAGTGTCCCAAATAGGAGACACAGCAAATGATGTTGCAGTGGCGGGGGTTAGAACAGAGAAATGAGGCCTTCACATGATGTTAAAGTAGTTTATCTCTTCGCAGATGTAGCAGCCTTTGTTCCAAGCAATGTTTGCTTCAATGCATGTTTTCCCTAGAATGCAGCAAGGCTATGCTATGATGGACATCTTTAAACTATTGCCCTCACTTTTAGGTCAGCTTTACACAATTATCATAGCTTAAGTTCGCGTTTTATCCAAATATATGAATATAGAAATCAAATAAACCAGTTTCGTTAGAAAATTCTGTCAAATCTTTCCCAAACTAGTTTAATTTTTGCGTAGTACTAAATCATGCCATGTGTTGTTCGAGTGGAAGCAGCAGGCAAATCCTTTTAGGAAATTTAACCTCCTACCATTTTAATTTCCTTCCTCGTATCAAAATTTTATATAATGTGTTAAAACACATGGTTGACATTACCATTTCTCGAGCAGCCTTAACACCCCAAGTGATTGCAAGATAAATGAACCTCATTAGGTATATAATGCTACACATAAAAGCCTGACAAATGTTTGGCCTTCATTCATTCACCAAAAAATTAAGAAAATCATTTCGATCAAAGGTGGGAAGATAATTTTGCATTAACATCTAGCAATTAGGATAGTGAAAACGCTTCGCTAGTAAAATTGCTGCCATGTGACTTAATAATTACGGGTTCGAAAAGTTGAAATAACCTCTTACGAAAATGCAAGAAAAGACTATGTACCATAAATCTTCTTCTGGACCCGCACATATCGGGAGCATTTTACTCACCGAACTGCCCCTTTATCTAGCAATTAGCATGGACCATGGAGCATAGAATATACTATTATTGAGTCATAAAATGTCTAACTGAAAGTTTGCCACGTGACCCTCTTGAGCACATGTTATTGAAGAGGTTAGAGACTCAAACATCAATGCGTTCCCATGTGAGTTTTGGGTTTCGGGGCCTCATTCCTTCCACGCTTCCACATGACAACAGTTTTGCAGCTCTCTACATTTCAGATCTGGTGGGGTCTCCCCTACCCACAGGTTTCAGATTGTGCACTTTCTATTCTGATAATTAACCCTAATTTACCAACATATAATTGCAATTAATTAATGGCCTCTATTATTAATTTTGAGTTTTGAATGATGGGTTTCCTCAACCTCTGGAAAATACCCACATTGTGATTATGACACTGCATTTTGCTTTGGGCAAGCAACGACTATTACAACATATTTCACAGTTGGATAGGGCTTGAAATTTGCCATCTTGACCCAAGTCCCATGTTTAAGTCCACATACAGGATTTTATTTTTCATGCTTAAGGATGAATCACATCCCTGCATCAACTAATGCAAGTAATGCTTCAATAACCTTCACATAAAATATCCTACTGTCATGAAAAGTTTGGATTTAGAATGGAAAATTCATGCTTCAATGGTTTACATATATGTCGACAGAACAGAAGCACCTCATTACAGCCCTGGCCCGGTCTTCTGAAGAAGAGCATTGCTTACATAACTTGAAGAGATAATCAAAACCATCATTAATATCAATAAAACATGCCATTATTTAGTTCCGAAAGAAAAATCAATGGAGAAAGAGCTAGGACTAATATTGTGCCACTGATAATGACGACAACCATTTCTCTGGCTTTAATGTAAATATTTTATTTTTCTAAATATGAACCCCTCAAAGCTTTATTCAATTGGGGGGTTTCTTCCAAGAGATAATTAAGACTTTTGATTAGTGGAACGGGAAACGTTTCCCAATATTATAGTTAAACAAGGATGACTAAAAGTCTTGATTATATATTAATTAATTAATTAACAGAATATAATAATGGGTAAATGGAGATAAAGCAAAAGAAAGCATAGTTAATGGAGCCAAAAACAGTCCAAATAAGAGGCCTCCTTTTGAGGAGTGGAAACCATAAGCAAATGAAAATGCAAATGCAAGCTGGTGTACATGGTGCCACGAGTGGGTAGAGAGTGACAAGCCGTGAGAAGCGCTCTTTTGCTCACTGAATTGATTCCCAATGTATTGCTTGCTGGCACAGTTGGTGGGTGGGGTGTGCCAAGGCCATCAAACTTGTCATGGACTCCAAACTCAAGGCTAAGCTTCATCTATATTTAATTCTCTAAGGTCAACCTGGGCTGCTCTGCATGCAACTCGTGTGTACCAGCATACGCGGGGAAGAATATATCTGCCACTAAGGATAATTACTTACACTGATTGCGCCCTGCGGGCCTGATGATCAAAACTTGGCTCAATTGCTTGGGGAAAAGCTAGCAGGTTGAATGTTCATCGGCTTGACAAATGATTAATGAACAAAAACGACCATGAATCAAGACAGTATCAGTTATGGTTGTGAGACAATGATCTGCTGTTTCAATCCATTCCAAACATCTGTATCCGACTCTTTGAATAGTTAATTCATCTTCAGAACATCTTTTTTTTACCAACATTTTCCCTTAATGTCGTTTACTCAGTCCAATTTGCAGCTTCAAAAATATTATTTTTGGGATGTAACTGAAAAGCTCAGTTGAAACATGGACTATTCTTTCTTTAATTGCCCCAAAAAAAAGTTTCAAATGACTTGTAGCAGCAAAAACCATCTTGATTATGAGATAAACCTTATAATTTTGTCTACGATATTCGATAAAATGGAACTAATTATACACAATGGCCAATGCTATACCAGATAAGTGCATCTGTGCTAAATCAAGCTTTGCAACTGATTTAACATTTCGGACTTTCATTGTTATTGCATGGTTTGCCGATTCTCTAAAACAAAGCTAAAGGACTCGATCTGATTGAGGATTTGGTCCACAGTTAACCAGATAGGGACAACTTGACCTTAAAAAGCCCAAAAACATAATAAATAATACTGGTTTGTGAAGCTAAAAGAAATGCCTAGAAATCAGTTCACCAATGCTCATATATATATTGATAAGGTATATATTCTTTAATGGAAGGAAAATTCTGCAATATTGGTTTCCTTAATGTCCATAAAGATGACAACCCTATTAAGGTGAAGGTAATCTTATAAAGAAAAGTTAATCTCGGAAAGGTATGAATTGCATACACCATTCATCTGTGAAATGATCTCTTCCTCTTCATGAACACACTTAAGCACTTGCTTATTGTGTGATAGCTAGAGAATGACAAAATTGTAGAGTGCATAAACTTCTATATGCCTTGTACCAAGATATTTGGGCATTTCTTGTTCTTCAAAGCCAGGAAGTTAGAGATAACAGTGAATTGCAACATAGGTCCAGTTCTCAATGCTGCTCAGTTGACCCCAGTACATTAGCCCCACCATGGGGGTAAGGTTGAAGCTCCATTACCTTACCCCAGTTCTCAATGTTGCTCAGTTGAACCCAGCCTAGAAGTCATGAGAAAACAAAACTCTTCACCCATCTACCATAAAAAATCCCATAGAAAAAACCAAAACTCATCTACTTCCTTCACCTAACTCCATAACAATCTGACTAAAGTGTAGAAGTCTGTTTATCCAAAAATACAAGTGTAGAAGTCTATCAATCTAAGTCCTCCACATATTTCAACTCCCAAATCCTCTTCTTAGAGATTGTGCAAAACACTACGTCTTTCTATTCAAAACCCCCATAATATACTTCAACAAAAAGATTGAATAAAAAAGTCATCGTCTTCCTTAATTCCAAGATATGGGGGATAACATCCAAACCAAAAAGGTCCCAATGGGATTAAAAGAAATACAACCTTCAAAACCACCAATTGTTATTTGACTCCACAATACAATATCCATATTCCATAAAATTCTTTGTAATTTCTTAAATATATTATGACAATTAGATGCATAGAAGTATTGATTATTGAGTGTAACAGGTGAAGCTGACTTAACTCCACCCTTGAAACTACAAAATTCAAACACCCAAAACTGTAAAACAACCAACAATAAACTCCTGTAAGTCATTGGAAAATGACAAGAAATACATTTTACAAGCTAAAGGGCAGCGGGATCCCCAACCCCTTGACCTATCCCTGCTGGCAGTCCTTCACAAATTTTCCACAATCTCAGAATGCACTTGAAGACAAACTGTAAACCACCAAAGACAAAAGATACACTTGCACCATGTTAAATAGGAATGGAATATGAGAAATGTGCTCATTCCTTGTAATCCAACTTCAAAAACTTAAAGTCTTTTTTTCTCATCTAGTAAGTTCCTACATATGGGTGTATAAATAACCAAAAAATTTCAGACATCTTTATATGACCTGATGCATCTTGCTAATTAAGACTTTACAGTTTACACCATTTTACCTTAACGTATTGACTGAAACATGATCTTAAAGTTCAAAATAGGAAGTTCCCCACTTCTCAATGTTATTCTGATGATGGCTTGTATCCTAGCTATCTAAATCTTTTAAACTTATTAAACAGACTAATAGATGAAAATATATGTGGTATTGTATATGTTCCCCTCAATGGGGAAAACACCACTTTGCCTCTTCTCTTCCTTCCTTTTATTGGGATACCAGGGAAAATTGCCTAACCAATTTACTGAAAGAGAGCAGGGATATCTAAAAATTCTAACGAGTTCATCTTACAATGCACAGATGTTGGGTATCCAAATGGACGGAAACCATAAGTTAGAAATTGGAAATAAATCCACATGTCCTTCATTTCCAACACCCATCCATAGTTTGATCATAAGTTTCCAGAACACATCTAATCATTTTGGACATAATGTTGGATAAACAAGCAATGCTAACCGGATAAGTAATTAGACAAAATTCCATGTATAAGTAGCCAGGATTAATTACGCCCAAAATGCTAAAATAAATACATACTTCTTACATTTTCACTTCACAAGGTTCACTATCCACAAAAGTTTCTAAGTTTCGAAAGATAAAATAGAAACCGTTTTCTGTAACCAAAAAAACTAGAAGGAAAGTGAAGTATGTATTATGGAAGCACTTACCTTTGATTGCAAAGACAAGGGAGCCATCAGGACAGGCAGCGTATGGTTGTGGAGCAAAATCTTTAAGGACCAATAAGAGGCAAATAACAAAGTGGGTTTGTTCTGTTGTTGTCTGAAGGAGGCCAAGATCTCGATATAGTTTTATACTGTATTTGGAAAAATATTAAAAAAAAGAAAAGAAAAAGAAAAGAAAGGAAAAGGAATAAAATAAAAGTTTTTAAAGCAAAAGAAATGGTACATGTATTTTTTATTTAAATAATTAAAATTAATAAAAAAATTTTAACAATCAGAATAAATAGTGATAAAAAAAGAAAATAATTTATTATAATTTTTTTAATTATAATATTTTTTAATAAAATAACATATAATATATAAATATATTTTTATACTACCTAATTTGTAAAAATAAATATTTTTAAACAAAATTGAATAAGTTTAATATTATAAGATGTATTAACTAATTATTAATTTATTTTTAATTTTATGTTTAATTCAATCTTTTAATTTATTCTAATAATAATTTGACTTATTTTATTATTAAGACTTAAAAAATTATAAAATATTTAAAAATTATAATGTTATAAAAAATATTTATAAAAGAAAATTATTTTTATAAAAGAAGTCAGTTATATAATTAAATTTAATATCATAATAAAAATATAGATATAATAATTTTTTCATAAAAATAAAATTTTTTTAACTTTTCGTTGACTTTTTTTTCATATTGAAGTATTAAAAAAATAAAGATTATAAAAAAAATCAAAAGTTATTAGATTTTCTTTTTTTTTTTAAATTAAAAATTTATCCAAACAAAATTTTTTTTTTCTATTTTCATTGCTTTCCTTTATTTTATTTTTCTTTCCTTTCTTTGCCCTCAATTCAAATATAGTATTAAAGTCGGTTTTGATTAAGAAAATGTTTTTTATTTTTATTTTTTATTTTTATCTTTTAAAAATGATAAATGAAAATAAAGATTATTTTTTAAAAAATAAATAAAATATTTAATGATATTATTGTAAACACCCAATTGGGTCCAGGCCCAGATTAATTGGGCCTGGCCTAAATAGGTAAGACCCAATTCAATTTTTATCATGTATTTTTTTCTGTTTCTTTTGCATTTTATGTATTTTATTATTTATTATTATTATTATGTATTAATATATATTTTTATTTTTTATTATTAGATTAGATTTATATGTATATAATTATATTTTTATTATTAGATTAGATTTATATGTATATAGTTATATATTTATTATTATTATATTTTTTTTTGTTTTTTGTTTTGTAATATATTTTTTGGTTTATCTTATTTTATTTGTTATTATTTTTTTTAATTATCTGTTCTGATTTTTTCTCGATTTTCAGATATTATTTTTTAATTTTTTATACTATAATATCTTTTGATTTATCTTTTCTAATTATTTAGTATTTTTTTATTTTGATTTTAATTTTGGATGGCTGGGATTAAAAGATGAAGAATCCCACTGTGGAGGGGAACTCAATCAGAAGAGTCCAATTGGATTCAAAGATTGAATCCCCGTCCAAGGAGGAATTGGGATTGATCAGGAACTCCTGATCAACCCCTATAAAAGGCACCTCCTGGAACAGATGGTGAGGGGAAAAAACAGTAAGCAAAGTTACGAATTTGAGAGAAAAAGAGGCGTATAGGAAGCTAAGAAAAGTTTAGGAGTGTTCTGAGAGTGAGAAAAAATTTTTAGAAATTTTTGGAGAAAAATTTTTCTGGAAATTTCTGGGAAATTTCCAGATTTCGGTGAAAATTCCGACGAAATTTGAATTTTTCGACAATAATTTCGGCGAACATTGAAGTTTCCGACGACCTGCCCAGTTTCCAGTGAAGAATCCTAGAAACCGGTGATATTTCGGCCAACTTCTGACTAAATTTCCATATTCTGGTGATATTTTCCAGAATCTGGCACCGGTGTTCTTCAGCTTTTAGAGAGAAGGGAGAGGAAAAGGGAAGAAGAGAGAGAGAGGAGAGGAGCGTTCTGCCAAAAAATGAAAGGGATTGCCTTTTATACCCTCCCAAAACGACGTCGTTTTGGTCTTAAGTAACCAGAGGATTTGCGCATTTTGCCGAACCCGACCCCACCCGAAAGTCGACCCGCTTTTCTGACCCGCGCGTGCTGCCCCTCCTCCAAGCCGAGCCGAGCCGAGCCGAGCTTCCAGGCCGCTCCCCCGAGCCGTTTCTCTTCCTTGAGCCGAGCCGAGCCTCGATCCGAGCCGCTCCAGATTTTTTTTTTTTCATTTATTTGTTTATTTGTTTTTTTATTTTATTTATTTATTAGATTATGTTTATTTAATATTCTTTTTATTTTTATTTTATTTTTATTTTGTTTTTTTTATTTTTATTTATTTTCACTTTCATTTTTTTATTTTATTATTCTATTTTCTTTAAATAAAAATCAAAATTTCCAAAAAAAAAAATTTTTAGGAAAAAATTGAAAGTATCAATTTTCCTTAAAATAATAAAAAAAAAATTTAAAAAAAAATGGGTTTTTGAGGAAAAGTTGAAAGTATCAATTTTCCTTAAAAATCAAAATTTTCAAAAAAAGATTTTTGAGAAAAAGTTGAAAGTATCAATTTTCTTTGAAAATCGAAATTTTCAAAAAATATTTTTGGAGAAAAGTTGAAAGTATCAATTTTTCCTACACAAAAAAAAATTCATTCTTTCATTTCTTTCTATTTTGATTTTTTATTTTGATTTTTCTTTAATTAATCCGACGACGAAACCTCTGCAAATGAAATAGTAGTTTTTCTTGCATACTCTTGAGGTGAGAAAATTTTTTCAATTTTCTGCTAAAAGTATTAGAGTCAATTGAGAAAATTTTCTAATAATTAATTACTTGGTAAAATTTTAAGGCTTTTGGATAACACAAATTTAAGTTGGTACCATCTTTTGATGGGCGTTGTGAGGGTGCTATAACCTTCCTCACACGTAACCGAACTCCCGAACTCTGTTCTGGTTTGTAGACCCGAACCTATTCTTTTAGGGACCCTTAAACTTAAGTGTTCCCTGAAAGGACAGATTCTTTAGGTGGCCAATCGCATCTAGATAAAAAAGATTGGTGGCGACTTCCAAAAGTCAATGTCTAGCGATAGATCCCTGGATCTAGACGTTATGACAATTATTATTAATGTTATCTAATAATAAATATAATATATATTTAATAATTAATCATATTAAAAAGTGTTAAAATATGATAACTTACAAAATATAAGAAAATTACTGTACATTCTTTATTTTTATAATTAAAAATACTTTTTTTTTGTTTTCATATTTCAATCCATTTTTATTTTTATTTTTTAAAAATATATTTATATTTTTAATTATCAAACACATTTTTACTCATATTTTTTGTTTTCTAAAAATATAAAAACAAAAAATAACTTTGTTTTCTAAAATTAAACCCTACATTAATTTTTGACCCAAAATGGCTCACCTCAGTGCTTCAGCAACTGAACCGACTGAAGGGAGAGACTTTCTGTACTTTCAGTTCAAAGTACTGAATTACAAGGACACATTGGTACTTCAATTATTTGTGGGTCACCATAATCCATATGCTCCTTTTCATTTCGTTTCTTCATTAATTTTCATGCCTTCGTTTTATCTTTGTTTGTTTAGAAAAAAACCTGGCAACAAGGCAACGAGCCATACAAATCCAAATTGCAAGAATTAAACATAAAATTACAATTCACAACATTGGTTTCATACGAAGGACCAACGAAAATGGGGTTTAAACACTGAACCTGTGGGATATTAGTGCTCAAATCTCAAAATAAAATCTCTTATTTTTCATTTTTTTCCTCTATTATTTTTATCGTAACCAATGACAGGATTTCAACATTGATTAGATCTGGTGTAACTTGCAGCCAGAACTGGAGATCAACTAAACTCACCCTAGCTTACCGAGTCCAAAATATAATGTTTTTTAATTCAATTTCAATTTTTCCATATCTGGATGGACTGAATCCAACTTGCTGTAGTTGGTTTTGCATGGGTGATTTTCCATCTAGCTATTAGTTTTTAATTAAAAAAGGGCCAAAGTGTAATGTCATGCAATTGTTCATTGAATCCGACTCGTTGCAATATAAAGGAGAATTAATTCACCATATAACTCAACTCAACAGTACATTCTTTCAGGTTCTGGAATTCATCCATTTCCAATGGGCCTAATTTGTATGCTAGGATATCATATCAGCCACAAAAATTGGGCCAATATAATTGGGTTTAAGACCAATCTGATCCAAATTCCTTCTAGTTTGCAGTGTGTAACATCGAAAAGGACAGGTAGTATGAGCTAAGTCCGATGGGTACTGAGTAATTACTCGATCTCTTCCCAATACTAACCAAACAAGAAATAAAAATTTTTTAAGACTTCAAGTACATTGCGTCAGCTGCGATTGCATGGGATTTTGACCCATCATTTCTATTTTTCCTGTTACTCGATAAGAGAAAAGATGCCACCCCGAATCCCCATTATGTGTGATCGTATTAGTATTGCACTTATGTATACTTGGTCCCCTTAATCTTTTTTACCAAGTAATAGTACATTTTTTTACAAACTTATTTTTGGAGCCAAGAATAATTAGTTAACCTTGAACATATATATATATAAGGGTAAAATTTAATTTTCATGAATAAAATGATAAACAAATACCATCCTTGAAATATGCCCATATCAATGTAATCAGAGAAGCAACGCTTATCTATGCAAAAAGATAAGAGTCTTGTGAATTGGATATTATAAATTTAATTATATTTCTCAATCAAATTCTTTGACGTGCAATATTTCTTAAAATATATGTTGCTTAGAGTTAATTAGTTGAGCATCAATTCTAAAACATCACTTGTTTCGATAATAGATACAAGGGATAAGTTCATATTATATACACATGTTACTTAAACCGATTACATTTTTTCACCCTTTTATTTCCTTTTTATCTTTTTCTTGGTGACTACTTATCTTTGTCTTAATTGAAACCATGCATATAAGAAACTATGAAAGAAATGGGAATTGTAAAATCAGTATAATCATTAAGAATATCCTTCTGAACCGATAAGAACAAGATGAATCCGGTCATGGGGGTGCAAGAGATATATATAATTAAACACTAAACCTCATTACTCACTAGAAAATGACATATAATTAAACATATTACAATTTAACAGTCAACTCGTTCGCTTTAATTTGTTTAATGAAGGAGTGTCTTCGAATTTGTAGTAGGATACGGCAACAAAGAGAGCAAATCAATTAACAAAAGATATGATAGATTTATATATGCAAATCTGTTATGATGAGTTATGACAGGAAACAGGACGATGCAAACAATGGTAGAAAAAGTAAGATTAGTGTTTCTTGTTTAAGTCGAAATTGGCGAAAACAGCTATGTCAGAAAGGAGACCATTTCTCTGTCAATTGCTTCTACTCAGCTTCCTGATATATCAACATTAATTAAAAAAAGGAAATCACATTCCAGTAACTTCTGAAAATATTATATAAAAGCTTTTATTATATATTGCTCTATGTTGGATTTGTGTATTGGCCATTTTAAAGGTCATAGAGAAATGTTTTCTTAGTAAAGGGATTACTATATATGTGTTAATGCAACAAGAAACCAACAAGATATAGAATTTACTTTAGACAATAATATTGTAATGACAGTCCACATCCAAGTTGAGAGTGAGTGAGTTGGACAGGGCACATTTTTTGGAAATTAATGTTTTGGTTATTCTAAATTCCGTACGGAGAAAGGGAAAATGATGTTTTATACAAATTAATGCTAAAAAGAATTAATTAGTCTCTTGTGCTTTCTAAGATACAACTAAGATGAGTTCAATAATTTATATCTTCAGTGGGAAAACTTAATTGAATTCGTTGGTTCATTGAATTACTCTTAAGAAAGGATATAATGTAAGTTTAAAGTTAAAATCTAAATACTTACACCTTCTTCCTCTAATTCAAAACTAGAAGCAATAGCAAATGGTGAAACAATTAAAATGATATAAAACGAATTTAGATAGTATTACATGCATTAACGTATTGCACTCAAATGATATACTTACATATTTATTTTTTATTTTAGAGATTTAAGAGAAAAGTACTAAATATTTATAAATTACAATAAAAATTGAAATTTTATATTTTATATGAGTGTGTGAAATATGCATCTATAGTCTTTTTCGATAAATTTTAAGTAATGGTTAATAATAAATTATGAGAAATATATTGTAATGTTGAATTAACTACAATGGACAAACAGAATATTAGAATTTATTTCAATTGTTTGAGGTATTGTGATTGTAAATATTACACGAGGAACTTTATGGAAGTTTTTTCCTTTATTTAAAGTACTAAAATAAAATTATAAATTGTAATGAGATGGGAGAATGTGGGGACTAAAATCATCTACCTTGTCAAGGTTTTGGGTGAGCATTGGAAAAAATGAAAATTAAAGTGTACAAAATCCATACCCCATTTTCATCGATCTCTAATTATTATTATTATTATTATTTCTTATGAATCGGTCTCTGCTTAACTACAACCACTCAATAGGGGAAAAGTAATAGGCTAAGTCACTAGAAATCAAATGATAAACAAGAATGAAACAAACCTTTAAAATATTTAGTAAAATACATTTTCATATGTGATTTTCACATCTTTTGCGGGAAAAAGGTCTGGAAAAGTTCTTTTGTACAAATTTCATTGAAGAAATTTGGAACTAAATGAAGCATGTAAAATATGTCTATGGAACAAGACAACCAAATGAAGAAAATGAAGGTTTGATTATACATAAAATCCTATGCTTCTTCACACTTTGGTTTCTTGGCATATATATTAGAACTGGCAGTCACATGACAAAGTAATTGAAAACAAAAACGACAATAGCTTAGCATCGGTTATGCTATAAGCCAGATGCAAGAAACTTCATTTGCAATACCAATCTCTTGTTATATTCTGATGATGGCATGTCACTATCTTCCTATCAGTCGGAAGCAAATAACAATACTTTACTTGCCCTTGATTTTCTTTCTTTCAATTTGTTTCCTTTCCTTTTTCTTTAACTAATTTACTTTTCAATTACTCTTTCCTTTCCTTTTCCTTTTATAGTTTTTTAAAATATTGGATTCAATTACTACTTATTGATAGAATTTAATTGAATCCAATATAAAATAAGTAGTAATTGATAGAATTTTTGAAATTGGATTGATAGAACTTTAATAAAAAATTCAAATCAATATATTGATAGAATTTAATGTAAAAATTAATAATATGTAAAAAAAATCATTAAAAATATTATTTATTATTTAAATTTGATCGATACTTATTTAATGATAAAATTTTATTAATATTTTTACTAAATATATATAAATATATATCAAAATTTATTAAATTTTTTAAAATTTTATACATTTAATCTATATAACAAAATTTTTTATTTTTAATTTTAATTTAATTATTTTTAATTAAAAACTTCACAAACTTTTCTTAAAAACTTAATCTGAACCTTTTTCAAAATAAAATATATGAAGAAATCAATATTATATTCCGTCGATCCCGTCAAAATTAATTTTGTTACAAACATTGCTTTTTATGTCTTCAAGTATTTATATTCACGTCAAATTCACAAATCCCAATGAGTTAAATCGATTGATTTGGGGCTTCAATTTTTGTGGTTTAAAATCAAACATCCAATGGCCAACACAGTACTATATTAAAGTGTTAAGCATTGATCCTTTTCTTAATTTTTTTTCTCTTCTGATTTTTCTTTCGTTTTCTTGAAAACACACACACCTCCTATATATATAGGCACACACACTTCACGACCTGGCTTAGTAATAATTAACTATATATATCTTCTCTGCAGGTATTCACTTCTACTCTCAAAAATAATATTAAGAACGAAAAGAACTGACTCTTTTGGTATAATTATTTCCATTTAGAATGAAGAACCTCTCTCTACAGCCAGTTTCTCTTCATCAAGAAGTAAAATTATAAGGAGAAATGATAAACACCTGATCAGGAGGTACATACCAGTTAATAAACCAAAGGGTAGCCTTCCCTGAAGAGCAATATTAATGCATTTTAAGTTATGGATATGAACCCTTCCTTGAATTGCTTACATAGCCTTATCTGTCTTTTCTCAGTGTTATGCATACATATTTGGTAAAAGTACTTGCGTTCCCAAGTGACTAAAAATGCAGAGACAAATGGCATTTCTGTAGTTTTATGTGAACAAGAGGCTTGAATCTTGTATGCTGTAGCTAGCCTTAATAGAAATATCAAACAATCCCCACGGAAATATATGCCCAGGGAGACACTGACTTACTCAGAAAAACCTGTCACAGAAAATGACACTCCACTGCAAACTTTATCAGTCTATCGCTCAAACCCTAATCATGATTTCATTTATAATTCTTCTTAAAAATAATAAATCCTTCTTTTTCTTTCGATTTACAGGCTGCTTTGCTTTTCCTTTCCTTTCCTTTCCTTTTTCCTTAGCTTCACACATGGTAAATGAAAAATTATCAATCAATGAAAAAACAAAAAAATCTCACACACCAAGTTAATCAAAACTATCTTATACATTCCATTGGCACTCGTTCTTCCTCAAACTGGCAAATATATATAAAGAAAGTTGCACACTCACACTCTTTGATTTTTCTTCGACTTTTTTCTCAGTCAAGATGTTGTTGGTCTATGCCCTAGTCGAAGCTCCAGATCAAGCTCTTCAATGGATGTGTCCTTGCAGTTGCTGCTGATATTGTTGCCATCATTGAGATTATTATCCGCCGATGTCGTTGAAGGTTCAGCTTTGGCTGAGTATCGGAGAGAAGGAGAAGAATTGTTCGATCCCGGAGGCGTTACCTGAAAATTTATAGGCGGTGCTGCTGCCATCAAGTTGTTAGAGGAATATGGTGAAATAGAGAGAAGAGTCGAAGGTGAATCAATGGAGCATGCATTCATAGGTGGAGAAGGGAAAACCCCAATAGGGTTAGGTAATTGGTAGAGGTGGCAAAAGCCCCCATTTGTGGTGAATTCTTGAGTCGGGATTAAGAGAGTAGACGAGGACGTAGTTGTAGAAGCTGATGAGGTTGGATTGCTTAATGTACCAGTACCAAGCTGTGTTTGGTGAAGCCGAGCCCTGTCACGGCGGTGCACATTCATGTGACCCCCAAGGGCTTGAGCTGAACGGAATTCCCTTCTGCAAAAAGTGCAAGTGTAAGACCTTGGCGGCCAAGTTGTGCCCATGACATTACCTGTGTCCTCGGCAAAGGCCCTAACCTCCCATGAATCATCGTCTGCTTCCTGAGGTTGCCCCTTAGTGTTCCACATCCACGAACCACCCGTTAAGTTTGGGTCAGGATGATGTTGCTTCTGATTTTGCTTAGATTGAGCTAACCTTTGAAGTGGGGTCAATGAGAGAAGGCCAAGCTCAGCAGCCATGGTACGATAAACATTTAAGATGGGAGATAGAGAGTTGATTAGGAATGCAATGGGGAAAATGGGTTAAATATAGAGTGGGAAATGAGGATGGGTTTAAAGAGGGAAATGTACGTAGAGACAAAATAAAACCCCAACACCGGGCATATCACCCAAATCTTGTACCTAGCATTCGGATTTTTGCAACATTGACATTCATAATAACTTTGCCCGCTCAACTGGCTATACTGTTACTCTCTGTGCACAAGGACAATGTCATCCTTTGGCTGCAACGCCAACTATTGTTTACTGGTTCAAATATCTCATGTATTTCCTGCTCTTCAATTTCGATTTTTATGGGTGGCACTTCGCAATAAAATCTTAAATGCATCAAACCCATATAGCAAAAAGCAAGACTTGGATGAAGTTTCTTAGATGAAGTTTCTTAAGTTACGTTCATCAAGTTCCCCATTAAAAATGATTAAATAAAAATTAATAGATAAAAAGATTTTATTACATAGATCAAATATATAAAATTTTAAAAAATTTTAATAAATTTATATATATTTTTAGATAAATATTTTTAATAAAAATATTAATAAAATTTTTACTGTTAAATAAGTATTGATTAAATTTAAATTATAAATAATATTTTTAACATTTTTTATATATTATTAATTTTCACATTAGATTCTATTAATTTGTCGATTTGAATTTTTTATTAAAATTTTTATTAAATCATTTTTCAAAAAAAATTTCATAAACTTCATTTAAAAAACTTCATATAAGTTTTCTCCATTAATTCGACACCCTCTAAAAGTTTGTTTGAACTTTGACACTCTCTTTTGATATGTAATAAATAAAAAAGAAGATACTCTTTTTTATTACTCTATCAGCATTTTCTGTGTCTTTGGGTAAAATTTCTTTATTAATTAGCTATAAAGAGCAAAAAGAAGTCACTTATTGTACCATGAATGAATTGCTAAGAATTCAGACTTAATATAATGATTATTAACTTTTTTTAAAAAATTTCATAATCTAAAACATAATACGATAATATGATACATAAATATAATATAAAAGTTATATAATTTAAAATTTTAATAATTATTATATATAGATTTAATAAAATCAAAAAATATATTTTATAATTTTATTTGATACGAATTATAACATATAATTTTCGTGTTGTACACGATAAACAAATTTTAATATTTTATACAATATAAATACAAAATTCATCAAATCTATTTTCTTTAAGAAAGTTACAAGTTTTAAATTTCCCCGTATGGATAAAACTAAGGAAAATAAAAATGTATTTTGTGATTGATCTCCCAAGGTTTCACGCTGCTTGCATTTCCGCCATATTTTCCTATTTTGAATATCCAGGGTTTTCATCAAATCGTATATTCCAATTTATTTAGTTTGTAAATATCAACCAGCTGCCTCTCATTAATTTCATATTATTGCCACATGGTACAGAATTAAACATATACAAATTAATCATCCTCAACAAACTTTCCTGTCAACCTGAGATTCAATACAAACAGTATATCTGTTTTTTGGGATACATGCAATTAACCCTTTGTAGCGATGCGTTAAGCGATAAATTTGTTTAGCTAATGTGTAGTTGTGGAAAAATTTAATGCTTCATTGGAAGTTTTCCGTAATATAAAGTCATTAAGGACAATATGTAATATATTGGTATATACCACCAACCATGTACACTGCAATAATGCATTAACTGATATATCTTCAGCTTAATTCTTGCAATTTTGATTCACCTTTTTTTTTCCCATTTCGAGTCCTCAGCCAAAGAAAAGTATTGTAGCATTGATAAAAGGTTTCATTCATACCTTGCAATTTTCATAGAGATATTGTGACCTTTGATAAATTAATTAACATTTGATCATTGTATCTATAGTGTTAGTTATTAAATTTGTCTGTCAAAACTTTAGTAAGAGAGGGTTTGGGCTTGGGTTTCCACATTTCTTTTAGCGGGTGGGATATGGGGATAAAGTTGTAAGAGGAAATGCACTAGGCAAAAGGGAGGCACGGCTGGTTGGGACTTGGAAGGGTAGGCTAACCTTTTCTCTGGCTTGCAGTGCTGATCAGCTAATCTGTTTTATCTTTTCCAATTTTGTTTCCTTTTGCTAATTTTTTTAACTTTTGGGTGTAAACGTAGGCTTATGTCGCTTCTGTTGTACTGTATTCGGCCTGCAATGCAGCCGTACTTCCTACAAAGCTGCAGCAGCTTCGCCACACAGCTAGCCAGCTTTCCCCTTAATAGCCAAAATCAAAACCAAAGTAACAAACATTCCCCTAAAGTCAGATAAATGCAAAAGTTAAAACCCTTTTCTTGTTTTCTGATCTGAACTGTGCCCTCTCTGTCACCTCAAAACAAAACTTACTTGGGCGAGAGCTCTTTGCCAAAATTTTAAACTTAAACTATCATCGCATGTGTATTTCTCTGTCAAACTGTACCGTAGTAAGTAAATGATCACGCATTTTTTAACCATATAATGGAGAGTAATTAATTGATATATATTTGTGGTCCATTCTACTCAAGAGAGATGAACAGTGACCCACCAAAACTCATGGCCTGAAATTGGATCTTGCTAAGCTAGCCATGTGAAGGCTTCATGACTTCATCTGTATCATGTGGCACTGTTAAAGAAGAAGCACACCATTTTTTTCCTTGCAGAACTGCAGGCGATTTTACAGTTAGTTTAGCTACATGAAAATTTAAAGAAAACCAAAAATTAAATGCTTGAATATCATAGTACGGTGCCCAACATGGAATAATTAATCCACTCTGGATCTGAAATAAACATAAGCAAAAAGGATTAATTAACCTGCAAAAACAGGGAAAGTACACAATTACATATCTCTGTTTAAAAGGTACATAAGAACCTATATTCTTTATTCGTTCTTAAATTTTGATATTATATATAGTTTCCAATCCAAGCCAAGAATTAAATTTGGTTTGCTAAATAAAATATCAGTTTATTTTTTAAGATGGGCCATTGTTAGGTTAATAAATAGCAGTGCGCAGGATAACTAATTAATGTTATATATATACTTATATAATATGATATAGTTGAGTTGGTGTCACTTTATAACTCAATGTTACTTATTATCATAACATATAGATTCGTAAATCTATAGCTAAATTTAACAAAAAAAATCGTCATCAATTTTTTTACTAGATATGATTGGCTACTTAAAGAATTTATGCTCTTAAGGAGCTCCTAAGCTTGACCAATAGTCCTTAAAAGAATAGGTTCAAATCTACTAACCAAAACAAGGTTTGAGAGTTCAGTTACATATGAAGAAGGTTATAGCGCCCATCCAAAGGATAGTACCATATTATTTAAATTTATCTGTAGGTTTGGAGTCTAATTATTTCAAATTTTTATGTTGAAATATTAGAAATAATTTATAAGATTCTTCCATCAATCTAGTAGAATTCCTAAAAATATTTTCTCACCTCAAGAGTATTCAAGGATCTCATTTGTTTCCTTGAAGAAACTTTATCATCGGAAAAAGATTTATTTATTATTCTTTTTTATCGAAAATATATCTAATTATTCTACCATTTGGGCCAAATTAGAAATATTTTTTTTTATTTTTAAATTTTTCACAATTTGGGCCTATTTAGATTTTTTTTTCGGTTGGATTTCTAAATTTTTCACCATTTGAGTCAATTTAGAAATATTTTCTTTTTTCAAAATTTTTAAAATTTTCACCATTTGGGCTTATTTAGAAATTCTTTCTTTTTTTTGTTGGATTTCTAAATTTTTCATCATTTGGGTCAATTTAGAAATATTTTCTCTTAATTTATTTTTTTGTCTTCAAAAAGAAAATAATATGATAATTATTTTTTATTAAAATTTCATTTAAATTCTTCCACCATTTAGGACAAATTTAAAGAAATTTCTCACCTAGAGATTTCTTAAGAATTTACCATTTGAAATTTTTAAAAATCTCATCATTGGATAATTATCAAATATTTTTAACCAAAATTGGAAAAGAATATAATTACTTTTATTGAAATTTCATCTAAATTATTCCACCATTTGGGACAAATTTAGAGAAAATTTTTCACTTAGAGATTTCTTAAAAATTTACCATTTGAAATTTTTAAAAATCTCATCCTTGGATAATTTGTACTTAATTCCAAAATTTTTATCAATATTTTTTATTTTTTTATTTTTCTATTTTTTTGTTTTGAAAATAAATATTAATTATTGTTATTAAAACTTTATCTAAATTATTCCACCATTTGGGATAAATTTAGACAAAATTTCTCACTTAGGAATTTTATAGAAATTTACCATTTTGAAATTTCTATAAATTCCATCATTGGATAATTAATATTTATTCTCAAAATTTATTTTATTTTTTTACCTTTTTTATTTTTATTTTTTTAAAATTTAATCATGCAAAAATACTCAAAATAAATAAATAAATAAAGTAAAAAAAATACTCAAAATAAGAGGCGGCTCGACTCTAATGGCTACAGCACGGCTCGGCTGCAAGAAGAAAAGCTAGAATGGCTTAAAAAGTGGCTTCGCTTGGCTCGACTTGAGATAAAAAGTGAAAAAAGTCGTTAGAATCTGAAAATTTTTTAGATTTTTTATAAAAAAAAATAATTTTAAACCCCAAAAAAATCTAAAATTTTCTTGATTGCTTTCTCTAATTTTTGCCTCTTTTTCCAATTTTTTTTTTTTTTGTGTCTATGTGATCTATATAAGCATGTATTTATAAAATTCTAAATCTGAGAACTCCAATCCATAAAGGAATCTCAATTTTCTTTGAATTTCAACCTTAAACCCAACTTTAACTTTACAACCCAATTCAACAATTCACATAAACTCAACTATCTATTTTTTATTTTTTTTTATTTTTTATTTTTTTATTAACAAAATTAACCTAAGTAGAACCCTGGACAAATTAAGGTGTCTATAGCTACCTCTTTTTGCGTATTTTCTGTACAACTGAAATTGTGCAAACATATAGACAACCCAATCAACTTAACACATATTTTTTGTTTTTATTTTTTA
The DNA here is from genome assembly GCF_047325235.1 of Durio zibethinus. Taxonomy (NCBI): domain Eukaryota; kingdom Viridiplantae; phylum Streptophyta; class Magnoliopsida; order Malvales; family Malvaceae; genus Durio; species Durio zibethinus. The sequence continues at coordinate 1,740,593 of NC_143170.1, read as the reverse complement.
TTTTTGAAAAAGTAAACAAAGTTCATCTAAATAGAAGCTCAACGACTTTGAAAAAAATAAAATGCTCCTCTAAATAGAAGCATCACAACTTTGAAAAATAAAAATGCTCCTCTAAACAGAGGCACCATAACTTTTGAAAAATAAAATGCTCTTCTAAACAGAGGCACCACAACTTTGAAAAAATAAAATGCTCCTCTAAACAAAGGTACCATAACTTTGAAAAAATAAATTGATCCTCTAAATAGAGGCACCACAACTTTGAAAAAATAAATGTTCATCTAAACAAAGGCATCGTAATTTTGAAAAATAAATTGTTCCTCTAAATAGAGGCATAACAACTTTGAGAAAATAAATGCTCCTTAATGATCATGTCTAGAAGAGCCGTAGATCAGTTCTGATGAAATTTGTAATGAAAACTCAAAGATTCACAATTTAAGTTCAAAAATAAAATGTTTAGATTCGCAAGAACCTTTTAACTTCGTAAGAATTCACTGAAATTTGATTCTCAAAATTTTAGTTTCATAAGGATTCAAATTTGTAAGATTTCAAGATTCACATTTGTAAATTGCAAGATTCGCATCCAACATTTAAAGATTCTCATTTAAATTTTGAAGATTCACATCCAAAAGTTCAAAGCTTCTCATTCAAGTCTAAAAGCTCACATTTGACAAATTTTAGGGTTTCACATCTTAAAGATTCTCATTTAAAATTTAAATATTGATATTCGATAAATTTTAAGTTTCACACCTCAAAGATTCTCATTTAAGTTCGAAGATTCACATTCGATAAACTTTTAGATTTCACACCTCAAAGATTCTTATTTGAAATTCAAATATTTAAAAAATTCTCAATTTCTTTTTCAAGTGACTCAAAATTATGCATACAATGAATGTCATGAACAATAATGCAAATATTTTCTTAATGATACAAATGCAACCATCTAAATTCTCACAATGTCATATTCTTAACCATGATTCAAATGTACACTGCATAATGCAAATGCATATCCAAACCAAATTTTTATACATGCTTTAAAAAATAATGCCAACGTTATGCATGTAATGCAGATATCAATGTCATGAAATTTTAATCAAAATGTGGTAATATGATCTTCAAGACTCCACCATCTCACGTTTTCTCCTTATTTAGCTTTTCAACACTTTGGAACAAGTTTCATTAACTGTTCATCATTATTTGCATCACTTTATCACCATTCATAAGCTTCTCAACACTAAAAATTTCAAAATAAGTTTCATCCATTGCCCCGTATCATTTAATCACAACTCATAAGATCCTCAGTAATAGCAATTTTAGCATAAATTTCATCCGTTGACCTATACTATTTTCACCACAATTCACAGGCTTTTCAATACTAGCCATTTTAGAATAAATTCTATCCTTTGATTCATATTATATTCATCACTTGATCACCATTAATAGGCTTCTTAACATTAGCCATTCCAAAATAAATTTTAGTCATTGATTCTTATCATTTGATCACCTTTCACAAATTATGTTGATCAATCAATCATCACATTCGTTATTTAGTCACATCATGTGTCCTTTTAAATCATCTTTTCAATTATTTTTTACTCTTTATCATCTTGAATTTCTTTTAAAGGAATGCAAGAATCTTTTAAGTATATATTCATTCATTCATGATCATTTCAAATCATGACAAATATAATACAATCATATATTTTCTTGATTTACTCTGAAAATGTAACAATAAGAGAGCACAAGATGAATCACAGAAAAGGTAATCAATGAAGAATGACTCTAGTACAAAAATAATTAGGCAAATAAGCAAATTCAAAGCATGACCTTAGGAATGGTATTGAACAAATGGAGTAATAATATCCAAACAATGAATACTCAAATAATTCTTAACATTAATCTAGAATTTTTTAAAAAAAACTCATTTCATTGACTTTTGAGATCATTTTTTAGCTCATTGAACTTTGTCCCAGCTTTAAGAAATCTTCAAATGTCTTTAACCTTTCTTCATGTGTCTAACTCTCAACTCAGAGATTTTCTATCCTAAATTATCCTTTCAGATTTTTAATTTAAATCTTCCTTTTATCTTATTTTTATCTTTTTTCCATTCTTTTATTTTTTATTTTTTCTTCTTTTTCATCTTTTTTCATCCATTAGTGGTATCTCTCACACTTCAATCTCTAAAGCAATGTAGCATAATTTCATTCTTCCATCACGAGCATGCCTTAGTCTAACATATGATCATTCAATTCAAGCATTCACACTTGATCCAAATTAACTTTAAAGGTTATAATGTAGGCCATGGTGAGGGATCATGAAAGAAATGAGTAAAATAAGCTTAAAATATGTGTTTAAAAGGTCCAAAATCAAAGGATCATTTCTCATCATTTGAAATAACTTGACATTTTGCCCCATTCCACATCATTTCCTTACTTTTTTTTTTTTTTCATCCCATTCCTCACAAAAGAATTCTCATTACTTTACCTCAACTTGTTTGTGGTATTTTTTTTTATTTTTCTTTTCTTTCTCTTTTTGAGATCTTTTATGATCTTTTACCTTTTAAAAAAAAAATCTCCTAATGTAGAGGGTGATCTTTGGTTAAAATTTTTTTTAAAAAAAATTATAATAAGCTCAAAGGGGTAGCAATGAATGGTTTTTTGAATGATAAAATAAAGATGGCTATTTTTCATATCAAATATGAATGCTTTCTTTAAACTTTATCTATTGAACAAAAATAAATTCATGGATCTTTGCATATTTTCAAGACATATCTATTCCACATCTGCTAGTAGCTAACTTTTTTTGCTTAAATAGTTTTCTTAGAACAATGTGAATGAGTTCTCAAAATTAAATTTTAGAATTATTGTTATTATTGTCTAAATATTCATTATCTAAAATTTAAGAATGAGAATAAAAAGTTATGAAAGGTGACAAAGCATGGAATAATGGTTGAATGAAAGAGAAAATATAATGAAACGCATTAACTTACCTTTTATTAAAATGATAACAAATGAAATCTTATTGCCTAAAAAAAATCCTAAAATGACAAGTAACATTTAAAATTATGCCCTCATGCGATCAAGTGAAGGATCTTTTTTTATCATATGGCTCCCTAATTCATTGCAGCTCTCTAGGCCTTTTTGGATCAACATGTTTTTTATTCTCACTCAAAGCATTGATATTGTGATTAAGCAATAGATTACCACTAACATTAGGTGTTGTTGCTCTTCTTCAATCAAAATTTATCATTTCATCATTGATTAATCATTGCACTTTATACTTTAGGATAGTACAATTCTCTATAAAATGATCAAAAATTTCATAATGGTAGTTACAGTGGACTGTAAAATTATACCACTTGAAATAAGGTGGCTTGAGTGACTCCACATGGTTAGGGGTAATCAAGTGGTTATTATAGAGCTTTCAGTATAATTTCATATAAGTTATGAGAATTGGATCAAATATGGGCTTTTTTCGAGTAATTCATTATTTTTATGAACCATTTGCTGGGCTAGCAGGACGAATTTGGGATCTTGCGAAAGGTTGAATGTTAAGATTATATGTGGGAGCTTGGGGGCTAAAAATAGGCTGGTATGTTGATGGATAATATGGTAATAGGGCTGGTTAGTATGGGTAGTGTCGTAATAGTTTTGTGTCCGTCGACAAGCTCTATTTGGTCGAAAATAGGCTGGTATGTTAATTTATTTTTTTCGAGAATAAATTTTTTTTAATAAATAAAAAAATCAAGGGAATTATTTTTTTGAACATAAAAAATTGGACTATTTTTATCAAAATCAAAGAATAACACGTTGTTAATTGGTACCATTTTTTTACGGACGTTGTGGGGGTGCTAATCCTTTCTCACACGTAATCGACTCCTGAACCCAGACTGTTTTGTAGATCAAAAAATTATCTTTTTAAATAAATTTTAATTAATTTTAAAACTTTATTAAAATGATATGTTTTAATAGGTGGCCAATCACACCTAGCCAAAAAAGATTGGTAACGATTCCATTTTTTTAAAATTCTGTTCTGTTCTATATTTTTTTTCATATTTTTTGTATTATTTCATATTTTTTTTGTATTTCATATTTTATACTTATACTACGTATTTAGTACTTCTAGATAGATTGATGTCTACAGGTAGGATAATGTATTGTTCACAGTAGAATATTATGGGGAATAACCTTGCGGTAGATAAAGTTGATAACCCTTGAATTGTCTATCAAAGTTCACAGCTTGAGCTTCGATCTCTTTTTTCTTTGACATCTTATTGGTTTCTCCTCCTTTCAACTTATCATTTTTAATGGCATTCTCAATTATTTCACCTAAGATCACCATGTTAGTAAAATTTTTTATTGCATTTCCTATAATCTTTTCATAATAAGAAGATTTCAAGGTGCTGACGAACAACATTGTAGTTTCTTTCTCAATCAGAAGAGGCTGCACTTGAGAAGCAATATCTTTCACTTTTTGGCATATTTCTTAAATAATTCATTTACCTTTTTTTCTATGTTCTGTAAGGATAAGCGATCAGGGGTTAAGTTTATAATGTACTGGTACTGATTAATAAAGGTATAGGCCATATCACTTCAAGAACAAATACAAGTCATGTCCAACTGGACATACCACTTAACAGCAGAGCCTATAAGGCTATCTTAGAACACATGCATTAATAATTTTTTATTATTAGCATAAGCTGTCATATTTTTACAATACATGGTAATATAAGTCTTCAAACACTTTGTACTATCATACTTCTCGAACTCTGGTACTTTGAACTTCAGAGAAATAACCACATCTGAGACTAAACAGAGCTCAGCAGCATCCGCAGAACCATAAAAACCAACTTCTTTCATTGCTCGCAGCCTCTCTTCCAACATACTAATCTTTTGGTCAGTTTTTTAGTCCCTCAGTGACTCACCCCCTTTTGATTTTAATTTTTTGTTCTTCTTTGGATCATCCAAATCTGGGACCTAAACTAGTTCTACTGTATTTTCTATAAAAATAGGATTTATATAACTTTGATATTATCCAAGATTTGAAGCTGATGTCATTTCAGGGTATGTGTACCCTACAGGATAGGTGAACTACTATGGTAGTGAACCTTGTGCTGGTTGGGCTTGATATAACCCAAAACCAAAAAGGTACAGTGGGTCATCCATCTCTTATGATATATGGTCTTATTGATTAGTACTTTATTCTATACATTTCTCCTTGTTTAATTTGTTCAAAGCTTCTAAAATCCTATTCAACTTTCTTTCTAACTTATCTTGAGCTTTATTTATCCTCTCGAGATGATTAAAATTTTTTTGTTCTATTTGTCTAGCTTGAGTTCTTGTGTTGTACTGATGAGTTGGGTTTTTGCTTAGTGGAGCTATCCTTAAACCTTAAGTACCATAATTATGATAAAAAATGATACGCTTTATGCTTTATGTTTGGTATGTTGATGCATGAATGAAATGTACATTTTTATGGATGAAATAAAAATGATGCAGATGTAGAATGCTACATATGACAATGAAAATGATGCATGGTATGGTAATGCAAATGCACAAAGTTAAACAAACAAAATAATTAGATCACAAATGGTTTCTTCTTGTGTCCTAACTTTGGGTTATATCTATCAATAAGTAGGAAGGGCTATATTTTAAGGCTGGACTCTTAAGTGCACACTATATGTTGGGTTATGAGATTTTGACCACTAAAAATTTTTAAATTGTTTCTTACATCATAGTCCATCACAGACTAGTAAGGTAGTCCAATTCTCACCCATCACAGGCTATCAACGAAAAAATTCAATTTGAGTGAGAGTATTTCACTAGCCATTATAGAGATTATCATCTCACGAGAGCGTAGATATTTTACTCCCTCTTAAGATGGATAGAGCTCAGGTATAGAGCTTATGTTTGACAAATGCATGTGATAGTATGTGTGAAAGAACATATAGGTTTCTTGCCCCAAAAATAAAATACAAGATAAAAAAAATGTTAGTAAACAAATAACACAAAGCGTAGATATTTTACTCCCTCTTAAGATGGATAGAGCTCAGGTATAGAGCTTATGTTTGGCAAATGCATGTGATAGTATGTGTGAAAGAACATATAGGTTTCTTGCCCCAAAAATAAAATACAAGATAAAAAAAATGTTAGTAAACAAATAACACAAATCATCACAATTTAAAACCATCAAACCAAAGGATAAGATATATTCAAAAATTATGGCTTGAGACTCTAGCTCCTCAGTAGAGTCGTCAAATTATCATAACATATAAATCCATAAATTTATAGCTAGACTTAACAGAAAAAGTAACCATCAATCTTTTTACTATGTGTGATTGGCTACCTAAAGAATCATGCTCTTAAGGAGCTCTTAAGTTTGACTAAAGGTCCCTAAAAAAATAAATTATGGTCTACTAACCAAAACAGGGTTTGAAAGCTCGGTTACATGTGAGGAAGGTTATAGCACCCCCATATGTCTATCTAAAAGATGGTACCATATTATTTTAAATTTATCCATAGGTCTTGAGTCTAATGGTTTCAAATTTTTATATTAAAATATTAAAAATAATTTATAAGATTCTTTCATCAATTTGGTATAATTTTTAAAAATATTTTTTTATTTCAAGAGCATCTAAAGATCCCATTTGTTTCCTTGAAGAAACTTTGTTGTCAGAAAAAGATTTATTTATTATTATTTTTAAATATATTTAATTATTTCACCATTTAGGCCAAATTAGAAATATTTTTTTTAATTTCTAAATTTTTCACATTTAGGCCTATTTAGAAATTCTTTCTTTTTTTTTTCTTGGATTTCTAAATTTTTCACCATTTTGGTCAATTTAGAACTATTTTCTTTTTATTTATTTTTTTATCTTCAGAAAGAAAATAATATGATAATTATTTTTTATTTAAATTCTTTCACCATTTGAGATAAATTTAAAGAAATTTTTCACCTACAGATTTCTTAAGAATTTACCATTTGAAATTTTTAAGAAATTTTAAGAATCTCATCATTGGATAAGTATCAAATATTTCAACTAAATTTAAAAAAGAATACAATTACTTTTATTGAAATTTTATCTAAATTATTTCATCATTTGAGATAAATTTAGAGAAAATTTCTTACCTAGAGATTTTTTAGAAATTTACCATTTGAAATTTCTAAAAATATCATCATTGGGTAATTTGTACTTAATTCCAAAATTTTTATCAATATTTTTTATTTTTTATTTTTCTATTTTTTTTGTTTTGAAAATAAATATTAATTATTGTTATTAAAATTTTATCTAAATTATTTTACCATTTGAGACAAATTTAGACAAAATTTCTCACTTAAGAATTTTATAGAAATTTACCATTTGAAATTTCTATAAATTTCATCATTGGATAATTAATATTTATTTCCAAATTTATTTTATTTTTTATCTTTTTTATTTTTATTTAAAAAAAATTAATCATGCAAAAATACTTAAAAAATAAATAAATAAAGTGAAAAAATACTCAAAACAAGAGACGGCTTGACTCTAATTGCTATAGCACAGCTCGATTGCAAGAAGAAAAGCTGAAATGACTTAAAAAGTGGCTTCGCTTGGCTCGACTTGAGACAAAAAGAGAAAAAATCGTCGAAATCTGAGAATTTAAAAAAAAAAAAAATTTTAACCCCAAAAAAATCTAAAATTTTCTTAATTGCTTTCTTTGATTTCTACCTCTTTCCCTAATTTTTTTTTTGTGTATCTATGTGATCTGTATGGGCATGTATTTATAAGATTATGAATTTAACAACTCCAATCTAGAAAAAAAATTTTAATTTCTTTTAAATTTCAACCTTAAATCCAACTTCAACTTTACAAACCAATTCCAACAATTTCACATAAAATCAATTATCTTTTTTTTTATTTTTTTTATTTTTTATTTTTTATTTTTTATTTTTTTATTAATAAAATTAATCTAAGTAGAACCCTAGATAAATTAAAATATCTACACTTATTTAAAAATATTTTAAAATATTTAAAACTATATATACTTTCACATATATGTAATAAATTCAATATGTATGTACGATAATACTGAAATATTTTTGCAGAGTGAGTACTGAGTAGTGTTGGACCACTTCACTTTTCTCCTAAATTGTCTGCATTGATGTTCGAGGAGTACTTTCATACAATTACAAGATCCGATTGTAATCTCCTTATCTTTGTTTGAGTTAAAATGTTTGCTCCGATTTTGTCTCTCGTTGTTGTTTCATACTGCAAGTAATTTTACAAGTACATTTTCACACATAATTTTTATGATTTTAATTCGGGGTAAAAAGAAGTAAAAAATCTAAAAATCGATTCAAAATTATAATATTTAACTTCATTCAAATTGATTTTTTTATTTAATTCAAATTAAGATTGAATATTAAATATATTAGATCAAATTTTAGATAAAAATGTGAAAAATAAAAAAAAAATGAAACGAAATTGTATTATGTATTTTTTAAATTTTTATAAAATAAAAATAATTATTTTATATATAAATTTATTTAAATATATTAAAATTTTATTAAAATAACATATAAAAAATAAATTTTAAAAACTTGTGAAGTAAATCAAACTGATAAAATTTGAATAGAATAAACTAATTTCAAAAAAATTGGTTCAAATTTAAATTGGATTATGCATTATCACTTTTAATCTTTACCCATCCCATTTATTTGTATATCTTTTTTTATTTTCTGTAGTACCTTAGAATAGGTTCGTTTGGCCATTAGATGATGTGTTTACGTAATCTTTTTATTTATGCTTAGAAATCTATCTCAAGTGATGAATCCAACTATTTACAACTGACTTTTTTTGGGGGGATTTTGATATCATTTTGTGATTAGGAGCCAATGTAGTTTTTCCTAGAAAATGCTCGTCCACAATGGGAATTGGGGAAGGAGGGTGGGGTGGAGTGGGACTCGCATCACTGACGAAATGGAGTTCCTTATGAGAAGATGCTGAATCTATGTTTGAGACCTTCGTTTCTTCAACTTCTTACTGCTGAGGCCATCATCGTTTCAGCCTTTGCCCCTGTCTTCAACCCCACCAAAATCCATAGCCAGCTAAGTCACCACATTTATAGGTCTGAGATGATTTTAACTACTTGCTCTCTAAGTCTAACCCACCCTTGCTTGGTCCCCTCCCCCCCTGATCTCCACTCTCCATCTTACCCCTGTGGATCATACATGATTATTAATCATCATTAATTCATCACACACACAAACATAAACCACCGAAAAGAAATCCATCAACCGTGAATTGACTGTCCTCCTAATTCATTTATAGCTCCTCTGCAACAGGTTTTTCTTACTTTTCTTTGCTGAAATATTGAAAACCCCATTTGACTAAAGCTAGTACTTTTAAATACAAGAAATGAAATCCTCTTTAAAACCCTGCTCCGGTGGTTAGACTTACAAGTAATTCACCCTTTTTTTTTCTTCTTTCTCTTCGACACCTGGGAGAAGCTGAACAGGGAAAGCCTAAAGCGCAGTAATATCGACCAAGATTCTGATTGTTAAAAGTTAACATCTACATGAATGGTGGGGTCGTTTAGTTAAGAGTTTAAAAAAAAAAAAAGTAATCAAAGGCAGAGACTGAGAAAAAAAAAAAAAGCGTGCGTAGGAAGGTGGGTTTTGAGGAAAAGTCATGGTCAGTGCATGGGGCTCATTTTCCCAGGTCATCCCCCAAATTAAAGTCAGTAATCATTGCTTTCGCTTATCTTCATCTGCATGGGAAGCCCGTCGCTTTTTCTCTCCCTTCGCTGGTCCTTCCTTTAACAGTCTCTGTTGCTACAATGACACTTCTTCTATGATTAGTATTATATATAATTGAATTATGATCAGTGAAGCTGTTTGACCTTTGTGGATTAAATATATGGGATCCAACGTTATTAATTGTTCTCTCTCGTCAAAACATCCAGAACACTATTTAAAAAAGCTGGGCTCCCTTTAGGTTTTTTGGTCTAAAGTTTCCCAAAATTTAGGTGAGTCATGAATTGTGTTGCAGCGGTCTGGGTCATACAAAAAAGGCCCATTTCATTTGAATTGAGTAAAGATCAAACAAGCTCAAATCAAATTTCAATCTTTTTGCATTGGACCAGCCTTTAGCCCAAGTAGGTCAAGCTATTTTCAATGGTAAATATAAATTAAACAATATATTTACGTTTAGATATAAACCTGCCGTTTCCAGAGTCCAAGAGTCAGCTTCTGAAACGCAAACTCTCCCCTGTTTCATTCAAGTCTCCAATGGCAACTTCCAACGTGAAACAAACTCTGGGCAACCTAAATGAGGAATCTTTTGTGTCACTTCTAACAAAGATCATAGGAGAATCTATGTTCCTTCAAAACAACCCTCCGGAACTGATCCCAGAAGAAGACAGGGTAGTTAAGCATGTGCTAGATTGTCTCCTCCCTTACAGTACAACAACTGGAGCAGGACCTTTGGTTGTTAACCATGTTACTTATTTCCCTGGAAGAGGCAATCTCATTGTGGAGTATCCTGGGACTGAGCCTGGGAAGATCTTGTCTTTCGTTGGGATGCATATGGATGTTGTCACTGCCGATCCCAATGATTGGGTATTGACTCTCTTTTACCTTTCAATCTTTTTTTAATCCAAAACTTGGTTTTTGTTTAAAAGTTTGAATCTTTTATGGCTTTTTAAAGGGATGGTTGTTCTGGCGTTCGGGGTTTTATTTCTTATTTTCTGGGTATGTGTTCTATAGAACAATAATTGGGGTGGTAATTTTTTTTCCTTTTTTTTTAATGTGGGTTTGTGAATTGGTGAATATTAATTTTTTCATTGGTTTGAATTTGGGTTTTCGGACACCAAGATCTGACTGATTGAAATTAGCTTTAGCAACACTCTTTTTTTCTTGGAATGAAGTTAATTTGGTTTGCATTTTCATTTTTTCTTTTTATTTGTTGTTTATGTGGTTGATTTGAATTGGTTTTCCATGCTTAAGGATTGATTAGTTACAGTTCCCATTTTGTCTTCATGGAGAAAAAATAAATATTTCTTGTATAATCACTGTATTTGCACTGCTTTCTACAAATTTTCGTTTTGTATCTCTCTTCTTATTAGTAGGATTGGTGAATCAACCTAGACTTTGTTATGTTGACTTCTGTGGGTAAAACTCAGCTTCTGCAAATGTCATTCACTTATCTTGAAGCTCAACTTTTTTTAATGAATTTAATTTGGTTTTCCACTGAGGACTACTGGTGTCAAGCTCTTTTTAAAATTTGATATGGTTTCTTCAGAATTTTCACCTTCTCGTTATGTTGATGTTACCCCCTCTGCATACACTCTTAGTCAGTAGCAAGTCTAGACACATTGTCAATTGATATTAGCCATTTCAAGTCATTTACAGTTTGATATTAGATTTTGAATTATTTTAGCTAAATTTTGAATTTTTCAGCTGAAATGCATAGATGGTTGTACATCATATGATAACTGTATTTGCAGGATTTTGATCCTTTCTCATTAAGCATTGATGGTGATAAACTTCGTGGCCGTGGAACTACTGATTGTTTGGGACATGTTGCCCTTGTAACTGAACTCATGAGGAGACTTGCTGAGATAAAACCGAAACTAAAATCAACTGTTGTTGCAGTTTTTATAGCCAATGAAGAGAACTCTGCAATAACCGGAGTTGGTGTTGATGCACTGGTGAAAGATGGTCTGCTTGATAAGCTAAAGGGAGGCCCCCTGTGAGTACTTTCATTTCACAAAGAAGAAATGCTGAGTCTTTGTAGCATGAAGCATGTTGGGATGTGATGGTTATGTTAAAAGAATCATTTTTAACATTATTTGTCCTTATGATTTCACAGTTTCTGGATTGATACAGCGGATAAACAACCTTGCATTGGTACTGGTGGTATGATACCCTGGAAACTTCATGTGACGGGGAAGCTTTTTCACAGTGGTTTAGCACACAAGGTATACTTTATTACCACATTTGTTATGTTGTCTATGTAAAGATCATTTCCTGCAAAACCATAAGCTATGGAGTTTAAACCTAAGTCCCTAGGTAGAAGGAAAGATAAGGAACACTGAATGTTAAATCTGAAAATTTTATTTCACCATGAAATATCTTTGATTATAATATATTTAAACTTTGTCTCCAAGCAAATGACTTGTGGCCATAAATTAATTGACTTCTGGAACCAACAATATTATGACCCATAACCCCATAGGTGGATTCACTTCTATACCCAACAAAGTCTCTAAGACATAAAATTGTCTAACTAAAATCAAATAATACCTTATAAAGAAAATAGAAAATCCTAATATAACCTATAAAAAAAGTTGGTGCTTATTTGTTTTTCTGAAAGAATAATAGTCTGTGTTTAACCTTGAGAATCTCTCTATGAAACTTGTGTGCAATTAGAAAATTTTAGCAGACAGATTTTCTGGTTCTTGATGAGAAAAAGGAAAGATAGTCATGTTCTTCCATTCTCCATGTTTTTATTAACTTTGAAGTTGTTCATTACCTGCAGGCTATAAATCCATTGGAGCTAGGCATGGAAGCACTTAAGGAAATCCAGCTACGGTTTTATAAAGACTTTCCACCCCATCTGCAGGAGCAAGTATATGGATTTGCTACACCATCAACCATGAAGCCAACACAATGGAGTTGTAAGTTTTAAACCTTAGATTAGCAAGTTATTCTCAAGAATAAAGTTAGTTCATTAATGAAATTCTTCTTTAATTCAGATCCAGGTGGTGGAATCAATCAAATACCTGGAGAGTGTACAATAGCGGGAGATGTCAGGTTAATTATATTGTCATTTGCAGAGCCTGTTGATATAAAATGTTATCTTACTAAAGCCCTTTTTTTGTGGATTGCAGGTTAACTCCTTTCTACAAGTAAGTAACCCTTCTATTACCCAAAAGATCTCATCAACCTTGGTCTGTTTAATTTTCATTCTTTCAGTAATCTATTGGTGGGAGATTACTGCTTTTTTTCCTAACAAAATTGCTAGTCAATATTTTCTTCTTTGAAATATTATCAAACTCTATTGCAGTGTAAAAGATGTAATGGAGAAGCTACAAGAATATGTAGATGACATAAATGAATATACGGACAAGCTAGACACACGGGGTCCAGTTTCAAAATATATCCTACCTGATGAAAACCTTAGAGGAAGGTATGTCCTTTTTTCCTCTTTCTTTGTAAAACAAACTTGTTCTAGTGTTGTCCATTTATTTTATCTGTTCAAGAAGAATCATCTTTTTGTGCTAGTCTTTCTCATCCATATTTCTTTATATTGTTTTTAAGAAGTTATATGGTACTTTGATTTACAGCCTTACACTGACTTTTGATGAGGCTATGTCTGGAGTTGCTTGTGATCTTGATTCTCTCGGCTTCCATGTATTGTGCAAAGCAACTTTAGAGGCAGTTGGACATGTGAAGCCTTACTCGATTACTGGAAGTTTGCCACTCATTCGGGAGCTGCAAGTGAGATAGATCCCTTTTAGCTGTTCCTTGCCTTCTTTTAAACTGTCATTGGTTGAGGTAATTTTTCCTCATTTTTTGTCAGGATGAAGGTTTTGATGTTCAAACTGCTGGTTACGGTATGACAACATTATTGCATTTGTACATTTTGTATTTAAGTTATCAAAGTCTATTGCAGATGTTTAGCAAGAGCCTTTACATATTAAATTAATGTTTAAGATAATTACAGTTGGATACATGCCAAAGGAGGCCATGCGACCGGATTATGTAGCAAGAAGCTACTATAGTCCCAATTTGCATGGAAAGTGAATCTGTTTGCAGGCAAATGGCGTTACATGGAGGGTTATGGTTAAAAAATAGAGAGATATGGCTCTTTGCTTTTTTTGAATAATAATATTTCTATAGGATGCCATGCCATGATATCTATTGAGTTAGGCTACCTATATAGAGAATTTGGGCTAATTTTTTGTTCTTGTCTTATTCTATTTGCTTTCAGAATTAGCTGGATTCGACTGAACGGAATCATTAAAACTTATATATAGTGTTTTACTGTTGGAACAGATCTGGATTCTTGAATATCTAACATGCTTCATTTTGCAAACATTTTACGTACAGGTTTAATGGCCACGTACCATGCCAAGAATGAGTATTGCCTTCTTTCCGATATGTGCCAAGGCTATCAAGTTTTTACCAGTATCATCTCCCAGTTAGAGGATTGAGACAAAGCATTAGACATTAACTAGCTAAAGATCATATCATAATCATTCCCCCATAAGTGATGCGACATAATCATATGTCATTTGATTAGCTTATATAATAAATGTTACGAGGTAGGCCCCGATCGCACAATGTTTACTGTTTGTTTGTTTAATGTGGATTTTGCTCGTTTGGTTTCTAAAAGCACCCATTTTTATCTATTTCTGTTGTTCTTTCGGCCTTCGGCTGAGTTGTTATGTAAGAAAACTGGCTCAAGATGAAGTTAGCAAGCAGTGGGGCAAGGAGGGAGGTTTCTTTGTCCTTTGAAAATGGAAAAGTGGTCGCCTTCTTTATACAACGTATTTTTACAGTACACAGCAATCCTAATCCATAATGTTTCTACTTTTTCTAGACTCTGTAATTTACAAAATTCCTCCATTCCTCAGTTGTTACTCATCAACAGCTCCTCATAGTTTGTTTGAGTTCTTTCCTTCTGATTCAAGCTGTTGAATTCTCTGGCGTAGCCTACGCCGGTGGTCATGTATCTTCCAAAGACCATGTCCCAATATGACTGCGGAGTATATACCATGTGTGATAATAGGTGCAAGAATATTGTTTGTCTGTCAAAAGTTGCATCAGAATATAAAGAACCCAAATAAGTTAGCTGTTCTTATAAAAAAAATAAATGAGTTGTTGCATCATTTTCAATTGATTCATCAACTACTTTAATAATGTGACATGTTACCTCTATCCATTCAAATCCAAGGTAAAGGGCCAATATTCCTTCCAAAAGGGGTGAGTAGATCTTTTTCATTTGTCTCCTCTCATACCAGGCTGCAGCATGTTTACCAAAAAAAGGATCAGAGATGAATACTTGAATAGAAAATTAGTAGCTGATTACAATTTTAAGTTGCCATGTATGCTTCCCAGAAGGTTTTTTTTGCCTATAACTTCCATGCATACATAAATTATAGGTTATATTAGTTAGATCTATTGGTTCTATGGTGATGCAATCATAATCTGGACAGATTTTGGTGTTTTAACTCTTTATCAATGGTATAGGTCTGGCTCAGGGTCATGAAGACAGATCATCCATTTCAAACCTTACATGAGAAAAATACCATTGAATGAATGATATTTTAGGGCAGAGTGAGCACCTGTGAATAGCTTTTTCAGTTCCTCACGAGCAGAACGAGATCGTTTTACTGGTGCAACTATATAAGTAGGATCTGAAGTTGGGAAAAAGAAAAGTAACAACTAAATAAAAACTGAACTTGAGGATAACTAAAAAGGTTTCTCAAAAAGGGCAGTGACAGAATCTACCTTTGGGAGAGGCAGCCACATAATAAAGAGAACCTGTAAGAGCAGCTGTTATTACAGCTGCAAATGCCTGAGCAAATGGGACAAACGGTGGCAGCACACCAGTCTGCAATTTTGGAGGAACAGAAAGAGTCATTAAATTTATTACCACAGAATAGAAAGTATGATTTCTAGAATAGAATGTATACCAGCGACGCCATTCCTCGAGTATCCGAAACCAACTCAGTGCCTCTAAGGAATATATCAGCCAATGCTCCCTGTTTTTTTCAAACACAAGTGATTCTATTCAGTTGATTGACATTATGAGTAGTATGGAACTGAGAAAAGAAGCTCACAATTCAGATATCAAAGATATGACAACTTCAACATTAAAATTCAACAAGTATGTTATAGCTTCCTGAGAAGATTATAGCAGAATAATTACACAAGTTTGAGAATACCATATCTCCTGGATGTAAATAATTTTAATAATTTCCGTGTAAGTAATTCAACATTTTACATAATACAATAAAAAGGAAATTTTTCAAGATGACAGACCTGAACAGCAGCCCTGTAGAAAAGCTCCTCTCCGACTGAGCTGGCAGCAACCATAAGTATGAACTGCAAAATTTGTGCAAGGTGAAATCAGTACCTCATTGCTTCAGTACAGATGAAGCATGTGAAAGGGGATATCTAAGCAGCAAACAAGTGTAAGATGATTTACCTGCCAAGGTGACATTCCATAAAAGAAGCTCCTTAATTCCTCATCCTCAACGTCTCTTATTGCACGAGCATGAGGAGATACTTTCACTACTTCATCCTGTGAAAATGCAAGTTCATAACAATATAAGCAACAAATTCAAAAGACACACTTCTGAACATGAAAGTAAACTGAAAATTCATGTATAAATTTGGATTTTATAAACTTAGAAAACTTGATCCGAACTAATTCTACACTCTTTCTAATCATAGACCCAAATCTAGTCTTTCTCAAGATGTGAAGAGCATAAAAAAAGAACATGGTAAACCCTTTTCACCCATAAAACTCATACATAATGAATTTTGTTTACAGTCAAGATTGAATAAGCAATTTGGTACAGAGCCAACTATAAAACTGACAAGCAAACAATGAACATACATCTAATATGAAAAGAAGGGCCATGATCGGAGGAGCTGCATAGCCAAGTCCTTCAAGAATGGCATCTAATGAAGGATGAAAACCTCCCATGCTGTCAATTCCAGTAATTGAGCATATAAACCTCCCAGCTAGAGCCATTGCTCCATATATCCCTAAACAAACATACAAAAAAAAATTAAATAAATAAAAATCCATCCTATTCCATTCTTCATATATGCAGCTTTTATCCTCTTTAAGTACTAATTATTCTGTTTTAAGTAATCATGAATTGCAAAAAAAGGAACTTTCCAACTTTACTTTACTTCCTTGGACCATTTGCTTTAAAAGACTTTCCCTTTTTTCCCGTTTCTTCCATTTTTAGAATCAAAGGCTAAACAAAAAAAATGGCCTTTTCCGCAAAAGCACTGCTTACTGAAATTCAAAAGGAAAAGAAATAAAAAGTTAAGGCTTTTTACCTATCTTTTCCGCAAACAAAGTTTTTCTTTTTTCAATAAAACCCAAAAACAAAAAGGAAACGGAAAGTGGGAAATGTTACCGATTCCATAGCTGAGTCTAACAACAGCACCAATCTTATCCCAAACGGGAAAATCCGCAGCTTCACCAAAGCTCCGATCCAGTGATGTCACTTCCATAGCACTTCCACTAAACCTTTCTCTCTCTTTAATCACATTTTCACCACTCCGTTCCACGGATGCCTTCGCGCACCGTACCGGCATGCTCCTCTTCCTCACCCCAAATTCACAAAGCAACTTAACATTCGATGCGGAAGAAGAAACGCAAAATGAACCAAAGTACGACGTCGTTTTCAATGATAGTATCGGAACCTCCATAGACTACCCTTTTCTTTCTGCTTCTCACTTCTTCTTAGTCGTCGTCGTCGTCTACGTCGTTGAAAAATATTGGCCGTACGTGTCCTGTTTGGATATAACAATGAGGGACGATGGATGGTTTTAGAGTGTTTTGTTCTCGACTTCGTGATTACGATCGGACGGTGGGGAAAAACAAGGTGGGCCCCTGGATTTTTTTATTGATGGGGAAAATCTAAGAGGACAAATGTCTTAATGACACGTAGCGATAATGCTCGCCACACTGTGGGTTGCGACATTTTTCTTTTTTATTTATTTATAGTTAACGGTATAAGAAACTGCAAAAAGAAAGTTCACGGAACACTCGAAAAAGAATTATTGAATATATTGATAATAAAATTTTTTTATTTTATAAAAAAAATTAATAAAATTATATATTTAAATATATATGTATTATATTATATAATTTTATTGATGAAATAAAAAATTCTATAACATATCAAATAATTTTTTAAATTAAATAGTGAAATTAGGAAACTATTGGCCAAAAAAGTTAGGAAACTGCTTTCATTGTCTTATTAATGAACACTAAAATAAAGAAAGGGGATGGTTTGGGGTGAGCCGGTCATTGGCAAATTTGTATTATCTTTGTTTTATATTAAACATATATTAAAAACAAAACATTATGTATTATAATTTGTAAAAATTAATCAAATATAAAATATATATTTTATTTTTATTAAATTAATAAATACTTTTAATCAAAATTTTAAATCATTTTAATTTTATATATGTTTTTATATTATTTTTACTTTTTATTGTCGTGTTATTGTTTAAAATTATCATGTATCATAACAACATCACGAGTTTAAATTATTTTTTTATTGGTAAAAACTACGGTTTGGCCATAAAAGAAACAGGCAGCTTGCCCAAAGACACCTTGTGATTGGGCCAAACCAACATCAAGGCAAACTAATCTTAATGATAGTGAAATCAACAATCTGTGGCAGGCCCATCAAGTGCTGGAACTAAGAATGCAATCATATGGACAAAAAAACACATCACATTCTTAAATTTGTTGGCATTGTAGAAGTAACTTTCAAATCTTGTTCCAACGTAACATGGCTGGGACTTGGGATTTTGGGGACGCAAAACTTTATGTTTCGTGCCCAAAATTAGGCCCAACGGTCAACAAAATTGAGGTTCACATTTGATTGGTTTTTGACACGTTTGCTTGTGGACAAAACCTTGGAAGTTTTTGCTTAAACCAATGGGTAATGGGGCATTACATAAGCCGTCGATATCACATTGTCGTGACATTTGTAATATGAATCTCTTACTCCTTTGTAGTTTTGCAGTGTTAAAGTCAAAGAATCCAATGTTTCTGATTCACGACTTTAATCTGCCCCGTTCTGTCTTTTTCGATTTGCCAACTAATTTCTTGCCTTTTTTTGTTATGAGGAAATGGAGATCATTCAATTTCATTGCCCTATGCTTGTTTGGATCTTATAGATTTAGGACCCATTTATTTTTTAAAAGTTTTAATTTATTTTTAAATTTCTTATTATTTACTTGATTAAAAATATATTATGTGTATGAAGCTTTTTAAAATCTTAAATTTTTAAATATTAATTTTAAAAACATACTAATTAAAATTCATCTACATCTAAAATCCATTTTTGAAATCAATATAGGAGAAAGAGGTTAACATTAATCTTTCATAATTTCCTTGGGTTTATCTTTAATTATATATATAGTAAGCCGTAATTTAAAATAAAAAATAAATTTTAAATATTAAAATTTAAAATTTAAAATTTTTAAAAAATATTATATAAACCAACTGGGACAAAACTTGGATTGTTTTGATCCTCTTTCACCAGACTTATATTGTATTCTCCAGTGAAAGATTACACATAAAAAAAAATGACTCAAAATTAATAGAAAACTTAAATATATGACTCACATGGCACCTTATATTATATTCATTCAAAGATTAAATTGGTAGGTTTGATTATTCTTGTGTTAAAATGAAGCGTAACAGCATTAGTCTCGCTTTTATTTTAATAAATCTAACAATACTTATTGCACTACAAATAAAAATAAAAATAAAGAAAAATTTCAAAGTACACTAAATAATAATAATAATAAAAATAAAGCGCATAGGACAATGAAAAACTACTAGATATATATTTAATAACGGCAAAACACATGCATGACAACACTAATAAATTTAATTAGGTTTAATTACTACTAAATGCCCAATATTCCTTTTAAACGTAATTAATTAAAAGGATTTAATTTGAGCACTGATATAAAATGTGACCAAATATGGACTTGGTTGGATTATGAACAAATAAATTATCACCTTCTTAGTTCCGCCGTGTTTTAATGTTTTCCTCTGCATTATTAATTGTCAAAATTTGTAGTTTCCCTTTTGAAAAATCACATATAAAATTAATAATTTATGTTATCGTATCATGTAAAAATTTATATTTATATTATATTTTATACAAAAATTATATATCATTATTCGTATCGATATAAAATTATAAAATATAATTTTTTTTTAATTTTATTAAATTTATTTATGATTTATCTAAAATTTTAAATTATATTATCTTTATATTTTTTATTTATATTATTTTTATATTAGATCACTTATCATCTTTCAAATTATTATATCTAATCACATGTATCTCATTGCTTTATATACTCATAAGAAGTTATGACTATCAAAGACATACATTTATGACTAACGTCTTTGGTTGGCTCTCTCTCCCTCTCAATCTCTTGGATATTTGATAAGATGGGGAATTTTGAAATTAAAATTTTATATATTAATGCTGAAAATATTAATCACTTTAATATTTATAATATGTATCTATACGTATGGTGCATATGTGTCCATCGTCATGTGGTTTTTTTATTTACTCTTAATCTTTTAATTACTGTTTACTTTAATTCATCTAAAAAAAATTACACGTTTAAATTCTCTTAAATTATTAATTTCCAAAATCACCATTCATACTATCTAAGCTAATGGTCAATTAGCATAATTAGGTAGCTTTTTAACTAGAGCTTTGTTTTTTCATGATATTTTCTTTTTGATATTTTACAATTTTATTAACCGATTACATATTGCAAAAAGAAAAAAGATGCACGTTATTTACCTTAATATTGGTACTAGCAATTAAAAAAATTGATATTGAAAATGGAATTATCAGTATAATATCCCCTCCGTCTTATAATATTAACCTTTATTGATTTCCATGAAATTTAAATAAAATATTTTAACTTTAGTTTATACAATATTAAATTTAATTTTTTATAAATTTAAAATTTTATAGTTTCTAATGGTAAAAACTAAAAAATTTCATAAAACTAATATAAAATATAAAAAAAACATTTAAATGTTAAAAAAATAATTTTAAGATATAAAAAAAAAAATCTAACATAGAGAAAATCTAATGTATCGTCAATTCGAGTATACAAATCAATCAATTGAAATGGTCATAAAAAAACTCATCTTCTTGAAAATTGGACCATCGTGTAACAATCTTCACCTCAAAATCCCCCCCAATTTAACAACAACCGTAATCTTTCATAAAAAAATAAAAAATAAAAAAAACAACAATCATAATCTTAAAAAAAAAAAAAAAACCCTTTATCAAATCATGAGTTTCAGTGCAAATTTGTAATTGACCATGCATGATCATCCGCATGAGATAAAATAATTAAGATTATATTAAGATTTTATTTATTTATATATATTTATTTAATTATAATATAAAAATAATTTTAAAATAAAAAATTCGAATCCAATTCATTCAATTAAAGATATGTGTATCTATATATATATATATTCACATTTTTTGTAATATATGAATGTCACGAATATAATTCAGATATACAAAGTAATTATGGTAGCACAACATTTCTTGCATGCCTTTTTTTAATTAAGGTACAATTTTAAGCTAAAATTGGATTCATATTCAATTTTTTGAATTATGCTAAAGGGGAAATTATAAGGCAATTCTTACTTCAACAATGACGTTGTTGGTAAAAATTTGTACCAAATTTCAACGAAAATATAGTTTACATCCTTGGTTAGGAGAAGTAGTGTCAAAAAGAAAAATAATAACTCACATCTCATTATTAAAGATTAGATTAAAGTTTTATAAGGATCATTATTTTTCTATCAAGTTGTCTTTTTCGAAGAAAAAAAACCATAAAAATAGATTTTCAAATCTTGAGATCGACAATATTTCATAATGAAAGCAATTCAATAATTATTAAATAAATTAAAAAAATCAAATCAAAATATTATTACTAATGATTTATTTAGATAAATCATAAGATTAATTTTGATGGGATTAAAAATAATAATTGATATAAAATTAATTATTTTAATGATGAGATTAAAAATAATAATAGATATGAGATTAATTATTTTAACGATAAGATTAAAATAAATGATTAAATATTTATTTGAATAAAAAACAATAATAATAATGACATAAAATTAAAAAAAAACCATTAAAGACTTCATTCTAAAAGTTTACTAAAAATGTATTAATAAATAATTTTTATATATTTTAATATTATTTATAACATTTAAAATTTTATTTTCAAAAAAATAAAAAAATATTAATTTATTATATAATACAACTTATTTATTTTTTAAATTATTATGTAATAATAATTTTTTATTATATTAAATTAAAAAAACATTTCAATATTTTAAATAAAAAATAAAAAAAATAGCGGGAATAATTTTGTTCAATCGCAATAATTTTAAGGGTAAAAATAAAAATTATGGGACAAAACTAAAATCTTTTCACAAATTACAAATTAAACAGGTCAAGTTGGGCGTTGGACTGCTGCTGTTTCCACGTCAAACACGTGTCGCTTTCCCATTGCTCTAGGTAAAATAATATCCTGACTAACCAACACGCACACGGTGCACGTTAGCATCCGCTTCGACCCAACGCGTGGCGTCCCCGACTTCCCCGTTAACCAAGCTGCAATCAAGTGCGGGCAATAACACGCTCTTTGACCACTTGTTTCTCACCACGTGGCAAAACGGTGAAAAATGACGGACGTGCAAGTGTCGAGAAGCGGTAAGCATCTAGAAAATTCTGATCGATGGATTTAAAAGGCTTAGAAAACATAATATCAGGTACGGCCAGTAACACACCGACTTTACTACCAAATAAAAGTTTATTAAAATAAAAAATCTAGCTTCTCCTTATTTAAAGGGTAAGCTAACAAAGAAAATTAAATTGCTTATATTTTTATATATTTTCCCTTCATAGAGAAAGACTGAAGAAGAGAGCAAAGCAAACGTTGGAAAAAAGAGAGGATAGCTGTAAAAGGAAGGCAAGGATAGAAAGTGAGATCCTTTTTGGTGTTAATTACTTAATTTGATTATCTGGGGTCTTATAAATTCTGCTTCTTTGTCTCCTAATCTTTATGCCCTTGTGTTTTTCTGATGCGTTAAGGTTCTTGTCTGGGCTGAGTTTTGTACTTGTGTTCTGGTTTTTCTTAATTTTTGATTGGGGTATGAGAAAAGTGAGGTTTAAGAATGTGGTTGAACTCTATGGGGGTGAAAGCGAGGTTTTAAAGCCAAAGGCATGGAATATTTTTTTATTTGTTCTTTTATTTGTGCGGTTCAATTTTGTTGGTTCAAGAATTGGTGATCATGGCTAATTATTAAAAAGTTAAGGCTTTTTTAGGTTGAGATTATTGAGTTTGGGTTATTACTTTTTGGTTTGGATAAATGAATTTTGATGGTGCTTTTCTTTGATTTGTTTTTAATGTCTGCTTGACATTTTCCTAATGCTGAATAAAGGTGTTTCTTTTAATTCCTTTTTATTTGTTGTTGTCTCTTGTCGAGTGTCAATATTAGTGGTAAAGTTCAAGTGACGAATTATTTAGTTTATGTAAAGATATACATATATATATTATTAGTATAATTGTTAGACGGTTTAGTTCTTGTGTTGCATTGGTTATGGAAAAATAAATGATTGGCTCATTCAATCCACTAAATTGAAGATGATATGGAAATATTTATATCTTTGTTTTTGTTTCTTTCTCTGTTCTTATCACGCGTATTCTTATCGATCAATAGAATGCTTGTCAACTTTTACTGAATTTCTTGTGTTTTGATTATGCACAAGAATGCTCACTTTTGAGTGTAAAGGGAGAGCTTTTGGCATATTGTGTTAACTTTGTGGCATTAGCATTCTGATTTTCCTAAATTACTGAAAGTTCTTAACATTTTCTTGTTTGATATCTGTAAGGTCACATCAGTGGTGAAAGGAAGTTTCTGTTCAAAAGGGCTTGCTGATGAAGCTGACCGCGCTGCTCCATTGAATATGGTGAGAAATTTGATTTTCCCTTTGCTAAGGACTGGTTTTTTGTGAATTCAGTGGAGATTTTAAGTTTCTCTTTCTGGAGCTTTTTCTGATGCATGGGCACTTTCGAAAGTAATGAAGTATCTGTATTCTATATTCTAAATAGAGTTGGTAATGGTTTTGTCATGACAATTTTTTTCCTTTTCCATTATTATTTAATATAATATATTGAAAATGTGGAAACACATCATATGTGGTTTTCTATTTATTCTAAATATGTTAACCCCATAATTCAATATTATTTTCCTTTATACCATTAAATAAAACACATGGAAAAAGTAGAAAAATTCCTTAGTTTCACCTTTATTATAATTCTATGCAACCATGATATTGCTTTGTTAATTTTGTTTGATTCTTGTTAATCTTGCTCTCACAGTCTTGCTTCTTGAGCGTTAAAGTTTTGCTATGTTATATTGTTTTCTTTGTACCAGTTTTTTCTTTCTTGGTCGTGATTCTCTATTGCATATCAGGGATCATTTAATGCTGAAAATGGATTTGGTGGTGCCCAATTCTAAAGCGGTAAATTAAGTTTAAAAGAAGAATCTGGGACATGCAGCGTGTGTGCTCCTTCATGCTCTCCATGTGTGCATTCTGAACAAATAGCATCAATGACAACAAAGACAGATGGATTTTCAGATGAGGCCGGTCAAGAAAAGGATAGTAACCATTGCTCTTTTAATGATGCTGATTTGTCATCTCCTTGGGTAAATAATGCATGCAAAGATAGACATCATGCAAGCAGTGAGACAAGCCCCCCTCTCAGTGCATGTTTGAGTCATGAATCCTTCTCTGAAAATGCAGAGAGTGAAGAAACATTGAGGGATTGTAACATCTCTAAAGACATTAAGATGATTACAAAACCAAACCTGCTTCAAACTTGTGCAAGTAATTGCAGTTCAATGAAAGCACCGATCTTTCATGATAAGGTTGTCTTAACTCAGCTTGAGCAGCAAGAGTCGGACTGCCTTGGAGATAACATCTCCTTTATTTTTGGATCAGACTACGTGAAGACAAGGGCTGGTGGCCATAACGGTGATGGAGACGAGAAACATACATCATATAGCTTGGCTTCAGTTGATAGCTTCTCTGAGACTGAAAAGGCAGTTAATGGTCAACCTGCTTCTTGTTGTTTAGTTAGTAGTCGTTGTGACAAGGTTGATGATAATCATCCAAAGAGGCCAAATAGATGTTCTAATGAGTCCTATCAGGAGATTTTGTGTTGTTCAAACAAATCTGACTTTTCAGAAGCTTCATCCTTACGAGATTCCGGTGCCAGTGCTAGAAAGGTGTTCTTGATTCTTGAAATTCATTCTCTTTCATATGGTGTATATGTATACATGTCTGTGTGTATTGTCCTGAAGTTGCTTAGAATTTGAAACTAAAATTTAATCTTAATTTCCAGGGAGAACTTTCTGAGTGGTCTGACGAACATGTCCAATCATCTTTCGCAAGAGCAGATGCCTTACAGTTTGGCAGGCAGATTGGTGATGAGCATAATAACTCTGCTGAATCTATGCAAGCTGATACTGGAATCAATGGAAGAGAGCAAACTGCTGAAGTCAAGTCCACTACAGTGGTTAAGGAAGATAATATGGAGGAAACTACTATTGGATCACGGACAGCTGCTTGTAGTGACGGATCAGACAGCGCAGAGTATGAAGTATGTATTGAGTTATTCCTGTTACTTCTTATGTTATGCATGTTTACACTAAGGCCTTGACATCGCTAAAACTAGTCTAATTAAACTTCTAGTTGGGTAGAAAAAGATAATGTAGAGTGCTTTGAATGGTGCCAACAAGTTTATTTTGGCTTGATCAAGCATGAAATAAAATCTATTATGAATGTGGCCTCTTTGATACCTACTTCTGATTCAAAGAATAGTTACTTGAGGAAAATTTTCATGAGTTTCTAATTATGCATGAATTACAATGATGGTACACCTTCAAAATGTTGCTTCTCATATCTTATGGCCATGAGACCCTTGCAAATGAACTTTTTATTTTATTTTCTTGCATTATTTTCTCTGCTCAATAAAGTAGGATATTAATTGTTGTCTCTGGATGGATAAACAGGTAAAAGTTTGTGATATATGCGGTGACATAGGAAGAGAGGAGTTGCTTGCTGTTTGTAGCAAATGCAATGATGGGGCAGAACACATGTAGGTCTCGTGTCTCTGTCTCTGTCTCTCTCATGCATGCATGTACACCTTTTTCATATTTATACACTTTAAAGTTTACTGTGCTTGTGTTTTATAGCATCTTCCTTTTCCTGTGGGATACTGAAATGTTGACGTTCTATTTCCATGAACCAGTTATTGCATGCGTGTAAAGATGGACAATGTTCCCAAAAGTGATTGGATGTGTGAGGAATGCCTGCCCAGTGAAGAAACTGAGAAGCAAAAACAAGACAAATTAGAGGAAGGAGTTAGGATTTTGAAAAAATCATATACTTTAGAATCAAAAAACAAAGGATTGGACATTGAGGAAAGAAAAGCATATAAAGTTAGTTCAACGCCTTTGTTCTCTAAGAGGCCTGCTGGCAGTTTACAAGCAGTTAGAAAAAGGCATTTTGAAACAGCTTTGAAATCATCTACCCCATCAAGTTCCAGTGGCAAAACTGCAAAGCATCATTCTGGAGGCCACTCTTCTAGCACTTCTATGAAAACTGTGCACCTTCCTACTGAATCAAGTAGTAAATCACCTAAATTGTCATCGCAATCTCGTGTTTCAAAGGGTATACTTATCAAACACCTTAATGACAGAAGTGTGCGTTATTAATTAAAATGTCAACATAAAATTCTCATTGACTAACTGAATAAGTTTTATTCTGGCATTGCAGGATTTCTTTTTAAGTCAAAATCATTCTCTGCTATGAGCTTACAAGAGGATGTCCAACCACTCAAGGAAGGTAGTTGGTGCAATGAAGGATTTGCTAAAGAAAATGCTGCCAGTAAGAGCAGGGGGAGAGTTCAAATGATGTCTAAATCTATGTCAATGAAGAATATGAAGTCATATGGTGTGAATAATGGTAATCATGACGTTGAATTACTTCCTGATTTTTCGTGTGGTGAGGATTTGAAGAGATCGAAGCATGCAAACAGACATCATTCAACCAAGACAGAAAATAAATTGAGATTAGCAAACTGTGAATTGTTTGCATCAATGGCTGATAAAAGAATTGCATCTCCTGGCAAAATTAGTTTGCCACACTCTTCCAGTTCCTCTTATAATGATCTAATGACTGTGAAAGGTCTTGAAATATCTGATAATTCAGTGAAAATATCTGGTCACTCTGTGCAAAGAGATTCTGCAAATGAAGAGAAAAAGAGAGCTGTCAATGTGAGGCAGCATGTTGAGTGCTCTAAACAAGTAGTGCCTGGTACGGGTGCAAAGCATTCAAATGCCAGTGTCAATTCTGATGAACGGCCTTGCCTGAGAGATTTGTCAATGTTTGCTTCTGAAGTAATTACGCCGCCTTGGATTTTGGCTGTTCCACAGCTTGATAATACTTGGCAGTATGGTTTTTTGTTCCTTTCTTTCTGTTTGTTTTGAATTTTGTCAGCAATTCTTCATCTTACTGTTTCACTGCTCAACTTTTCAATGCAATACCTTTTGACATATCTTGCAGTGGCAAGTTTGAAATTCAAAGGACTGGAGGACTTCCATTAACTTGTGATGGAATGCAAGCACACTCATCAACTTGTGCCTCGCATAAAGTTCTTGAAGTAGTGCAAAAACTGCCTCAAAAACTATTGTTGGAGGAAGCTCCGCGGTTGAGCATGTGGCCCACTCAATTCTTGAAAAGTCATGCCACTGAAGATAATATTGCACTATACTTTTTTGCGAAAGACCTTGACCGGTTTGTGAAAATATTTCTTTGTGTAGAAGAGCTATTTTTCTTCCATATAACTTAGTTTTTTACATTTGTCTTTTGCAGTTATGAAAGAAGCTATAAGAACTTGTTGGATAGAATGGTTAAGAATGATTTCAGCCTCAAAGGGAACTTTGGTGGGGTTGAGCTTTTAATATTCTCTTCTAACCTACTTCCAGAAAAATCACGGCGTAAGAATTTAATTTTTACATTTAAAATTCATCCACAAAAGCAAAATGAAATTTACATTACAGTTCTTGGCTGAATCTTAAAAAGTTTCAATATTGCAGGTTGGAATAACTTGCTGTTTTTATGGGGTGTATTTAGAGGAAAGAGGACTCATTGCTCAGGACAGATTCCAGCCATGTCTGCTTCTGAGATTTTGCCCCCCTGTGGAAAGTTAAGTCAAAGTATATCTGCATCCTTGGAATCTTGTAATACCCAACAAACATTAAACTCCGGTACTTTTCATGACTCAAAGGCAGTTACTTCTGGAAGAATTGTTGAAGTTTATGAAATCAAAGCATCTTCTTGCGAACAGAAACCCGCCAATTTACAAACAAGTTGTAGCGAACAAGTAGGCAGGGTTGACTTATCTCAGGTAAATTTTTTGCTTCTACTTGTTTGTTGATATCTGGCCATTAAAAAGAGAAAAAGAGGTAGAGAGGAAGAGAGAGGAGACAGTGAGGTTTGTCTCCTTGAATTTATTCCCTGGTCCAAAAGTGGTTCCCCAAGTCTGTCTTTTTCAGACGCATTAAGAAGCCTTTCATAAGAAAGTTAGGAGTAATTACCTATGCACAGAATATATGAAATGGTTTCAAGCAATGAGTAGCTTGTGCAATTGTATTTTTTATTTCGATGTACAATGCTGTCACACTGATGAGACATTTGGTTGCTTTTGCTCTATTCGTTTCTTCGGTACCCAATAATTTTTTATGTATGTTTTTGTTTTGATAACTAGAGAGCAGCTACTTATGATGTAATGTTTCCTGCAGAGAGAAGAAAGAGAGTTGAAGAAAAGACCTGAAATTGATCTTAACTATTCTCTTCAAGAAAGCCAAGACTATTCTGCAGATTGTGCGGATGCTGATGGAAGAGATGACTGCAAGAGGCTGAAGAGTTGTTTTAGTGGAATGAACATAGATAATAATAGCATTAAAGATATAAATGATAGATGTTCCATCGCTATAAATGGAAAAGGTCCTAGCATTTGTGGGGAGTTTAAGTGCGATGGAGCTTTTGATATGTCAGTAGTTTCTCCTGCATTAGATTCGGTAGGTAATAAGCATAGCTGGAAGTCCTTGCAGCGGCAAGCTCTTTCAAATGGCAGTGTGAAGAATCAACCAGATTCCAGTGTTTCAAGTCTTGCCCTTATGCTTGGGGTTGGAAGGAGTTCGGCAGATGAGAGAAATATGCCGCCATTTTCCATGCTGATAGGCAATAAAGATTTACAAGATCAGAACTCTGAAAGAGAAACAAGTGATGACACTAATCCTTCACTTGCACTTACCCTTGCATTGCCACGTCCTAAAACGGGCGGCAGAGCATTGAAACTTGATTCAGAAATGAAGTTAACCAAGTGGCCAGAGGTGAATACTACATTGTCTCTTTTTGGTCTATCTGCAGACTCTTAGGTTTTAGAATAATAGAGCTCAGACAGTGATTTCCAAACATTGTATATATAGGATGATAGTTTCCAAACTTTACTATGAAAATCATACACACAAGCTTTCTCACCAACTTATGAATAATAGTTAAAACTGTCAAATAAATTGTGGATTTCGCTATATTTATTTATATATTTACGATTACCCTCTAATTATTTATAGAATTGGTTTAAAGATTAGTAAAATTAGGAGCAAGTATAATGACTGTTTATGATAATTTGATCTGACCGCAGATGATATATTGGACTCTAAAATTTGATCATTAATATGGTAATCAGACTAATGGGAAAAATAGTTGAACAAAAATTTTATCTTCAAAACGATGAAAACAAAAAACTTTTACACACAAACATTTCATGCCCAAGGGACGGAGGGAAATGGAAACTTTAATCCCTAAAGGAATGGGTGCAACCATTCATTCATTTATAGCAGAGGAACGACAGATTGGGCAAGCCAATTGATGATTTAAAAGCCACTTATCAATGCATCCCAAATGAAAAATGTGCTTGCAAGTAGGCAGAATTCTACAAACATCACCACTCACAAACTCTTCCAAGCAAATCACACATTCTTCTGCTGTATCATTCATTTTCTCTGATATCTACTACCATAACTTTCAGGCTCCGGAAGGCTCCTTATCACCCCTTTCCTCTTATCATTTCCAGGCTGAGGCTGCTGCTGCTGTTGATTACGCGGACGAAGAGCTCCCAATGCCTCGTGTATTCTCAAAAGGGTTTGACTCTCACTGCCAACTGCTCTTTCCACTATTTCTCCAGCATCTAAACCTTCTGTTCCTCTTTCAGGATCACTTGTTGTCCTATTTCGAGCTATGTCACGGCTTATTGAGCATATTAATATTTCATAGAACAAAAATAAGAGTGCCGAAAGAAAGGTAATGAATAAGAGAACGAGTAATGCTACTTCCATAGCGCGAATGTAGTTAGATTCCATCAAGTTCTGAAGAAGATTATAGGTAGACAAATTTCAATTCTCCGAAGAAAAATGGACTGTAAAAGAATCATTGTCATTCATTAATCTTATATGCTTTCTTTAGATCATATGCTTTGAAAAGGATTTTGTTATAACTATTGAGTGAACTTGCATCAAAGCAGTGCCGCACAAAATATTAAACCAGTTGCAATCAATCAAGTTAGCTTCCCAAATTTAGGGCTTTGGTGGCAGGTCAAAATGGATGAAATTAAGGTCTGTTTGTACTTGATAGAATGGAAATTGGCACAGACCATTACAGTGTAAATCTAAAAGAAACGAATTGAGTAACAACGAGGGAAGCTGTTGAAGCTGCAAGACGCATTATCAACTTGTAATTTGTTTCCTGTGCTTACCCAACTAAGATGGAGAAGGCATAACATCGTTATATATAGGCAGAGAACTGCAACAAAGGTTGCAATTATAACAACCCACGATTCAATTAGATTCATTTTTTTTTCCCAAAATGAAAGATGATGAGATTCAATTGAATTTTAAGTTAAAGTCGATAACTTTTGTTAATTACAATAAATTGGTTAGAAAAAGATTTCTTTTTTCATAATGAAAAAAAAATGTAGATTAATTCTAATGCAAATTAATGTAATAATAAGCCATGAAATACAGTCTTAATTATATGATAATATTTAAAAATAATTAGCTGTGAATAATGGACCATTCTTTGCTCAAAACTAGGGAGTTTGATAAATTAGTCTAAATGCCATCAACTCTACATCAAAATATGGAATTAGACAATTCAAACTCAAAGTTCTAATTTTCAGAAAATGAAATCAAAATTTAATTCTTTATATAGAAAATTCATCCCAAAGTGAAAATAGTAAAACCAAAAAAAAAAAAAATCATGAAATTGCTTTTCATGCTGGGCTGAAACAGGTCAACTTGATGAGTCGAAAGGCCAATTCCTATATAATAGGTAGGTACTACGGCGAAGTGACAATGTTGAGTTTGTAGGTGATAGGATTGCATCGTAGCCATCACCCCTTTTTTTTTGGGGTGGGGAACGAAATGAAATGAAATGAAGACCTCTCTTTCAGCTTAATATCTACTGCCATGGGCCACTGCTTATAAATATACGGGAGCTAGACCATAAAGGGACTGACCGGAAGTTCTTGGACTCTGCTTGTGAATCCACGATTCTGTCCACATCTCAACACCGAAAGAAACAATCCCATCATGACCACATTCTTTCTGTTTTAGTTTCTTTGTGTGAAATCCACTCTCCACCGGTGTGGTTGGTCGTTCCTTTGCCCTTCAAGTCCCTAACCCAACTACTCTATGGTGGCTCTCAGTCCTATCCAAAGGTTCGTTTCACGTTTTTGTTTTATTCCCTATATTCTTCCATTAATCTCATACGGACATGATTAAATGAATTGTTGTAGTATAAAATATTAATAATTTATGTATTTATATTCATAAAAAAATATAAAATATATTTTTTAATTTTATTTAATTAATATATAATTTTTATTAAAATTTTAAATTATATTATTTTTTTATTTTTTATTTTTATCATACGATATGGTATGATTTTAGATTGACAGTTGTATTAAAAAAAAAACCTATTACAAAATGCCTCACCAAAAACACCCCTTAAAAAGGATCTTTTTGTAGGAAATGCTGTGTCACTTTCTGGTAGTACTTTGCTCTGTATCTCTTTTCTGGTTTACAGTGAACTTTACAGAAACATTTTTTTTATCTGATTAATGGGTTTTTTTTTTTATTTTTTTAATCAGATTT
The DNA here is from genome assembly GCF_047325235.1 of Durio zibethinus. Classification (NCBI taxonomy): domain Eukaryota; kingdom Viridiplantae; phylum Streptophyta; class Magnoliopsida; order Malvales; family Malvaceae; genus Durio; species Durio zibethinus. Next base: position 1,708,483 of record NC_143170.1, on the reverse strand, counting down.
AATCACTCGAGTTGTGACTTAATTCTCTCTCGGATTCGATTCTTTTTCATTGTGTTGCTTTTTCAAGGTATGATTCCTTGTTCTTGTCGAATGTGGAATGTAAATGCAACAGTCATTTGGTTTTCTGGTAACCCTGTTTTAGTATTTCATATATTTTGCCTACACTCGTTTAAGTTCCGGTTTTTAACTCGATTGTGTCTGAATTTCATCCATTTGTCATAAGTTTTTTTTTTTTTGAAATTACAATTTTTTGGGAACTGTCCCTTGTTTCGAAACTTTGATTGAAATGCGTGATTTTATGTTTTAATATAAAACCCCAGTCCAAAAATGGTGTAACAGATTAAGCTTTGTGCTTCAAGTAGAAGTCAGTAAGACCCCAAGTTTGTGTATTTATGGATTTTTTGGTGCACTTTGCTTCAAAAGGATGTCCTCTGAGGACGTATATTTGATTCTGTTTTGTTTTTGTCTAGTGATGAAGATCGATATCGATGACTTACAACTTGCTCTTAGAATTATTCTTTTGCAAGATTTTTTATCAATCAAGCAATAACTTGCCAATCACAAACAAGTCTGTTAGGATTTGAGTCACTATTCCCAACAATTTAATCTCACTGCCTTTGTTTTCTTCAAGCAGTTCCCATGTCTAAAGTTGCTATACTATCAGCTATAGTCAAATCTTAGCTCAAATGAGTTGTCTTCTCTGTTGCTCAAGTTTAAGATGAAGAATGACTTTTGAAATTTGATTATGTACTAATTTATTAGCTTAAGCTGTTCACCGACTGCTAATTATTCATTTTCCCTTATCTTCATTTCACTTAGAAGTCATGTGTCACTAATGTTTTAATCTACCTCCCTTGGACCCTTGCTGTAGAGTAAATCTGATTTCCTTACCAGAAATATGCATATTGGCTTGTGCTTTTGCTTTATATCTGCCAATGAGAACCAAAACGTACGTTGTTCTATTTTAAGCGATGGGTCTCCGTTACGGTGGTCCAAAGGGTTTCAAGTAAGAGATTATCTATAGGTTTATTCTCCTCCATATAGACATAAGATGTTGTACAAGAGACAGGTTTGTGAATCTGTCCCTTTTATTAATGAGAATGATGTTAACCTGGAGCAAATCCGGTTGTACTTGTTCTTAAGGACAAAAAACTGTGAAAAGTAGTGGAAGCATTGGTTGGTGAATGAATATTCTATCCATATATGTCAAACATGGTGTTCTTGTTTCAAAAGCCTGCATATCGTCTTTTGAATAAGCTATTTTAATGCAGATGATGTTCCATTTACAAGTCAGTACCTCCCCTAACAGTTATTCCTCCCGTCAAAATATTATAATACTAGGAGGGATAATAGAAGGCAACACCCCTTGTTTGGTGATATTATAATTGAAGCATTCAACTTAAAAATAAGTCAGTAATGCACGGTTTTATTGAAAACTATTTCCCTTGATGTTGTTTGTTGTAAACTTGAAGCTCAAGTGAAGATGTTATATCTCAAGGTTATTTGTCATTGAGTTTTAATTCAATTATTAGGGGAAAAACACCTTCCCATTTAATGTATTAGATGCCACTTCAGTAAATTAACTGTTTTCCTACATGCTTAACTGCTGCAGATGGGAGATTTGGCTAAGGACTTGACGTCTGGAACTGTTGGAGGAGCAGCACAGTTGGTAGTTGGCCACCCTTTTGATACCATCAAGGTTAAGCTTCAAAGCCAGCCAGCTCCACTCCCTGGGCAACCACCCAAGTATGCTGGTGCTATGGATGCAGTCAAGCAAACTATAGCTGCTGAAGGCCCAAGGGGTTTGTTTAAGGGTATGGGGGCGCCGCTGGCCACTGTGGCAGCCTTTAATGCTGTCCTCTTTTCAGTGAGAGGGCAAATGGAGGCATTGTTGAGATCAGAGCCTGGTGCCCCCCTCACAGTTAGCCAGCAGGTCGTTTGTGGGGCTGGGGCTGGAGTTGCTGTTTCATTCTTAGCTTGCCCCACTGAATTGATCAAATGCAGGTCGGCATCATGGCTTTTCCTATTCTATTTTGCTATCAATTTATAGTTATAGTGTCATATGATCTCTTTTTTTTTTTTTTTTTTTTTTGACATTTTCCAGTAAAGTCTTGACATCTTTTGACAACCTGGATGTCTTGAGCGCTAATGGGTTTTTTTAAATAATTTTCCCGTCATTTGGATGGGATAACTAGTAACTCATAAAGCCCTCGAAACTCATATTTATTTCTTGGGTCTTATGGTGCAAGCAGATTGCAAGCCCAGAGTGCATTGGCAGATTCTGGCTCAGTTGGTGTAGCGATGAAGCATGGAGGGCCGATGGATGTAGCCTGGCATGTTCTCCGGTCAGAAGGTGGCGTAAGGGGTCTCTTCAAGGGAATGGTTCCCACCTTGGCACGTGAGGTTCCTGGAAATGCTGTTCTGTTTGGTGTGTATGAAGCACTGAAGCAGTACATGGCAGGAGGGTCGGACACTTCTAAGCTAGGAAGAGGCTCTTTGATGGTTGCTGGAGGCTTGGGTGGAGCTGCATTCTGGTTGTTTGTCTACCCAACAGATGTTGTCAAGAGTGTGATCCAAGTAGATGATTACAAATATCCCAAATACAAGGGCTCCATAAATGCCTTTAGGAGGATATTAGCTTCAGAGGGGGTGAAAGGACTTTACAGAGGCTTCGGCCCTGCAATGGTACGTAGTGTCCCTGCAAATGCAGCATGCTTCTTGGCATACGAAGTGACAAGGTCTAGTTTGGGCTAATCAATTGATGTTGCACTCTGATTCCTTACCAAGTATGGTTAAAAGTTTCCCATTGTTATCATATTTTGCTTTAAGCAAAAGCCATTTTCTGTGTCAATAAATTATGCCTTTGGAACGAAGTATTGGCAATATAGTGGCAATAAATTACCCATTTTTTTTCTTTTATCAACGTACTTATGAATTATGAGATTAAGGGCTAATTTGTTATCTATGAATTAATATTAAATTTTATTAATTTTTTATTATAAAATACGTAGAATTGATAATATTTTGCATTCTTATTAAAAGAATATTTATTAAAATAGTTTCGAGCACGATGTATGGTTTCGTGCATGGTTTCGAGCACGATGGTAGGATCTGGACCTTCGTTTTGCAATCGTACGTTGTCGATGTTCCGGAAAGGAATACAGAGGAAGAAACGCGGCTGTTTGCTGATATCGTCGTCAAGTTGAACTTGCAAAAGCTGGCGTCCGTCGCAGAAGGGTTAGCGCTTGATGATGACGGTAATAAATCACAGATGATATGAAAAAGAACACAAAAAAGAAAAGCGAAAAAACTTGTCTCTTTCTTTTTTCTTTTTTATTTTTGGAATTTTGTCATTATTTTTTTAAAATTTTTCTGATTTTAAGTTTTTAACGTTCTTGGGTTTTTTACATAAATGTTTTCGGTTGAACCAATATTATTGCATTCCGTTTTAAATTTTTTATTTTCTTTTCCATTTTTTGTGGCTTCATTTTTTTTTTTTTGGTTAAACTTTAATAGGCACATTAAATGTTGTGTAAAGTGGGGGATTAAAGGATCAATGGTTAGCTAAGAATCTCTACTTTGAGAGCTTTTTTTCTTTTTTTTGTTTTGCTTTTGTTTTCTCAAATGCTATGAACTAAGATGAAAGCTGTTTTATCAATTATCTTTAAGAATATTTGATATGTCATTAAAATTAACATTTTGAGGTTACAAATTTAAAAGAATTTTATTCGTAATATTTTTTTTAATTAAGTAAATAGTAAGATAAAAAAATTTAAAAATAAATTACAAATTAAAGAAAAAAAGAGCGAAGGATGTCTTATATATGCGTCAGCTCCCTCCATCCAATCGCCTTTTTTTTTTTTTTAGTTTATGCTTGGGACTTTCCATTTCAAAATCTCAAGAATCTAATTTGTGATAATATCTTTCAAAACTATTCACAATATGTAACATTATAACCTATATTTATAACTATATATAGTTTCTATTGTTAATTAAAAATTATGTAATGTTTATTCTTCTGATTTTATTATCAAAAGATCAAAAAAGGTATGATAATATATAATATAATGTCAAGAATGCCCTTTATAATTTTTTGAAGTTGTTAGAAAATGATTAATTTCGAGGGAGATTTAAGTATGCATGTAATATTAATCTCAAAGAATATATGTCAAACCTTTTTTTTTTTTAAAAATATCCAATAACCCCTTGTATTGGAAGGATGGATTGATCTCATAGTAACTCTAAAACATGATTATATGTTGATGGCCATATCTAACTTTAGACGATGATCAAAACTTTGTGATCACAAATGATCACAAACTTGCAGTATTCTCTGTCCAAGTTTTTGCACATTGGGCCATTGCTGTCCATTGCCCTGACCCGAGTTTGGGAGCTTTGGCCCGATTTATGTCCCAAGTGCACCAAGCTCAAAGGGGGAAAATGAATATGGCAATGCTTTCAGTGAGGGAGGTCGTTCATGGTTCATTGCTTCCCTTCTTCACATGGTTCAACAGATTTCTAACAATCCAAGCAAAGCCGTATGGTAGGCACATATTCTTCGATGCTATCAGGACTACAAAGAAAGCTGGTTCAATCTTCATTCTTTATAACAAAAAATGGATCCTCAAGTTACTAGACTCCATTTGGAACACATTTATGTTGAGATGTATTAGGTCCTCAATACTAAACAACACCATTTCAAGCAATTTCTAACTAAACGATGCATCACCCTTGGACGTTGGAACCCTAGTATAAAGTATGATGTTTAAACCACAATTTCACTCTGTATTTTGGTTGTGATCATGATTAACAAAATAACGGATTCAGAATTTTTTTCAAGAGTGTCTACTTATAATATATATATATATATATATATATCATATAATATAATATAACATAATATAAAATTCTGTATATGTTCTCATGTATATCATCAGCTTATCGCATCCTAAATTCTTTTTTGGATAAATCATTCCATGGGTCCACGCTCGTTCTCTGTTTCACCATTTTAAGAAATTTGTTCATTCAATGGAACCGTGTAGGTTTATATATGGTAATTAGGTCAATACATGAGATTTAGAGACACATAAATCAAGCACTTGGAGCAAATTAAGGCTTTATATTTGTTGGTAAACGCTATAAATTTTGCTTTTGCTGAATTGCTATGCAAAAGTAAGTAGTTTGAAATAGTCTTTTGGGTAATCGAAGGCAAGATTTTATTAGAAAATGGTTTACAAATAAGCAATTCAACACCGTTGCAACGAAAAATCAAACATCTAGAGCAAACTTTGAGATAGTCTGACTCTAAAAACATGGGCCTTCATTTTGAATAACTTGAAAAAATAAATAATGAAGAGTTAATGCTTGAATATTTTATTCCCACATGCCACTCAATTGAACAAGAAATTAACTAAAACTAATAAGGATTTAATCCACAACATCACAACTACACAAGAATTTTCAACTAGATTGCCTAACTATATAATTTTTTTATGCCCGTGATCCTACCTCCTTGCAAGTTACAGCTCCTGTCCAGATGTCCAACTGAGTTATGTAATCTTCACTATTTCCTAAGTAAAACTTGTCCAAGAATACAAAAACATTGCAGCTGTTACAAAGCCTAAGCACAAACAACTTGTGAAATGGTATGGACATGACAAAAGAAAATAGAACTTTAAGAAGACCCTTACGCCAGCAGTGTACATTATATTTTCACAATTGAACCTCCATGCGAAGGAGATGATCCTGCTTGAGGAAGGTCCTGGTTCCTCAACAAGCACAGAACTGATGAGAACAACAATGCAATATCTTGAACTATTGATCCCTCCATCTTGGACTTGGGAAGGGAAAGAAACCAGAAGGTGACAATGGGAACACAAGACCAGGGGAAGGCGGAGGGTGAGGCCCTGGACCTAAAATCCCTGATTGACCCATGGGTGAAAAAGCAAAATTGGGAGTCATTGGAGGAAATTGAAACCCAGGAGACAGCCAAGGGTAAGGGGAGCGGGGGGACAACAAATTCATGTAACCAGTAGGTAATGGCAAATGGAACTGAGAAGTTGGTGAGGGTAAATGGGCAGGACCATTCATCCCTGGTGATGGAAGATAAGGCATTTGTGGAACAGGACCATTCATTCCCGGAGAAGGAAGATTAGGCATCGGTGGTACAGGACCATTTACTCCTTTTAGGGAAGGGAGAGCTGATATTTGTGGATTAGGAAGTAAACCAGAAGATGGTGGTGGAGGCTGAGGTTGACCTGTAACGGGGGGGTGTAGTTGAGGTTGAACTTGGTTTCCAACTGGACTTGGATCTATAAGAGAAGTCTGTAGGTATCGTATATAAGCTGAGATAGGAGATTCAGCTGTGTTTGCCCAAACAGCATCTCCGGGTATCATAGGTTGTAACATTGTAGGTGATGGTTGTCCATATTGACCAGGTCTAACAAAGCTATTGTTATAAGAAACAGGAGGGGGAACTGTGGCTGGTGCATGAGCACGGGCAGGGACCGGAACTGGAGGTGGAATATGGGGTCGATTGATTGGCGCCAATGGTGGAGGCCTAATTTTCTGCAACCTCAAACTTTGGGGTTTTGGAGAATTCTGTGGGGGTCTGGGCAAAGGATCTGGTGAAGGCGAACCAGTGAGCTGCTGAACAATGTTCCTGAAATCATTTTTGCTTATATTGTAAACCTGAGGCTGAGGCTGCTGCCTAGCTGCATTATTAGCAAAATTAGGTTGATGCAATGGGCTCTTCTTTATATTCTTTCCAATCTTGTTCACACCGAGATGATCATTATGCCGATTCCTCGAATTATCCATTTCAAAAAACTAAACTCCAAAATGAACCACAACAAACTAATCTCAGTTTTTCCAAACACCCACAAAGTCAAACCATTCAAAAGCTTCAACAGGAAATCCCAGAACCTCAAAATCCAAGCTCATACAGCAGCTAGCAAATATTTCACAACAGCAACCTAAAGCTTTCAAATAGGCTGCAAAAAACCAGTCCACAAACCAGTATTGATTTTCTCTAGATATCTAAAAGGCAGTAGTAACTCAAAATCTTCAAACTTTGTGCTCCAAGCTCATACAACCAATATTCTTCACAGTAATATAACAGAACAAATCAACCTCCACCAAAAACTACCAAAACCAAACTCAAAAACTGATAGACAATAAGAAAAAGAGCAACCTTTTCTTCCAACCCAAAACCCCTAAAGTCTAAATTCTTCAAATTTGTCCCTCAGAACTGCCCAACCTCAGCTTCCTGCATCATATATGTAAAAAATCAAAAACCAACCAACCTACCAAAATTTCCACTCAAAAAGGTAATCCCAGATGACTACAACAAAGATCAAACATTTGAAAAATAATTAGCTCCAAAAAATAAATGCCCAAATCATAAAATTCCATCAATTTTCAAGAACAAGATCAACAAACACAAAAAAACTATCCAGGTAAAAATTAAAAAAAAAACAAGCAATGAAAATAAAAGTGAGTAAAAAAAGAAACAAACGAATGAAAAGTTACAGGATTTGCATTTTTAAGGTTCCCCTGAAGATCCTCTTCGTCTTTCTAGAATGAGAACAACAGAAAAGAAACGGAAAATCGAAGGAAGAAAAAGGAAAGTATACCCTAGCTCTAGCCCGTGGGTCAACTTCATTTTTTGGATAATTTTTCCCCTTAAAATAAAAAAAAAAATCGAGTTTTTCTTTTTCCTGTATTGTGCTGCGGGCCCAAATTTGGGTCCATAAATTAGTGACGACAACATTTCGTGGTAAAAGCAGGAGATTAGCGGCGATGTTTAAATTTCATACTATCTTAACTTTTTAGTTACAGTTTGTAGGGGTGTGGAGGTTTTTCGAACAGCGGATGCTTTAAATTCTTTATTTTGACACCTCACATTGTTTATTTAACTATTTAATGATTTTTTTATTTAAATTTGTTCGAATTTAAATTATAATCATTCAAATTAAAAATCAAGCAATTTGCAATATGTTAACGACTACTATGTGATTTCATAAATAAATACTAAACAATATGTAGCATTAATCCTACAATAATTTTTAAAATGACATAATCATTCATCTTTTGAAGATAAACAATGCTTTTAAAGCACTTAGTAACAAAATCTTTTTAAGATAAAATGAACAATAAATAATATTTCAAGCTTTCATAATGTTTGGGTTATGATTTTCAAAAGTAATTTTATTTTTTGTGAATTAAGAAATAATTATATTTTTTTGTAATATATAATCAAAGGTATTTTCAAGTTTTGTCAAATCCTAATATCATTCTTGAACAATCTTAAAACGTTTTTTCAAATGCACTAACTTAATACATTCAAAATTTACCCTTGAAGCATTTTGTACATGAGGCTTATAACTTATAAACAACAGTGTTATACATGAGGCTTCCGGGAACCAATACATTTATCCAATATTTTATTTATTTATTTTGGTATGATGATCAATTTTGTACATTACTTGAATGCTTTTCTAATATTAATCATGCCATTTGTTTTATGAATGCCCATGGAATTTTTTATGGCAATGTTGAAAATGAGGAGATGAGGCTTTGGAAATGAGGCTACCTAGTTTGAATTTGTAGATTTAAGGATGACTAGAGATGTAATCTTACCAATATTTTCAAACAATACCAAAAAGATAGAAGTCTGTAAGTAAAAGAAAATATTATAAGTGTCTAAATTTGAAATTTTAAACCTACAAAATATTATTATTTTTTAAATAATTATATAAATCAAATGAATTAAAATTTAAATTTAAAATTAGTATTTTTCATAAAACCTAAGTATTCCTTGTTCTTTATTACTTGTTTTTCCTATATATCATCGATAATAATCGTTATGATATATATTTGTTAAATTTTCTTTGAATAGAAACATTGAAAGGGGGATGGCAAACTGGAGCAAAAGTTAGGCAAAATGGCAAGATTGCTTAGACATAGTTTTCCAGGCTTTAAAAGCAGCCGACGTACGTGTGGAGGCTGAACATTCCAAAATGTTCATGGTCACTTTGGAATATAAATAAATATAAATAAAATCATGCAAATTGGTCGCTTAAGACATCTTGGTCTCCACCATTAACAACGCCAAAGTGATAGAAAGTTCTTAATTTCTCTTATGTTCATTGTCGAAATTTCTTAATTTCTCTTATGTTCATTGTCGAAATTTCTTAATTTCCTTTTTCTTTTTTGTCTTGGATGTATAATTATAATACATATAATATATAGGAAAAGAAAAAAAAATATTTAGTAAGATTAGTATTATGGTTTAGATTTCAAATTTAAGATTACATATAGATATAAATATCATTTTTTTTAAATTCGAAATAGATAGATTATTCAAATTTTTAAATCAAGATAAGATATATTGTATGTGATAACTTAAAATAAATGAATGAAAATCGTATATTCAAAATAATCCTAACAAACGATTATCAACCAAATTCGAATAAAAAAATTTTATGTCGAAAAAATTGATCTTTTACCATTTACACCACCCAATTGATGATATATATAACCTATTTGAAACTTAGAATATAGTGTAGGTAGTACTATTTTTTTTTTTTATCGTCAGAAAAACTAATTAATCAGATTAAAACCATAATAATATTATCATCAGAAGAAATGTAGGTTTTATCATTGATTTCAACAGTCACATTCATCATTGGTTTGAATTTTTATGGACTAAAAAGTGTCAAAAACATAGACTTGATTTAGGAATATTGTAAATGGTCTTATTCTTTTTTGACGGGACATTGTAATTAAAATTCAACAAATATGCTAACACATACATAATAAGCTAAGAGCTTACCTAATCATCAGAAAAACATTACACGTACTTACGTTTTTTGCTACAAATTTTCAATCTCCGTCACCATTTAGAAAGCTTCTTCCTTCTTTTGCCCATCTGGTTTAGGAAATACTTTTTTTAACCCCATTTATATCATAAGTAAAATTTTGCCAATATTTAAATCCCAAAAAATGAATAGAAAAGAAAAACCAACAAATATATGGCAATTCGTATTCTATTATAGTAAAAAATATTATATTTATCTCGTATTTTACATAAAAAATATATATCATAATTTGTATTGAATATATAAAATATAACTTTTTAATTTTATTAAAATTTTAAATTAAATTATTTATATTATTTTAATATTGTATCATCTCGTCGATTTCAAATGAATGCAAATGAAACTCATGGGCTTAGCTGAGGTGGAGGCTCTTCTTAGGCTAGCTTTGTCCAACTCCAAGTGAGAGCCTGGAATTTCTTGTGGGGAGCCCATAACGAAAAAAGCATGGGGTGAGAGAGGCTCGAACTCTCGACCTCAGGATTACTCAAGAAAGCTATGAGACCTACGCGCTAGCCAACTGCGCCACCACCCCTTTGTTTGCAAGACAAACAAAGCCAAAACTAGTTCTTGGCGAAAACTTAGATTCTCCTTAAGGTCGGCATCCTGAAAGATACTACTACGAATCTTTGCTGGCTTGAAAGATATTTAAACATGGATAAGCCTAGAGATCGAGTGTTCTTGCCTGCACTTTGGACATGCTATTGAATGTGTGTCCTAACCCTAAACAAGTAATATTAATGGATTCATTGTTGGAAATTCTGATTAATAAACCCTTTTAGCTTATATCAAGGAAATTCATTCAAATAGAAAAAAAGGAAGCTTTAAAATGTTGGCAGGATACCCTTTGAATCATATTATTGTAGAGAAGAGAAATTTTAATGTGTGAAAAATGGAATTTAATTTATTTGAGATTGAATTTTATGGAGTGACATATGTAAATGAAATATCATATTTCAAATGAATATCACAGTCAAATAAGTTGCATTTCTTTGCGAATGGTTTTTTTGACAGGAAATCTCAAATACATCTAAAGATGGCAAGGCTAGCTGTTAGATCACAACTTCTTAATTCCCAAATCTTAATGTTATCACAAAGGACAATCAAATTTAGAATTGGTTTACCTGTCTTTGCGGGAACATTTATCCCAATCCAGAAAAGAAAATAAAGAAAAAAAAATAATCCTAAAATTAATACCAAAAGCTGTTCAATTAACCACTTTTGTTTTTCACCACCTCCAATAGGCCATTAAAACCTCAAAGGAAAACATTTCTTTTCAATCCCTCCATTCCTTTGTCATCTCCTTCTCTTGATCGTATATCAAACAAAGTGACAAAAGGAAATAAAAGCCATGAGTCTCAACTGCTTGACTCGCCAGGTCCTGCGAAGAACAGATTCAAACAATGATAGGGATTGTGGTAAAGAAAAGGAAAGCGGGAAATTTTGTTGTATAAGGATTGATAGAAGTTGGTCAGGGAATATAAGTCCCGCAGCTTACGAGCAAATCAGAAGTGAGACAATGTCCGTGGTTCCTTCAAAGAAGATAAAGAAGAGTCACCGCCGGCTAAATACAATTGATACAACTTATGGCGCTGTGGCGTTTGAAGCTGACGTCGACGGGGAACCAAGGTTGGTGAGGAGCTGTGGAATGAGGAGGGATTGGAGCTTTGAGGATTTGAGAGGAGAGAGGGATAAAAAGATGAGAGTGCGTTGATTAATTAAGAAAGAAGAAACTGAGACTACATGCATGGCTACCAATTGATTTCTTTTTGTTTCTCTGAATCAAACACATTATTTCATCGTCAAATTTAGATTTTTACCCTTTTTTTTTTTGTTTGTTTCTTTTAATTTCATTTGGTTTGGTTGCACATTTCATGTTCCCAACTATACTTAATGTATGCTTTACAAATTTTCTTGCCATGATAGCTTCTCATTTTGTATCGAATTCAATGAATTTCATTGAGAATCAGAAGGCAAATTCATTAGTTTCGACTGTTGGAGTGAAAAGGAGCAAAAGCAAAAAACCATCTGAATTCAGAACCATATGCGTTTAATATTTTCATCCTATATATTTTAGTTTAATGCCTTAGCTAAAAAGAATCATAATCCCATTTTCGAATCATATCTTCCGTTAGAATCCCGTTTATTTTTATTCCAAAAGGAACAAGGGAACTTGTCTCGTACAAAACACTGTGGCTTTCTCAAACATTCACTCAATTCCCTTGAAAGATATTCCATTTCCACAAGGTTTTCTGCGTTTGACCAGCAGAAGCAGAAACTTTCTAGTTTCTAGTCCTATGACTCATCAAATCTGGAAAGTGATAAGCTACAATAGAAATTGGGTATTTGTTCTGAAATTCCTGGAATTGACTATAATAAGTGCTTTAGCAGTTAATGAAGCCCATATTATGGTTCCATTCTTTTAATCTTCTGTCTCTCTTCTGACTGGATGTCTCACCATCATACAATTTATAGAAAAAAAAAAAAAGAAAAGAGATTTATCACTTGGCACTATCACATTGGATTTCTAATCAACCTCATCACTTGGTTAAATCATGTTGATGGAAATCTGTTTTGAAATTTTTGTAAGTTTATTCCTAGTATTGTCTTGAATATATGTTGAAATAAAACTTGTCTCTTTTTCTTCTACCAGGTGTTGCAGTGATAATAGAGGTCTTAAAAAAAAACTAAAGAACTTTGGTAGTGTATTAAAAATTAATAGAGTAGGTGCAGAAGTTTGCTACAACTGCAAGATTTGATCCTTAAGAACTAAATCAGGGGATGGCTTAGCTTTGAAAAAGCTTACAATGGAAAGGTTTGCCTAATTGGGCTTGGACCCTTCTTCTACTTTTAGGCTTTACAGCAAAGCTTGTTTTTGGTTGAGTTCATGATTCCTTCTGTTATTCTTTTCCAGCGTGGGATGAGACGAAAGGTTTGTTAGCACAAAAAAAAAAAACCCACTTGCATCTTCATGAAAAATTTTAATTACCAATGATGTTGGGTACCAGAATCTGCAATTCTGGCATGATGAATTAAGATAATGAATAATTTACCAGAAAAATATATTAACAGCAGAAATATTCTTGATTACAGGCGTATCAACTTCACGGTCCAATACTAACCACTTCAATTTGCTGTTTGGTTCAACAAGCATTGAATATATACAATACAAATCAGAATCAACCTTTATTGATAATTTTTCATTTTTATTAATTTTATGTGAATATTGAAGATGAATAAAGCATCTTTGATGCCGAAGGCCACCATAGTCTTGGTAAATGCCAGATTCCAACGTTGTGGGGAATCGTTTCATTTTATGAACCAAGTGACTTCTAAAAGAATAATAATGGAGAGGTATGTAATTCAATATTGTAAAACACATATGGCCTGATCTGATAGACTTAATAACTTATTACTGATTTTGTTAAAAAAATTTAATCTTTATTTTTGCCAGGAAAATAACACATCAGAAGTTGAATCCGTTCAGCATTTTACTCAACAGATCACATAGACAGGAACAAAATCATAACGAGAGATATGTATTTACGTGACAATCTATTTTGTCAAATAAAATTCTTGTTATCTATCGTTTAGGCTAAAATGTAACGTAAACTTTATCAAAAAGTTTCTATGAATCTAATTGGCCATCAAGTGACTTTAGTTGAAGATAAGTGACAGCCAAACATTACTTGATGCCTCACCGCCACCTTAAACTAAGATTTGGAATTTTGTGGTCTGGTTCATTTTTAAATTGAAGGTCCAAATTTCTAGTTGAAGTTATGCTTTTCATAAATGTCATAAACTATCGCACCAAAATTTTAAATCGTCATATAAAGCAGAGGCTCTTACCATTGTCTCCCAATTCAATGCAAAATTTGGGGAAAGCAATTAATAGTAAAATACTAAAACTAACCCAAGTATATTAAGAAAAATAAAGGATCCATCCTCCAAATATATTGGTCTTTCTGCAACACTGTCAGAGCAGTAAGGGCAGTGGAGAAGGCAGGTTTTCACATGCAATCCTTCAGATGTAAAAGCTCTTTTCCTATCACAAATGTCGGTGCATTTTTGGCATGAAAGCATTATATGGTCGAAAAGATACCTAAAACAGGGAACCAGATCACCCCGGTCCTTGAAATGAAAAATAAAATAAAAGTAGAAAGACATCCCAAAAGCTATTTTCATCAAAAGGGTAGCCAGCACGTCGACGCTTGCAAGGAAAATGCAAGAAACATCACTACCAAGAACAACAAAAGCATTTGAAGGAAGGAACAAAGGATACAAATGAATGAAGTAATAAGAGTTCCTAATGTCCCCTTGTTCACACAACCTCAAAAACTAATGTTGATGTCTGAAACGCCTCAATAAAAAGGTGTAAGCGTATGCTTCATGCCCCAGCAAAACTTTAATAGTACTTAAACAAAGTTAAGCATAGTCCAGGGAAGGAACCATGGAGGAAACACAGTAACAAACCCAGAACTTCATTCAGGTTCAAATTAATAACATGCTATATACATTGAAGACATACTACTACAAGATTTAACACAAAAAGGCTATTTCCAGTTGGCTGCAGCTCAACAAGGTTAATCAGTGTTAAAATTAATAGGAAATCAATCAACCTGCTAACCAGTTAAGCTTCTCCTTGATTCAGATCACCTCTCAAACTATTAACTATACTAAACACTACTTAAGAACAAAATAGAACAATATTTTACAGAGCATGTGCTACCGGGAGCCTTAAAATGTCCCAGAGGCCCTGAAGCCATTTTAAACAATGAAACTCTGGCCCTGTTTATCTCCGATCAAGCTCTATCCCAATTGCTTAGACAGATCAAGCTCCGCTCAATACTCTCTATCTTGCATCTCCAACTTTGGATGCCAGTGCTAGCCTAAGCTGCTCCTGTGTGTAAAACCGGCTCACCATCTTCACAGTGGCTTGCTGCATCATCAATTCATTCACTACTGACACACTAGCGTGATGCACATCGAGGTCTAACTCCTTCAAGGCAGCCATTAACCTTGCTGCTGGATGGTTCTCTTTACTGCATTGGATTCGAATCATTGCATCCCATCCAATGATCTTCACATCAATATCCAAATCTATCAATTTATTGCCAAGGTGGTTCGACATCTTGAGGTTTTGATCAGGTGGTGGTGGTGGTGCAGAACGAGACTCTTTACTTGCCAATTCTTTCTTCATCTCATCCATTTGTTTCTGCAACTCCTCTTTCTCCGAATCTGCATTCTGTAGCTTTGTCCTAAGCTCGTTAATATATGAAATTGCATCACCAAGGAGTGATGCCTTATCCATCTTTGATACATTAGGAACCACGGCTCGCAGGGCATAAAACCTTTGGTTAAGCTTCTCTCTTCTTTGACGCTCTGCTTCAACGTGATTCAGAGGCTCTTCTCTTCCATTAGCCGGTTTTCTCCCTCGTTTCCGAGGCCTCTTTTCAGGCTCCACAACTCTGCTACTATCAGCTTCCTTAACGACAGAAGCTTCAATATCAGAGTGATCCGAATCCCTAGCACCGCCACTTGATTTCACCACATCTGAAGAAGGCACAATTACACCAGAAGTAAACGAAAGCATCCCCTCTTCATTACTCCCTCTCGAAGTAGGCGATCTCTTCTTCTTATTCTCCTCCACCACAAACTGAGAGTTCCTTGAGAACAAATTCCCATTCCCACTTCTCTTACTGTCACCAAAATTCAGTATCTCCCCTGATTCTGGTTTCAACAAATGAGAAGAAGAGTTCCCATTCCTTACACTGCTACTCCCATCAAAGCCATAATTGGAGAAATTCATGCAGAAACTCTGCCCCTGCTGATGATTTCCAGCATGAATAGATCCCGGATTCTCAGTTAAACTACTCGAACTCGGATTGTCACAGAACTGAATCGAGTTCTGAATCTGCTGATTCTGATTACTAGTATTATTGTTGTTGCCGTTGTTATTGCTTTCCTTAAGCTCGACTCCATTATTTGGATCACTAATCCAGAGCGAAGACGGATCATTTTCGCCTTGATCAGCTGTGTTATTACTCATAGACCACGAACCAGCTTCAATTCCATTATTGAAATTAAACAAAACGCGAACATTATTCATCAGATCTGAGCTTTGCATGATAAATTCCATTGACCCCAATTCAACAACCCCATTTGCCAACGGTATACAAACCATCGTTTGCAAACCGAAAACCTGCCCTTGCCTCGCTCTCTCGCACATCGAACTCTCTAACCGGTCCGACCCAGCAACCCAAATCGGACTCGAATTGAAAAGGGCTTGTCCCGGAAGCCCGCTGCCGTTGACGAAAGACTGCGTCATGGATACTAAAAAGAACCACTCAGTATCGGTGACTTCTTCGTCGACGGCATCATCGGTGGTGGCTGTAGAGCCGGAAATCAAAGAGTTAAGTTCTCTAAGCACTTTTTTACGGTGCTGTTGTTCCGCAACTGTAGATGAAGAAGCCTTCAACTTTCCCTTTCCTTTATCTTCTTCGCCTTTGTAATACCCATCGCCCCAGCCGAGTACAGTAGTGCCGGAGCAATCGTACGAGGACTGCCAAAAAATGGCGTAAGTCCAATACTCGCGGGCGCCTTCGATGAGGGCTTGGAGACGCTGTTGAAGGGTTTCTTGATTGAGTAGAGAAACGGAGGGCTGAGATTGGGCGAGAGAGGACTTCGAAAGGTCCGGTCCACCAGCAACAGCAGCTGGTGTGGAAGTGGATGCAGAGGATTGCGGGGGCGGCCAAAAAGCAGAAAAATCAGAGCTCATAAAGGCTTCCATAACCGATGCGTTGTCGTCCGTCCAAAGATTCATCGTCGGCGCTAACCGATAGTCCGTCATTCCATAAGATTTCGCCAGATTTCGTACCCTTTTTTTTTTTGTGGTTTGAGCAGGAAGAGAAAAGGAGAAAGGGTGAGAATGGCGATCAGATTATTTGGGGTGCATTTGGGTTTGCTTTGGGATTTATTTGGAGTGAATTTGAGCCGATTTTTTATTTTTCTTGGGGTGGATGGGGAAATAGGGGAACTGGAGAGTGGATAAAAAAAAGAAGAGGGCGGTTTCTACGAAGGGGCGGGTACGCGGACAGCCGATTAAATCGTAAACGTTCGGCGTGTCAAGCAGCTTATAGGGCCAGGGTTGAAGTACTTAAGTTAGCTCTCTGTTCGCAGCTTCTTGGCTTTGGTTACAGCATGTGCGTGGCACGTGGTTCATTGCATGGATAGGAGCAGGATTAACTCGAGAGAGGTGGGAATTTTGTCAGAATAAAACTCTTTTTTAATAAAAAAATCATAGTTTAAAGATAAAAGAATAATTATAATTGTTTTAATTTAAATTTAAAATTTATTAAATATTATTTTTAAAAAATAATTAAATAAATCAATTAAGTATTAAACCATAAATTTTTCATTTGCCATTTTAAGTTAAGTGGGTGCTTTTTTATTTTTTAAATTATGCTTTAAATAATATTCGAGTAATAAATAAGTTCAATTCCTTTCAATAAGATTAACAATTTTTTATTAATTTACAAATATATCCTTAAATTTTAATAAAAAATAAAATAAATTTCTTACTTTTTTATTAAATATAAATAAAATTATATTTTTATTTATTTATCTGTAATTATGACTATAAACTTTTAAAATCAATTAAAATCCAATTGAAATAACAAAAACTTAACATTTTGTCATTCAGCATTGCTAATAAACACATGACAAGTTATAATTAGAAAATATGTTAAAAACATTATTTCGTATTAATGGCCATAATTTATTCCAAAAGACCAAAACATTAAATATTGTTGATTGAGTTGATGTTTCTTTGTCTTTGTTGGTGGAATAAAATCTCTATAAAAAATTAGAAAATATATTGTTTGGTTAAAAAAGGAAAAACAAGAAGAAGCAGCCGATGTGGTCCAATCACATTACAACGTTATAGTGAATATTTTAACAGCCTGTAACTAAATTAAATCTTCGGCTTCTTCTACTAAAGAGCCGCCGATGTAAAATTCCCAAAATATCGGCGGCAGTTTCCCAATTAATCGCCACTCGCCCACTCCAGTATTTTGAGTTCGCTTAAAGATATTCACTTTCTTTTTTTTTCTTTTAAATTTGGAAATTTTCTACACTAAGCGACAATTCATGGTATGGTAGGGAATAAAGACAGCCTAAAAAATAATAAACAAAAAATGATAATAAAGTAAGAGACGCGTTGGAGTATCGAGAATAAATCCTGACCGTTGATCTATTTCCATTTAATTATAAAAAAATTAATTATTGAGGCACGTTTTGCTTGATGCTAGTGAAATTAGATTTTATTATATTAATATATTTTTTTGTCGGGGCACGTTTGTGAGCCACTGCCCATGTGAAAACACCACGATCAATCGAAGCATATTTTATTGGAACTTTATGGGATTGTTTTTCCAAGCACAAAGTTTCGACTATTTTTAGCAATTACATCCCAAATACTTCAACTTGTTTACAATTAAGTCCTTCGAGTAAGATGCGCATTGTTGAATGCTGATGGAATCTAAATCCTATGGAAGATATAATAATAGTAAGTTGATGGTTAAAATTAATTAATACGAGCTTAATGCCTATTCATTAAAAAAAATGACAACATAGCGGATTAGAATCTTCTCCTTATTAGATTAATGGATGTAAAAATTTATTATCAAGATATTACTTTTTAAATGGTGATTATTTTTTAAAAAAAATTTCAAACTTAAATTTTATTTAATGCATGATTTTAATATGATTAAAATTTATTCTCGTAACATATGATATTGAAACTTCAAGTGCCAATGATGGTCTAAGAATGAGTTTCCAACGCACTAAAGCAATTCACTGGGTGGTCCTTAATCATTACCTCAATTGAGTTAACATTACATGTAAAAGAAGATGTGGGTAAGTCAGTAAAAGTATAAAAATAGGAGGGGAAAAACTAGAATAACATGTAAGCAAAGGGGCATTATTACTAAATCAGTTTTAGTGACTTCCAATGAAAAGTCAAAGGCAATCATTCATGCCACTTAAAAAGAATGAATTGACAAAAGGCATTGCGACTCCTAATTGATTTAATCACCTTTTTTCTAATACCACACATTGCATGTTGCCCAGATTAACACTACCATGACTTCAACTCGACCTTTCCTTTTTTTTTTTATTTTTTCTGCTAATGACTTTATAAGCTCAGATTAATGACCTTAATTTGACTGTTTACTGATCTAATTCATCTCTAACCAATGATAAACTCTTGCACCTATGTATTTGACTCAGCAATGTTGGATACCTGTTTATTCAAGCAATCAGTCCAAATCATTCTTTTCAACAGTTAATTTTTATGAGAATTTATTTTTTTTTTATTGTCATTGAAGTTTTTAAATTTTATAAATGAAATTAATCTAATAATACATATTATTTAAAATATATTTAAAATAAAAAATTAATTAGAAGAATGAGATATGTGATAATTTTATCATAAATGAATTCAAAAGAGGCAGGCATGAGTTACGGTTTCTTCAAAAAAAATTATAATATAGAAACTTAATCCATCTAACATAAACATCGATTTTTTCTTTTCCTTGATTTTTTTTTTTATCTTATACCCGACTTGTCCTTGAATTTCGTTCATAAAATTAAAACAATTACATTGTGCATGTATCCAAAAATTGTGATGTCGTTTTTTTATGGTTAATACAATGAATGAAAGTTAGATAATCATCAAGTGCTTGTCTATAAAACTTTAGTTCAATTAAAAATTTATGATGATGAGATAGAATAATAATCCACTCAAGCAATGCCAATAGACCCATTCTTTTCCAGCCTCTCACCATACTCCCCATTAATTTTTTTTCCCATACTTTATAATCATTGTTGGTAATAAATATAAAATAAATCAAAGAAAATGCCAAAAAATTAATTATTTGGAGTGAAAAATTAAACAATGTTTTTTTATATGTTGGTCCCATAATTTTAATTCTTCTTCAATTACGTACCCAATGTTTGGTTATTCATTTCATGCCCCTATCATTGAATCTTGTTTTGGAGTTTTTTGTTTCTTAACTTCCAAAGTAAGATGGAGCCTACAAGTTTGGCGGAGCTTTCAATGCGTACCATTCCCCCACTTGCACACGACACCCCCACACACAAAAAACAAAGAAAAAGGACTTTTAAAAAAAGCTGTTTTTTAAAAGTGGAAAAAAGGCAATTTGAGTATATATATCTGATAAATAAAGATCGAAAATGAAATAAAGGAAAAAAAAAGATTTGGTCTGGGCAAATTAATAATTCCCACAAGTTTCACATGCCACTTTGCTAAATAATACTATAGTACAACTAGCAATAACTATTATTAATCTTAAAAAAATGAGATTAGGTTTAGTGGATGTAATCGAATCATCTTTGCTCTTCCTTAATTCATGGCTCCACGATTTTTTTAGTCAACACTCCTTGTTATGCTTAATTAAACTTTTTGATTTTATCTTTTAATTTGTTCCTATTCAATCCTCATCTCCCCATCTAAAATTCTAAATTTAAAAAATTATAAACTTACGTGTATCTCTAAAAATTCAAATTATAATCAATTATTTTTTAATACACATTAAAAAATCAATTATCAAACTAAACTAACAACAGATATATAATCGGACAAAACACAAATAACATATCTTTTTGTTATTAAGACAAGTACGGCTTGACTTTTTTCCTACTTAAAAGTAACAGTATTATTTTCATGGTTAAAAAAATTTACAGTTTTTCTTAAATTGAAAAATCACATGAAATTAATTAAAAGAAGCTTAGGGATGGATTATGTCATTTTAATTAGGTCATGCATTTAAGTAGATCTAATTATTTAATATGTAATATAGTGACATGACATGAAAATAATTTATAATTTTAACAAATATCACATATAAATTTAATAAAACTAAAAAATATATTTCATATTTTTGTATCAATACAAATTATCACATATAATTTTCGTATAAAATATAATATGAACACATAAATTATTAATATTTTATATGATACGAATATATAAATTATCAAATCTATATTTAAATAGGTATGATTAAACAAGATAATGATTAATTTATACTTTAATAACAAAAATGTCATGAAAATGGAAATCCTTGCATAATATGAGAGATCCACTTAAGTTGAAACTAAAAAATTTTATATTTTTTAATCATTAATTTAAACATATCCAAAAAATGAGAAAGACAAGTTAAAAAAAATGATTTAATCTCTTCCATTTAATTTATTAAATTAATAATTAGAAAAATATATAAAATTTTTTAGTTTTACACTAATGTAATTATTACATTCTTAAAAATTTTTGAATCAAAATTATTAAATTTAAAAATATTATTTTGATTAATATAAGTCATAAATTTAATTTTAATCCAATAATTTAAAAAAATATAAAAATTATATTAATACAAGTGAATTTCTAATATATATATAATTATATAATGAAAGTAATTCCTCAATTTTTACTGTTTGTTAAGGTTATAATTTAACGACAAATGTCAACTTTTGATTGGCTGTTTATAAGTTTTTATATTATTTTATTTGTAGGTAATAATGGGGTAAAAGGAAGAGAGAAGCTCTAGAAGCTTCTAGAGAATACGAGAAACAATGAAATAAAGAAAATAAAGTTAAAAGAGATTCCTTGAGGGAGATGAATGGGGAAAAAAAGGAAAAGAAAAAAAAGAAATGTGGGAGGGAGGTCAAGCTGAGGCCTTTCCTTTACCATTCACCATTCAGTAAGGATGGATAGCCGAATTCATTGGTAATAACAAAGTAAAGAAAATAGAGAAATTTAGAAAGTGAAAGAGGAAGAAAAGACGAGAGAAAGGAAAGCTAATTTGATTGTCACTAGATTGAACTCCACTCACGCCAGCTAGGTCGAAGAAGTCAGGTATCTCACTGATTGATGTTGAACGAAATTGAGGTGAAAGAACATGGAAGAAGAAAAGGAAAGGAAATTAATTTTTTTGCTCTGATATTTTTTATATTTGGGATCTGAAATTGTTGAAATTTAATTGCTTCATTCACATATTTTAAAAGTCAATGCATTATTGATAATTTATCAACTAGATATAATTTTTTCCCTGTTTTAATTAGAAAATTTGAATTATGGAGATTTTTAATTGTTGAAATGGCTACTACGAAGAAGGTAGTGTTCAGGGTGTTCGGCATATGGGTTTTGTTTGAATCATTAGATTCGACATTACTTTATCAATTGACAATATTAACCGAGGAATGCATCAGAATTTGTTTCTCTTTTCTTTCTTTTTTTTACAAAAATATTAGAATTGATTGTACGTCAAAATAAATATCATTTTTTAGTGTTGGGGTGAACAATTGATCAATTTGGTCTATTTGATTTGAAAAAATCAATAATTGATTTAATCGATTTTTATTTAATAAATAATTAAATCGATTAAAATTTTTTAAATGATCGATCATAACTAAATCAATCAAAATCGATTCGGTTCTGTTAAATGACCGAATTTTTTTATCATTTTTTCCTATCATAAATAATTATTTAATAATAAATTCAATTCAATAAACTCAAACTCAAATATCATTTAAACTATTTCACGAAAAAATTTTAATAATATTTTACAAAAAAAAATAAAAATAAAAATACTTATTTCAGTTTTTTTGTTTTCATTTATTAGAAAATCAATTAATTTAATAAGTTCAGCTATCAATCTTAAAAATAAAAAATCGATCGAATTAATTAATTTAATCAATTTAAAAAATTGATTATAATTAAATTCAAATAATTCAAATCAATTCAACCGAGTCCATTAAGTTTTGATCGGCCTAATTGATTTAAATTTAGTTCTACCCACCCCTATTTAGTGCATGTTACGTGATTTGCAGATGGAATAGCTGGAATATAGAATTTCTTTGCCTATATATCAATGAAGATCTTATCAGGGAAACAGATATTACATCTTTAGCCATTTTTAATTGATCTTATGGTTCATTTGATATTTATTTATACTTGGTATTGATTTATTTTGCCAAGACAATTTATAAATACACATAAACTATCCACATTCTTTTCTAATTAATCTCAAGTTCATTTATCATTTTGCTTTTTATAATGAAAGAAGAAGAAGAAATAACATATTGAAGATGTACGTAATTGAAAATGACGTATCATAAATACACATCCACATAAACAAAAGCTAATTGAAAATGTGTGTTGTAGTTCCATTTATATATATATATATATATATATGTATGTATGTATGCATATATTTACATATACATACACATATATGGTATATATGTATATATAAAGGGTATCTAATTACGGAGTTACAATCAATGATCTATTAGAGCACTGATGTTTACCTTTGTCTTTTGGCTTTATTAATAGTTTAAAAAGTTTTTCAAGTCATTCTAGTAAATGCATATGTTTTATCGTGTCATATAATTTTGATTATCTTCTACATGTTTTATTTTTGTTTCTTTCAGATTTCCAATCAAGTGCATTAACTTGATTGAATGCATTGAGCTGGCTATACTTGTCACATGGTTATGTATTTGTGGGGTTGCCAGACATATCTATCTTCCAAAATTGTATGTGGATTTAAAAAAGCTTTAATTATTTTTAAATAGCTTTGAACTTTGCTATAATCATCATTAATTTTTATATCTAAGACTACACGTATGTATCATAATTTTTTTGAAATAACTCCAATGCCATGGTGCGAGTAAAAATCTAGTGTGTGTGTCTATATATATTAGTGGATTGAGAGAGCGGATAGTGAGGTAATTCAGCCAAACATGATACAATACAAAAAAAAAAAAAAAATGGGACCCTACTCTAATTCCTGTTTGTGAATATTTGTAAAATGAAGAGAAAAATCTATGGTGAGTATTTATACATAAGAAAAGGTTGCCATATTTGAGGTGTGAACTGTTTTATTTTTGCATGTTCCTCAAAATTCTGTGATACCACAAAAATCAACTTTCCTTATCACCACAAAAATGTTCTTCTTCATTAAAGCATGTATTGGGAAACATTGATAAAGTTTATATTTTCAATCAAATCAAGAAATTGAACTAAATCTTGTGATATGAAAAGTTAGTTGATAAAGTTTTTTTTTTTTCGAATCTAAAATTTGATTTAATTAATTTATATAATTATTTTAAAAATATGTTGTTTAACAAATTTGAAATTTAAAATTTAACATTTATAATTACTTTTGTGTCTTAAATTACAATATCTTTTATACAAAGAATATATTTTTTCTCAATCTATGTATAAGATAATTGCTAGTCATATTTTATGCGAAAAAAGTTTGTCTTAAATTATTTGGCTAATTTTTTATTAAAATGATAAATTTAATAAAATTTGATGCAATATTTTAAACAATAAATTAAATAAGAACTAAATCAAGTAAAAGTGATAATTAAAAAAAAAAAGGAAAAGAAGAGAAAAGGAAATGGTGCCACAAATACAATAAAGGCAACAATGAGGGGCCTAGAAAAAAGGCCAAATTTATTTTATTATAAAGTAAATAAAATAGTATGATAGATTATTATATTGTTATATGGAGTAAAAAATTATAATTGGTTGGACGGCAGCTGCACGTGTTTCATAATGGAAACGAAACAACCGTGTCCACGCGTCGGTGGTAACGTGTCAATATAATTGCCTTTAGCCGCCGTGTCTGCCTTTTTGTTAGTGTTACTGAGATCTTCCTCTTTCTTCTCTTCTTCCTTCCACTTTGGCGGCACTACCGCTAACCGTATGGCACAAAATTATTTTTCAAACATGCTGTGCTCAAACTGTTTGGGTTGGATTAAATCGAGTTTCATTTTTTTTAATAATATATTAAGATTTTTAAAATTATAATTTGAATCCGAATAAACTCTTTTAAGTGAATTTTATTTTAATTAAATTTTATTGATTCAGTTAAATTTGAGATATCAATTTTTATTTTTTTTATTTTTAAATATTAATTTAATATAAATTTAATATATTTAAATAAATAATGATATAAAATAATTATTTTTATTTTAAAAATTTTAAAATATATAAAAATAATGAAAATATATAATTTAATTCGATTTAATTTTTAATTTTTTGATATAAAATTTAATTTAAATTTAATATATATATTTAATATCTAAATTTAATCCAAATTAAATCAAATATTATTATTTTGAATTGATTTTTAATTTTCTCAAAAATTTTTCCCATCATTACCTTACTCTATTATTATAGGATATTATTTCCAACGTTTCTTCTTTTTTTCTTTGCTTTTTATAGAAAAAAAAGTTTTATTTTCGTTGAGTTTCGATTTAAGGTAATTATAAAAAGACAAGAAAAAAAGGAGAGGATTAGAAGTAAAGATAGGACGTGTTTCCTAGATTTGTGCTATGAAGTGTGAGTTAGAAAACAGTATAACGAGATCGAAAAAAGAGAAAAATAAGAATTTTGAAAATAGAATTGAATGAAATGATAGTATTTCGGAAATTTTTATTTATAAATAAAAAATAAAAAATCTGTAAGATATAATATTGACGTAGCATATTAGATTGGTTCAAAATATTTAAAATATTTTTGATTATTTACTAACAGCTTCTAAATAAAAAGATAATAATACCCTTTGAATTAATAAATGCTCCCAACAAGCTTCATTTGTTTTTCTCTTTTTAGTTTATTCTTTCCCTTTTCTTAAACCTAGAAAAATAATAAGTAAAATTTATTGTTCCATGTTGTATCCAATATAGAAAAATACTTTTTCTTGAAGTTTGTTTTTTTAATAAATCAAATGTCTTATTTATTGTATCCACTTGACCACAATATTGGAATTATCAGCACTCTTCTAATTATAAAATTCCCAAATTTTTCTAAAAATTATAAAATGTAACCTTATGTTTCTTTTTCATAAAAAAAAAATCTAAATTTTTCGAGCAAATAAGCATATGATTACGATCAAGTTAAATCTAAAATTCATTTGAGAACCTGATTGCATGGTTCTCATTGCACCAAAAGGCAAGTTTAATGATTGAACTCCAAATGAAGCCTAAATTGAATATGATAGGATGATGAGAAAAAAATAAAATAAAATAAAATGATATTGAGAAGATTGTGGTTAACACAAATTTCAGCTCAATTATAGCTATCTAATATAGAGTAATTATCAATCTAATATAGAGTAAATCATCATGTATGTATGTATGTAAATATAATACTCCTAGCTAGTGGCTTCTTCATGACTTTATCATCACATGTTCCATTTCACCAACATGATATTGGACGTTTTTTAGCCAACTTGCTTATCAAATTGTGTGTAATGTCACTATGTATGCATTAATGTGACATGCACCCATATATATGGCGATGACAGGTGAATATATTGTATAGAATAACATTTGGGTGGTCCTATCTCTTTGAAGAGTGTGGAACATAAAACAGAACTAAGTGTCACGAGCCGAGATTTAACTTTTAGACTTGTACGATTTCAAGACTCGGGCATATATAATAATAATAATAATAATAATAATTTAGTTAATATAAAAAATAAAAATAAAAAGTGATAATTGATAAAAAAAGAGAAAAAAATTAGGATGACAGTGGTGCCTTACACGCCACCACTGCCACCCACCCTGTCACCACCATCCTCAATCCCATCGGAGCCCCTACACCTCACTTGCCCTAATTGCTCGAAACCATCAACCTTACCCTACCATCACACCCATACCTCGCCAGACGTATGCTCCATTGGCTACCACCATTTTCAGCTCTATAAAGCCCCCAACGTTTCCCCTTTCAACCTCTCTCAGACACCCCATCTCGAAAATTTTCGGACAGATCTTCGAAACCTCCAGATCAGCACCCTTTCGTTTTGAGCTCAAACACCAAGCCAAACCTATCCCTTCAATAATCCCAAATAGAACCCACACCAACCACAAAAAAAAACTAAAAGATAAACACATTCCTTCCCGCAAGGAGGAACCCAGCGTCGAGTTACCTGCAAAAGCAAAAAAAAAAAAGATAAAAAAGTTTAAGCCTCGATCTACAATGATCGGGGTTGTTTCTGGCAAAACGAACATTAGATCTGAAAAGAGGGCATTAAGGTGAACGTTTGAAAGTATTTTTGGTATTTTTTGACAATCGATGGCTACCGTTAGCGACTGTCGGCGGTGACCCAAGCGACGGTCAGCACGACGGTCTGGCGTCGAATTCTGGCAGAAGCCAGAGAGGATTTTTTTTGGGCGAGAAATCTTTTTTTTTTTTTGAGAAAATGGTGAAGTGAATTGAAAAAAAAACTGACTTTTAGAGAAAACATAAGAGCAAAACGACATCGTTTTGAGCATAGGATCAAAACGACGTCATTTCAAACATAAGAGAATCTGCACGTGGATCGAACTTGACCCGAGATCTACGTAAACCGACCCACAAACCTCCATCAGTCACCCTCCAGCCGGTTTGGACGAACCTCAATGAATCGATCCAACTAAACTGGATCGAACCGCTCTTCAACCTGCTCAATCGAATCGCACGCCAAACCGAACCATTTTCGATCTAACCGAACCGCCGTTGATTGGACCGTTGACCGATCTTATTCAGGTAAAAAAATTTTTTTTGATTTTTTTATATATTATTATTTTTGTTATTTTGAGTATATTTTATATTTATTACGATAAATTTTTAAATTTGTTAGGATAAATATTTAATTATTTTAATAATAATAAAAATAAAAACAAGTAAGATAACAATTAAAAATATATATTAAAAATGCTTTAAAAAATAATTAAAAAAATAAATTTTTTTATTTTTCCTGCCTAGATGTTGGAGGGAATAAAACATATTCTTAAAAATAATTTCGCCTAGATGTTGAAAAATTATTATTAACAAATTTTCATAAAAAAAAAAATATAAGAAATTTTTAATTAATTTTCAAAAATCACTAAAATCAAACTTACTTTGAAAATTCGCCTAGATGTTAGAAATTTTTAGAGATGTTCACTTTTTCTTAACAAAACGAAATTTTAAACGCTAATTCTTAAATTTCAAAACCCTAAAACCTCATAACCTTTAAATCCAAACCCCAAAACCCAAAATCCCTAAAATTCAAACCCTTAAATCAAAACCCTAAACTTCAAATTTTAAAACCAAAACTCTAAAATCTCCAAACTCTAAAATCAAAATCCTAAACCTTCCATACCTTAAAATCCAAGCCTTAAGACCCTCTAAACCTTAAAACCAAATCCTAAAATCCTCAAAACTAAACACAAAATCCTAAAATCCGAATCTTCAAAATCTTGAAACCCTAACCTTTAAAACCTCTACTCAAGCCCTTACTCAAAACATTCTGACAATTTTAAGGACACGTGTGAAAATCTCATTTGAAGTAATTTGTTCTTGAATGTCACCTAGATGATGGGGTGTTTAGGAAACTTTACTTTGTTAAGTTTTTTCACACAAGTTTTTAATTTGATTAATAATAAGATTAATAAATAAAAAGTATAATAGTAAATTGGATTCTTAAATATAAATAGTCGCACCTAAGTTCTGCCTAGATGTTGAAAAGTCAGAGTGGTCCATTATACTTAAGAACTCAACTTTTAAATTGCATTTCTTTTTACATGACATTCATTAGCATACATACGTTAGTGTGTTATCATCGATAATTATTTGTATTATTCTCTTTTTAATTTACTATTTGATAATAAAATATTTTATAATAAAAAAGAATAATACATTTTTTTAAAAATTTGTGATATTATAAAATAAAATAAAAATAACATTCCGAAGACAATAATTTTTTGTACTTTGCTTAGATATTAGAGAGTCATTAACAATTATCTTCTATAAAGACTGATATTTCATTTTAAGGATTATCATGTTAAATTTTAAGCGAAAAAAGTTATTTTAAATTTTACCTAGATGTTGGAGAATTTTAAAATAATTCTTTAACTTTAAGATTTTCTTAATATTCCTAAGTAAAAAGCTTTAGCAAAATTTTATTTTTTCAAATGAAGATAATTAGTGTTAAATTTTAAATTGAAACCATTTTTATCCAACATCGAAAATAACTCATAATTAAATGGTACCAATTTTATGGGCATTATGGGGATGCTAATCATTTTCCACATGTAATTGACTCTCGGACCAAATCTGATTTTTCGTGGATCAAAATTTATCTTTTTGATAAATTTTAAACTCGCTTTTATAGTTTTATTAAAAAGATAAACTTTTGGGTGGTCAATCACACTCTAACAATGATTGATGACGACTCTCTCATTTATTTCAATTTTAAAACTCCTTTACGTTTGACGATCCGAAAACCATTATGACAAACATGCACCCATATATATGGCGATGATCAGTGAATATATTATATAGAATAATATTTGGGTAGTCTTATCTCTTTGAAGAGTGTGGAACATAAAACAGAACTAAGTGTCACGAGTCGAGATTCAAGTTTCAGACTTACGCCACTTTAAGACCCGGACGTACACTTATTCAACGTCTTAGATCAGCCTACTTGTTACGGTTCACATCCTTATGAGATATTATCCGCCTTGACCCCTATGACCTTACGATTTTGTCCCACAAAAGGGATCTCACAATAAGGGAAATGTGTGAATTTTTATATTCTATGACAAACTCTAGTACACAGTCGATGTGAGATTCAAGACTTTTCCTTAAGTTCATGACATCCTCTCTCACTCCAATAAAGACCTATCGTCTTCGGTGGCACATCGCTAGTACTTCTAAACTTGGCTCTGATATCACTTGTCACGGGTCGAAACTCAACCTTTAGACTCAAGCGATTTCAAGACCTGGATATGCACTCATTCGATATCCCAGATTAGCTTATCTGTCACGGTTCACACTTTTATAAGGTATTATCTGTTCTGACCTTTTTTGATCTCATAATTTTATTCCATAAAAAATGTCTCATAATAAAAAGAATATTAAATCATTATATTCTATGACTAACTTTAGTATATAGTCGATATAAAATTTATGACTCTTTGGATTCGGGACATAAGAACCTAGCTAACTACCGCAAAATTTTCAACTTTATTTTAGTTAATAATTATCTGAAAAAAAGTTGTGCAGTAAGATATATTGTTTTGTCCTACTACTACAATGGTCATTTTCAAATGGATAATAATTGAAAATTTCGAGATACTGCTTTATTTCAAAATATGCAAGACAAATTTTGTTAACAAAAAAGAGGACCTAGTCTAAAAATATATAAGAGAAATGATCGTAAATATTAAGATTTTAATTATAAATTTATTAAATATTATATTTTAATATAAATTAATTTTTTAATTTATTATATGTATGATAAATTTAACTATTATATTTTAGAATTAAGTGAAAGCGAAGTTACAAAATGAAATGGTGATTGAAATAGCTAATGAAATAAAGTCTAAGGCTTTTCTCTTCAAACTTACTCCATCTAACTATCACCAAATTAATTATAAGGCTTATTATTTACTGTACTTTATATATTTCTTCTACTGTTGACAATATGGTGAAGTTACTTATTAAATCCTAACGCCAACCATAATAGGAAAATGGCAACTTTAGCTACTTAGGCAAGCTTTATAGTACTAGTTCATTGTATGAAGACCAACACAAACCAAATAATCTTTGCAAGTTCATCAAAGTTTGATAATTAAAGTACTACTTTTTCCTCTTCCTTATCTTATTTTCTTCGTCTTTACTATACGTAAACTAATAATGATTTCATAAATTGAGATCAAATTTTCTATGTATAACAAAATAACATCAAACCTATATGCAGGCATATCTAATAAATAATAACTAGAATCAAATTTCAAAATAATACTGACAAAATTGCATAAAAAATCCATTGTTTAAGTCACACAAATGTAGGCTGGCTGACTTTGTTTTTCGTCTTTAACTTGTCTAGTTTACACGCTTAGTTCAATTTTCAGAATAAGAATATGATGAGATTACAAGATATTTAATAGCATGCAAGAGAAGTTTTTGACCCCATGCAGTAGTTGTTGAAAAAGAGCATTAATACACCTAATCTATAGAAGAAGGTAATCGAAGAGATAATGGTCAACCAATTATCCTGGCGGAAAGATGATCGTAGGTAATGCCACAAGTAGCACGTGAATGATTTGTTTGATACACGCCAAACCCAAAGACAATACTCGAAGACCGACTTGGTCAAAAAAGTGAAGCGGGGAGGTGAACAAAATCACACACTTCCAAACAAACATTTAGTGTTTATATTGGAGGTGTTAACGTGAAAGCAAAGTGTGTGAAGCAGCAGTGTTCATGTAGATTTTATTATCTGGGAAGTAAAGACAAAGTGTACGTGATCCATGCTGACATGCACACACATGCACGTCGGCCACTTAATTATCTCTACCATTATCTTCATCTTCAAGAGCTAGCAATGATCAATGCCTGCTCCTGATACGGTTAGGCGCACGGTTCAAGCTTTTTCTAGTCATGGATTTTGTGTTTAATCTGCAATACCTACCTCATATCGGATGAACAATTGCGGATGAGATGGTTGTATAGTGAAAATCATGTTTACCAGCCATGCATATACTTGAGGTTCGAACTAGCTAATGAATTTCTATCTTACCGCCTTTAGCACTTGAGTTAAGCTTAAATGACAAGGTTAGTGAATGATATGGTGTAAACCTTATGATATAATCATGAATAAATTACTAGTAATGTGTTAAAATTGGAAAATTAATTAAATATAGTATAAACCTTTTTAATTTTTAAAACTTGCGCAACACAAACATGCTCTAATAAAAACAACCCAATCTTTCTTTTTTTTTGATATAGCAACAACCAAATCTTTTTTCTAATATTCATTGCACTTTATACAGAAGGGTCAGCATCTTTGCATCTATTCATCAATCACAAAAGCCAAAGGGTGGATAAAAATTAGCTTCTTTTCCCAACTCCTTTCAAAACCTACTGACAGTGACTGATCAAATGCACCCCCTCTGATTCATGAAAATTATGTTTGTTGCATTTTAAAAACGTGCAGCCTGCAGCTTGTAACAAGAAAGTTCTAAGCCATTTGCTTCAGTAATTTGTCGATATAAATGTTGTATTTATGGGGTCACACAGTTAAAATTTGCTTCTCAGATATTTTAAGGCCACCGCTCTAGGGTTTTTATATTCCACAGCAATCATTTGCTGGAATACGAAACGTTTATTAGAAGAACTAATCTGTGAAGGAAATTCATTCATTCTACTTCTGCTTTTAACCAAAGTGATTGGTTTGACATTAATAGATACAAAACACATAATTTTTTTAACATATAGTTGGAAGGACAGTCCAACATTGTTGATAGAAAATTACATCTGAAAAACCAACTTCCTTATTGTCATCTTGTTTTTTTCCTTAATACCTATGGTCCTCTTCAAGAACTCTGTACTACAGTAATGAAATTATTTTCCTTCTGATCTGCCTGATTAAAGCGATTTGGATGATTAATTCATGCACCTTCTAAGAGTTCTTCATATATACATAATTTTCAGTTCAAAATAAGACTTGAACATGGAGTTTTTTTGCTTGATCTTTATCGAATTTATTTAGAGGAAAAGGCAAAAATATTCTGATCAATATGTTACACTTTAATGCATACTTTATCCTTCCTTTCCTTTTTCTTTGTTTTTGGCTGGACATATGCTTGCCAGCTATAAACATAATAATATGTATTATTTAATTTAAATTCATTTTTTATACCAAACAAAAACTAAGCAGAGATTGGTTAGGACACGTT
This sequence comes from Durio zibethinus, assembly GCF_047325235.1. Lineage (NCBI taxonomy): Eukaryota > Viridiplantae > Streptophyta > Magnoliopsida > Malvales > Malvaceae > Durio > Durio zibethinus. Next base: position 1,675,802 of record NC_143170.1, on the reverse strand, counting down.
CTTTAATAAGTTCAGTAGTCGTAATAATTAAATGCATGCATATATACCTAATATTTGAATCCGTCGAGGTTGTCTGGTGCATGAAATACAATGATTTCTTACTTTGAAACTTTTTAGGATGTATGTCCCAACTCCTGTAGCTTCATGATGTCTTTTTAATGTTAAGTTGCCCTCTATAGAAGTGGCTTAATTTTATCCTTTTATAATGTAATGTGATGGAATGCAATTTGATTTTATCATTATTAAAGATAATCTAATTGACCCCTAACTATATTCCTTTTGTTTTTACATGAGAGTTTGTCATGGTTTAGTTTTGTTGATTTTAATTTTCATTACTTTTGTTTATAAGGATTACAAATGGTAACTCACAAAAATAAAAATCCAAGGAATGGGAAAACAACCCAAATTTGAGGGGAAGAGCCCCTTAGCTTTCTTTGCTAACTCCTAACCAATCTGTTGCCTTGATAGTTTCCTTCTCTTCAGATTAAATTTAAAAATTTAAAATATGAAACAATGAAACGACATATATAAGATATAAATAGTAAATATATAGATGGTACATTTTGAAAAATGTAACAATAATTATATATATGAATTTAATAAAATAAAAAATATATATTTTATATTTTTATATTTATACAAAATGTAACATATAATTTTTATACAAAACTAGATATAAATACATAAATTTTAATATATTATACAATATAAATATACAAATCATCTGACATACTCTGATTCAAACAACTAAATAAAAAATCTAAAAGGTGGGATGGCATAATTAGCCCACAAGGCAATAATCTGGATAAGCGAGATCAAGCTTTGGACAGTCCATTTCTATCAACTTTTGCCAACTTGAAAGTCTATCCTAGTTTGCCTTTTTAGTCCCTAATGGTTTTAATTTGGGCCTTCACCACCAGATATGGGCTTAGTAATTCAGCCTAAAAAAAATATTGTTTGCGTGCCTCTTACTTTGGGTTGCCCAAAACAAAAAAAATATAGTAGAAATCGGTTGGGGTTGAGCCATCAAAACAAATTGAGGTGGACGAGCTGTGTTATTTATGTACCTAGTTAAGCTTTTAACATCTAAAGATCCAACCGGTGGTTGGTTATAACCGCCACTTTGCCACCATCATCACCACTCACCAAACTCCACAGAGGAAATGAAGCTCCCCCCTCCCTCCCCTTCTCGCCACCTCCATTTAAGGGTATTTATGTCATTTCAAAAACCCACTCGAACCCAAGGCTACAATCGTCATTTCAAATCCGAATGCTCCTCTTCCCTTCTTTTTTCTTTCATTTTTTTTTTAAACATTCATGAGTTAAAAACCAAATCTTATTTCGTAATTTGCTTATATTTCAATCTCCCATTCCAAACCCTGAGGAGGTGTTCGGTATCGATCCCACACCTCTTCAGAACAAAGCTAAGAAAAAAAAAACACATTTTCTTTTTAAAATTCAAAAAAAAGAAGAAAAAGAAAAACATCGATGGCGTCGTCCGATAGCCTGACCGACAAGAACGTTGTTTTCAGAAAGCTGAAAGCAAAATCAGATAACAAGGTCTTTCTTTTTTAATTTTAATAATTTTTTAATACATGTTTTTAGATCTGGAAATTTTGTTACTGGCTCTTCGATTTTGATTAGTTTTTATTGTTTCTTTTATTTTGTAGATGTGTTTCGATTGTAGTGCGAAGAATCCGACATGGGCATCAGTGACATATGGGATCTTTCTCTGCATCGATTGCTCCGCCGTTCATCGGAGTCTCGGTGTCCACATCAGCTTTGTCAGGTATTATTAATTTTTAATGCGTTTCCGTTTTATTTTGTGTATCCAAAATCTCAATTATGATTGAAAAAATTGGAAATTTTGTGAGATCATATAGGGGAAGCAAAAGGCTTTGTTTGCGCTTTTGATTCATTTTTTTCATAATTTTGAAAAGATAGGCTGTTCCTATGTTAGTTTTTGTTCTTCCTTTGATATAATTTTGAAAAATGCTTAGAAATGTTCCTTTTCTAGGGTTTTGACTTTTGATACGGGAAACCCTTTTTGTAGAGATTAGTCTGCTATCATATGTAATCTGCCTGTGAAATTTTGTGGTAAACAATGTAGCATGCACATTACTTACCTGTGTTCAATTTTCTGGCTATTACATATTAGGTTTGTTGGTGCTCACGTTTTGGCAAATTTGAAGGTACAAAATCACTTAACCACTTTCTCAAGAGTGCCCTCCTTAATGGCCAAAAAAGCAAGAGTCTTTTAGATATTTCGTGTTTATTGTGAAACATGCTAATTAGTGAGTACTTAAGAGTCTTGTGATGTCAAATTGTCAATACCATCATACCATGTCCCCAGCTGCTGCTTATATCCTTAAGTATTTGTGTTTCACTCTTCTTGTTATGAAAAAAAGTATAATTTTATGCAGGTCTACAAATTTAGACTCGTGGTCTCCTGAACAATTGAGAATGATGGTCTATGGAGGAAACAACCGTGCACAAGTTTTCTTTAGGCAGCATGGATGGACTGATGGAGGCAAAATTGAGGCCAAATATACTTCAAGAGCTGCTGATTTATATAGGCAAATACTATCAAAAGAAGTCGCTAAAAGTATGGCAGAAGAGACAGGCTTGCCTTCATCCCCTGTTGCTTCTCAGTCATCTCAAGCATCTAATGGACTTCTTGATAGCAAGACTGATGAAGCTCCTAAAAAAAGTTCTCTAGGCAGGCTAGAGAAATCAGATGTTTCTGCTGCGACAAAAGCTTCTCATACATTTGTTACCAGCTCTGTCAAAAAGCCTCTTGGTGCAAAGAGAACTGGGAAAATTGGGGGGCTTGGTGCCCGAAAGCTTACTAATAAGGTATTAATTGCGGACCTTTGTGAGCAATGCAATTACAGTGGAATGATCATAAGGATATCTTGATTAAAGTAATTACTTATTTTGGGAGTTGTTTTAAATGCCTTTCCTCTTGACAACATAGTTCTCTTTATTGCAGCCAAGTGAAAATCTCTATGACCAGAAGCCTGAAGAACCAGTTGATCCTGTTGCTTCCTCAACTAATAACACTACACCCATTGGCTCATCTTTTCCATCTCGTTTTGAGTATGTAGAAAATGTTCAATCTACTAAGTTGAATTCTGATGGCCCACAAGTGCTTAGCCATGTTGCTCCACCAAAGTCATCAAGCTTCTTTGCTGAATTTGGAATGGACAGTGGTTTTCAGAAGAAATCAAGTTCAAATTCCTCAAAAGTGCAAGTGAGTAATATTTCCTCTCTCGATGACCAAGAACTTAACATATTTTGTGTATAGATGGCTGATTAGTTTGATGGAATTGTCTCCTTTTGGTTTTAGAACATCTTGCTCTACTTTATGATTCTTCATATCACTCAAGGTTAATTGCAAAACCTGTACAGCTATAGACGTTTTCAACTGCTTAGGCTTTTAGCTAAAGTGAAGTTGCATATTTCCTTGAAAATCAAATTTCAAGACATAGCATTTAAATTTGCAAGCTGTGTTTATGGTCTCTTTATTCTAACATAATATTACGAGATACTTGAATCTACTTAGATGTGTAACTTGTACCTTCCAAATTGATGGACTTTAAATGGAAAATGTTCCCATATTGGACATGTCCTTGTAATGTAATGTATGAGAATTTGATGGGAGGGAAGTTTTGTATGATTATCTTTAACTTTTATAATTGCCCCCTGTAAGAGGTTAATCTTAGTTATTATTTCTGCTTGTATCTGCTCCTGCCTTTTTCATTTTGTTTCTTATTGCTTGATTTTAACCTCAGATTCAGGAAACTGATGAAGCTAGGAAAAAGTTCACAAATGCGAAATCTATTTCCTCAGCCCAATATTTTGCTGATCAGACCAGAGCAGCAGACAATGATGCTAAAGTTACTTTGCAGAAATTCTCAGTATGTGCAGTAGCTATTCCTTTGTTGAAAGATATCATCATTTTTAAGGCTTAAAAGACTATCCATCTATTAGTAATTTCTAGTACCATTTTATCATATCTTTTTCCTTTCTTAGTTTTCTGGTTGACGGTATGCTGTAAACAAAGTAGATTCTTAGAAGAACGGTAATCATAAACTTTTTTTAGCATCACTTATTTATGGTAAGGTAGCAAAAGAAAACATTAATTTTTGGAATCTGCTATCTTTCTTTAATCATCTTTAACTAAGATCTTTAGGCATAATTAGAAATAGTTAGTAATCCATTTTTCAGTTCAAGGGCTGTGAGAGCAGTAATAAGTGGAAATTGATAATATGAAATGTGGTTTTCTGAGATTAATAGCAATCTTGTTTTTTTTCAGGGTTCAACAGCCATCTCCAGCGCTGATCTATTTGGTCATAGTGCAGATAATTCTCTTGACCTCGCTGCTAGTGACCTAATCAACCGACTCTCTTTCCAGGTCTGCTTTCTAAATTGCATCTTTTATCCATCACCTGAGTTTTTATTAGTGCATATGATATTTAGAAAATTATCTTATCCTGTTTTTTTCATTGTTTTCTTATCTTGTTAACTTGATTTTTTTAAAATAAAAAATGTAACTTTCGGGCACAGCAGGATATCTCTAACCTTAAGAACATTGCGGGAGAGACGGGAAAGAAACTCAGCTCCTTGGCATCCACTCTTTTTACCGATCTCCAGGACAGAATCCCGTAATGTAGTGTTTTGGCCTTGAAAAAAATATATTATGAGTTTGTTACGTCACAATCCAATGTCCATTTTAGTGAATGTAAGGCGATCTCATCATAAAATTCTTTCACAGGGCAAATAATATTTTAAAAGCATCCAGGTTTATGACAGGCCGGTTTTCTTAGCACAGGTGCTGTTTTAGGATTTGATAATTTGTACTATTATTAGTCTTGTCTTCATTTAGCAAATCGAATGCTGTGTATTAAGAGAGGTAGGACTTGAAACAGTCAACTATGTTGGTGTTTAAATTCTGTCCTTGCGGAACTGTATAATTCAGAAATTTTGATAATTTAGAGGACAATGTAAGGGCAAGAGTGTTGAATTTTCCATCTTTTATATTCATCTCTCGGTGTTTAATTGTAAATTAGAAAATCTTGATGTATTCTAAATTCTTCAATCTGATTATCTTGTCGAACGGTACTGACATTTCAGTTTGGTTTTGGTAAAAAAATTGTTAATTTAATGGTTGAGCCAGGAAATAACACGTAGGAACCATTAAATTGGTTGTTAAAGCTTCTCTTCTCTGTTCTTCCTCTTCTGTGGTTTTTCCATGGTAATGGCCTAATAAGGAAACCCTCCTCTGAATGCCTGCGTCCACCGAAAGGGAGAGTTCGGCTGCAAAGAGGTAAGCAGTGAAAAACAATTACTTACTATTTTAATCACAGGAGGAAGACAAATGGGTTTTTGGGGTTGAATTTGGATTTCGCAAGCCCAAGAAAAAGGGCTTTGAAGCCCAAACTTTTTTTCCATTTCCTGTTTGGATTGGAAGCTCAAGACATTAATGGACTTAAAAGGAAAGCCCGAAAAGGTTTTTCTGGCCCGAAAAGCTTAAAAGAGATTTTTTTGTTTTTAACCAAACAAACAAAAAAAAACCCTAGAAAAAGGAGGGTTTGACCGAAACCGGTAGCCAAACAGTACTATTTAGTTTTCTCTTTACAATCTACAGTAGGCAGCATCGCAGTCAATGGATGAAATATCTCTCTCTCTCGAAAAAGCCAAATAAATGGCGGCTTAGTTTTCCCTCCCAATTCAAAATCTTCCCTTAAAAAAAGGTTTTGCAAACAACCCATTTTTTCAATTTCCCTCCGCTGAATTCCCTCTTCGATTTTTTTTTCTCAAATCAAAATTTCTTAATCCAACAAGATTGAGGATTCCTAAACAATTTCCCTTTGGAGATTTATATATTTCAATCTCCTCATTACTATTCTTTTTCTTCTTTCAAAGCTCACAGCAAAGTTCTACTATCTTTCAATGGAGACCCAAACGTATTTCTCCAAAACCCTAACGATAGATCATCCATCTACTTCAGAATCTTTTGTTTCTCAAGAGAATCTTGTTGGGTTCTCCCAAGTTTCGCCTTTAATGGCTGATTCTTTATCTGGGTCTTCATCAGTTTCCCCAATGATCGTAGGAGAAACCGTAGCCAATCCTCGTTTGTCTGAGGCATCATCAACTGATGATTTGTCTTCGTTAACTTCTCCGACGCCTTCGCCTTCTACTGAATCTGAGCCGTCACAACCTATGGGATGTGATCAGTTATATGGTCTCAGAGAAAACGAATTCACAACCCCTGGATCTTGGTATTCTACATGGAACCCATGGTGGTCGAGGCCCTTGTCTCCTCCTAAAGAAGCTTCAAGAACTGAAGATGAACCAACCGGGGTGGTATGTTCTTTTCTTAATCCATATGTATATTTTTTTGGTTGAATTGCAATTGAATAATTCAATTATTGTGTATTGGTTTTTAGGGTGCAGGGCTGGAAAATTTGGGTAACACATGTTTTATCAATGCTGTGTTGCAATGTTTCACTCATACTGTTCCGTTTGTTTTGGGTCTTCGATCTTTGAATCATCATGAGAAGCGTTGTGATCGTAAGACTCTTGCTTTAACGTCTGTTTCTTTATTTCCTTTGGAGGGTCTAGCTAATTTTGTTTTGTTGGAATTATCAGGTCGTATTGAGAGTTTTTGTTTACTTTGTGCTCTTCATGATCACATTGAGCTTTCGTTGAAGTCGTCAGGAGGAGTCGTTTCGCCTTCCAAAATCTTTGACAATTTGAACTGTATCTTATCATTAGGTTGATTAATTTATAATTAAGTTGGTTATGTTTTACTGTTTTAGGTGCTGATAAAAGTTAATAGGTTCTGTTCCAGCATTGAACTTTTAGTATATGCAACACTATATAGTTTGGCTTTTTTTTTTTCTTTAATTGTTATAATTTGATGAAATTGCCATGTTTGCTATCAATTTGCTCGGAAAGGTGCATTTGAAGTATAGAGAGGCGGCTTGAAAAATAAGAAAAAAGTGAAGCGTGTTCTTAATTGTGATTCTTGACTATGAAATCCAGATATCTCATCTTGTTTCCAGAGATATGAACAGGAAGATGCTCATGAGTTCCTGCAATGCTTGTTAGATAGGCTTGAAAGCTGTTGCTTAGACTCAAAGACCAAGAATGATTTGTCCTCTCTAGATGATTGCCTGGTCAAGAAGGTTTTTGGTGGTCGTCTTGTTAGTAGAGTATGAATGATGCAACTTGATCTCGTTTAGTCATTCATTACGCTCCAAAGTTAGAATGTGGTCCTTTATTGACTATACCTTACTTTGATGGTTTCAGCTATGTTGTTGCAATTGTGGTCACATTTCTAACACTTATGAGCCTTTGAATGACCTGAGTTTGGAGATTGAAAATGTGGACTCCCTTCCAAGTGCCTTGGAGTCTTTCACCAAGGTGGAAAGGATTGAGGATCTGGAGGCAAAGTTTAGGTGTGGGAATTGTAAAGAAGAGGTGTCGGTAGAAAAACAATTTATGCTGGACCAGGCTCCTTCAGTTGCAACATTCCACTTGAAGAGATTTAAGACTGAAGGGACTTTTGTCGAGAAGATTGACAAGCATGTGATGTTCCCACTAGAGTTGGATTTGCAGCCTTACACTATTGTCAATGAGAGAAGTAATGTGAGTAGGCGCCTTTTTTGACAACATCTATAAGTTTCTCTTGACAAATGTAATAATGATACTTGTATGTTTAATATTTTTAGTGGTGGGCTTTTATGGTTTATTGGACTAGTGAGCATTGGACAAGATAAAATTGATGTTTGATTAGTTACACTACTTGCTTTTAGTTTATCTTTGGGTACAAAATTGCTATGTTTGTCTCATTTCTTCTCCTTCTGCAATAGGAGGAACTCAAGTATCAACTATATGCAGTTGTGAAGCATTCTGGATTCAGACCTACTTCTGGACATTATGTTTGCTATATTCGGTCCTCCCCAGATACGTGGCATGAGTTGAATGATTCAAGGGTAATGATTGACAGGGTTGTTCCATGTATAACTTACATTTCTAATTTTTCTAAGGAATAAATATGCAATAGATGCTATGGTTGTGAACTATTTACAAGATATATTTCTAGTTAAGCATTTCTTGATTAACATATCCTTACTAAGCAAGAAATAAGTGATTTGATTCACTGAAATTGTAAAATCTTACTCTGAAGGGTCAAATTAAAATGTCATATAGATTATAGATTTGAAGAATTCCAACTTATTTATGTGATTACATGCTAATATTTTGATGGAGCTTGAATATTAGCGCATAATTGTCATATTTTATCTTTTGTAGGTTACTAGTGTTGAAGAAGAAGATGTGCTTTCTCAGGAAGCCTACATTTTGTTCTATGCTAGGCAGGGTATACCTTGGTTTTCAACGGCAATAAAATTGCAAAAGCCTTGTGCAGACCCTGGTATTTCTGATTCTTCACCAAAGTCTGTTCTAGATAACATAGAATGTGCCTCCAATCCCGAGGTAGAAAATAGTGCTGATTGTGGTGCCAATGAATCTAAAGATGTTGCTGCTGAGGGGATTTCTGGAGCACCTGCTAATGAATCAAAATTTCAAGTATCAAAGTCCATTAACTCCGGAGATGGCAATCCCATGACTGATGCTTCAATACCACCAGCATCAAGAAATTGTTCTAATGAATTTGATAGAAATATATCTACTGTGTCTCATCTTGGGGAAAACAACTTCAATCAAAGTATTGATGAAGTTGCAAATGATAGTAGTTTCCCTCGGATGCCATCCAGTTATCATTGTCCGGATGAGTGTGAGAGAGACTCTTCAGGTAAAGGAATTCATTCATATTAAGTTATTTAATATGATTTTCTTAGGATAAGATGACTAGATGATTTACTTTTTCAGGATGTGGTCCGCATGGTTGTTTGAAAGAAGAGAAGCAAGGCATTCATCGAAGAGAAATCAACAGGCCTGCCGTGGATCAAGGAAGAATTGAAGCAGTGAGATATGCCAAAAGGATGCCTACTGTACGAGGTGCAAAATTTATGGCTTTGTTGGGTCCACAAACTGCGGGTAAAATGAAGAAAAGAACAGGATCATCTCCTTGCAAAAGAGTCAGCCCTCGCCGCAGACACAACCATAATCTTATGCGCCCGGTTCCTGTCTCACGCTGAACACTTTATCAGCCCTTTTGGTTAAATCCAATTGGTGGGTTCTTGACTATCACATAACAAATACATGGCATATATGAAGTTCACCATATCCTTTTTGCTATCTATTGTAATGGGTAGAAGGCTGATGTTGCGCTGTTTTATATTTAGGTCTGGTCAGGGAAAATGTTAAGTTTAGGATTTTGTTTGGGAAGTAAATATTATGGGTTTCATAAGGTAAATTTTGTTTACGATACAGTAATAACTATCGAGTCTAAGATTGTGACTGGTTCGATTCTTGCGTTGAAATTACAACAATGCTAAATTTAAAGTTGCTTAGATAAGTTAACTGGGGGTTTCAGCAAGATATTTCATTAGGTTGGCACTACTTCACTGGCACGTTGCAAAACTATGGATAATTTTCCTGCTGTTTTAGATCCCTTCACTCTTTCAATCGATAAATTCTAGACTAGAATACAAACCGTGGACAAATCTTGGCCTTGCTCAAAGAATCATGTTGGAATTTTCGTTATGGTAGAAAAACAACCTAGTTCGTGTCAAAAAGTACTAAGGTAAGCTCCTTGTTTCTATCCAAATTTTTTATCTTTTCACTCAGACAATCATAGGAAAAGTACTATAAAAGGATGGGGCTTTTAACACAAATCCTTCCTCTCGATCTTTTCTTTGAAGCATTGGTAGTAGCAAAATTAGAACTCTTCGGGAATTAACATATAGCAGATACGGTTCTCTTTATCAGATTCAGAGGAAAACGTAATTATCCATGTCGCTGCCAAGGTTTATGGGAAAGAACGGCTCAAAACTGGCAAATGATCTTAGTTCACCAGGCTCAGCTAATGTTCCTAAACATGTTGTGATAGTTATGGATGGCCTAAAGGAATTCACCACAGAGCTGCTAGAATGGGTGCTTGAAAAAATTATAGCACCCGGTCACATAGACATAGTCACCCTCCTTGGTTTCATGCCATGGTTGAATATTCCTTGTAAGTAATTTTCTGCTCCAGTTATGTAAGAATTTTTGGGCAGGGATAAGAAATTAAGGTAATACATGTCACTTGTTCTGTCTGCAGTGTCTTCGAAGACCTGGCAAGATGTTTGGACTCTTGAATTTGAGCATCTGCCTCTCACAAAAGAGAAAAACGAGTGGAAGAATGATGCCAAATATCTAAAGCTCCAAGCAGTGCTTAATCTTTGCAAAAATTATGGGGTATTGAATTTGAATTCTCTGGCTCCTGTCTATTTATCAATATGGTGGCTTTAAAATAACTGCTTTCAAACATTTTACCCGCAGGTGGTGCCACAGAAAGAAATTGTAATGGGGTATCCCCTACCATCGCTCGTTGTCGAAAGAATCATAAGTCTTCGCGCAACATGGGTTGTTTTTGACAGGTAATATTGGAGACACAACCGTGTTTGATTTGTTTTTCGCTAGTTATTTTATTTTATTTTTGTTTTGATCCTTATAAGATTATGCAGTAACCGGGATCTGAGAAAGAACAGGAAATTCTTTGCTGAAAAAATACCCTGCAATATGGTAATGATAAATCAGGAAGGGGAAATGGATATGATCAAAGGGTGTCCCATAATTGATAATGGAAAGCGCACTCCTAGTGAATCCCCAGCCTCATTGGTGCCTAATCCACTGGTGATATATTCTGAACCTTTGAAACGAATCCTGGAGGAGCAAGAGCTAGAGATAGACGATGATGATTAGTTCTTTCTTTAGCTACTGCTACTGATCATATGACGATTGTAAGCTATTGAAAATAGAACCCTCAGTGCATGAGGTGAGAAAGTAGCATTACTATGGGTAGGATTTAAATATAACAAGGCTATGGCCGGCCTATCAACTATGGCTTTGTTTTCTCACCTGATGGCCACTCCCTCAAACTATCATTGAGTTAAAAAAAAAAGAAATTGGCGTTCGTGTGCGTACGTCTAAAATGCACAGGTCCCTAAAATGCGTTAAAAAGATGGAAAGAGATTTAGATGTCCGATTTGAAACATCCAATGAAAGCAGAAGCTTATTAGCATTTTTCTTACTGCCATCAAAAACCAAAACTAAACTTTCACGTTCAATGTGGGACATCTCCCCACATGACTTGCCTTTAACATCATAAAAAAAAAAAAAGGGAAGATGATATGGGGTTGCCTCACACAACTCGCTTTGAATTCATGAACACCTCATATATATTAGATTTTTAAGGAGTCGACAACTACCCTAACTTATTCGAATATGTTCATGCATATATTGTGGGAATGATAAAAGATATAGAAAAAATCATAGGAAGTTTTTCATTTGTTGAGTAAGGGATGGTAAGGGGAGAGGAAGAAATGATTAGTGGGGTAGAAAAAGGCGATAGTTGTACTCTTTTTTTCTCTTGGAGTCCTGGAAAATGAACTGTTTTACTTTGAGATCGATCGTTGATGGATCGGAAGGTACAATCTACGAAGTAATCGAGAGATCACGGATGCATCTGTGGTTGTGCAAAAAGGCATGTTGTCATGTACTCCTTGCTTGTACATTTGATTGTACCCTGACAAATATCCTCTCCATTACATTGGTTTATATGTAACCACGCTTGCTTGCTTTGCTTCCATCCCAACTTCACAAAATCTGTGTTGTCAACAGTACTAAACTCCTCAGTACGCAGCTTGTCTCCAAAGCCATGTCAGCATTTGTCTGGGTTCATTTGTCTGTTTCTCAAAAGCAATTGCTGCCACTATCGCAATTTAGATTACATGATGCTGTCAAAACTCCTTTTTTTTTTTTTTTTCCAGTTTTCTGGCCTTGGGTTGACTAATATCCATGACCTGATCCTCCACGTGTCACAAACCCAAGAATCAAGATTCTCTCGACACCTAACTTTCCAAATTCCCCTTGCTTCTCCACTGCGCCATCTTTCCTGCTTGGCTCGGGCGCCTGGAGACTTTCAAAATAAAAAACTATAAATATAACGGATCATTTTCTACAGATGATAGATAACCGATTCGAAAGAACATTTTTTTTTATCGACAACTTTGAAGCGTGTATATTAAACTTGCATGCTTTGGTGGCCTATTAACCGCCCAAAATAAATGCAGGGCAGCAAAGGGTAATATAACATTTGGTTTTGACTTTTGATCACGACATTGATCATCACAATAAGATTCAAGGAAAACATATATATATATATTTCAAAAGATCAGAAAGGAAAAAGACCATACAGACAATGTAGTAAATAGTGTGCTTTCATTTAATAAAGGGACCACAATATTGCTTAATATAAAGAAAAAAAATCAGAGGGATGCTTTAAAGTGTGTGGCCAGAAGATTTAACAGTTTGTCTGCTCGTTTCAGGATCTTTTATTGTCAATAAACAACCGAGGAAAACCAACTCTTGATCCACCTGCACAAGCACAAGGGGACAAAAGGGATCGATTCAGGTTAGAGGTCAGCTTTTGGCCTCTTTCGATAGCTCTTTGGGTTTTTGTTTATGCCCCTTTTTCAAGTGTCTTTTGGATTTCGGATTGCATTTGCTAAAGCTCTACATTGCTGGTTTTGGAGTTCAAACTATGGTTTAAATCCAATAGTAGATTCTGAACTCAAACATTCACAGCATCAAGGTTTGTGAAAGGTCCCACAAGAAAAACAAAGTATGTGAGTGGTTTCTGAAAATGTATAGTGTCTTTCTTCACAGGCATGTCTGGTGAGAAATCATGTTACGTCCCAGCTTTTGTTGTAGAATGGTACACACTGCTTTTGGGTGTAATTAATTCCATTTTGAAGGTTAATTTTTGTTTTTGGAGAAAATTTAGTAGAAAAATATTTTGTTCTAATTGAAGAACTGTTTCAATGAGATGACTTTATTTTTTTAATAAATTTAAAAATTTTCTAAACTTATTACCTATATTAATTATTGTAATTAAAAACTGACAGTACATAAAAGGACATAGCTTAAATTCTGAATGAAAGTATCTAATAGCTAGTAGGGAATTTTGCAAGAATGTTTTTGTTGTAAAAAGTTGGATAAAATCAAATTAATCAAACATTATAAAATGAATGGAGATGCCTTTCTAAGAGATCTAACATCAACCTAGTGAAAATAGATTATATTAATATAATACATTGGGTCCAATTAAGTTACTTCTTCTTTTTTTCCAATTTATAATATATTTTTCTATACATTATCAACGAAAATTTTAAATTTTATAAATAAAATTAAAACATTATCCTGTATTTTTTATTTGTCATATTAATTTATTATTTATTTTAGATATATCATAATAAAGTTCACTATTTGTTATAATAATCTTTTAATCTCATTAGTAAAATAAACTTCACTTTTAATATATTGAGATAAAATAAAGTTTACAACGCCCTGGGTGTAAAATGTTATCGCAAATGAATCTTGTAGTTACCTCAAATAGTAGATTTAAATATTTATGTATTCGAATAATATAAAATGTTAAATTTTATGTATTTAGTTTTATATAAAAATTAAGTATTATAATTTGTGTTAATATAAAAATATAAAATATATTTTTTAAATTTTGTTAAATTTATATTTAATTATTATTAAAATTTTAAATCATATCATTTTTATATTTTAATTTTATATCATATTTTAAATTATCAGAATTACCACATCAAACAAAAATTATATCATATTTAAGGAATGAGGCACAAATTCTTTAGTGTTGTAGGGTAATAAATAAGATGGTTTATTACTTAGTTATTGTGCCATAATTTCAAGATAAATGGCATAATTTTGCACCATTAAAATCAAGTAATTAAAAATTTTTTAATTTAAGTTTTTTGTGTTATTATTGAACCACACTCCTTTGCCCATATCAATTGCAAGATTCAGAATGTGACAAAAAAATCAAATGCAAATTCTCAACTCTCTAACACCGAAAAAATTGTTATGAGAAATTTAAATAAATTGCAATAATACATTAACAATAATGTATTAAACACAAAAGAATTAAATTCCTTGGTCTGACCTTTAGCATTAGTTACAAAAAGTTTTAAAACATAGTCATATTTTGTTCCTTCCTATTGTTAATTTTTGACATTTACTTACTTACAATACAAATGATAAAGACAGAAAAAAAAAAAAAAAAAAAACAAAAAAAAGAGAGTTAAAGATATCAACCTCTGTACAAAGGAGAGTTTTCTTGGAAAGCCAATTTGGAAATCCTAGTTGGCCTGAAAACCTTCATCGGACTCGGGAAATACCAGCCCTTCCCTCTACTAGACGGGGATGATTTCAAATCTCCGTTGCTGGAATGTGATGTCATTGCCACAGACATTGACTTCTTCATCATCATCCTCCGTTCACCATCCGCCGCTATTCTCTCTTTCTCAATTTCTCTTTGATGATCTTCACTCTCGTATCGCTTACTCCTATTACTAGCTCTAAACATCGACCAAAAAGACGGCGTCTTGCTCTTATTACTCGCCAAAAATCCATTCCTTTCGCTTAAACTCTCCGGTTTCGATTGGAGAAAAGGAATCGCGAGGGATCTGGATCGTCGGAAGGCCGGCTCGCTTTCGATGAGATTGGAAACTCGACCGAGAGCGCCGACACCTGAGTTGTCCCCAGCAACCGTATTTGAGAAGCTAAAGAAGGAGAATGAGGAGGAAGATGAGGTAGCGCTACACGCGCAAGGACGCGCGTGGGCACAGTTGGGGCAAAGAGAAGCTAGTTTGTCTCGGAGGCAAACCGGACAGACTCCACTACGGCGTCGTTTGGAAGGATGCTTTGAACATTTCCAGACCTCTTCTTCATCGACGTAAAACACCATTTTTCCAGTGAAGGTATAACCTTTTTTATATTGCCACTTTCTTGAGAAAGCTTTTCCACTTTCCTGCACTAACTATTTGGTTCCCTTGCTCTTTTGCCGTAATATATTTGTGGCGTTCGTGAGGGTGGGGTTTTTATAAGGAAAGGTTTTGATTGGAGCAGATGAATGAACCATGGTTACTTCTATATCAGTTAGGATTTTAACCGTAGTTAGTTTCTAATTTTTCTTTTTTTTTTTTTTCCGAGCTTTTGTTGTTAGTAGGCGTCGATTTGTAAATTATTGTAGTCTGACGTGAGAAAGATAAAAAAAATAAAAAATTAATTTAAAATTATAATATTTGAATTAATTGATCATTTTTATTCGAATTAAAAAATAAAAAACTAAATTAAATCATATATTTTTATTAATTTTTTATATATTTAAAATTTTTACAAAAGTAAAATAATTATTTTATATTTAAATATATTAAAATTTATATTAAAATAATTAACAAAAAAAAATAATGAATTAAATAAAATCAATTTAATTTTAATTTGAATCAAAATTTAAAATTTTATATATTATCTAAAAAATTTAATTTAATTCAAAATTATCATCTTTAATAGGCCCTACAAAATATAAGCTAGCTGCCTAGCTTGTGGACTCGTGGCGTATCGCGTGTTTGATAACTTTATTTTTTCTTTTGGTTTTAAGGGGGAGTAGAATCTTACAATAAGAGAGAAGGGGAGGTTGTAGTCAAACTTTATTTTTTTACCATTAAATCCAAAAATTAAAGATATTTTATAATCTTATTACCGTATACGTATGCAATTAAGGAATCGTTAGTTTATAAGCTCATAGTTGTAGGATTTGAGTAGTAGAGTAGGGTTGGTCTCAATTTGAATCATCCACTTTTATAGCCCTTCTCTTCTCGAGATAACTAGTACAGATATGTACATGCTGGATATGATATTTCAAGCGATTCATAACTATTTCTTTTCTTTTCAATAGAGTTTGATGATGTAATTGTAATTTTTTTTAAAAATTTTTTTATAGATCCACTTCTCACAACACATAAACTTAAATAAAATGTAAATTTTGAAAACGTATAAAGCAAACCAAAGAAACCGTCGACATTTCTTGTGGAAAGAATAAATGAGTAAAAGCCCATGCGAACCTAATCTATCTTTTAGGGATCCAAATTTTCTGCCACGAACCCGTTATGCTGTTATGCTACTTTTAAAAATTGGCAAAACTAAACATGGCTTCGTGTTGCCCAATTCTTTCAACTCATTTTTTTTTTTTTTGCAACTTTAGGGTTTTGAATTTTGATCCCATAGACAAACATAGGAAGGTCCTTCCACATCGTGGCTCCGATAAGCCTTAGAGAGGCAATTGTTTCGATCTACAGGCAGATTAATCAACTTTATCATATATTTATGTATCGTTGTGAGTTGTTTGATCATTGCCATAAGGTCAACTTAGAAAATTGAAAAAGTCTCTGCAGTTATTTGTTGTTAATAATAGTCATAGAACAAGTTGAATGTAATCGCATGTTCGGGATACTCTCTCTTTCTTTCATGCGACTTCAAGCACAGGGCCTTGGTCTTTGGGTGTCCAATACGTTGCTACCACGTGGAGATAAAAAATGGTCCGAACAATTCAGATTGCAACTCGGCTTTGATTTATTAGGGGAAAAAATAAGTTTAACCATGGTCTGGGCTAGATCCAGCCATATCTTTTCTTGGGCCAAGTGCATTTAGGAAATGGGTCCATAATTGAACTCATTCCCTGGACAATTATTATATGGTGGCCCATGGTCTTATCGAATCAAGCAATCGAAACTCTATAAGGTGAACAAAAGCAATTTTTAATTTTACAATTTGACAGGAAACATATTTCTTTTATACATTACCCTAAATCTTGAATAGTTGTTGCAAAATGACATAATAATTAAAGAAAGTTCAGGTTTCATTAGTGATTCAATTATTATTATTATTATTTTGTAAATTTTGCTAATGGGTTACGCATTTGGTTAACTGCTTATATCTAATGGGTTAAAGACCGTTAAGAAAGGCTTCCAGTCTCCTCTTAGCAGCATGTGAAATGCAAGTTACTTTCATAAAAATTTGAAATCAAGGACTCTTTTAGTGAAATATATATAATATTTTTTGGAGATTTAGGCTACCTTCATTACTTCTGTTTTCATGTTCTGTTCTTCTATGAATGTAACCCAAATATGTTGGCAGGAAATTGTTTTGAGAGGACTAGAGAGATTCTGCTAGCGCCCCCAAACAAATCATCTTCAGGAAAAGCAGGTTTCACTAGCTGAGCTGGAATGATGGTGGATACAGGATTCTAATAATGGGGAATGGCAAATGGATATTGAAATTGGGCCAGAATGAAGGAATGAAAGGCACAGCTATCCAAAATAATTGGGTTGTCTTTAGATCAACTAAACAGTGAGGGGGCATAGCAATATTGACCCTTCAATTTAGATTCTTTACAATTCAGGTAGATTTTGATTGATTTGTTATCTTTAATATATTCCATCAACAACTTAATTACCGATTACTCAAACCAAGTTAACTCAGTGATCATCCACTTCAAGTACCCTTTCCCGTTTCTAATCAGATATTGCCGCACTAGCTTTTCAAAGCAATGATCCAAAGGCATCAAAATCCTCAAGAGTCCAATAATGCACATACACTATATATATAAAATACTACATTAAATGAATAGTTGCCGTGTGATTGGATTCATTCTTGCTGTCGCTATCAGATTCCTGTGAGAACTTCGGCAAACCAAACTAAAGTCACCAAAAGGGGATGGATGGAATTCATATAGCTACTCATCATCATTCCATTGTTCGTGTATCATGCTCATGCTTTGTCATGATAACAACTACTTAAAAAGTATGCAAACCCTAATGTGTAAAGGACTAGTGTCGTTCACACATTTTGAAAGACCTGGCCTCACCTTTTTCTTCTCTAAGTTCTTTCTTTCTAATGGGTTAGGTTCTTCTTGCTTTCCTTCCTATCCAATTCACAATGAGCTTTCTCATGTAATTTTAATTTCTTTCATGGTTTTTTGCGTTATTTATGGGATATATAGCTTTTAGGCACATATTAATTATTGACAACAAGAATGCCTAGCTTCTTTTCTTTATAGTAGTATAAATAAATCCTTCCACTCTTTTTTTTTTCTTTATGACTATATCCATAAATTAATCCTCAATCCTTAGTGAAAACAAGATCCAAATACCTGAAAGACAAGAGCATTTGGATTCTTTATCATCTAAGCTAATTGAAACTTTAATGAAAACAAAGTAAAATTCCCTACAAAAATTAGTTTATTTGGTAAAATCTCAAATGTATCAAACCAATGTGAAAAAAAAAAATCCTTAAAATTACTCAAAAAGAAAAATAAGCTTTCGCATGCAAAACTTAAGAATATCTTAACCGTATTAAAAAATTGGGCAAGCAATAGCATCATATGTATGATGGGTAGGTGGATGAATTTAATATTAATCAATTCATAGTGAATGAAGTTAAAGAGTACACTAAAGTAAAAAGCAAATTAAGCAATATAGTACATTCTTTCAAGTATTATTATAGTCAATCATTTCTTAAGACTTTCATTACTCGGATCTTCACTAGAAACTCCACCTTTTTTTTTTCTTTTGCTTTTAGTGATTCATTTGTTTATGCATAATATATATGCTAAGTACATATATAAAAGAAAAAATGTTTGTGGGAAATCCCTAAGAAATTTGCTTTCCTAAAAAGCAATGCAGCACCAGAAATATTCTCTATGTTTGTCGGCCTTTCTTGGCTTCACATTTTGGAGGTCTCCTAATTAGACAAAAATGTACTAGAAAACATAATTATTATTATTCCTATTTCATTGTTCAAAATAAAAAAAAAAAGTAAAATTATTTAATTACACTTTGAACACTCCTTACTTGAAAAAAGAATTCCAAAAATTCAGATCAAATAATTATTCATAAATCATGAAATAAATCAAGCATATATAGAACTTAAGTTAATTTTAAAATGCTTTAAATATTACTCAATTGATTTTATTAAAAAACGAAGTGAAAAATAAATATCTCCCACATTTGCCCTATATATATCATAGGGCAGTGAGATTAGATTCATGAAATTTAGTTTAATTTAGCTAATATGCAGGCAGTTCTGACAAAGAAAGATGGCAAAGGACAGAAAGATTGGAACAATTTGGTTGGTTCTGAATTTTCTTGGCAATGAAAATCATGCCACCTTTTTTGCAACTTGCTGGAAACCCAGTTACCCCACTTTAAGTATGTTTCTTTTCTTTCCTTGTTATTTTCTCTCTTTTTCTTTCAACAAAAATTAAAGAATTTTCTCTTTTCAATCAAGAATCAATTACTAAAATTAATCAACCATTATCGTCGACAATCACATCTTTTTTTTTTTTTTTCATATCATTTTCATTAGATTATAAATCTATTAGCCGCCTTTTTGACACTTAAAATTAAGAAAAAGGAAGGAGTATATTAAAGAAATTGTAATTAATTAAGCACTTGAAAAATGATCATATTTATTGAGTATTGAGTTCACACTAAAACGAGACGAATAAACATAAAAAAAAAATTACATAAAATGAAGTCAATAAAAAATTTGATGAAAAGAATTATACATGAAATTACAACAAGGAAACATGTAATTTGTAACTAGATAATAAAATTTATAAAATTCTATTTGTCTAGAAAATTTCTAGAAAGTGATCCATAATTTCAATTAGGAAAATTATTTTTAAAGCACTAATAGATTGAACAAATTGATGATAATGCGCTTATAGCCTTCCACATTTCAAGAATAGAAAAGGGGTTAATTTCTTTTTTTTTTTTTTCTCTTAGAAAGGCTTCAGGTATATAATTTCATGCAATGTCCCTCCATAAATTATTATTGAAGTGTTGTAAAGATATTTTTGGGCCAAATTTCAGTCACTTATCCAAACCAGTAAAGCGAAAACCAATAGTAACAAGAAACAATCAACTCTTCCAAGGTTGAAATTAGTTTGGGCAACTACAAATAAGAAGACAAGGTCAAAGCTAGGCAAAAAAAAAAATTGTCTAGACGTTATGACATGGCGCAATTTACTTGGCCACAACTCAAATTTACACTATTTGGGATGTGTCTAGGCCGGCCATAAACTCAAAGCCGCAAAAATGGACCCCCCAACAAAAAGACAAACAAAGGGGTTGTGGATCCCACATTAGAATTGCAATAGCATAAGTGGGTCCCATATTGGGATGGGGACCTTGCCAAGTTGCCAAGGACTCCAAGCACCAAAAACACGATGTGAAAAACGACGTGGCATGAAACAGCAGCAAAACGCGTGCCGTAACCATGGGTTCAAACCTTGTGCCTTTTCACTTCTCTAGAACAAGCCATCCCTGGTCAAATTCAACCCATGTGTGAATATTTCCTCTTTTAATCAACTTTTTTTCTTCTTTTATATTTTTAATGATTAAAATGGGTTTTTGGTGATAAAGTTTTGATGGTAATTTAATTGTTTAATCAAAGTGCCAAAAGATCCCAAAGGGAATGAGAGGTTTTTTTTTCCTCATAATATTATTTTCTTTTGCTTTTTTCAGCTATTTTATTTATTTTTTTTGTGTGAAGAATATAATGCTTTCAAATTTCATTGAACAAAAATATGAAGTCAGATGACAATTGGTTTTGCTGTTTACAAGAATGGCAATAATTGATGTTAGGTTTGTCATTATTTTTGGGTCAAATTGGTTACAAATGTATGTCGTAATAGTTATAGGATCATTAGATATAAAGAATTTTAAAATAATAAAAAAAAATCATCACTAATTTTTTTAAAGATTTGATTAATCACCAAAAAATTTATTTTTTTAATAAAATTATAAAAATAAATTTAAAATTTATCAAAAAAATAAATTTTGATATACGAATATCAAATTTGATTTGAGAATTAGTTACGTGTAAAAAAGACTAGTACTCTT
This sequence comes from Durio zibethinus, assembly GCF_047325235.1. NCBI lineage: Eukaryota > Viridiplantae > Streptophyta > Magnoliopsida > Malvales > Malvaceae > Durio > Durio zibethinus. The sequence continues at coordinate 1,654,851 of NC_143170.1, read as the reverse complement.
ACAGTACCCATAAATCGATATCAATTAATTATACTTTATTTTCGGTATTGGATAAAATGATTTTTATTTAAAATTTAATAATAAATTTTTTTATTTTTAAAAAAATTAATTATATTAAAATTCTCCAATATTTAAGAGAACTTTAAAAATAACTTTTTTGGCTGATATTTATTACGATATTCCTTAGAAATTAAAATAGCATCTTTTGCATAAGATAATTGTTGGTAACTTTTCAACATTTAAACAGAGTGCTAAGAATTATTTTTTTTGAGATGTTATTTTTATTTTATTTTTTATCTTTAAATGAAACATTTTTTTTATATGGAAATACCAATGATGGCATTATTAGATAACAAACGATAACTGAAGTCATAAATATGCGAATTAAGTGTAATCAATAATAAATAGATGCATTAATAGATGTTATGCATAATGATGAAATATAATTTTAAAATTGAATTCTTAAATATAATGAGATTACATTGATTTTTTAATATCTAAGCAGAGTTTTTATGCGACTATTTATATTTAACATATCATTTTATACATTTTTATTTATTAGTTTTAACCCTATTGTTAAAGCAAATTAAGGATTTGCATAAAAATTTTAATGAAATAAAGCTTTTTAAATACCCTATCGTCTAGGTGACATTTGAAAACAAATTATTTCAAGTGAAATTTGCACACATATCTTTAAGATTTTGAAATGATTTTTGTTAAAAACTAGGTTGAGGTTTTAAAGTTTAAATGATTTTTCAGTGATCGTTAGGAGTTGTTTATTAAATTTAAGATTTAAGTTAAATTTAAAGTTTTGGTCAATTTTTCAAGATTTAAGATCTCGTTTTAGGGTTTTGAGATTTTGGAGTTTTGAATTTTAAGGTTTTTGTTTGAGTTTTAAGGGTTTGGTCATAGGGTTTAAAGGATTTTAGAGCTTGAATTTTAGGGTTTTAAAGATTTTGAGATTGAAGGTTTAAGGTTTCAAAATTTAAGGTTTGGAGGGTTTAGGGTTTCGAATTTAGGATTTGGGGTTTAGAGTTTTAGTTTTAGGGTTTGTAGGGTTTAAGGTTTAAAAAAAATGTAAATATTTTTAAAAATCTCTAATATTTAGGTAAAATTTTTAAACAAGTTTGATTTTTATAATTTTTAAAAATTAATTTAAATTTTTTGTGTATTTTTATTTTTTATAAAAAAACTTATTATTATTAGTACTTGCTTTTATTCTTTATTAGTAAATAATTCCCCAACTGTAAACGAAACTATTTATTATTATTATTATATTATTATTTAAAAATAATTTTTATTCCCTTCATCCTTTATTAGTCTATTTTATAATCATTTTATATACTATTATTATTATTATTATTTATTAATTAATTAATTTTTTATTTAACACTTTGGTTATTATTCTTTTAAAAAGAATATATATATATATATATATATTTATATACACACATATTAAAAAGATTCAAAATTTTTGAAATCATTTTTTCATTATTCTTGTTATTATCATTAGTTTTTATTCTTTTGTTATATTATTTAATAAGGTTTGTTTTAAATTTTTTTACAAAAATTATAAAAATTTTAGCTTTATTACTCTTTATTTATTTATTATTATTATTATAAAACAACAAATATTTATTTAAAAAAATTTAAAAGTATTAAACATGCATAAGTAACAATAATAAAACTAAAATAATATAAAAAATTCAACAAAAAAAAAAGAACTAGACTATTGATGCTGGTTTAGTTCGTTCGGTCGAATGGTTCAACTAGATTGGTCAAAGATTAATGGATGTTGGGTAGTTGAGTCGGGTACATGAATCTCGAGTCAGGTTAGGATTGATGGACGAATCTTTCTAAGACTCAAAACGACGTTGTTTTGTTTTCTCTTAAATAATGTCATTTTTATCATTTTTTAATTTAAATTAATGTACTTAATTATTAATTTTAAAAAAATTTGATATATTCTAACAAAATTCGGTGTCTAATAATAGAACTTAAAATCATTTTGTTGTTAAGGTTAGTTTAGTTCAAAATTTTGAAAGCTATAATATTCAATTTGGCATGGTTTAAATCTTATTACTTAAAAAAAAAAAAAGGTTTATAATTAATTTCCATGCGCTTCAAGCTTCAAGAATCAACACAGTGGACTAGCCTGTTAATTGAGCGGATTTTTTTTTTTTTTTTGGTTTAAGTTGCTTGTGTCCTTAGAAGATGCAATTACTTGTCCAGGAATTTTGGAGAGTTAAGATGAAGCTTGAAAGAAGTTCCAATCCCCAATTATTCTAATTCATAAAGTAAAACTGTTTTAATTTGGGCAATTAGGAAACCCAATCCCTACTTCATGTCTTTGACTATGAATATTACTACAGACGCAAATGGCCAATGTAAGCCAAAGAACAAACTTTGGCTCACAATTACCTGGTGAAAAGATCAGAAACTCAGATTCAATAATTGCTTTGTTTATCGAAAGAAAGAAAAAAAAAGGGGGATTCAAATTTAACAGCAAAATGCATCATCTACTGCCAATCAGATTAATTAAGTTAAAGATTTTGTGTTTGAGAGAGGATAAAATTTTGGATTTTTCTCTACAAAAAAGGGACGATATCAGTTTAGAATAATTCATTGTCTTTGTTACATTTTTTTAAACAATGTAAATAAAAAATTTTCTCCAACAAAAAAAATTTAATTATTTTCAATAATTAGAATTAAACACTGAATAGAATTGTGTCCAGAATATACAATAACTCCAAAAAATCCAGCCAGGTAATGCCTGAAGCTAGCCAGCACCAACTATGTATCAGAGCTAAATCTTTTTAGGTCAAAGTAAAGGTTCACAATCACAAGAGAAACATACAGAAACATGAACCTTTCTCTCTTGTCTTCCACTAGGGAAAAAAAAAAGAAACTTCTTTCTGGCTTAAAGCTAAAGATATGTACACTTACATCAATTATTTTTCTTGTCAAAATTTGGAAATATCATGTTCATAGTAAGAAATAGTCTTTTTCTAGCATATATATATATATATATATATATATATATTTCATGGACATGTTCAAAGAAATTTCACTGCCAACAAAACAAAGTAACAAACATTAAAAAAATGGGTGACTTAGAAACTTTCTTTGGGAAAAAAAAATCAACTTCTATCCCAAGAAATCTCATGAAAGATTTGTGAAATTTTAGGATGATAGCAAAAATTTGTATTAAGGGATCTATAAAGATCATCCAATCATCTTTTTCAGGCTACCTAATTATTTATTATTTATATTAAGTGTTTTACTATATGAGATTATGGCATGCTTAGTGGCTTGATATTTTAAAGTGGCATGATATTTTCAAGTCCAAAATCTCATTTTACATAAATAATTTTTTATCTTTTAAAATTTTATTTGGTTTAATTATTTGTATTAATTATTTTAACTGTGAGTGATTTTTAAGTGGCAAGATCTTTTCAAGTCAAACCAAAAAAAATCTCATTTTAGGTATTAATTTTAATTTTTTTTTTTTAATTTTCTTTGAACATTTAAGACCCAAAGTTGAATTTGTCTATTCATTGTGTCTTTTTGATTATCTCTAAGAATGGGTGTTCTAATGGACCCCCCAAAACTCTTTTTTCTGTAGAGACCAAATTTATACAATAGTAACCTTACAATTATTTGAGAATATTCAATTTGCTTTTTCTATTGAGCATCCTATTCGTGCATAGATAATTATCAAAAAAACATATCTCAAGAATAAATTCTTTGTATAAAAAAAAGGGAATAAACCTATACTTGCCCAGAAAAAAAAAAATCTTAAAAGACCTTCTATTTATGAGCTAAATCTAGCATCGCATAAATGATAAATCAATTAGTTGGATTTTCATTCAAATCTTAGGTAAAGTGAAATTTGGGTTCTAATTAATATTTGTAATTAAAAAAAAAAAAAAAACTAATGAAAGCATGTCAAACCAAACTTAAATTTTCAATTAGGGGTTCTATATATAACATTATTTTCTTTAATTAGATCTTCCCAATATATGAGTTTTATTCTTGAGCCGTGTTTGGGTAATGGGTATTCAATCTTTCGATACGAGTTATGACAAAATAAATATCAAGCCCTAAATGGTCAATCACGCAATTGATTTTCTTGTATCGGAAAAAAAGAAATTAATTGAAGGTCTGCCAACCATTGTCACGCAAATTTTATATTGTAATTTAGATTTTCTCATTCTATTTTAAAAAGAAGAAAGTGTAAAAAGTACTAAAAACAAACTAATTAAAATTAGAAATCACATCAACATCTCTAAATGTAGTTTTAAATCATTAGAACACAAATTTAATTAATTTCAAGAATGAAATATCAAATTTCAAACCTCTTTTTTTTTTTTTCCTTTTAAGGTGACTATATCTTTTGTAAACTCAATCTACTTGAAATCCAAGATGTTGAAAGTAGCAAATAATCCCTTTTAATTCACAATTCTCTCTATTTTTTCAAATTCTTTTTGGTAAAAAATATATGTATTTTTTAATCTAATGATATATACATGATAACATATGTTGTTTTGTAACTCAATCATTTGATATATATTATTCATGTAAATGTTGTTTTGTATTATTCAAGTATATGTTGTTTTCATTGCCAACACTCTAACATATGTTGTTTTGTAATTAAAGTGATTTTCATATAAATGAAGATAAACTATATATCATATTTAAAAAAAAAAATGTAGATTTTATTCCATAGGAAAGGTTAGTGAGATTTTTTTTTTTTTTGGGGTGATAATATCATGTAATAATTCTCAAGCTGTTTAAAAGCAATAATGCCGAACAACACCAAACTCCATGCTATTATGGCCAACCTTTGATGTTAACCCGTCTGATCCCTACTCTACATGTCTGAGCTTGCACCCCATTGAGAAATTAGGTTGTTCTCCCCCCAATCATTTTGTCTTCATTTGCCGTTTATTTAATGCAACTCTTTCCTTTTCTTTTGTACAAAAATTATGATAATAATCAATAAAAGAAAATTAGACAAAACATAAGTGACAAAGAATTATTTCAACTTTAAAAAAATTTACAAATAAGACAAACTAAATTAGTAAAAGAGATTACCCGAATGGATTTAGATAAAGAATATATGAATATAAAAATAAAGCAAAATTCAACACATTAGACGTTTAATTCACTATTAAATTAGATGTTTTATAACATAATATTTAATAAATTTAAAGATTAAATTTTAATACTTTTAATAATTTTTTTCATTTCTAAATTGTAATTTTTTTATAAAAAATTTCATATGTATCCATCACATGAAAAATTAATATTTAGGCACAAAATCACAAATCACTGTTTAAATTAATTACCTTAATATAAAAACGTTGGTCATCACTAATGAAGTAATGAGTGACAATTAAGGCATTAAATAATCTTATACTTTAGAAAATTAAAAGAAATTGTAAATAAATCCAAAAAAAAAAAGAAAAGATAAGAGCAAAGAGAGAGGGTGAAAATGAAAAGGAAATAAAAAAAAAAAAAGGAAAGGAGGTCGGTTCCTTACAGCCAACGTATCTCCCATCAAGCTCAGCTTCGGATTTAGGTTCGGGTGTGGACTTTGTTCGTGTGGATAAGAACGTCCTCTTCCCTCCTCTCTTTTCATTTTCTTTTTCTCTCTCGCTCGCCGCCTCTGCTGTTCTCTCTCTCTAAAATCTTCACTCAAACGAAAAACAGAGTATACTCTGAGTTTTCTCTTTTCAATCAGTTCAAGCTGGCGATCGAAAACCAAGAATCCACTGTCCGTGAAATCAAGCCCAAGAACAGAAGAATCATGGTATCTTCATTCTGAAAAAAAACTCCTTTTTTCTTTATTTTTCTGTTTCTTTTTTCAACTTTTCAACTCTGCTTTTTCACAATTTTCTTTTGGTTTCTTAATCTGGGTATTACTTATAAATGCGTGTTAACCAAATGGTGTTTAATGTCTTTGGTGTTTTTGGCAGGGAGCTGGTGGGCCTGATGAAGAAGATAACAGGTGGCCTCCATGGTTGAAACCTTTGTTAAGAGAACAATTCTTTGTTCAATGCAAGCTTCATGTTGATTCTCACAAGAGCGAATGCAATATGTACTGCTTAGATTGCATGAATGGCTCTCTCTGCTCCTTTTGCCTGGTTTCTCACAAGGATCATCGTTATATTCAGGTTTCATTACTTCCTTTCAAATTCGCATTTTCTCTTTTTTTTAATCTAATCTTTTTTCATCTTGGTTTGATTTTTGGTTTTTTTTTTTTTATGAAAAATACCATTACTAACTATTTTCCTCTTTTTTCATTTGAAATTTGTGTCCTTTCCGTTTATGGGATTAGGGGAATCCTGTTATTTCAATGCCCTTTTCTGCCATTCAGGTTTCCAACTCTGGGATTTGGCTCTCTGTCCTTTCTTGATCGAGTTTGTTTTCGATTTTAATTTAAAACAAATTTCTTTAAAGCTCTCCTCTGGTACATTTGCTTGTTTATGTTCTGTTTTTCTAAAATGTACTTAAAAGATTAAAACTTTAGTCACTGTCCATGGCAGATGTTTTTACTTTTACAAGCCTCCATAATTTATTTTTCACAGATTTTCTCAGCATCCAAACGGGCGTTGACTCAATTTTCAAAGCCCTTTCTCTGTTTTGTAAAAAGGCATTTTAGCGGAATAAAAAATGACTCCCTACTTCTCATCCAGACAATGTTAGTTTTCCGATCTAATAACCAATCCCACAAAAATTCCCCAGTTTTCTCCTCTGTTTCTAACAACAAAGCCAAATGTTTTTCTCGTGAATGAGTGTTATCTGATTTTGCATCACTTGACAGATAAGACTAAAACTCACGAAATTCTCATGGGATTTGTTTGTTATTTCTCATTCATTACAAAAATTGCACATTTATTTCGATATGCTAATGGGGTTCTCTCTGTTTTATTTTGACAGATTAGGAGGTCTTCATACCATGATGTGATAAGGGTATCTGAGATACAGAAATACCTGGACATATCTGGAGTTCAAACTTATGTTATTAACAGTGCTAAGGTTGTTTTCCTCAATGAGAGGCCACAGCCAAGGCCTGGAAAAGGTGTCATCAACACCTGTGAGGTCTGTGACCGTAGCCTTGTGGACTCCTTCCGCTTCTGTTCTCTTGGTTGCAAGGTAAATACGCTGTTCTTTTATTTTCATTTTTAAATTGATTTTCTTGGTAGTCAATGGTCCTGTTTGGTAGCTGAGAACTGAAGGTTCTAGTTTTCCAACCAAAACCAAAACGGTCAAATTGGCTTAATTTTGTTTGGTGACTTTTCTTTATTGCTTTGGGAAGTAGCCAGGAGGCCAATGTAAAACAATTTCTTAAAGAATTTATATAATTAAATTGGGTTTTCTCCTCTTATTTGATCATTATTCAATTTTTAGTTGTCCTTGTAATCAACGATAACTACCTTTGTCTTGACCCCAGAGAGGTATGAAGTTTTGAATGTGTTTTTGTTCCATTCTGATAGTTGTAACTCCTTACATTGCAGATTGTTGGCACATCAAAGAATTTCCAGAAGAAGAAGAGGCATCTGGCCATGGCATCGGACTCTGAGGATTCATTCAGCAGCAGTAGCCATGGAAAGCTGAAGAACAACAACAAAGAAAACAACAAAGTCCGGAGCTTTAGTCCTTCAACACCCCCTCCAACTTCGGTTAATTACCGAACTGCCAAACGAAGAAAGGGGATTCCCCACAGAGCCCCAATGGGAGGACTAATCATAGAATATTAGCCATAGCCATTGTGGGTTTTTTTTTTTTTTTCCCCCTTAAGTTTTAAATATATTTACCCTACTATACAAGTCATCGTCACAATGCCAACCTTTTTCCGCGAAAAGGGCCGGCATTGTCACACTCCCCCTGCCTCTTTTGTAGTATTGTGTATATAGAAGCAGCAAAACATAGAAGTGGAAAATGATGGAAAACAAGTGGAAAAATAATCCCCCCAAATGTTGAGGACTTGAATGTTACTATTAAACATAAAACAGGGTGCTTTTCTTTTCTAGAGTGAATTATACATAAGTTTTTGGGCAAAAAGTGAGATGTAAATAAGGTTTTACCTTTTAAGTGGAAGGGTAGTGAAAATAGAAAAGAACCGTGTACTCCTCTGTTGTAGGAGGAGAGAAGGGATGTTTATATGTGGAATGAAATAAGAAGATTTTACTTCGTACGTTGTATAATTGATTGCTTTCCAATTTTAGAAAGTTGTTTTGAATGGTGGTGATTAACTTCCAAACTTCCTTGTCCCCCATCTATGGTGTGTGGCACGTGTGAGATGGGGTTTGAATATCTGGTTTTGTCTAGTTTAGCACGTGTCCAACGTGCGATGGCTGTTGGTTAGGCCGCCCCTGGGCGAAGTGTGGTTTCTCTTTTTTTCTTTTTGGTTTAGGGGTGTGTCAGAAAGGCGGTTTGGTTTCGGTTTCTTAGCCAAGTGGGTTTGTTCTTTTCCACACAACGTGGACCCCTCCTAATCGTGATTCAGTCCTGATCCTTGGATCTTGTAATTGCGTTTAGAATGGTTTTGATGGTGGGCTCTGAAAGGGTGGGTTGGGTGGGCCCTGACGATTCAATTTTTAGTGATTACGGTGACCACATGTCAGCACAAGAACCCTTTAAGTAATGGCAGGCTTTTTGATTTGTGGGGTGACGAGGCGTAGTTGGATTTTCGTGGCATTTTGCATTTATAAACCTATAAAAAACAAAAAACATGGCCCTTTTCATGGGTTGGTTGCCCTGCTTTACCGTAGTGGGTTTTGGAATTTGGAACCATTGCCTCCTTTATTTACTACTGCCCTTCTGCTGGTAAATTTTGAATCATTAACCATTTTAACAATGTAATGGTTTCACCTTTTTAGCTTTACTAATTACTCCAAATCAAAAGACGAAAAAAGCAACACTTCGGTAATAACAAATTACTGAATTAGGAGATGATAAGGATACATGACTTTGGTTCGCCCGTCCCCTGAAAGGTCTGCAGATACTGTGAGAACTGAGCAGTTAATATTTTTCTAGTTATTGTTCTTTTCTTTGTTTAAAAAAAATTGCAAATAAATTCTCCAGAGTTTCATAAAATTAAGGTGGTGAAAGCTCTGTCATGCAGGTGACTTCCATTTGGTGCACCTGCGGTCCATACATACTACACTCATACGCACACTCTTTTCTGTTGTTCACTTTACGAGCTGTTAATTTTGCCAACCACATCTTAGATATATTTATCCCAAATCTTTGACCCTTATCTAAAAAGAAAAAAATCCAAATCTTTGACCCATTTTTTTGTTTTTTTTAACATATTTTTCCTACACTAATGAGTCCTATTTTTTTATCCATAAAAAGTTTTTTATTTTTACAGAATTTTTAGAAAAATATCAAATTTAGACGGGAATTAATGCTTTTTCTAGACAATTTTAAAAGGAGATAAGCGTGAAAAATTTGAAATGGTTTGATAGAAATCGAACATGATTGACATCAGCGTGACTCATTTTCGTACTAATTAGATTGATTGGTGTGGGTGTGTGATTTTATATTTATAATTTGCTTTTGTTTTATAAGAAATTTTTAACAGATAAAGGATAAAAAATATTAAAAATTAAATAAAATCTAATAAATTCATTAATAAATGATTGATTTAATTAATAAAAATTTGAATTTTAATTTTTAAAATTATTTATAATTTTTAAATATTTATCTTAAATTATCACATACACACCCCTTACATTACATTGACATGAAAATTAAACAATGTACCTAACTAAAATTTTGAAAAAAAAAATCTAATAAATGTATGAATCAAGAACGAAGATTCTTCTATAAACAAAAACAATAAATTAAAGATATAAAACATGTTATCAAAGGACACGTGAGCGTATCACTTGATTTACCGGTTTTCTTGGGGACATAAACAGCTCCAAAGTGGGCTGTATTTGTCATTTTTTAGATTTATTATTATTTTATTCTTTATAACCGCTGACGCTGGAAGATTGAAGCGTATCTCGCCACCTGTGGTGTGAAAGCTTTAAGGAATTTGGTGTGAACCGTCCACGCATCAGAAGTCGTCCATGTGTGAAATCACTATTCGGCATACCATTCTTTTATAGAATAGAATGGACGATCCCCATTTAACCTTTTAATTTGCTTATTATTGGATTTTTTTATTTAGCAAAAACGTGTCCTTGAACTTTAGTGTTGTTTTTTTTTTTAAATTTTTGTTTTCTTAGGGACCATTGCTTTTGCTTTTTGAGATAATTTTGAATGGATTTTCTTTTTGCAAAAGGAAATAAAATGTGAATAAAATGACAATGAAGAATTGGGATGTTATGAAATTGATGACCCTTGTTACTCTCGATGGTTTTTTTTTTTTCCTTAACAAATATATTAAGAGAAGAAAGGCTTCTTTCAAATTTGTTTTCCTTCGTTAAAAAAAAAAGAAATTAACCTTGATACGTACTTAAATGAGTATTTTGAATGTCTGCATTATAATTATATAATAATATTATAAAAAAAAAAAGAGAAAAAAAAAATAAGAGTGAAGAGTGAAGAGTGAACTTTTATTCTGTTTTAGCTATAAAAATATTGTTTTTTTTTTCTGTTGGTATATATAATTAAGTTAGGGAAAGTTGGGGGTTAGGAAAAGTTGCACCTACTTTCGAGTACATTAGGTTTAAAGAAGTCAAAGATAGAACTTGATAAGGAATGCATTAAAAGCTTGATAATATTTTGTTTAATATATTTTAGATTCTCAGCGATCTTTGAAATTAAAAATTTAATATTGTATCAATAAATAATACAATTGTTGATGATGTATAAAACCCTTCATTACAAGGTTTGTTTGAGTTTGTCAAACTCTCAAATCTGGTAGCTTTGTTACACAATTAATGTTTTTTAAGTTTATGATAAGAAATTGTGAACATTAATACAAGTTCTAGGCTAGGCCCTCCCCACTAAACCAATTCTAGCTTCGCCAATCCCCAATAAGCTAATCTAATTACTTAATAACAGTAGAAATTAGTATGGTACGGGCTTTGTTAGGCTTAATTTTGAAATAAGTTGCTAATATTCAATCTATGATACAATTTTAAAGGGAAATGAAATTCGGACTTTGAAACTTAATTCTCAGAATAAAACAAATAACAATTGCTTTGGCAATTAAGTATAGATTTTTTTTTTTTTAGATTTCACCTGTTTGAAAAAAAATTAAAATTTTGAATATCTTAATATTAAAAGATAAATTCAATAATCAATAAATATGTGTGAATGCGTGTGTGTCTTCTAAAACAGGGCATTGGATTAACCTCTGTCACATAAAACGTAACAGATAGATAATAATCAGCTAATCTGTCCTTTTCTCCTTTTGCAACCACATAGCTCTGGTCGGATAATATGGAAGATAGTGCATTTTGGGTGCTGGACCTGAACCGGCAGTACTCCGGTTCAATGAGGAAGTAGGTTGGGACTTAGCAGCCTTGGGTTCTTGTGGTTGAGACCATGTGACCTCAAACCCATGACTATAATCACATAAAAATTGCTGTTTGTGCACATAAAACATGTTGTCCATTTCCAATGGGACTTTTCTCTGTAACTGACCATCAATAGAAAAGATAAACCAAGCTCATAATTGATTGGAATCAAATCATTAATTAGGAAGTGAAACCTCTCAACCCAAAACCATAGCAGATGTATATAAAGAATAAATCGACAAATTAGCAAAACACATTCATGATTTGGTGATTACTTTCACCTTCATAGATATATATTCTTAGTGGCTATGGTGGTGGCCATGTAGGATATCACAGAAGGGAAAAAAAAGCTTAAAATTGGCTAATGGGAATCTCACTTGACCATCTTTTCATTGCTTTTGACATGAAATGCCCATCACTCCTTTTTTCCTCTCTTTGAAAAATAAATAATTAATCCCTAATAAAACTAACTTCCCTAACTTTGTATCTTGACATACGAAATGCATGATCTATGATGCAATTATGCCTTGGAATTTTGCATCCTTTAACTTGCCTTTAATGCAATAAAATACACACCAAATTGAGTGTTCCTAGAAGTAAATATGGCGATGACCCCTATCTTAATCAATTTGTCTATGCCGTGATGTCATTGGTTGACTAATCCTTATCTGATCTAATGGTTACTGCCAGGATAGAACAGATAGCCATCTATCGTTCTTATCATGCCCACACTATGATGATGATGATCTTACTTTCCATCTCTCCGATTGTGGGTCCACGAGCGTCCCATTCGTTCACATTTATTGGTTCATTTGTCCTTTTATCAGTTCACCAAAATATTACCTAATTTTCTCTAAAAAACAATATCATAGATGAGGTTCTAGCTGTAGATATCTTAGTCCAGCTGACAATGACATGCATATTAAATCTTGGCAACTGTTTGTGATTTTTGTTTTTGGCACCATTAAATTTTGAATGTCCGAATTTCATCTACTTTAGTAAGTGCAGTAACAAAGCCAAGCGAAAATCTCCCAAGAATTTTTTTACAGTCCTTCATTTATTAGAAGAATCTATCCAATAAATCAATGCAATGAAGTCAGTGGTGGGAATGCCTTGGCTTGGAAAAGGGAGAAACCGTTTTGCTCGATCGAAGGGAAGTGGGGTTGAGTTAAGGCTGTCCAGCGAGAGACATGATATCGAGCGAGAGATAGCTCCTGATCAATGAAAATTATGGCCTAAACGCTGTCAGGGTAATAAAATATCTATATACAACATCATAGATATATATGGTTTGCCTTGAAATCTCTGTTCATTGAAAGAGCAATTTATTAGCTAGATTTTTCTGATTTCATTGACAAGGAATTCATCAGTATTAGTAAAACTTGTTATATCATTCATATTGTTTGTATAGAAAAAATTCATCTAAATATATTCTTGTGTATGCCTCGTCCCTGTCAACTAGTTTTCCTGTCTCTTTAATGAAATTCTATATGCACTTAGTCTTTTCTCTCTCTCTCTTCAAACTTCAGGAAACCCAAAATCATCATGTTGATCAAGACAAACACGATTCCACTAGTCTTGGGCGAGGATACTAGTGGAAGAACATTCACAATTCTATAACGACAATAAATCAAATAATAACAATAATAATAATATCCAACTCAACGACAGATTTGCATTTCCTCGTGGACAGATTAAGAGATTGTTTGTAGGTGTCCATCCATGCAACAGATGGGCCAAGTAGATTTTTTTTTTTTTTTAAATAGTATTTTGGTTAAGCCCTTAAGTGGATATGAACGAATACTGGACATGCTGATGACAAGCCCCTTTATGAAATGCCGAAGTCGTTAAAAATTACGTGATACAACCCAACATATCTGCCCCAAGTACAGCGTCTGGGATTGGAGTCACTTTTTTTTCAATAATCAGGTATAGAACACAACTTGGAGGGAACTCCCCTCTAAATGAAAACTACTTTAGTTTTGTATATATATGATTTTGAGGAACAGTTGAGTGAGTTTAATATCTGGATTTGGATGGCTTTTAGTTTTTGTTGAGGCACTTGGGATATTATTGGATAGTGTTAGGGTACTGGCAATAAATAACCAACAAGAGGCTGCAAGAGTCATCCGCCCATAAATTGTCCCACTTGAATTTAAGATAATTTGAGAATCTTGATTAAGATATTTGTCAATTTTAACGTTAAACACCTTGATTTAGGTAAGCCAAACCTGTGTTTGTGAATTTATGGTGCTTGTCCCTTTCAAGCCCTGGTTATTTTATAGTTAACATCGGTTTCTAAACACAGCCTGTTGTAGACAATTCAATTTCTTGTAATTAATGCCAATAATTTCACTTTGACATCATTGCCTAAGTTCAATTCCAAATGTATTTAATAGAAAGTAGGATATCAATATCATTTTCGTGGCCAAGAAGATATATTTCTTCTGGTTAATTTTGAGTTGGCTTTAATCAATATTGCTTGGAAGAGCCATCGTTTGAAAGCCTATCCAATATTGCCTGCTGAGGAGACTGGTCAGCAGAAGTGCTGTTTTGACGCTAGAACAATTAATTCAGATTTCAGAAAGCAAAAAAAAAGTCAACTCTGACTTAAATTAGTTTATCTAAAGTCAAAACTGGTTTACAGATTCAATGGTACTCTTGAAAGCTCCATAAAACTAGTTATTTAAACATAATCCGTTTGTTCAGGCATGGAATCTTACCAGAACAGAAAAAAATCCAAAAAAATCTTGATGCTTATGGAAATATGAAGATTGTATGGTTTACTTACAGTATATACAAGTAAAACAACGCTCGCCTATGAGATTAAATTTGAAGAGATACCACTAATTAGTCTTGAAACTCAAACTCTTATCAAAATCTATCCTGGCTAGCTTAAATCAAATGCATACTAATATGTAGAGTGATTCAGCGATCAATCTTGTTTCACCAAAATGCTAGAATTGATTGAAATCAATCACAAATATTTCAATTTGTTCCAATTATAAAAAAAAATAATAATAATTTGAATCACGAGAAAAACGGTAATAAAATGAGCATATTTAAATTTCAACTAATTTTATGAAATTAAAATAACCCATTCTTTCAAGACCAAACTCGATTGTCATTATTTATGTTCAAATGAAAAAATGGGCTGTCAAGAATTGAAGAAATGAAAATAATTTGTTGAATTAGATGAAGTTTCATAGATAGGAAGAGGAAGGCTTTAAAATTTATGAAAGTTGAAAGTCCAAGAAAAATGCTATGTCAAGCGGGGATCTTTTAGGCTGACAAAAAGACAAGTCAGACACCGCTTTTCATATATGGCACACGTATTTACCATGGGTTAAGTATTACTCTGGTAATTAACTTTAAATATATTATACATTTGATATGAGATTCAAATCATGTGGCATATAGCCAAAACAAAACTTTCCCTTAATAATATTGTGAATAATCAAATTTCTGGCTTAGAGCACTGGTAAATGTTATGAGTGGATTTTATTCTAATTTTTGCAGACAATGTTATTTAATTTGGACTAAAATTGAGTGTTGGATTTGAGTATATACTCGACATGGTACATTATTTTTTAAAAAAGTTTTTTCCTTATATTTTCATGATCAACATTTATATTTATGTTCATTGGATATACACCGAGTCTAAATATTTTTAAAAAATAAAAAATAAAACAAAATATCTTACAGTCTTGAGCATGTATGGTCACATCTTGAACAAAAATATTTATGATTTTAAAACCTATGCTTATTTCAATTTTGAGGGCATGAAAACTTCGTATCCGCATTCGTGTTCAATTTAAGCCAGCGTTTATTTACATCCACATTATATTTTTGACCTGAAAATTGTTGGAAGAAGATGGGGTAATACTTTTAAACTTCAACTAGCATGTTCATTTCAGTGATGAACTCATGATTCTTCTTTACCATTGTTTATTTTGCATTAAGAAGCCTTTAAAATTTGAGACTATTAGTGATCCACTGCAAAAAATTCCCATCCTTCCAAACCAACCCCCCGCAAACTTACGCGTGAAGTTCAAATTGTGGCGAGGAAATTTCCCTGGCTTATCATGCGATCTGGCTACTACGTACGAACGAGGAACACTTAACAACAAACTATCCAGCAAATGCTCCACCGTTGGGAATACTTGTTGTTCCCTTGGCTTCAGACAATGAGCGAAACAGAACATAAAATTATTGCTTTCGTCCATGTAAAGTAGACAATCTTACTCGGAAAAGTTGCAAACATTCGGCTTTTTTGTATTTTTCTACTGAATCTAAGAAGTGAAAGAGAAGATACTCTGTATGGAGATGTTTTTGAGCACTAGGGTTTCAGAGCCATGGAGGTTGGGCTAGTTTTATATCCGCTCAGTATTGCAAATAATAATGGGTCATAGATCCTTTTTTCCAGTTTTGGGCAGTTAGTTGTTGAGTTGACTTTGAGTAGGGTTCGAGTTTGTGAGGAAGGCCGGAAGGCCCAATCCCCTCTCTCTAGTCGAGACTGAGTTGAGTTGGGGTCAGGTTTGTGATGAAAGGAGGAAGCCCAGCCCAAATTCTTCTTCACTTGTCTCGGGACTAGTATCTTGCAATTAACTAGTTTTCACTTACAACCTTGTTTGTATCTTCTAAAAATCTCCTCAGTTTTGGCATTCTTAAAGGCACAACACCCAATCAGATATACAAATATCAACGCAATAAGAGTTATAAGCAGTATTATGTCGGCTTTTCTCCATTCTTGCTTCAGATTTGCTAGCTATCCCGCTTTGCACGAATTGCAATCGTAGCAGATTTGCGTTTGGTCATTGTTCCACTGTATGCAGTCTGGGTCTGCTATGCTGTTAATGGGGCTGATCCAGTTTGTTGGGTTTGCAAACGTGTTTCCACATTCATTTGGTGGCTTACAGCGTCCAGACTCCAAAACAAAAAAAAACATAAAGATAATGATGAGACTAGTCTGGAAAAGAAGATTAACCCATGGTTGGAGAATCTAATTACCTTACCAAGCATGCCGAATTCTTTTTTGCCTTTTATGGTAACCAATAGATGAAAACAACCAAGATTGCAAGCAATATGATCAGGATGAGCATGCCAACAAGGTTCGCAATAAGGAACCAGCGGATTCGCCAAAACCCTCCTATGAAGTCTCGAGAGCTACAACCAAGATTAAGACCCCCAAAAACTATAGCAGGCCATTGTAATATCTTCACACAGGAATTGTCTAGTTGATTTGCAAGCCAGATTCCACCACCAATGATTGGAATTGAGAGCAGCATAGGAACAAAGTTGATTGCACCGATGACATTGTTGCTTAATGCCATTTTGTTAAGAAAATTATTCAGCCTGAAGACTATCTGGGTATTGATTGGAGATCTAATAATGAAAAGAAAAGGGAATTGCCTCGAGTAAAGATATACGTGTAGAATAAATGGGTACATGGAACACAGCTTCTGTCATTCAACCCTACAAGATTTTGTTCTTTGCCCTGGATCCATGAAAGCTAGTATGTAAAGCAAATTGATAACAGTTTTTGTTCTTCAAGTCTAATCACATTGAGTACCACTTTTTGAATAGGAATCCTTGTACAGGATATGGGAAGAAAAAGAAACAAAAAGTGATTAGTTCTCCACAACTTTTGTAGTATTTACCAAGGAAAAAGAAAAGAAAAAGAACATTCTATTAGCAGAAAGAAGACAGTTATATGTCTCACATGCCTTTAGCCTTTTAACTCTGCAAAGATTGTGTTTTTATTTTGCTTTCCGTGCTGCCTTTTGGCTTTTTTTCTTGCTTGCAACTTTGATCTCGTCTCAGCCAAATCTCACATGCTTATGCCTTATTGCATCATAGGAGATAACATATTAACGATTTAACATAATTGAATTAATTTATCTGATTTGAAGTTCAGTTGATCTTCTGTTTTTGATATGGGGCAAAAAGGAATAAAATTTGTAACTTTATTAATTTTGAAAAGAGAATACGAACATAGCAAATCTAAGAATTCAAGAATCTTGTTAAAATACCCAAACAGTTCTTTGATTATTAACATTTTATTTCCCCTAGTCGTCCCAGTGACTTCTCTTCAGATCAGGAGTCAGGACTACATTAATATTGCAGCTGCAGCAATCCTGTATTGAGGCTTTGAAGTTTCACCATTTCAGCTTTGCTGGAAAATACTGCAATTTTTTTTTGTTCAATTCAGAAAAATTAATCAACTTTGAAATCTTGAGTGCAGAACCATTAAGGCAAAAAAAGGGAATGATGAGCTTACCTTTGCAATAAGGGATTCATAATATGGCTTGACCTCTTCAACAACAACCAGAACTTTGCTCTTGCTGTAGAGGTCATATTTGCTGTCAAGATTTTATGAAAAGAAAGTCAATAAGTTTTCACAAAACAATTGCACAAAAATTAATATAGCAACTTGAAAAAAAGGAATACGAGGACACTTACTTGAATACTTTAAGCCATTTCATGTTCTCCCTATCCTCCTCATTCATCAATTGTGCATATGCTCCGTACTTGTGCAATGCTGTAAAGATGGGAAGGAAATCGATTCCGTTAGCCAAATTGAGTAGTAGCATAGCATGATCAGAAAAAAAATAAGTTTCATTCTAATTACTTACGATAGAAGGAATGATATCGGATGATGAACAGTCCTGCGGAAGGCAATGTGGTTCCATTTTCCTTGGCCACCTAAAAATTATGAGATAGATGATATAGTATTAACTAAAACTTGTGGCAAGAAACAATATGGACTAGATTTAAGTGACTTTAGTTTGGAGGGATTGATTGATTGATCGAGTCAAATGTATACCATGTACATATAGTCATCGTGCCCCCATGACATGAGCACATTATCTAGTCCACACCCTTCAGAGTAAATCCCATTTTTGGTGTTGTAAATTGGATTGTTGAAGTCAGGATTATCATTAAAATACTGCAGCACAGAATTTGTGAATTGCAAATTCATCTTGAGTTAAGATCGTATATGTATAACACAATTATGTTTAATTGGTAAATGATTAAAGATCAAAGCTAAGATTTAAAAACCATGTGATGAACATTGGACTCATCAAAAGCACATCCAACTGGGAATGTGTCACCTGTTATATTGAAATTAACTTGTCACTTAAAATTATATGAGGAAATATGGAACTTTTTTATTTTTATTTTTTGAAACAAATACTTACCAACAACAGCCCATTGAGGTAGCTCTCCAAATTTTGGAAGAACCAGGATTTTTCCAAGATCTGAAAAGCATTGAAACTCAATAAGTTAATTATTGTAATTTTATCATTACAAGATAACAAGGCAAAGAAAGAATATTGTAAGGGGTTTTTATTTTTACCATGAATAAGAGCAGTCAGGTGCAACCAGTCTTCATTAGGATAGTCTCTTCTGATTGCTTCAGCGCTCTGCAGCAAATGCTGAATTTGAGGTTCGTCCAAATCAGGATCACTGTCATCAACAACCTCATTCAGAAGTTCACAACATTCCCATATTCCCATCTCTGCCTTATCAAGCTTCTTGTACTCCTCCCTCATCTGCTTCACCTGCAATATTTCATTTTGTAATGCATTAGAATGTCCAAACAGTAACGTACACCATGGATGATTCCTTATATAAAAATTTACTTACAAAATCATATGTTTGGTTAATATGACTTGATTTGTAGTGTTGCTCAACAATGTCTTTCCTTGCACCATCTGCTTCATAATCCCTATCAACCATTTCACCAAATATTGAGTATTTTAATCAGATATATTCTAGGAAAATATTCAATATCCAAAATACAAACCTGTAGAGAAAATGATTTACCTGAATGAGTTTCCAAAAGCATTTGTTTCAGGCGTTGCAAATTCTTCATTTGATACCAATTGATTAGCATCAGGCTGTATCTTCTTTCCCTTTCCTTGAGTAGCTGAAAACCAAAT
Source organism: Durio zibethinus (assembly GCF_047325235.1). NCBI lineage: Eukaryota > Viridiplantae > Streptophyta > Magnoliopsida > Malvales > Malvaceae > Durio > Durio zibethinus. The sequence continues at coordinate 1,635,419 of NC_143170.1, read as the reverse complement.
AATGCATATACTAAGATTGAAACAAATAATCAACATTGAATCTGAAATGAAAAGCAGATCAAATACCAATAAGTTGATCAGGATTCTCAATGCAAATAGTCATCTTCACTGCAATTACCAAGATAAGTTGAGAAAATCAAGAGAAACCAAAGAACTGTTGGGACAAATGAGACTTATAGGATAGGATTTTGTAGCAAATAGAAGAGTCCTTGTCAAGATGTTTTAGAAGATCTAGAGCCCTTAACTGATAATCTTGCTTTCCATTTACTACAAAATTAATCCTTAAAATTAGAATAATTTTGACAAGTTTTTAATTCAAAAAAATCTGTACCCAGCAAATTAGGCAAAGTTCTCTCCAAAATTTATGTGGCTTCTATCTTAAGTCCTGACCAGATTTCCTAACTATACAATTTTATCTTTGGCTGATTCAAATTGACGTGGATATCTTATCTTTTTCTGAGTGGGATTGGGTCTGGGAGGGTAAAAATATGATGTGGCATCTAGTCATGGAGATACAAGGATATTTTTTGACCAAACCCTAATTAATTTGGGTGTGAAAGGAAGGTAAACTTAGAACATGCCATTTAGAATTTGAAGCATCAAAGCTGAAATCTTTGCTAAGTTGATTTCACTCTTATGGTCACGTCCAGAGGGAATTTCCATGCATGAATATGATCGCATTCTTAGTTGAAAGCCTGCTTTGAGACTGAAAAAGAGGGGCTCTGGGTAACATTTAAACAGCCCATTTTCTTTATTGGCCGAAAAAACAGCCCATTTTGTTCGGATTGAGTATTAATTAAACAAAAAGAGGGGCTCTGGGAAAGACAATGGGTTCAAGAACATTTGTCTCCGTCTGTTCTGCCCCACAATTACAAAAGCTTCGGTCCAATAGGGCAGGTTATGGACCAAGGAATAGGCTTTTCTCTTCTTCTTTTTTGTTTCTCTCTCTCTCTCTCTCTCTTGTATTTTTTTTGGTTTGATTATTGAGTCCTGTTTGCAGTATGTTTCAGTTGGCATGATATGAACATGCTCATATACATAGATAATGTGTTGATTACGTGCAATATTTAAACATGACTAGCAGAGTAGCAAAATGGTAATCGCATTTTGCAATGGCAGATGATGAATGACAAATTACATGTGGACCATTTGCACTTCAATTTTTTCTCAATACACCACATTTTTATTTATATCCAAAATTTAAAATATAATCCTTAATTTTTATCTTTTACATTCCACAAATATTATTCTTCTTCTACTAAAAAATCTTTCACACCCATTTTCCTCGTCCCCTTCTCCTTCCTCCTTTCCGTTCAAACTTTAAACCAAAATCAAACTTAAAATCTTCAATCAAACCCTACAATTACAATTTTTGGATTTAATCTAGTTACTCAATTTCAATATAAAGGTAAACCTTTTATTTTTATTAAAATTTTGAAAGCTAAAATATGATGCATTGGACTTTTGTGCTTGAAATCATGAATGGCGAAAATATTTTTTCTTATATTTCAAAAGGTTTATGAATTTACATTTTCGTAAGCTTTTAAAATAGAAATGAGTGTGCAAAAAGGGATAAATGTAATTTTTCACAAGTTAATTAAGTAATTTCATAAGAGTATTTTTTTGTAATAAAAAATATGGGTGTGAAGAAAAATTGTACCAACTTCCTTAAATAAGAGCATAGTGTTGTCTGAAATTCTACCAACTCTATTGTTAATCAAGTTTATTAAAATATCAATTTTATTTTACCAATGACTCATTAATGTTTAATCTAATATCAAATAGACCAACATCCTCAAAAATCAAATACACTATTTTGTTACGAACATAGTTCATGATTGAAGTAAACATTTGGAGGAAACGCATGAAAAACACTGTGTATATATGCCATCTACAAAAACTTATATTAATGTTGTGTCGCATCCAATATAGAGACATTCAGAGAACATGGGCCACCCCTTCTGGACATGTTAACTTGAAAGGTAATCGGTGAGTCGATCTGTAATTTTGTACGAAAATTTAGCACCAAAATTTCAGTAATGTAATTAGTCTATTTCTTTTGCCGACTGAATTAATGTAAATATATATATTTTTTTTTGGCTCCTGGATTCAGAAACTAAAAGAGACGTCAAGATTCATCCGACGTCCCTGTCTGGTTTACACAACAAGACAGGATTCTTAAATAGGTACAGATTCATGTTTCACAAGAAACAAAAATTAAGGCTTAAAGGAGATGTGCATCGAATCTCACAAAAACCCTCTCTAATTCTCTCAGCTTTTTCTCCCGTAAAGCTACAAAAAAAAAAAAAAAAAAAAACCATCCTTTTTTTCCAATTCCCTTCCAGGGCCCTTGCACCAAATTCTGCAATGTCACCCTTCAATATTTCTTCATCATCAAAACCCAACTGAAACGAAGATTTGGCTTCTATAAGAAGAGAGAGATGAGATGCATTAACCGGCTAATCAAGTGCTTGTACGTTGTTGGATTTTCTTAATTAGGGGACTAATTGGGAAATGTCTTGTGTGAAAAGCCATACAAGAATCAAGAACTGTGGTTAATTTGGAGACCTGAGAGGCATATGCCGGTAGGTTCATATGCAAAACAAAGCATGTTAAGCATGCATCCATGCATGCATGAGACCTCAATATCTTCACATCGATCCAATTGACATTTAAAGAAAAAGAAAGTAGTAACAAAGTTTATAGTTCAAACACACCCAATACTAAACATCCATACTTCATTTACTAGATGAACATCAAAACACACCACATTTCATTGACTCAAGCAACGTACATACAGGAACGGTAAAAACTAAAATACAGAAACTTTAAACAATCCTCTAAAAAACCCTAAAAAATAAAGAAAAAAGTGGTAGCTTTTTGGTGATTTGACCGTAAACCAAAAAGTAATTTGGGTAGCTAGCACAAAGTTGATCAACATAAGGCAGTAGCATCTTCCTCAATTATTCCGAGCATGTGGTGAACTGCCCCTGCTATGTCATCTACTGAACTGAGTTGGCATCCTTCTTCAACCTGCATTCAGAATGTTTCAAATTTTAGCCCAAAACTGTATGATTTTCTAGAATTATATCGAAAATTATTAACTAAACCAAGGAAATAGTAATAATAAATGAGAAAAAGCAATCTTCCTCCCATTTTTCCCATAAAAAAAATAATTTAAGCCAGTACTACTATAACTTCAAAAGGTCATCCAAAATTTATTTAACTTTTCTGAAATTATGGAAAATGACAATTTTTTTTTCCTTTCCAAGGGAAAAACAAAAGTATATATGAGAGGAAAAGACAGTATCTGCCCACTCACCTCATATGACAATAATTGAAGACGACCATCTCTAATAGAATGTCTGAAACACTACTCCTGTAACTTATTATTCTAAGAAATCATACATATAAATTATTATATTTGCTAAAATATTAATTAAGGAACCAAAAATATCCATTGACTAAACATACTATATCACTTTTTGAATTTATTATTTTATATATTTAATTATTTGGATAAAATACATATGTAACTGAGTGATTTTACTATGAGTTCTGAAATTCTAAAGAGATATATTGTCATCCCATGATTATTAGGGGGAAAAGGTATTTTTCTTAAAAAGAAAGATGAAGGTGATGGAGAAAGAAGTGCATATGTTACCTTGGCACTGATAGAGTAGAGAACTAATGGATCCACGGTTATGACATTTAGGTGGAGGATGGAAAGGTAAAGTGACTCAAAACCAGTAACAATCTTGGAAAGCAGCCTGGGACCTTTTCGTGAGAGAATTCGGAGATTAGCATGAGTTTCGATCAATGTCACCTCAATATCAGCTATTGATGCCTTAGTCTTTGATGTATATTTATTAGGGATCTGAGACCAGGTGTACTGAGGATACATGAAAAAATGTGCAAATGGTGGTGATAGCAATATGGAGTTGGTGGTTTCTAATTCATTGGCATCAGCTGGTCTTACTTGATGCAGTACTCGAAGCTTTTGAGCTTCAAGGGTTTGCAGAAGATGCTCAAGTTCCTTCACAAACTCTATAGCACCACCAACTATGGATGCTTGATCACCCTACACATACAAAAATCATCTATGTTTAAGGGTTAAATTAATTAAATTTTTTAAACGCTTGCACTGCTATGGGGATGAGAATATTGAAAGTACTGCAAATTAAAGGAACCATGAGTTCGTATCATGATTCTGCTGAAGTAAATTTCTATTTAAGTCATAATACAGGAAAAGCTGGTCTCTTTGGCAATATCTTTATATAATTACTATTTCCATAATTTTAGAACTTTTGCATGACTAGCAAACAAGAGAGTAATCCAAAGAATAGAAGAAGCTAAGAATAGAATTATTTTAATATTTGCCAATTCTGCCTGATCTTTTTACCTTGACAAGTTCTGCTAAATTTAAATTTCACTGCAATGTCATTGTACCAAACTATTATTGAACTTCAGAATTCAATCAGTCCAGCTTTTCAGAGCTGTAGTGAATCACATCACAATTTTACCACTCGAGTATATCAATTAGTTAAACCTTGAAGTAACGATTCCTCTAGAGGTAAAGGATTCTGTAATTGATCAATAAAATATGGTAATGTAGTGTAGCTAACAGAAAAAAAGAAAACATTCCAAAGTCATGAACTATGCATGTTTCAACAATCCAGTTATGTTAAGACACTTCATAACCAGGTTTTCCTAATATAGCCAAACACTGAACGTTGTCTCTTGTCTAGAGTTTGAATGGAGCGACGACCCTTTTAGTCTTAACCAGAAGAGTAATAATTCTCGTTTTCCCACACATTTGAGGAGAGAAGAAGAGAGGAAAGAGAGATAAAAGAAAATGATGGAGAAGACAAACCCTATGGACATAAGATTCAGGCATAAGGGAGCGTAAAACAGCCAGATGCTCATTCATTTGCTTTCGCCTGTTCCTCTCAACAGCAATGTGAGTCATTCTTTGTGTCTCAGCCTCCTCTTTGTCCTTGCAAACCCTCGCTTTTCTCCTTCTCTTTTTCCTCCCTTGAGCTGCCAAGTTCGGCCTCCGATCAACAGTTTCCGCTCCTGTTGAGTGGCATTGTGGAGTCATCATTGACAAGCAATTCAAAGCACTACTAGCTTGTTCTTGGTAGCTGAAACTATTTTCCAACGAGCATTTAGTCACCAATGAGTCATGGCTGCTATATGGGGTTCCAGATATGGTATCATAGATAACAAAGTTCAAGAGCTCGTTGGAAGAAAGGGTTTCAAGTGCCATTTTCTCTACAATCTCCACAAAGTACACCTCCAAATAATATGACATGAAATACTGGAAACTAGAAATTCTAGTTTCATTTTATAGACAAAAGTCACATTCTAACATAACTCCGGCAGTTGAAATCTTCTTAAAAGAGAGAGAGAGAGAGAGAGAGAGAGAGAGAGGGGCTAATTAAAAGGAGGTTAAATGAAGTTAGGAGCTGGGGCTTTGGGCTAGAGAGAAAGATATGGACGTGGGAGGGACAGGGAAAAGGAGTTCTCTTTTTTGCCAGCGAAAAAGTGACGAAAAAAGAAAGAGGCTTTTCCCTTGGCCTCGTTTTGGGGTTTGTCTTCCCGATTTCATAGACGCTGTAAACACTAGCACAGCCTCTGCAACGGAGAGTGTGTGTGGGGCCCAAATCTATATAGAAATATGCATACCAACAACACAAGAAGCTGGGTTACAGTTGCTATTTACATTAGTACCCACACTTTTAATTTAATGGTTTAAGACATTTAAAAAAATATTAAAGGTTTGATTTTGAACTAAACTTTTTTTTTATTTGTATTAAAATTTTATTTGTTTGATGTAACTAAAAAAAGGTTACTATTCATATTCAAATCTGTGTTAAATTTTGCAGGGAAAAACGACTGGCTCACTTGCGCTAGATTCTCATACACATTATTTTACAAGGAAAGCTTAACGTGTGATTGACAACCCATTTTCTGCAGCTTAGTTGGCAATTTTCTTTTCCTGAATTTTCTATCTTGTTTTCATGGAAATTGGATTTTACCTAGGCCTTTATCATTTAACTTGCCAATGATAAAAAAATGCAAATAAACGAATATGTGAGAATCAGTGGGGTAGGCTATTATTTAAGATGCAAACATATTAGGCTTAGGTTAAAAAGACATATGACAGTTATTAAAGTGAAATTTTCAGCACTTTCATGATCACTACCGGAAGCATCCCCCACCGTGATGTCAGTTATCGACCCAGCTTTTTGAAGGTGATCAGAAATCCATGAAACGAAGCTTCACGAGACACGAAGGAGTAGCCATTTAGCCTCCCGTGCATCCCCTCCCCCTTCCTTAATTAATTAATTTGAAAAGGCTGTAGTTTAAAGGATTAAAATCTAAATTCAAATTCTCTCTTCTGCATCAACTATGTTCAAATGCATCAAAAACAATTATTAATAGAAAAAAGAATGATAATATATATATATTTGAATATATTTAATTACTCAAAGTTCAGTACAAAAGATAACCATAAAATAATTATAGAAAGATTAGTACTGAATTAGTTACTGACATTGGCCACAAACAAGGCATCGACAAACTACAGTTCAATGTATAGTCCAAAATATATACCAAAATCCATCAAGAAAAAAATTCGCTTTATGAAAAACAGGAAGGAATCTCGTAAAAAAGGAGGGAAAATGCACGAAAAACTAACATCTGCCTGAAAATCTTTTGAGTAATAATGAAGCCTTAGAAAAAAAGAATTGCCAACAGACATTTATAAATAATGATTGCTGATGTACTTAAAATTTTGCTTATTATATAGCTTGTCATTATAGAGCCTTAATGGAATTGTAACTTTGCGGCCAAACCTGAAAACATGCAGATTCAAATCATATTTGATTGGATTACTCTCTTGGTATATAATGCTAGCTATCAGAGTCCAAATTACAGAAAGTATGGCTTTAGTACAAGAATTAAAACCACACCAAAACACAGATAGGGAAAAAAAAAGTCTCAATCTACCCTAAAAATATTTTAAACACACGCCAATAGCGTTGCTTTTAGATTTTTCCGTGTTAGAATTTAAAAAAGCATAAGAAAAATGTCGAGTCATTGCTATTTGCTACTTCTAGTTTACCAATAGTCCTACTTTGCCAGCTATATATGTCAATTTTTTTATTAAAAACATAAATACAAATTCGTATATAAACGTATATAATAATACAGATGTAATATTGTTTTCAAAAGTAATAAAGCTGTAAGATTGCATAAAGAGCTTGTGAACGATAGACAACGAGAGAGACAAAGAAACATAGGGAACTGTCGCGTGAAGAGGACTGATGGTCCAATATGTCAGACATATTGCAGGTTAATCCATGTGACCGTCAGCTTCCTACACCAAAGTACAACACATTTTGGCGATCTTCCACAACCTAATTTCTACCCCATTTTTGCAGGTTTTTACCTTTTTCCCCTTCCCTTGTCATATTTCATACTGATAGTTTAAGCTTTTCCTCTCTCTCTAGTATTGTTCTTTTGTACAAACAAAATGTCAATATTTACACCTCAGAAACTCCAAAACTACATACGATAGCCATCCATACTCTGAGTTGTAGATTGTTATTTATCCATTGAAATGTGCCAAATGGGCATATGCACAACATCACACATACATGCATGTGCATGATCATGGGCGTGCTGATATTTCCTTGGTCTTTAAGGGGCCATAACCAGACTAGCCTCATATAAATGGATGAGCCTTAGTAGCATAAAGACTTCTAAGAAAAACCTTATGCCAACATGTATTGTATTTGAATAGAGTTTCTTTACGAGAAATATATATATATATAAATACCTTAACATTGAGGAAAAAAACAGTTCATGCAAGTAATCTATAATAACAACAGGAGAAGTGATAAACAGTTAATGCTAGAAATGACAACTAACAATCTAAAAGGATGGTGACATCGAAGTGTCCCTCCTTTTAAATTATCCTATCACTACGTATCCATATGTTTACCCTATGTCCTATATTCATATCCCTATTTCATAGCTGCAAGCATTACATTACATTACGTTATATATATATATATATATATATATATATATATATATCTTCATGCTTAAAAATGCAATTGAGGCTAGATTCCTCTGTTTAAGCTGTTTTGAAGACAATTTGTTTCAAATGCACAACAAAACCAGATTATTTAATTATAGCTTTCAAAAAACATTTTGCACAGCAAAATAAGGGTCAACCTACCAAAATTTTAACCTAGCACCATAAAAATCTATGATTAAAATGACAACAGACAATGTCAAAGCATAGACAATCAGGATAAAAAGGGCTGATACTGATAAGTCAAACAGAGTACCCACAACAAGTTTACCAGCCCTGTGAACATATTTGCCTGCATAAAGAAACGAGAAAACCTGTTGTGTTATTTCTTAGAGCCTAAGGAGGAAAATAAAGAATTCTTTAGGCACATGAATAAAAGAAAGAGGAGGATGTTTACTTTACCAGCAGAAAAAAACCCAGTAAATTCCGGAAAAGAAGCCAATAAATTCCTGTCAAATGCTTTTTCAAGAGATGAAATTTTGCTCCTAGGGACATAGAAAGCATTAGCATTGCTAAAAGCTGTAACGAGGTTAAACCTTTAGCCATTCACCAGATGTGACAATAGATAATAAAACTATAAACATCCTTCACAACTCGAAAGGACAGTGCCTTTTTTCTGTTATTTGGATTTGCAAAGCTTCATATAGAAATGTGAAAGATCAGCAGGCATTTCATATAGTTCATAACTAATTGCATCTATGCTGATTGATTTTACCAAAGATAGAAAAAGGTAAACAGGCACGGGATCAGTTTGAGTAATAAAGTCTCTGAAGAGGGAACTTCTTCTCTTGGGAGACTGATGGAGAACAAACATGGGTAATTTGGACCCAAAAATTCCTTATACATGTCATGGTTGATGCTTGATCTTGTGATTCCTATCAATGTTGGGATGTGGAGTACCAAGTCAAAGCAAACAAATTTTCCCTCAGAGTCTCACCATATTGACGCACCATTCTGCACAACACACTGATCTAAAAATGTCAAACTAAGTTTCACATCTCCACCAGATTATACCCTATCTTAAAAGGAAAGGAAACTTACTCAAAGAAAGCCCTTCCTTTTTCAGTCAAACTGGTAGTTGACATAAATACATAATCATTGAATCAGTATCATCCAAACCTTTTTTAAACACAAAAACGAACTAGAGTTGTACATTTTGAGATTCCATGTTGGTTGAAAAAGATACTACAACTAAGACACCAATAGTTTAATAAGTACCCAATCCCTAAATAATGGAAAAGGAAATGTTGATAATATGAAAATCAAGAAACATAAAATTATTTATCAAAAAAAAAAAAACATAAAATTATTCTGTCAATGATTAAGTCCTGACCTGATATATTTTAGGAAAAGGAATGTTTCACATTGATGACAGCTCCTATCTGTCATGAGTTTAATGCATGGATGATGAACATTGTCATTAAATTCTTGAAACATTTAAATAAGGGAGGAAACAAGAATAACCTGCAGATTTTGAGCAAACGTCCAAGTAACATAAGCTAGGTTGTACTGCAGAAATTGGATTGAGTGCTTCCATGATTGTAAACTGCAAAGATAGTTCTAAAAATTAGTAAAATCTAATTTACAAATATATCCTACCATACTATGTAAAATTCTTTCAACATGCCTGTTTAGATGCAATGTTAGAAGCTGCAAAAGACATTGTGGAAATTGATCAGTTCACTTTCCGAGCAATCAGTTTATTGGGAATGGCCACAACCAATATTGGGTTAACATAAATCATGTGAGAGTTAATATATACCAAAACATTATAGAAAGAAGCCACAATCTAATTTGTGCTCCATTGTTGCTTCTCAGTGTGCCAGAAGAACGATTTCCAAAGAAGAGATAGTAGCCCGCCTGAACAACAATAAGATACATACCCCATTATCCCGGATATGATAACAAGTACTTGACAAGATATTGCATCAGATGACGTGATGAGAAGCAGTACTAATGAAATCAATGGGATTGCACAGATTGCAACATCATTTTACTCTCTTTAGATGAAAGAACAATGAATAGCCTATTAGTTTGGAAACAAGTGAAGAAGACACAGATGTCCAAAGGAAGAATACTAAAAAATTAATCTAGAAAATTCCTTTTTCCATCATTTCCAATTTCCTTCAAATCAACACAAGTTGTTATTTTGCTAGGTGAGATTTGAATCAAAGATTGACTTCAGTCTGCTACAGTTTGTCTTTTGCTCAGAAATTAGGATCACAAGTAATCTTACAAACAACATATCCAAGAATAAAGTTACAAATGCAAACAAAATATCTGATAAAGCATAAACCAATAGAACATTAGGTATATCTCCAAATTATCCTTACCAAATACAGAAGTAGGTAAGACACTATACCATAGCAATCCTATAGATATGATTGTCCTAAAAGAATTAGGTCCTTCTAAGTAAGGCAAAAACAATATCAGCACAGCAATACAAGGTTTTGAGTGAATATACGTTTGCATCAAAAACAGTTCCATGCAGAATAATGCTTAATGACCAAATAAAATTAACGAATACAGCAACTTACAAGTTCTGCCTTTTGACTGCAATAGAGACGACCGGCAACAACGATAACAAAATCTATAAATTTGTTATTTGATTTAACATACATTTAAGAAAAAAATTGTAGAAAAAAGTTAAAGAATCTATAAATTTACCAGTCAGGAGCAGATGGAGTGCCGCAAAAGTATTAGAATCTGAATAGGGAAAAAACATTATTATAAGAAAAATAAAGGAATGAAAGGAATTGAAGCATAAAAACTTACAGAGACAGTGGTCGAAAGTGCGGAGATTTCATGATTCCGTCAAATTTCTCACGAATCTGCAGATTAGGGTTTTAAATAAACTTTGGGTTTACTATTATAAGATTAAAGAAAAAGGAAAAGGAAAAGTAGAGAATTGATCGGATTGAAAGATGGAGAGAATCCATTGACCAAAAGTTTCAAAATTAGAACGCGCAGATTTGTCTTCGTTGTTGTAGAAAATCGATGTCTAGCAAGTGTACAAAAGCCAAGAAACTCAAGAAAAACCAAAAGAGGAAAAGAGAAAAAAAAAAAAAAAAAAAAAGAGGGAAAACCTCTTTTTTCTTTGCAGAGAAGAAGAAAACCGTTGAGTTCCGGTTTTTTTTTTATTTTTTTATTGAGATCATGAATAAATATTAATAAAAAGAATAAAGGAAAAGAAAAAAAATTTTAAATGAAAAAATGATATATATAATCTTTTGATTGGATAATTAAAATTAATAAAATAAAAAAATCTAACAATCATTGTTTAGATAAAAAGTAAAAAAAAAAAAAATTATTATAATAATTTTTTTTAATTATAATTTTTCATTACTTGTAATTTTAAAGCACTCATGTATCATGATATGTTTATTATATTGATCTGTTTTATAATTATTGTTATATCAATAGTTTTTAATCAAGTAAAACATAAATATATTTTACAAATATATATTGATAGATTTTTAATTAGTTTGACATTTTATAAATTTAAAAAATATATCTATTTATATTCAATTATTTATCAAAATCAAATTATTAAAAAATTATAAAAAAATTTTTTATATTGAAATAAATATATGAAACTTACTTTAAAATAAATAACTTTAAAAAATTATAAGATGATTATGATTAACTTAAATTTTTTTTATTAGATTTATAATATTAATAAAAAAATAGACATAATAATTTTTTTATAAAAAAAATAAAACTTTTCTTTCTCGAACTTTTTCTTCAAATTGAGATACTAAAAAAAATTAGGTTACAAAAAAAAATAAAAAGTAATTTGGTTTCTATATATATATTTTTTAAATTAAAAATTTATAAGTTAGGTCACCTCTTTTTTATAATTGAAACTTTAACAGACTAAACTTGATGGGCCAGAAGCCCATAGCCGACCCGTGGAGTGGGAAAGTTTGGAATAAACCCCAAAATGCCCAATTAGCCTGGATTTGTTGGTGAACCAATCAAAGTAGGACCAAAACAACCCCAAAAATTCATCTATTCTAATCGGCCTAGTAACTTAAATTAAAGATATATAATGATTATATTAGGATTAAGGATGAGTTTAATAGTGATAATAACGATTATATTAGGATTAATTTCCTGACACCCTCTTATGCATATTATAATAGTCAAAGCCAAATCAAGGGCCTATTACTACTAGACAACAGAGTAGAAAATTTTCTCAAATTTCTTTTTCAGCAATTGGAGGTATAAATTTAATCATCACCTTTTTACTGTTAACAGAATTTATAGCAAAGTTCATAAGCTATTAGGCAATAGTTGCAGAAAAGCCCTTCCTGAAACCTTTTGGCCTGTTGGCTGTGAAATGTATCAGACATTGCTTGATAAAGGGAGACGTAGATGTGAAATCCTTCAACTTCACTCTTCATCTTTCAAAAATAAAAATAATTGGAAGACGTGAGTTTGTTTTTTTTTTTTTGTTTTGGATAAACTGAATTTTAATTCATCTAAAAACAGTAAGAATTTGCTACAATATAATTGTTCTACAACTCAACAAACAAAGGAAAAACAATTTGTTAACAAATTATTTTAGAAATTTTACATTCAGATTCTAATCTTCACTAAGTTTTTTGTTTACCATATCTCCTGCAATATGTTTCAATCCATGCAACCTGCATCTTACAATTTTCTTGACTTTGTCCACCATTTGTGCAGTCGTCATCTCCCTTTGCTTGAATATCCTCTGATTCCTTTCCCCTCATATGAAATATATACATGCATTCCAGGTAATTTTTAATAGAATTGAGATAAAAGCTTTCTCTTTTAATCTGTTTTTTGTCCAGCTCAGTTATGTGTCCCAACTTGTTACTCTTCTATCAATGTTGCATAGCTGAAGGATCTTTTGCCAAACTTCTTTTGAATAAACACACTCAAAGTAAACATGGTCTCATGTTTCATCTTCATTGTAGCATAAGTTACATCTACTATCAATTCTCATTCCCCATGATCGCAATCTATCCTTCATTGGAAGCCTATTTAAAATCGTCATCCACGTTATTAATGAATGTTTGGGATGTGATACTTGAACCTTATTAGTTTCTGCCATCCCACTTTTCGTTGTTGTAGTCTGATCTTTTCCCATACCATGGCAGTGTCATAACATTCTTTTGGAAATGGCTATACCTATACTTGGTTTTCCTTTTTGATGAAATTTTGTGCGATTTACCTTATTTGAAGCAATTTCCTCCAATTCCAACTGCTAGTTTGCTTGGCTGCTACTTGCCATATGGTCTTTCCCTTCAATTCATAAGCTTCAATCCAAGCGATCCATAAAGAATCAGCTTTTGCAATTATCAACCAGATGTTTTGCAAGACACAAGCTAGATTTCAGGTCAAGATATCTTTAACTCCAAGCCCTCCCTCAGACTTAGGATAGCATATTGCCTTCCAACTTTAGCTCTTTTTGCTAATCCTACTTTTCTTTTCCAAAAGAAACCAGAACATAACTTGTTTATCCTCTTCAGCATATGTTTTGGGAGGATGAAATGCCTACACCAATAGCTCTACATGCTAAAAAGCACTGATTGTACTAGTTGTAACCTGCCAGCATATGATAGGTGTCTTGTAGCCCAGCTGTTAATCCTTGCTGTTATCTTGTCAACTAAGGGTGGCAGTCTTTCTCTGTGAGCCTTCTAGACACCAATGGGACCCCAAGGTACCTGACTGGTAACGTACCAATCTTAAACCCAGAAGCTTGCTGGATTCTGACAAGTTCTTCCTTACTAACCCCTGCCTGATAAAGCTCACTTTTCTCATAGTTCAACTGTAGGGCAGACATAGTATAAAATGCCTCTAACACCACCTTTATACCTATCACTGAGTCCAATGTTCACTTTACGAAAATCAATAAGTCATCAGCAAAGCAAATGTGAGTTAATTTAATTCTTTTGCATTTAGGATGATAATCAAAGACACCATCTACGACAGCAGCATCCAATAGTCTGGACAAAACATTAATAGCTAGATCAAACAAGTAAGGGGAAAGTGGATCTCCCTGCCGCACTCCCCTTGCTCCTTTAAAATAGCCTACAAGTCCACCATTAATCGATAAAGAGAAGAAAGTAGTAGTAATGCAACTTCTTATCCATCCTATAAACTAATTCGGTAACTTCATGGCATACAAGACTGAGAATATGAAGCCCCAGTCCACTGAATCAAAAGCCTTCTGAAGATCAATCTTGATTGCACATCTTGGAGATAAAGTGGATCTGTCACATCCTCGAACCATTTCTTGAGCTAGCAATACATTATCTGTGATGCTTTTACCTTCTATAAATGCACTTTGATTATGACTTATCATCCCAGGTAGAGTTTCCTTCAACCGGTTAGCCAGAATCCTAGCGATACATTTGTAGATTGTGGTGCAGCAAGAAATCGGCCTGTAATCCCTTATACTATTAAGACTGGTGCATTAGGAACTAATGCTACTATTGTAGAATTGAAAGCAGATAGCATATTCCCAGATTGAAAAAAATGCTCTATAGCCTTAGTAACATCATCTACGACAATGCTCCAAGTTTGTTTGAAGAAATGAGCATTAAAACCATCAGGTCTTGGGGATTTCTCACCAGTCAATGAGAACATTGTCTTCTGAATTTCCTCTTTAGTTACTGGTTGTATGAGAAAATCTTGAGCCTTTGCAGATAAGGTCCCTTGGAGAAGCTCTGCCAAAAACTCATGTATGCATCCTGTAACATTTTGATCCACAGTTCCAATTAACTTCTGAAAGAAGGAGGTTGCTTTCTGCGAAATTTGGTCAAACGTATCCAATCTTTTCCCTTCTGAATCCACTAAGACTCGTATAGTATTCTTTTTATGCTTTGCTGCTACCAAATTGTGGAAAAATTTTATGTTTTGATCACCTTCTTACAGCCATCTTATTCTTGATTTTTGCCTATAATAACTCTTTCAGCCTTCATCAGGTCCTTGAGTTTTTCATATAGCCTTCTCTCAATCACAACCAGTTCTTTTGGTGGGTTTTGAGCTAGAATGGCTTCTTGCATTAGTTCCAGCTCTTTCCTCTTTGTCTACACTCTACTAGACAAATTTCCATAGTTTTGAATATTGAACTTCCTGAGCTCCAGTTTCAACCTCTTTAATTTCTTATGCAATATTAGCATTGGGCTACCTTTAATAGGGTCTTCCCAGGATTTTTCCACAATTAACTTGAACTTCGGATTCCCTGTCCAATAGTTAAAAAACTTAAAAGGCTTTGGAGGGGATTGAATTGTCATGCTGAGTTTGACAAGTGAAGCACAGTGATCAGATACTTCTGGAGCTAAGAACTCGACTTGCGACTGTGGGGGAGCTAAAAGCCAAGAGTCGTTTATCAATACTCTATCCAACTTCCTTCCTAAGTAACTTCGTAACTGATGGTTAGACCAAGTAAATTGAGGTCCAACATAAGCATGATCAAACAAGCCTAGTTGAGTTAAGCAATTCTGAAAATCCTTCATCTCTGAGTTTGCTGATTGATCTCCATTATAATCTGAGCTTTCAGAGGAATGGACTATAATGTTAAAATCCCCAGCCAAAATCCAAGGGTCGTCTTGCAATATACCACTGATGTGAGTTAAGTTCAACCACAGGTTCCTTCTTTGAACACCGTCGTTATTCCCATAAATGGCAGAAAAATAAACTTTCCTGATTTCATATTGTAACACATAAGTAATACTTTGCTCAGAAAACTCTAGTGGGTCTACTTGCACATGATCTCTGCATAATAACCATATCCTTCCGTTTGGAGATGCTGCATAATTGTGAAGAATACACCAACCACAAAAATGCTTTTCCAGCACAGGCTACATTTTATGATGCTTTATTCTAGTTTCTAATAAACACACAATATCTGCCCGTATTCTATTTATTCTATCCACTACACTTATTTGTTTTCGAGGATCATTAAATCCTCTAGCATTCCATACTATGAGCTTCATGTTGAAGAACAACTAGGCTTACCTTCAAAGGCAGTGGTTCCTGCCTTAACCTTCTTCCCTTTATCAATTGGACCGTTTTTCTTGCTTTTAAGGGCCTTCATTAAATCATCGACACCTGCAGCTGCTGCTCTCTGTTTCTTTGGTGAGTATGGAATTATCTCTTCAGCCTCATTTTTTGAGCTCTGATGTACATTTCCTTTATCCACTACTAATTCTGATTCCTGCACAGCTTCCAGGATCGAGAATCTATTAACAGAACCTGCTCTAGCAGTTGAGAGTACAATCGGAATCATAGTCTCCCTTATGGCACTATCTGGTTGTATCTCAACCACTTCAGTCAACTTCGCCTCCTGCACAGCTGTATTATTGTCGTAACGATTTTGACATCGCGATACGTAAAGTGTTTTATAATTGAAAAAAATAAAAAGAAAGTCGTCATCAATTTTTGTTGAAGTGTGATTGGCCACCCAAAAGTTTATTTTTTTAATAAAATCATAAAAGCGAGTTTAAAATTTATCAAAAAGATAAATTTTGGTCCACGAAAAATCAGGTTGGATCCGAGAGTCGGTTACGTGTAGGAAAGAATTAGCACCCCCACAACACCCATAACTTGGTACCATTTAATTACGTGCTATTTTTGGAATTTGATAAAAATAGTTTCAATTTGAAATTTAACACTAATTCCCTTTATTTGAAAAAATAAAATTTTGCTAAAGCTCTTTATTTAGGAATATTGAGAAAATCTTAAAGTTAAAGAATTATTTTAAAATTCTCCAACATTTAGGCAGAATTTAAAATAATTCTTTTTCGCTTAAGATTTAACACGATAATCCTTAAAATGAAATAACAATCTTTATACAAGATCATTGTTAGTGACTCTCCAACATCTAGGCAGAGTACCAAGAATTATTTCCTTCGGAATATTATTTTTATTTTGTTTTATAATATCACAAAAATTTTTTTTAAATGTATTATTCTTTTTTATTATAAAATATTTTTTCATCAAATAGTAAATTAAAGAGAGAATAATGCAGACAATTATCGATGATAACACGATAACGTATGTATGCTAATGAATGTCATGTAAAATGAGATGCAATTTAAAAGTTGGATTCTTAAGTACAAGGAGATACCCCGACTTTTCAACATCTAGACAGAGCTTAGGTGCGACTGTTTATATTTAAGATCTTAATTTACTATTATGCTTTTTATTTATTAATTTTATTATTAATGCAAATTAAGAAATCGTGTGAAAAAACTTAACGAAGTAAAGCGTCCTAAATACCCCATTATCTAGGCAGCATTTAGGAATAAATTACTTCAAATGAGATTTTCACATATGTCCGTAGGATTTTCAAAATGTTTTGAGTAAGGGCTTGAGTAGAGGTTTTAAAGTTTGAATGATTTTTTTGGTAATGATTCGGGAATGCATACCGAATTTGGGGCTTTTAGAATTTAGAATTTTAAGGTTTTGGATTTTAGGGTTTATGATTTAGGATTTTAGGGTTTTAGTTTTAGGGTTTTAAGATTTGGGGTTTTGATTTTTTGGTTTGAGGTTTGAAGTTTAGTTTTAAGGTTTGGGGTGATTAGGAATTAGTTTTAGGGTTTTGAGATTTGGGGTTTTGATTTTAAGGTTTGGAGGGTGTAAGGTTTTGATTTTAGGGTTTTGATGGTTTAGGAATTAGTTTTTTTTATTTTTTTATTTAAAAAACACGAATATCTCTAAAAATTCTCAACATTTAGGTGAATTTTCGGAGTAAGTTCGATTTTTATAATTTTTGAAATTAATTAAAAATTTATTATATACTTCTTTTTTATGAAAATTTGTTAATAATAATTTTTCAACATCTAGGCGAAATTATTTTTAGGAATATATTTTTATTCCCTCCAACATCTAGGCAAAGAAAATAATAAAAATTATTATTATTATTCTTTTTTAAACATTTTTAGTTTTTTTTAGTCATTATTTTACTATTTTATTTTTATTATTATTAAAAAATTTTTAAAAATATTCTAAAAAATTTTAAAGTTTATCATGCATAAATATATATAAAAAAAAACTCAAAATAACAAAAATAATAATATATATAAAAATTAAAAAATTAAAAAAAAAAATTTTATCTAAACGGGACCAGTCAACGGTAGTTTGGCTAGACTGAAAAGGGTTCAGTTTGACGTGCGGTTCTGTTGAACCGACTGAAGAGTGGTTCGGGTTGGTCTAGGGAGTGGTTCGGTTCGATCCAGTTTGGTCAAACCGGTTCAGAGCTACTGAGGAGCTGGGTTGACGGGTCGGTTACGTGGATCTCGAGTCGAATCTAGGTCTACGCGCGGATCCTCCTAGGTCCAATACGATGTCGTTTTGGCATTTGCTTTTCTTATATAAAAAGCAACTTTTTGTAACTCATTTTTTCATTTTTACAAAAAAAAATTCAATTCAGAAGCTTTCTCTAGCTTTATCGGAGTCCGGTGTACTGTCGTTACGCCTGTCGCCGCCTAGATCACCGCTGGCGGTCACTGCCGGTGGTCATCGATGGTCGAAAAATACCAAAAATACTTTTAAAAATGCTCTTCAATGTGCTCTTCCTGGATCTGACCTTTTTTTGGTCGAAAATAGCCCCGATCAGCGTAGATCGGGGCTCAAAGTTCCTGTTTCCCTTTTTTTTTTTTAAACAAGACTGGTGTGAATTTTTTTTTTTGCTTTTGCAGGTAGATTTGGCGTTGGGTTTCTCCATACAATGATGATTGTTTGTCTTTATTTTTTTGTTTCTGTTTTTTTGTTTCTATTTGGTATGGGTCTAGTAAGGGTTAAGGCTCAGACTGGGGTGTTAATGTGGGTGCTGAGCTTGTTGAAAGAGAGTTGGGTAATGATGAAAGTAAGCTCTTTATGTGTCCGACAGAGTCATAAAAGGGAAAAAGTCGGGTGTTTTATAGATGGGGATCTGGGTGGCTGTAGATATTGCTAGGATAAACTATAGGGTGGCAATAGGGTGGTGGTAGGAGGCTGGTCGGGAGGTTGCAGGGTATGGGTGGCTAGAGGTGGCTGCAGGGTGACTGGTGTCAGGCATCAGCTGTCATACTTTTTGCCATTTTCTATGTTTTTGTTGTTTTTAAATTTTTAAAATTTTTTTGGTTTTTTGTTTTGTATAATTAATTTTTTATTTTTTTAAAAAAATTACTATCACTAAAAAAAATAGACCGAATAAAATCGGTGTCTACAGCTGCCTCTCTTTGTCCATTACTGAGAATTAAGAATATGACAAAGAAAAAGAAACCAATTTTGTCCGGAAGCAAATCAAGTTTTTTTTTAAATTTTTTTTCTCTTTTTTTTTTTATTTTTTAACCACAGTTAAATGATAAAGAAAATGACCGGGATGACATCATGAGTCGAAAAATAATGAATAGATTGAGATAACACCGTGAATCAAAATTATACCCAAAGGTCTTACAGAATCGACTAGGACAACACTGTAAGTCAAAAAATAAAGAATCAATCGGGATAATGCCGTAAATCAAAATTTTACCTGGAGGTCTTAAGAATCATGCCTAGAGGTCTTAGGAATCATGCTCGGAAGTCTTACCAAATCGGCTGAGACAACACCGTAAGTCAAAAAATAAAGAATTGATCGAGACAACACCGTAAATCAAATTTATGCTTAGAGGTCTTACAGAATCGACTGGGATAACACCGCAAGTCAAAAAATAAAAAATCGATCGGGATAACATTGTGAATCGAATTTATGTTCGGAGGTCTTAGAAATTATGTCCAAAGGTTTTACAGAATCGACGAGATAACATCGCAAGTAAAAAAATAATGAATCGATCGGGATAATACCGCGAATCAAATTTATGTCCGAAGGTCTTACAGAATTGACTGGGACAACATTGTAAATCAAAAAATAAAATGAATCGATTGGGATAATACTGCAAATCGAATTTATACTCAGAGGTCTTAGAAACATGTTCAGAGGTCTTACAGAATTGACTGGGATAACATCGCAAGTTAAAAAAATAATGAATCAATCGGGATAACACCACAAATCAAATTTATGCCTGGAGGTCTTAGAAATCATGCTCGAAGGTCTTACAGAATCAATTAGGACAGCATTACAAGTTAAAAAATTAAAATTTGATCGGGATAACATCGTGAATCAAATTTATGCTCGGAGGTCTTAGAAATCATGTCCGGGGGTCTTACAAAATCGATCGAGATAACATTGTAAGTTAAAAAATTAAAAATTGATCGGGATAACATCGTGAATCGAATTTATGCTAGGAGGTCTTAGAAATCATACTTGAAGGTCTTACAGAATCAAACGCGATAACAACGTAAGTCGAAAATAATGAATCGATCGGGACAACACCGTAAATTGAATTTATGCACAGAGGTCTTAAAAATCATACCCGAAGGTCTTACAAAATCGATCGGGATAACACTACAAGTCAAAAAACTAAAAATCGATTGGAATAACATCACGAATCAAATTTATGCCCAAAGGTCTTAGAAATCATGCCCAGAGGTCTTACAAAATCGATCAAGATAACAACGTAAGTTAAAAATAATGAATCGATCGAGACAATACCTCGAATCGAATTTATGTTGAAGGTTTTAAAAATCAACATCTTTGGATGCTTCTCTAATAAGAGATCTGTGAATTTTGTAAATTTAAAAATTTTTTACCCGAAAATCTTAAAAATCGTGCCCGAAGGCTTTGGATATTACACTTGGAGGTCTTACAAATCTTAAAATTTTTGAATCTCTCATAATTAGAGGCAATGAAACTTTTAAAATTTTGAAAATCTTTTACCCGGAGGTCTTGAAAGTTGTGCTCGAAAGTATTAGAGATTATGCCTAAAGGTCTTACAAATCTCAAAATCTTTGAATGCTCCTCATAATCAGAGGCAATGAAAGTTTAAAAATTTTAAAAAAATTTTAAACGTGGCTTTCACTTGATCAGAGATTTTTTAAACTCTAAAGGTCTTGTTTGAAGAAGGTTCCTCTTAAACAAAGACTTTGAAATCTTGAAAAAAAAAAGACTTGTCCCCTCATTTTTTTTTTTGTTTTTAATATTTAGAAAGTTGATAAATGCAATCACGATACAAATGTCTATTCTTATCAAATGATGTTAATGAAAATGTCGATGTAAATGTCAATGCCAACGCACGAATACGAATGCTTGATGCAAATACATTTGACTTTTTCACAATACAAATGATAATGTTCTTTTCATGTAAATGCCTCTACCAATACATTTTCTTAGGATACAGATACCATGACGCACATGTAAATTTTTCTTAAGGTGTGAATGCAAATGTCTTATGCAAATGCCAATGTAAGTGATGCAAATACGAATGTCTTTCTTGTGATGCAGATGCAAGTGATGTAAATGCATAGACTCTTCTTGCCCCTCCTTTTTTTTTTTGAATAATCTCTGTTTAAAATTCATTGTTTTATTTTCATAAAAAAAAAATGATCTCAGTATTATGTACAAAATGCTCAAATAATTTTGAAAATTATCAAAAGTGATCAAAAATTATCCCACATAAAGTATCTTTGCAATTAATGAAACATTTAAAACTCAAGACTTTCAAATCTCTTGAAAGTTGATGACTACTATTTAGAAAGCTTATGAATATTAGGGTAATTGATAATTCAACTCCTTTTACTGGTGGGCATATCTTACAGAAAGACTCGACAAGGGTTGCAAGGATTTCTTTTGGGCTCATAAAAGTGATAATTTTTTAAAATATTTTATTTTATTGAAAACGTGATACTTCAATGTGAGTCAAAACTAGCCATTACTTTCCAAACAAGATTTGGGAATAAAGATTTGGAAATAGGACAAGGTTGGTTTTTTTTTTAAATGAAAGGTATTTAATCGGTACTGGTCTTTCAAAAGGCTTTGCATTAAGATTTTTTTATTTCTGATAGAACCTTGAAACTTTGAAATTCATTTTGGGGCATCGAGAATGATTTTAGCTCTAAACTGCCCTTTTAGGATTTTCACCGTAGAGCTATATTTCTATCAATGAAGAACTTGGTGAAATCTTGTCAAATACTAACAAGTATGTACAAATTTCAAGAACATTGCTCTTTAACCCAAGTATCCACATTTGATCAAAATGAGCTTTTCAAGGTATGTAATGTAGGCCGAGATTAAGGGTTCTGAAAGAATGGTTAAATAGGCTCG
Organism: Durio zibethinus; assembly: GCF_047325235.1. Lineage (NCBI taxonomy): Eukaryota > Viridiplantae > Streptophyta > Magnoliopsida > Malvales > Malvaceae > Durio > Durio zibethinus. Next base: position 1,613,151 of record NC_143170.1, on the reverse strand, counting down.
AAATATATTATTCAGGGTAATTAGGCCAAGGATCCTGATTAGCATTCTCTGACTTTCTTCCTTTACTTTTTTTTTTGAAACATTTGACCTTAATTTCAGCAGTTTTATTCACCTGTCTTTTTTTCCTTGAATTCTCATTTTCAAGGTACATATTTTCTTTTTTTCTTTTTGTTTGATTTAATTTTTTTTTTGAATTCTAATTAAAGCTTCAGTTTCTTATCTCTAAGGTTTCTTTACTTTGCCTTAAAAATGCCTAACTTCATCTTTGGCTGTTCACTTTCTTAAATCTTGATATTCTAATTAAAGCTTTGTTGACTTTTTACCTCAGACTTTCACCTCCAAAGGACATGTTATATGCTTTCAATTATCATATACTTTTCTTGAAGTTTATCTTGAATATATCCTAATTTTGCCCCCCAATGTAAAAAATGATCCTTGGCTAGGGTTTAATTTGGAACAAAAAATTTAATAGGCTCAAATGGGTAGCAAATGGATAATTTTTAAGTATAAGAAAGATAGAGAAAGCTGGTCATTCATCATTTCAAACATGATCACTTGGCTAAAAGAGCAAATCATTGAAGATGTCTTTTTTTTTTTTTTTTACTTTTTTTATTTTTTTGTTTTTTTTTTGTGATGCCCCATTTTTTTTACTCAAGGTTCTAATGACAATCAAGTCATATAGGATTGATTGCATAGTTCAAAAAGGCTCTTTGGGCTCCAAATTTTTTTTAGCATTTTCTTGGTAAAAGGAATAGAAAAGGTATAAAGGTATAAAGGTATGAAATAAATTGTTTTAGGCATAAAGGGATTCTTTTTTCTTTTTCTCAATGTATCTTAAGACATAGAACAAAAGCTATTTAGGAAAAAGGCTCAAGCATTTTTATATCTATGGTCATAGTAAAATTTTGACACATATTGAATTATCAATTGAAAATTTGAAAGCGTATCTGATTTTAGAAATTCAAAAAAAATTTTCAAAATTGACCTATTTTGTCCTTTGCCCAAAAAAAAAAAGATTATCGACCCTTAAAGTATGAATTCAAACTCGCATTCCCTGAAGGGTCATAGTTGATGAGTCCTATCATTTAAGTGATTAGAGGCATAAAAGTATTTAAAAATGTGTGGAGGTATTTGATGAGTTTTTTCCTAATAGTAATCACCATTTTTCTTAAGAATCATTTCATCTTTATTGTAGTAGAAAACTTTTTTTCTTTTTTTTTTATTTTTTTTTGAAATCTTGAAAGTTACTTATGTGGGACTTTTTATTCAAACAAATGTAAAAAGAGAAATTTCATAAAAAAAATCTAAAACATTCAATTCTTTCAAAATAAGTTAGATAACTCCTAAAGACACAATGCACATGTCATACATACATAGTAAAAAAAATAAAAAAAATCATTCTATCTTGATTTTCAAAACTCGAAACCTCCCTCTTCATCTCAACTTCTCATATTTGACAATTGGATGGAGTCAACAACTTTCATTGTTCTATTACCTTCGGAGTCAGAATATCATTTTTGATAAGATTTTTAACATTTTCTCTCAATTATCTGTATTTTTAAGTTGAGTAGCCAATTACCCCCATATGGCAATCACACTTGCCATTGGGATCATAACTTCTTATTGATGGATTTAGTGTTATTTTTAGAGGCACATGAGTGAGATATCGACCTTCTATTAGCAAAGGTAAAAGGTGAAAAATAGGAATGGGCAATTTCTCTTGATCATTCCTTAGTCTCTTTTGATTTTTTGTTGGTTTGGTGGTGGATTCAAATGTAGGAATAAGATCATGAATGACCATTTAAGGATGGGAGTTTGCTGGAAAGCCCAAATACTAGCTTGGTTGGCAAAGATATGAGTTTTGAGAGATATAACTTATGACAGAGTGATGAGGTTGATAAATAAAATAAAAATTGTACGGGATAAAGCTATTAGGTAGATGCTCATCCATTGTGACTGCTTGTACCTCTTTTTTATTCTATTTTGATGTACTTTTCTTTTCAACATCGATCGCATCTTTTAACTTAATCCTGTCACTCTTAATTGTATTTTTTATAATTTCACTAGAAATCACAATGTCCGAAAAGTTTTTAGATACATTCTCAATCATTCTTTCATAATAGAAAGTGTTCAAGGAATTGACAAACAGAACAATAATTTTTTTATCAGATAAGGGTGGTTATACTTGGGTCGTTATGTCTTTCTATCTATGTACATATTCTCTAAAAGTTTCAGTTGACCTTTTTTTCATGTTCTGCAAAGATATCCTATTTTCACCATATATTCAATATGCTTATATTGTTCTCAGAAGGCCCTAGCCAAGTCATTTCAAGAGTACATCTTATTTTGGTCCAACTGAGCATACCATTTTACCGCAGATTCAGTGAAACTATCTTGAAAGTAATGGATTAACAACTTATCCTCATGAGTGTAACCTGTCATTTTTCAATAGTACATAGTGATATGTGTTAAAGGGCATTTCATTCCATCATACTTTTCAAAATTTGAGACTTTGAATTTTGATAAAATAATAAGGTCAGGCACTAGGCTGAGCTCGTTGGCTTCAACATTCCCGTACATATCATGGCTTTTAGTTACTTTCAATCTCTCTTCTAATAGATCAAATTTATCTTTCATCACTATATCTCTGGATAGATCTAGCACCTTTTTTAATTTTTTTAATTTTTTAAGATCATCTACATTAGGCACAGTAATAGAGTCATGAAGAGTATGCCCGAGGTTGACATTTGTCTGAACTAATGGTAACTTGGTAGAAGGGCCAATATAAGGTTGATTAGTTGTTGGAGGTGCTTGCGACACATGGGGATCTTGAACATATGTGAACCCAGATGGATATAATGGTGTCTCAATAGCTGTTTCCTCATTTGTCCTGTGTGTTTCAACAACTCTTTTTTCTTTTGTCAACTCTGTTAACATTTGTTTTAATTCTACCAACTATCTATTCACATTCTATTGCATTCTCGTAACTATTTCACTGATCTCTCCTTGGCCATTTTCTACTCTATCCATTCAACTTGCATCTTTATTTTTCATGATTCTGGTACTAACTCAAGTGCTACAAGTCTTAGTCTTAACTAGTCTCATTCTTAGGATAGCTATCCTTGAACCTTTTATTAATTATCAAAAGTAAAAAATACATGACATGAATTTTACTATAAAAAATGTTTTGACTTTGAAGGTTTAACAAAAGCATATTCACAATCATCATCTTTTGTGCTTAGCTAGCATGAAGAACAATGAATTCAAATAGATGATGCATGATGTGCAAGTCAAAATTTTTTATTATTAAGGAGGGAAAAACTTGAGTTTCATCATATATTTTGACTGGGTTATCTAAAGACATTCATTTTTCCTCAAAAGTTTGGTGAAAGCATAATTACAATCATCACTTTTTTCACAGGCTCCTTTAGATAAGCAATTATTAAAAGTGGACAGAGACATCTATTCATAAAAATTTAGGTCAAAAAAAGTTTTCATTTATTCTTAAAAGTATCAAGTTTACACATCATAAACCAGTCTAGGGCTATGGATAAAAAGTGCTAGACCTACTTCACTCTCATTTATCTCACCTAAGAAACCCAAAAATAGTTTACTATGATTACTGAAGAGGATAACCCTTTCATTCATCATCATGGCCAACCTTATTGTTGCCTACAGCATTGTCTGCTATAGCGGCATAGATCAATGAAGGGTTCTTATGAACAACTGGCTTTATTTTGGTATCAAAACCCAGATGTCTAATTTTTATCAGTCTTTGTACCCTATGTTTCAAAATTATGCAGTCTTCAAGAGAATGGCCTATGATGCCAAAATGGTATTCACATTGGGCGTTGGAATCGTACCATTTAGGAAAAGGTGATTTACGAGGTTCAACAGGGATGAGGGCAATGAGATAATTTTCTAAGAGTAACGAGTATAACTCTATGTAGGACATATGTATTGAATCAATAGAAGCTTTTTCTTTGGTGTTGCTAGAGTTTTTCTGTCTTATAGTTAGTTTACTTTGTTGAAAAGATGATGGTATAGTTGGTCTTGAGGTGAATTGAAAAACTTTAGATCAAAGATTGGACTGCGTAAGTGGTGATGAGATAGCATACTGAACAAACGATTGTGAAATATGAGGTCGTAAAAGTAGATTCAGGTGTGAAATTCTTAGAGGTTGGATGAAATTTGGGGGCTTAATCTTAGGTGCTTAGAAATGAGGTTGGAAGTGGTCATAAAAAAGATTTGGGTACAAGTTTAGACTCGGGATAATTGGTGATGGTTGGTTGAAGCCAGGTGACTCTTTCTTAGAAAGTAAACTTTTGAGCTTAGTCATTTGCGTGGTTAGTTCACCCATTCCTCTCTTGAGTTTGCCTAAACTTCGATCACTGTTCAAATCACCCAATGCCTTAATTTGTTCTAAAAAAGTGCTAAGACTAACAGGAGCTGATTGATCTTGACTTGATGGAATCAAAAGTGACAATGATCCTTGAGAAGAAACAAACTCAACTCCACCACTACCTTTAATCATTTCTATCAATTGAGCCATCTGCTGTTTTATCTCTCGAAGCTCTAGCCATAATTCTTCTTGATTCAACTCCAAAGCACTAATCCTTGCTTTCAATCAATCTTTCATTTTTACCATTCTACTTTCTACCAAGACAAATATTTTATTCTGAGACTTAGACAAAAAATTTTAGATTACTACCCTTATTGAAATAATATCACCAAAATAATGACACATAAAGTATGTTTATGAACACATAAATATGATGGCTAAAGAATATCATGAAATGCATATATGCTTATAACAATGGATTTTTATATGTACAAGGACCCAAATGAAAATTTTCATCAACCATGAATGTGTATGCAAGGAATATAATGTTATATTGCAGGGATAGTGGGATATGAAATGCAATGTATGTTTCATATGACCTTATCATTCATGAATCTATATGCATGAAGTACAATGACATATTTATATGAATGATGAGATGTATTCCTATGACTAATGCAGCATATTTGTATGGAATGCATGAACTTATCAAGTGCACGTTATATTTTTACATGAAATGCAATGCTTGTGTTATGCCAACCTAGTGAAACTAACATTACCTTTAAACATGTAATGAGATGAAATGTGCGCACTACTTATTAAGACGCATATGGTAGGCATGTATCATTTATCAACAAGTATATAACATGGGATGCATGCACTGTCCATTAATGTGGACGCATGGGATATGATGATGTGCATGGGATATGATACATGTATTATTTATTATGATTTATGAAATGCAAAAGATGAAACAAAATATGAAAAAAAAATTTAAAAAGGAAAAACAAAAGAACTAGGACTTGAAAATTAATTTTATTTGGCCAATAAACAAGGAACTAAAAAAAATCTTTAATTTTTTGAAAACATTTTTTCAATTTTTTGAAAATTTATTCTAAAATATTTTATGAAAATGTAAAATTTGGACAATTACCAAATGAATGGACTACATGTTAAGAGAAAATTTATTTTTTTCAAGAAAATGTTTTTTTTTTCATTATCTATTTTTTCAATTTTTAATACAATTTTAATCTATTTCTATAAAAAGGTTGGCAGGGCTCTAACCTAGGCAAGCTTCTTATGGCTCACGATATACTGGGTTAGGATTTATTTATCTAAGGTTCCCAGACCATTCCTTACATCATCGTTTATTATGGACTAATAAGGCTCCCCGATCCTCACTCATTCTAGGCTACTAATGAAAAAGATTCAATCTGAGTAAAAGTATTTCACTAGCAAATACGGAGGTTACCACCTCACGAGAGCGTAACTACGTTACTTTCTCATTAAAGAATGGAGCCCGGGTCTATAGCTTATGCATGTGAATGAACATGTAAAGTGTGTGCAAAGCAATGTATTAATCAAAATAACATAAATAAATCGTAAACATAGAATCAAGATAAAGTGATAACCATCATGCAATTTATTTTATTTATGAAAATTTAAAATAAAAAAAATTGAATTAAATATCAAATAAAACCAATTAAATCCAATCATTGTTAATAGTGTATGATTAAAGTTTTGGCTTGACTCTCAAACGTCCCCAGTAGAGTCGCCAAGCTGTTGTAACGATTTTGAGATCGTCAGACGTAAAGTATTTTATAATTAGGAAAAATAAAAAGGGAGTCGCTACCAATCTTTGTTAGGGTGTAATTGGCTACCCAAAAGTTTATTTTTTTAATAAAACTATAAAAGCAAGTTTAAAGTTTATAAAAAAGATAAATTTCGATTTACAAAAAATCAAGTTGGTTCGGGTGTCAGTTAAATGTGAGGAAGGATTAGCACCCTCACAATGCCCATAACTTGGTACCATTTAATTACGCATTATTTTCGATGTTGGATAAAAATGGTTTCAATTTGAAATTTAACACTAATTCCCTTCATTTGAAAAAATAAAATTTTGCTAAAGCTCTTTATTTAAGAATATTGAGAAAATCTTAAAGTTAAATAATTATTTTAAAATTCTCTAACATCTAAGAAGAATTTAAAATAACTCTTTTCGCTTAAGATTTAATATGATAATCCTTAAAATGAAATAACAATCTTTATAAAAGATAATTGTTAGTGACTCTCCAATATCTAGGCAGAGTCCCAAGAATTATTTCCTTCAAAATGTTATTTTTATTTTATTTTATAATATCACAAAATTTTTTAAAAAATATATTATTTTTTTTTATTATAAAATATTTTATCATCAAATAGTAAATTAAAGAGAGAATAATGCAGGCAATTATCGATGATAACACGATAACGTATGTATGCTAATGAATGTCATGTAAAATGAAATGCAATTTAAAAGTTGGGTTCTTAAGTATAATGAGACCACCCCAACTCTCCAACATCTAGGTAGAGCTTAGGTGCAACTGTTTATATTTAAGATCCCAATTTACTATTATGTTTTTTATTTATTAATCTTATTATTAATGCGAATTAAGAAATCGTGTGAAAAAATTTAACAAAGTAAAGCTTCCTAAATATCCTATTATCTAGCGATATTCAGGAACAAATTACTTCAAATGAGATTTTCACATGTGTCCGTAGGATTTTCAGAATGTTTTGAGTAAGGGCTTAAGTAGAGGTTTTAAAGTTTGAATGATCTTTTTGGTAATGATTCGGGAATGCATACTGAATTTGGGGTTTTTAGAATTTCAAATTTTAAGATTTTGGATTTTGGATTTTAGGATTCTAGTTTTAGGGTTTTGAGGTTTGAGGATTTGATTTTAGGGTTTGAGGTTTGAAGTTTAGTTTCAAGGCTTGGAGTGATTAGGAATTAGTTTTAGGGTTTTGAGATTTGAGGTTTTGATTTTAAGGTTTGGAGGGTTTAGGGTTTTGATTTTAAGGTTTGAAGGGTTTAGGAATTAGTTTTTTTATTTTTTTATTTAAAAAACGAATATCTCTAAAAATCTCCAACATCTAAGTGGGTTTTCGGAGTAAATTCGATTTTTATAAATTTTAAAATTAATTAAAAATTTATTATATATTTTTTTTTATGAAAATTTGTTAATAATAATTCTCCAACATCGTGACGAAATTATTTTTAGGAATATGTTTTTATTCCCTCCAACATCTAGGCTGAAAAAATAATAAAAATTATTATTATTATTTAGATTATTATTATTATTCTTTTTAAAGCATTTTTAATATTTTTTTAGTCATTATTTTACTATTTTATTTTTATTATTATTAAAATAATTAAAAAAATATTCTAAAAAATTTTAAAATTTATCATGCATAAATATATAAAAAAAACTCAAAATAACAAAAATAATAATATATCAAAAAAATTAAAAAAAAATTTTTTTAACCTAAACTAAACCGGTCAACGACGATTCGGTTGGATCGAAAGGGGTACGGTTCGACATGCGATTTTGGTTGAGCCGGCTGAGAAAAGGTTCAGGCCGATCTAGGGAGCGATTCAGTTCGGTCCGATTTGGTCAAACCGGTTCAGAGCTACTAAAGGAGTCGGGTTGGTGGGTCGATTGCGTGGATCTCGAGTCAAATCCAGGTACATGCACGAATCCTCCTAGGTCCAATACGACATCGTGTTGACCTTTGCTTTTCTTATATAAAAACCAACTTTTTTTAACTCATTTTTTCATTTCTCCAAGAAAAAAATTTCAGTTTAGAAGCTTTCTCTGGCTTCACTGGAGTCCGATTTACTACCGTCATCGCCTAGGTCATCGTTGGTGGTCGCTACCAGTGGTCACCGGTGGCCGAAAAATATCAAAAATACTCTCAGAAGTGCTCTTCAACACGTTCTTCCTAGATCTGACTTTTTTTTTATCGAAAATAGCCCCGATCAGCGTAGATCGAGGCTCAAAGTTTCTGTTTCTATATATTTTTTTATGAAACAAGATTGATGTATTTTTTTTTTTACTTTTTCAGGTAGCTTTAGCGTTGGGTCCTCCCTACGGGGAAGACTGTTTGTCTTTGTTTTTTTTGTTTCTGTTTGGTATGGGTTTGGTGAGGGTTAAGGCTCGGACTAGGGTGTTAGTGTGGGTGATGAGCTTGTTGAAAGGGGGGTTAGGTAGTGATGAAGGTAAGCTCTTTGTGCGTCCGAAAGAGCCATAAAAAGGAGGAAATTGGGTGTTTTATAGATGGGGATCTAGGTAGCTGTAAATATTGCTAGGGTAGACTGTAGGGTGGAGGTAGGGTGGTGATAGGAGGCTGATCGGGAGGTTGCAGGGTATAAGTGGCTAAAGGTGGCTGGCTCCAAGCATCAGTCGCCCTACTTTTTACCATTTTTAATTTTTTTTGGTTGTTTTTTTGTTTTTAAATTTTTAATTTATTTTTTGATTTTTTGTTTTGTATAATTAATTTTTTAATTTTTATTTTAAATTACTATTATTATTATTGAAAAAAGTAGACTGAACAAAATCGGTGTCTACGATTACCCTTATCCTTACGTACCCAGAACATTGCTTTTGTCTTTACTTTCTTTGTACAAGTTTTATCATTGTACCCAAATACACAACAGTGCTTGCATTTCAGTGGCATCCATGGGATTTCAACTGAAACAGACATTATTGATCCATCCCTCCTTTCCACTTCAATGAACTTTGGCACTTCCGTACTTGCCTTCATCTCAATACAAATCTTTTCATATGCCAGTCTCTGCTTATTTGCAGTGATCGAATCCATATATAGTGGATTACCTAAGGCACTCGCTATATAGCTAAGTCCCTTTTTCGTATAGAGCTCAAGTAGTATATTGGCCAATTGCACCCATACCGGCAGCATTTCCATGTTAAACTCTAGTGATGGCTCCCATTTCCGAACAATCAATGGTTTGTTCTGGATATGCCATGGCCCATGTTCTATCACCCAATCCCTAACTTCCTCGTTTGGGGATTGAATGACAAACAGATTCGTTCCGGCAGGCTTGATCTCAATTAAACCACTTTTCCCCTATAAAACATTAACCATCTTTTGAAACAAACTGAAATTTGGGAAGACGTGAGTTTGGATTCTATAGTTTGTAAATAAATAAACAAATGAAAATCAGAGTCTGTCAACTCAAATTTGGACCTCCTATTCCAGTTAGAGTTTTATGATTGAATGGTCCTGCCTATTTCACTTCTCTCAAAATATCAGTTCATGGAATATTGAATAAGTCCTATAAGTATAAAGAAACATGAGAACTGAGAAGGTTGTCACATAATGCTTGTAATAAATCTATTAAAAATTTCCTTGGATAATGTAAAAAATGAGCTGTTGTGCAAAGAAAAGAAGGAAAAAAAAGTCCCTAGAAACTTATACTTTATTAATGTCTCCTCGGTGTGTCTCTGATGCTTCACCAGAACTTCCATTAATCCTATAGTCCGAGGGGCTTGTAAAATCTCCAAATGCAATACAACTTCCTGCAGAGTTATGTCCCCTTAGAATTTTTATTTTGACATGGTCAAGCAATCTCAGAGTATATCTATCTTCCTCTTCTCTAATCCTAGGTATGGAGTGCCCGGTGGAATGTGACTTCGAAAATCTTTCCATCCTGTCACGTTTCCTATTATGTTTTTCTCTTGTATTTGAAGAGGCTTGTGCTTCATCTTCTCCTCCATCAACTTTCTCATTGTTATCTTCTTTAATGTCAATGCAAACAGCATCTTGTAGTGAACTTTGATTTGCTCCGATTTCATGCATGGAATTGCTATGAACAAGTATCGGGGACTTCTCTAATGATTTCCTAGGCATATCTAGCTCCCCACGACAAACTGGACATGTTTTATGCGATTCAAGCCAAAGATCAACGCATTCTTTATGGAAAACATGACAACAAATTGTCAAAAGTCGAAGCATATCATCATCGCTGAACTCTCCCAAGCAAATAGCACATTCTAGGCCATACTTTTCGCGACGAAACTCTTTGACAGAGGAATAATAGAACGTTGGGAAAGCTTGTATTAGTTCAGGATCAAGGCCATCACTTATAGTTGCATCTGCTGTGGCAGCTATAGCACCTGAAGGGTTACGCCGATTAGTCCAGGTACTAACAAGATTTTCCAGGATACACCTACAAAAGTATGCTGCGAAAAAACCAAAGAAGAACAAAACGAGGAAAATTAATGTTAAAAGTACAGGTACTGGCGGGCTGTAGTTTGTTGAGGGTGGTGGTTCGGCAAAACTAGAATATGTCGACATTGAATAAAAAGGGTAGCAGTGGCCGGAGTATAGATCTTTCCGGCCTTGTAATATTGCATTTGATGAGAGAAAATGAGATTTTTGTTTGTTGCTTGGATTTTTCTTTGTTGTTGTGTAGAGGGAAGAGAAAATCAAGGGGGCATGTCAATGTGTTTTAGGAGTATGAAAAAGTGGTAACCTTAATTTGGAAAGCTGATGCTTGGTAAGCATTATATTTATGGGTATTGAGCGAGTCCTTGTGAGAAGGATATGGAGCTTTGTCTGAATAATGTTTGTCCTTGCTCTGTTTACTATTGTTCTTAATCAATGACATTACTCCAATCACAGCATGGTATGCTACGAAATGGTGGGTTTTGGTTACGGACAGTCCGGTTCAAGGCTTCAAGGCAAGTGTGAAAGTTTCCTTTCTTAAATGAACAAAATTAAACGCCCGTCAATTTCACCTTAAAATTTTGGCACGTGCATAATTAAACCATGATTTCCCGTCAGAGAGAACTAAGAACAAAATGGTAACTTTAACAAAGTGGAATGAGTTTCTTTTCAGATTAAAAAGGGTCGTTTGATAATTTATATTTGATAACAACGACAAAGTCGACATCAGCATACAAACGTCATATCCCCGGCCAGGGAGGGAATATCCATACATAAAAATTAGGCAGCTGAAATGTCAATAGGCCAAGGATCCACCAGAGACTTGAAGTGAGCAAAGAAAAAGATTTCCCCAACGCATAAGCTGGAGGTACATGACCCTGCTGTCCCAGGAAAAGCTTCTTGCTGCAAAGAATTTCAGCTCTCATCTCTTCTTCCCTAGTGTGTTTTTTCTCTCAGAACATAAAAGAACAGGGTTTATTCAATATCATCAATCCAGTCACCATATATCCGACTGATTTTATCTGGACCCTTCCATTTCTGAATAGTTCTCTGTCCTGGCCTCTGAAGGACAATCAATGTCCTCTGCGAAGGAACTCCGAGATGATAAACATCTGAAAGTGGAACTAAAGAGACTGACGCAGCCACAGTATCAGCAGGAGTTTTTGAAGGCACTCCTCCCCCTTGCTTTGAATCAGAAGGGGTAGCAGAAGAATCCTTAGCTTCTGTATCCACAAGGCCACCTCCATTTCGGTGTAATTCTGCAGTAACAACAAATTTCCATGCTTAATCACATGAAAAAGTAAAAGGAAAAGAAGACAAAAACTACTCCACGTATAAACCTAGTTTCCATCAAATATAATATATGCTAAAGCACAGAAGATATTAGATACTGATCATAACTAGCTAAAAAACCATCTATTTGTGTACTATTAAAAAACATCAAAAACATCTATCTTGCATCATCCAACAGGTTAGCTACTCATCAATGGACAATGAAGCTTGGGGTTTAAGCTAATTCAAAAGTAAAAGTCAGTCAAAGTTCTTAAATTCCGAAATCATGATACAAGCATATGCATCTGCATTGCAACTTCATGGTTCTTACTTAACAAGTGCACAACCATGATAACAGTCGCACTTTGAGTAGCATTCAAGTTGCCTGATATCATTAGTAAATTGGATGGTTGCTGCCCAGGAAAAAATTAAATATAACAGGTTGTTTAATTGGAATTCTAGCCACTTAAAGGCAGTTAGCTACAAAGAAGCATCAAGCAGACAATTCCAATAAGCTCATAGGAACGGAAAAATTACAGTCTTTTCTAAATTGGAGCTTTTCAGTTAACATAAACTATTTCAAAAAGATTAATCATGCGAATTCTAGTCTTTTAACAAGATAACTAACACCAAGAATAAACAAGTGAAAATCATAAAGACTTTGAATAATCTAAACCAAAAAGGGATAAAAGAAAGTAAATTGGTTAATCCATAAATCAATAAACCATACCTCCAACTCCATGAGCAAAATGACATTTATTTCCAAATGGACAGTACCCAGTAAGTTCCCACTTATTACAAATCCTAGTCTTCCAATTAGACGGCTTTGAATTCGATCCATTCCCACCACCTCCACCACCAGCTCCTCCCCCGCCACCACCATACCCGCCAGGCCCCAAACTTATAGCTACACTCTCCCGATTCTTCGACTGCTCATCATGCAAAAACGTACAATTATCACCATAAGGGCACCCTTCCTCTGTATAAAACTTCTTGCAATGCCTTCCCTTATATGACCTCTGTGTTTCCCCTGAAAAACTAGAAGACCCCACAGAAGGAATTTGAAATTCCTCTCTTGGCTCTGATAAAACCCCTATCTCTTCTTCATGGGCAGCCACTATTTCTTGCCAATTAGGAGGTGGGCGTCGAAGCTCTTCAATGCTATGAGCAAAGTTACAATTTGTAATATAAGGGCAAGTGCCAGCCTTGAACTTGCAGCAAAGCTTGGTCTTGAAAAACATTTTGCCTATGGCTTTGGACCTGGAATTTAATTCCTGGGAATTTCTTGGTTTCTTGTTTGGTGGCTGTTCGGAGTTGGACCGTGATTGAGGTTGTCTTTGGTCGTAGCTGGAGTTTGAACCTGTGTCGGTGGAGGTTTCTTGGTTGTTCCAAACACGGTAATCTTCTTCTGTTGCCCAAACTGAAGGGTCTGTCGAATTTGGAACCCAATTTTCAGGCCCATTTGTCGAAATTACATGAACAACATTTTCTCTACTATAATCCATGTTACTTTTTAAAAAGTATGATAAAAAAGTAAACTTTTTTGAAAAAAAAAAAAACCCTAATTTTAGTAAGTAAACATGAAGAATGAGATGTACCCAGAAGCTAAAATTACATGAATTAGATGAAAACTGAAGTTAAAGAGTGAGATTTGAGAAATGGGTATTTGATTACACATTTAAACAAGCTAAATTTGACAGAAATTTTCAAACTTTTTGGAAGGAAGACAACAACAAGAAGAAAGAGAAAAGTACAACAGATAAAATAAAGATAGAAATGAAGGAAAAGGAAAAGTTAGTTGAAAGATTCGGAGTTAGATCTACAACCTTAAAATATCGTAAGATGATAATCAAGAGGAGCAAAAAAAAAGGTTAGGAAATGTTGGAAAAAGGATATATTTGTTAAGGATAATAAAAGTGGAAATATAGAAATATACTTTTATATATATGAAATGGAATTTTGATGATGAAATTTAGAGATGGATTTTGCTTGGAGAAAATAATAGAAGAATCAGCAAAGCAAAGAAGAAGATTTTTCAGTACTACTTTTTTGTGCAGAAGAGTGAAATCAGCAAGCAGGGAGGTTGGGAGAAGAGGTAACCTGGTAAAGAAACCATGCGTAACAAGTTACATGAAAAAGGAAAATCAATCTATATAACAATAATGAAAATGTTAATTTTATATCCAAGCATTAACTTAAAATTTAAAAAAAGAAAAAAGAAAAACTTTACTAAAGGTCTAACAAGTGATATTACAATTACAAGAGCACCGATGAACTAAAAATCAAACTTCATTTTGGACATAAACTCAAGAAATAACAATATAAAACTAAATTTTAACATTATTTGACAACAACCAATATTCTGACATTTATGAGCTATAATAAAGCCCAAAGCTTAACATGATTTTTTGCTTTCCTTAAACTCGATTCTAGATGGAGAGTTTTGTCATTAATCTACTAACAGTCGTTCACTCTCAAAATTCACCATCAACTTGTTCAATTTCTTGTTGCTTAATCTTTGTGGGATGATTATGTTAGCTTCCTCGTAACTGTAAAAAAATAAATAAATAAATAAATAATGTAAGTATTTTTATTATTTTATTTTCAAAAAGAAATTTAAAATAATAAATAATTATTATCCCTAGCCGGATCGCACTCAGAGCCTTAAACCTGTGGAGAGGTCTAATCCAATCTTAATTAGTAGAAAACACTAACCTTTGAGCAGGGGAAGGTGTAGATGGCGTTAGCAAACGGGCGAGCTGAATAGCATCTTCATGGCTAGTAATGGCGTGGTCGAAGCATAAATATCGACCGTATGATGAAACATCTTCAAAGACGCAGATGTGAGCATCAACCAAGAAATTAAGGTCAACGGTAACGAATGTCCCACACTCGTACATCTCGGCCGCTCCTTTCAGGTAAGGGTGGGTGATGGAAAGATGGGGCTCCATCATCAATCCGCTGTTGATTGACACCATGTTAATGCCCCTATCCATTGCCAATGCCCACGCAGCCTTCTCTGCTAACGTCTTTGATAGGGCATGCCACAACTGGTTTTACCATTTTATATATAATTTTTTATGATAAAAAAATCAAAGTCAAATTAAAATTTTTATGCGAAATTTAATTACAAGAATGATACAAAGAAGTAACCATAAGATCGTACCTTGAATTTGCGACAGAAATTGACGTCACTCCAATGTCTTTCGTCCAAATCGGAAGTAGTTGTTTGAGGGCTGTCTCTCCAAACAACAGTAGTTACGGATGATGTGAAGACAACCTTGTCTATTGTTTCTGTTTGAGCACATGCCTCTATCACATTGTGTGCTGCTCTTACCTCCACTTCTGCCATAAATTCCTGCCACCAAACATCCATGCCATTTTCTCAAATTAATTGACAACTTTCACGACCAAATGTTCATACTCATCAATTCTTAATTTCAAGAGATATTGATAGCAAAATCCTATAGATTTTTATAGTTATTGTTGCTATTATTAAATCGACAAACATATTAAAATTAAAACTAAAATTAATTGTCATTAATTAATTATGTAAATTGCAAAATAAGTATTGAGACCATGTATCTAATTTATTAACAAATAAATGTCCTTTTTGTAATTATAAGCTTCTATAATTAATATCTTTTTGATGAATTATTAGTTACCATAAATTAACAATAGACACATATACATACATGTTGAATTAGAATAAATACTCAATTCATTATTTTAAATTCAATCGATTAATGGATTAGAATATAGTCATTCAAGTTGATACATATATACATACATACCCAAATCACAATCCATTTTATATAGTTAAAATAAAATATTTTATAATATTTTTATTTTAAAAAATTAAAATTAAAATTTAGAATCTCTTTTCAAACTTTATCAGTTGTATAGCTATTACTACAAGCATATACAGATAGAGGCATTTAGCAAGTGATGATACGTGAGAATTGACAGGCAAATTGTTAATTAATATGTATGAGAATATCCCATCCCCAACGCAACGTAGAGTCGTGGACGAACCCTACAATTCTACTCCACTCGGGACCATTCAAAGTGCATGAATTTACGGTGTAAAGTGTCTTCAATAGGACAAAGTATTTGTTTGGCCCGAAGGAAAATCAAGAGAGAAAATATTAATTGCGTGGAATATCGATCACATATTTTGCCTGTGATATTTCTCTAATATTTATCCCTTTTCTAGGGAAAATCATCAAGAAACTAGCTAGAAAAGTACTCTAACAAGAGATGAAAAGTTGTATTATTTACATATGGGCGAATATCAACTGAAACATGCATGATCAACAACGAAATTAAGGGAAAATTGAAGAAAATTTAGAAGGAGGGAGTGAACAACGTCTTACATCATAGGTGGGCTGGTCTTCTGGAGGTTCAAAGGCGTAAAACAAACCAGAACAACCTTTCAGAGCATCGATTATGCTTTGATAGTCAAAAGGGTCTGCATGGAAAATCTTCAGCTTCTTGTTTTCACTAGCTACCCCATTAAATTTCAAATCACCTATAACCATGAAAAATTACAATTAATTAGTTAATAACCAAGCAAAAAGAAATTAAGCTGGGAATGGGGGAATAAATCATAATTCTAAGCTTTAATTACCATGGCCTTGAACTGCAGCATGGACAGTGTAGCCCCTTTGCAGCAAGCGTTCAACCAGGGTTGAGCCGAGGCGACCGGAGGCGTCCATCACGCAAACTTTCTCGTGACAAAAAAAAGCCGGTGCCATTTTTATTTTTTTTTTATTGGAGGAGTTGAAGTAAATAGTAATTAAACAAATTAAAAGCCCTGGGGTGTAGAGATGAAGTGTTGAGTATATAAAGAAGGGGGGCTGGCTAAGCTTGGCCTAGCATTCAAAGGGCGTGGGAGAGTAGATGGGTAGGAGGCAGTTGTCGTTAGGGGAAGAGGGAGAGAAAGAGGTTGGAAGAAGAGTTTTTGTTTTCTTTTTTCAAGAAAATTTAAAATTAAAAAAAAATTATCTTATCTTTAAAATTAAGATAAATCATCAATTTACAAATAAATTTATCGATCATTTAAAAGTTTTTAATTTTACCAATTATCTACTAATAAAATATCATAAAAATTTAACTCTAAATATTTTATCTCTAAATATTAAATCTTAATTATTTACGCTGTTTTAATAGATTTTGCATTTTTTCTCTTCTCTCCCTTCCGCAGATGCAATGGGATTTTTGCATAAAAGAGGGGTTTGGTGGAAGCGTGAATGCATGCGTGTCACGATTACAACTCACAAGAGAAACCTAACTTACTTAAGCTACATTCAACAACGAGTTTTTTTTTTTTTTTTAAATTCAAATTTTAATTTATAGTGAGACGAGTTGAAATGAACATTGGACAGGACTTGGTAGAGGTTGGAGGACCGATTGACATGTAATGCTTGCCCCCAATTATTGTTTCATTCTCCCGAAATAATTCATCGGAACCTTTTGCTGGGTGCTTAGTCATGCATATAAATAGTACTTTTTGGTTTTGCACATGGCAGTTGGCACCGCCGGTTTACCAAGAGAGCAATGGTCGAGAGGGGAACTTGTTATGCCTCGGTGGCCATAGTAAGACCATAGACATCTCTCATTTATCTTTCTTTGAAGTTGGGTCTAGGCTTGACTGACAACGAATCTGCTTCAGGCCTTCAGCCCTTCGCTCAGATTGGGTCAGATGTGAAGCATATGGGTAGAGTCAGTTGTTGACACCAAGCCTGGATTGATTTCTCAGTTTTCCGGATCTAATTTCGTTTTTTCCAATCCTAAACCCCGGGAGAAGGTAAATTAAACATGATTTAGTTTCTAACTTTCTAGTTTATTTTTGGTTGCATTTCCTTATTAACTGTGAAATTGATCTGGTTTTATTGTTTTGATTTGAATCGGTAGAGCGAAGAATTGAAGGAAAGATTGAGGAAGCTTAAAGAAATAACAAAGAAAAGAGTATCAAGATCTTGTAAAAGATATCTAACAGTAGCAAAAGTTAGTTCAAATAGTATGTTTTTTCGCTATTGCAAGATCTTTCTTCACAGCTACTTCCGATGATGTATGCTTAAACAGGTTTACATGTTGCGCTGACAATGTTTACTGGGTATTTGGTTGGATCTCTTGCTTTCAGAGCATTGTTTAACCACAGTCCTTTCATGGTTCTTTCAAGCTACCATTCTCAAATTTAGTAGTTATGTCTTGGGTGTCATTTGTTTGGATTATTGGGATAATACCTCATTTGACTTCTGAATTATTATATTTTTTTTAATGTGATGCCTAAATAAAAAAAATTCTAATTAGATATTTAAATTTTATTTCCATATATAAAGTTACTTCAACCTCTTAACACCGTTAAATAATATTGATGTGACATTTAAAATTAACGTAAATAACATATGATTGTCATGTGATTTAAGATGTGACTGTCACGTGTCATTTTTAAAAAATAAAAAAAATTAAAATAAAATTTTTTAAAACATATTTTTTTATTTTTTGTTTTTTAAAATGATGCCTGATAATTATATCATTATCATATGGTAGTCATGAGTCATCTACATTAACATTTAAGTGTCATATCAACATTATTTAGTGGTTTTAAAAGGTTGGAGTAATTTGATATAAAAAATAAAATTTAGGTATTTGATTAGAAATTTTTTTAATTTAGGTATCACATTAAAAAATTTATAATAGTTCAGGGGCTAAATGGGTATTATAAAAACTTGGTGGTGCTGAATTTGATGGTGCTGTTCTTCTCAGAACACTGCTGGAGGTATTCTTAGGTTGGTTTTTGGGATGCTCATTGAAACACTTTTGTTCATTATTAAAACTTGGGATCGTGGCCTTAAATCACCACCCTCAAAGTCGAGATTGAAGAAAAATCAATAGAGTAACAGCTGTGAAAAAGTTGGTTGTTTTTCTTTTTTTACTACCTTTTTTTTTCGTGATAAATCTCTGAGTATGTGAGTTGTAGAATGTAAATATTATCACCTGAAACCAGGTTTAGCATGACCATTTCTAGTTTGGGGTTCACCATGACGAGCCAACCCTTGTAGGACCCACGACACTCACTCTTCTCAGGAAATGAAAGCAGGGGTAAGTTATGGAGGACAAGGGTATTAGTGTCGTTGCAGAGCTTGATTTTCGTCCAGGGGAAAAAGCAGTGTGTTTTGCATGAGTTATCGAGACCGCCATCAATTATGAAGCCTGTAGGGGTGCAGCGGGGGAGATAGAAGCGTTCTTGGAGAGCAACTGATCTCCATGATGAACAAACACTATTGAATCGAATGATATCACAGAGATTTACTAGTTTTTTCATTATCAAGATCAAGATAGGTTTAGGGAGAGCAGACCAAGAATTGCGTCCTTGAAATTGGCTTCCATGAGCTTAAATAAATAAAGGATGTGGTTCAATCCTTGCCCTAGAAGGATTCCAATTTCAATGGATAGCTTTTTTTATTGGGCCCACGGTCAGGCAAGCTTTGGGACGAGTCTGATATGGGCTGAGCTTGGCCCTAATGTTCATCTCATTTGCAATTTAATTTTGGGCTAAACTTAGCGAGGTTATTCTTTTCATTTGCAACAAGATCGGTTTTGGTTGAACACAGCAAGGCGTTTGAGGCCTCGTCGATAAATACAAAAGATATCGACACAAAAGAGAGGGAGTTGAGTTAGTTTTCCAAAAGCAAGCCACGATGGAGTGAGCAGTAAAGTTGTCATGTGATATCACATGGGCCATTCATTCCACGTGGAGCCCATTGAAAGCTTCGAACGTGGCATCACATGAGGCCGGTGGTCCTATTCCGAAGTAAAACTTCAAACTCCAATAACAATAGAGAAAGGAAATGAATCAATGAATCAATGTATCAATCTTCCAAACCATCGTTTTTAAATACAAACTATAATGTTGATTTAATGAAGTTTTTTTTGAAAGGAAAACAAAAGGAGTGAAGTATGGGGCCCTATTCTCTTCACTTTTTATTTAATTTCTGTATTCGCAAAACACTGTTTGTGATCAAATGGAACATTATCTCATTGCTTTTTGGGTAGAACGCATCATGGGAACACAGAAACAACCAAATCCATTCACCGTCTTGCCCATATCGTGCAATCCGATTTTTTTTTTTTACAAGATATTATTATTATTTTTAATTAAAATTACCAGAAATTAAGTATTTGTTAATAAATACTACTTAGTAAGTTATTTATGTTTAGGATAAGATATGTTGATTTTTAAACATTCACTTTTTTTTCTTTTGAGTTTGAACTTTGAATAGAAGGACCAAATATATGGTTGGAGGTTGGGCATTGCTATTGATGGAAAGAAGAAAATTCAAATATGAACATCATATTTTCCTTTTTCATGAATATAAACCAAGCTTTAAACTGATAATTTATTTGATTTTGGGCTTTATAGTGCAACTAGAGCGAGAAAAATAATAAAGGATACCATAAAAAATTGTACTATACTGTATTTTTTTTTTGTTATTATAGCTTTATTAGAAATATATTAGATTCTTTTACTTACACAAATGGGTGTCATCTAATGTTGGCTCATTTTTTTTTTATCAAATTTTAGGAGAAATCTCTACTTTTGAAAAAATGATAATCATTAAATTTGATAAGATTAAATACAATATAAAAATTTTAAAAAATAAAATAATTTAAAATTAATAAAAATATATTTTATATTGATCATATTAACATTAATTATGATACGAAATAAATGCATGAATATAAATACAGGTGGCAGCATCACTTTTCTCAGTCACCCTTTTCTCGTGACCCAAGAAAAAAATGAAAAATACTTTTCTAGTCTTCACCAAAGCCGACGCCGGGTTCATGGCTACGCCCACGTTATTCTGACACTTGTCAGCATCTCCTACAATTTCAAGTCAACTATCGTCACCGCATCCAACGGCTCGTAATTATCTATATCAGCGTAAAGCCCCTTTATAGATTAGTGGCATAAGCTATAGCTGACAGTGCAAAAGGTTGAAAAGTTGAAAGCCAAACGCTCTTCCAGTTATGAAAGCTGTTCTTCTAAGAGCGGGTTCAGTTCCGGTCATGTCTTGGGCTCTATGCGGTTCACCGAGAGTTTCTCTTTCTCGTCGTAATTCGATCGGTGGAGTTTACTCCGGTGACAGAGACGGCTCCTCCCTTAGCTCTCCTATAATCTCGTTGCATACCCCTATGAATAAAAGGAAGCCGAAGGAAACTCACGTGCGTATAAGGCGAGCGTTCTCCGATACTGATCTCATCAGATCGGAGTCTCGTTTTTCCACTGGATCTCGATGTTTTCCAGCGGGGATACTGGAGGAGGAGTACATATCGGATGGTGAAGTAGACGGGGAGTTCCGAACGTTGGTCACAGGAAACATAAGTGATGGGGCGAGTTTCGCGCCAGTTTGTCCGGAACTCAGGGTCTCAATGGAGGAAACTGGATTTTCCTGTGACGGATTCGGAAATGGAGGCAAATCCGGAGGCGAACACGGAGATGATTCGCGCGGTGATAAGAGCAAGATCAGCGACTATTATCGGCAAATGCTGAAACTAAATCCCAGTGATTCGCTACTCTTGAGAAACTACGGCAGATTCTTACACGAGGTGGAAAAAGACATGGAGCGAGCGGAGGAGTATTACGGGAGAGCGATCTTAGCTAGCCCTGGAGATGGGGAGGTTTTGTCTTTGTACGGAAAGTTAATCTGGGAAAGACACGGAGATGAGAGCCGAGCCAAGTCTTACTTCGACCGAGCCGTTACTGCTTCTCCTGATGACTGGTAAATCTTTTCACTTTTCCTTTCATCTCTACCGCTCGGTGCTCAGTTTTATATTTGCAAACACAAACTTATTTTTTGGTATAATTTGCAGCATGGTGCTGGGATCTTACGCACACTTCATGTGGGAAGCTGAGGAAGATGAAGAAGAAGAGGAAATGGGTGATGAAGTTGGAGCTTCGCCAGCCATGGTTGCTGCTTTTTAATGCTCTTTCGTTTACCATGATCATTTGAAGACATATTGTTGTTTAGGGTGCTGTGTTTTGAATAGGATTTACGTGACTAAAGAAGTCGAGGAAGAAGGAAAGAAATGAGACTTGATTAACAAGAGAATAAATCATGTTTTGTGTAATTTTTAATGCTAACTACAATAACCAGACAATAAGTTTCAGGCTATCAAAGCTGCTGCAGGACCATACAGGAGCATGTAATTAGTTTGTTGATTTTGAACTTTTTTGTTTTTTTTGCTGTGTAATACGTTGTATCTATTATTGGCAGCAATTTCTACTATTTTATGTCAAGAACTTCATCATTTTGCTAACATACAATTAACTCAATCTGAGTGAAATGATGTTATTATGTCAGATTATAGTATGGATTTTGAACAATGTTCTAGTTCTTTTAAGGGATCTTAAACTTCAATTCTTGCAAAGGTTCCCTCTGTCGGCTCGACTCGGGCAATACCTTGACTTCGAGGAAAAATGAAACGAGGAAAGGAAGGAGAAATCTTCTCTTTTATCACTCCAGTAAGAAAGGGGGAAGCCATAAATAATAAATAAAGAAAACAAGAGGGTGCAGAAGAGAAGAAAGTGCATGTACCAAAGAGTCAAAAACATGTGGAATTGGGAGACGGAAATGCTGAGTACACGGCTGTCTTGAATGCTCATGTTTAACGCTTGATCACTCTTGTTCTTTGTCACCATCTCTCAAAGTGAAACTCATGGCTTTAGCCACGAGATTTACTTGATCGAATTAGGTTGATAATTCAATCCTATTTTTCTCCCAACGACTGTAAACCGGTAGCATCATGATCTCAACACTACTCAATCATGATTCGTAACTCTAAAGTAGTTGACTCTGTTGAAACCCTGCTAATCAACTGCTCTTGTTTGACAACTAATTACCATCGAACATTACTTAGAAAACTTGTTCAAATTTTGTTAAATCTAAAAACCGTGTACTTGGATTTTTTCCCCATGGATGACTAATTGTTGTTGCTCCAAATCTGCCATTGGAAAACCTTCATCGGTAGTCCTAAAGATTGACTAAATGTGTGATTATATAAGAAATGTCTTGGAATCAGTTATGACTCAACGACTTATGACCTTTATACAGGCTTGTAAAAGGCTTTTAGGATAATTTTTTAAGGCCCATGCTTTTGCTTAACAATGAAACAAGTTATCTAGGCCCGTATTACAAAACTTATTCGTTTTGACCCGATCATTACCGATTTACCAATATTGTTCTAGGGTTCTCAATTCAATCAAAAACTTCCTCTACTTGCCCCAAAAATGGGGAAGAAGAAATCGGAAAAACCAGAAACGCCGGCCGGAGGTGACAGCGTTTCATTTCAATCTGATATCTTCAAAGCCATCTTCGGCGAGGTTTCGGAGCCAAATGCCGCTGTTTCTTCCCTATTATCTGATAGTAATCCCTTCAAAAGAAGACCCCTAGAATCCGTTGAAAATCGTGAAAAAGTTGATTCCTTGGATTCATTTACCATTGAATTAAAGCAGATGAAGCGAAAGGAGAGAGAGAAAGCTCAAAACCCTGGCTTGGGGTCAATTGAAGAAGCTACAGAGACTCAGAAAGAGAAGAAAGGGAGGACCCTAGAAAACCCAAATTTAGGTTCTTTATAAAGTAGTTTCGAAAGTTCAGATTTTGATGTAAAAAGCTTGGTAAGCAAGGAAAAGAAGGAAACGTCAGAAAGCCCAAAAGGCCAAGATGTGAAAAGGAAGAAGAGAAAGAGGGATGAGGTGGAGAAAGAGTATGAGGAAAGGAAATATGGGACGGTGGCGGCAGCTGCAGAAGAGGTAGTTGTGGGGCAGAAGAGGAAGAAGGCAGAAGATGGGATGGTTGCTTCGGTTCCAAAGGAAGGGTTTGATGATGAGTAAACTTTTGTGGACTGTTTTTGTGGGAAATTTGCCGATTAAAGATAAGAAGAAAGTCTTGATAAAGGAGTTCAGTAAGTTTGGAGAGATTGAATCCATCATAATTCGCTTTGTTCCTCTCAAAGATGTGAGTTCTCTGTTATTCTTTCTTTTCTTTGGTTTCATAAATCTTTTGCTTAATGATTTTTTTTTTAGACCAAAAAACCAAGGAAAGGAGCTATAATTTTGAGGCAAATTAATGAGAAAGCCGATAGGTATGTTATTAGTCCATATGAAAGATCACTTTTTTTTTAATTGTTTTAGCTTTCCGGATTGTTAATCGGTTGCTATATATTCAATTACATTGTATGATTGCTAATTACATGGTATATATTAATTTATGTGTTGTTTGATTCAAATCCTTAATAATTTTGCTTTGATCTCCAATGAAATTTGAATTAATGGAACAAATTATGTTCAAAACTATATAGGTATCTAAAGTTGGTACATATCTGGCTTGTAGTAACTGAATGCTGAATACTTTTTGGCCTTAAGAGATGATTGTTTTTCTTTATAATATACTTAGTATGTTTATATTGAGACTGTTGTTTATGTTGATGGAAAATGTTTACTGTCAAAACCCCCCTTTGCTCTCACCTTGTTTTGTGAAATCACCTTACATATGTTGGTGATCAGTAATGTTGCTTTTTTGCAGTGTTCATGCATACCTTGTTTTCAAAACAGAGCAATCTGCCGAGGCATCTTTGGCCCATAACATGGCTGTGGTATGTCTTTTTGCTTAGTGTTGGCTGAGCAATTGTAATGCTTAAGGTGTAGATATTGTATATTGATTGTATTGTTGTGTACGTGGATATAGGTTGCAGGAAATCACATTCGTGTTGATCAGGCATGCCCACCAAGGAAAAAGTTGAAAGGGGAGAATGCTTCTCTCTATGATGACATAAGGACTGTTATTGTTGGTAATCTCCCCTTTGATGTGAAGGTAATCACTTGTACCTGATATTTGTTTCTTGATTCTGATTTGCATTTATTGTTTCCTGCCTCTGTTAGTGTGATCTGAATACAAGGTTACAACTTATTGCAGGATGAAGAAATTTATCAGCTATTTTCTTGTATCAATAATCTGGAGTCCAGCATTGAAGCTGTTCCGGTTGTTAGGGATCCTCAATTTGGTGTTGGCAAAGGTATAGCTTATGTCTTGTTCAAAACAAGGGTATGTCTACTCTTTTCTTTATTTTTTTAAAGCATTCCTTCATTAATTGAATTTGGAAATTTGCTATTTCTATTCTCAAAAATTCTATTTCACAGATCACTACTTTCATCTGTCATGAGACCTAGTGCCAATGGTGTTGATAGGCTTTTATCAATCTATGGGGCCTGTATAATTTGTCCTTTTAAAGAAGTTGATTAATTGACAATATTGAACTGTAAGCCACATCTCCTCGTTGCTTAACCCATTCCATCTTTAGAGGTGAACCAGGAAAATCCACTTTATGTTGCTGTATAGCTTCACTGCAATATGATCTAGCTTGGGTAGGATAGCTTGATCTGCTGTTTTCCTTGAGTTTAGTCTGATCTAAATTCTCTATTTTCTTTGGTGAGGGAAGAAGAAATAGAAAAGTGGAGGGAGGGGGGTTCTCTAGATTGGAGAGTATTAACCGTTGTGTTAGCGCCACTTATTATTTATGAGTGTCTTACAAGTTACTGATGTGCATTCTGGATGCAGGAAGCTGCAAATGTCGTTGTTAGAAAACGAACACTGAAGCTTAGAGATAGAAAGCTGAGGCTTTTTCATGCCAGACCAGATGCTACCCCATCTAAGAGAAAGAATACTTCATCTTCAGGGACAAATAGTACCCCAAACCAAGAAGTTGGCAGCGGATTCAAGTGTTAATGAATGCAGATCAAACGAGAAAGTTTCTTTGTCATGCCAGGGCTTGCGTGCTAGCAAATCAGGTGTCCAGAAGAAAGTTTGTTCGAAGGGCACTAGTGGCCCTGTAAAAGTGAAATTTAAAGCTCAAGAAAGTGAGAATCCAAAAGAACGCACAACCAAAAGACCAGCTGTTGCTGCTAGAAAGGCCAAGGCAAAAGCACACAATGATGTTGGTGTTCCAAAACAAGCAGGTGTAAAACGGAAGCTGGACAACTTGAGTCCTGGGATTGTCCATCAGAAGAAGAAAGCCAAAAGATTTAGGTAGGAACAGAAGAAAGACCTCGAGTCATAGTACTTGAAGAAAAGCTCCAACCCAGAATTGATAATTGATAAAACACCAGTGTGGTATAAAAGAAATTTTAACTCCGTTTTAGCTCTTATAGATAGTTGATAATTTTATCATTATGAACCATCAGTTGATGTTGTAAATTTGTCATTTAGGAAATAAACTAATGATATAGTGAAGACATTGGCCATTAATGGCTGTTTGAGGCATATTCATAGTCTTTTCTTGGGAAGTCTTTTTCCTGAATGCGAATATTTGGACAAATTTATTAAGCAAGAGCCATTTATATTGTTACCTAAGATATTGTTTCTTACGCAAATTGCGTATAAAGTAAATCTCATGTCTGTAATTGACTTGGACACTGAAACTGTCAGTATCTTCTGAATAAAGCAAAGGAGGCTTGCCATTGGCACAAACAAACCTTAGCTTTGTTGTCATTACCATAAATTAATCTTCTTTCCGTGATTTTATTATTCAAGGCATTGCATTGAGGGATGCTCCATTTTATTTAAACTAGTGAGCGGCTCCGGCTACGCCCCTTTTTTTTTTTTTTTTTAATTTTGTATATATTGTATAAGTGTATTTAAAGAAAATGAAAAGATAAACAAAAGTCAAACCTTCCATGCTCATTCAATACTTCATCAACAGGCTGCAACAGCTTTTTCACCATTGCTGCAGCAACATCAAATGATTCTTGTGTTTCAGCCTCAACTAAAACATGCAAGTCCCTATTCTTTGAAGGTTCAGGTGATGGATACCTAGCTCCCTCAAGTCTATCATCCAAAGGCAATCCAGATTGCAACATCCTTCTGATCTCTATCAACCTATTATTCAAAGTTGGAATTTCAGAGTTAAATTGGATACCTCCAGTAAAATCTTTCATGAAATCAGGGAGCTGAATTACCAGCTTCGGCTCATCATCATTGCCCACCGGGACTTCCTCTCCCTGGTTCCACCGCCCATCTCATCATTCCCACTTGGGTTGTTGTTTGAGTCGGAAGACGGATCCCACCTGCTCCTCCTTTGCCTTTGGCTGGTAGTTTCCTCTAAAACTTTTTTAGAACTAAACCCACAAAACGGAAAAGAAGAGAAAAAACCATAAAAAATTAAACAAAAAACTGGACACGTGGTGGTTTTAGAATCCTTCGGGATTCCTTTTATATATAGTGCATAGATTAACCACAAACAAGTTGTAAAATTTGATACTGAGACCACAACAAACATTCTTTGATATAATAAACTTCTAAAAAGAATATACAGATTCTGAATACTATTCTTGGCAATAAAATTGAAAGTGAAACAAACAACAGCCTTCCCCCAACTTTTCTCATATTCCTCCCCCTATACAGAGTCAACCTGAGAATGGTAAAAGCAAATACAATGCATGACAAAGAATTTGATGACTAACACATTCCCAGATCACCATCTTCGATATCAGCAGGACCAGTGCGTATTCCATTAACCAGAGAAACAGCAGCAGCACATTGCATTTATTTGATGCTATTCTGTACAGAACTTGTGGCGACCCGGCTACCAGGAGATTGAAGCCCCATGTACAAGCAAGCTCAGCCATTAAAATGCTATGATTTGGTCTTGCTCATAAGCGTAGGTGTGACAGAGACAACCCCTATAAGGAAAAGAGTGGCAATTGAGTTGAAGTCATAAAGATCCCCTACAGATTGTAACTCTCCAAGAGCTATTCCTGCCTGTAGAACAAACAGACAAGCACACATTATTAAAGTATCAAAAATGGCATTTAATTGGTTTTCATTACCATATCAACCTAAGAGAAGAATAGGCTAGCTTAACATGCGACTTTTACATAGAATTCCAAATTAAAATACCCTGACAGTTATGTAAGCAGCAGGAATGAGTCCAATGAAAGTTGCTATGAAGAAAACATGGTAAGGCACATCGACAATAGGTGAAGCCACGTTAATGAATGTATTTGGCAAAGTTGGAGTAAGCCTTAGGAAAAGCATATAGCTCAACAGGCAGTCCCTCCTTTGAGCTACCTGGAAGCACGAAGTTAAAACTTAGTCAACCTTTTTAGCTCAATGTAAGCAAAGATGGCTTCAATAAGGAATTGAAAATCACCTGGGCTTGGAAGAAGCTCAGCTTGTCAGGCCAAATGGAAAAGACAAGGGGCCGCCCAATCAATTTTGACAGGAAATAGCAAGAAGAAGCACCAGCGGTGGCAGTGAACACAACAAGAGCTACACCTTTGAAGACTCCAAACAAAGCTCCAGCAAGCAATGACATGAAAACAGTTCCCGGAATCATGAAAGTTTGCATGAAAATGTAGACCACACAATACCCCACCAAGACTTGTATGGTGTAGTCACTTGTGTAGGTTTCAAGGTGATCTCTACATGATACATTGACAAAAAAATAAATAAATATAATATTAAAGGAACAAAAACGCCATCTCAAAGAACAGATAATACAGAGGTTATGATAGTCAAAGAATCATAAAAAATTCTTTGATGGTGAACCCAGAGAGCACCAAGGATCACCGCATGCTAGTTCATTGCATATCTCTTTAACCAAATACTGTTTCTCACCAACAGAAAGCATAACATATGAGAAGTAACATCTGGAACATTTTAAGAACTAAACAGAATCCGAAAAGAAAAGTGTATAATCACCAATTCCGGATCCATAAGATATACAGGCATCTTAAAGGCAAGCAAAGCTCATCTTTTTTTTTTTTTTTTGAGGAAAACATTATCATTTTCTAAAGAACCCTTGAATAGAAACTCATTGATCTTGAATAGCTGAAATACAATGCAATCTGGTCCAAAATCACACCATTTTTCATTCCCACCAAAGAAATCAATTCATTTATTGCCCCAAAGTCATTACAACAAAAGCAAAAAAAAAAAAAAAAAAAGCACCATTGGCTTGAAACTAGACGGATCCCACAACTTCACAGTAAAGTAACAAATTCAAATTTTCTCTTCGTTTTCCAGAAAGATAAAAAAGGACAAAATTTTTTCCAAATTAACAAAAAAGCCAACATACCTGAGGATTCGAAGATCTTCAAGGCTCCTGGGCAATTTGAGGAAGCTATAATCAGATGCGGGCATGGTCAAATAAACGCCAATGAGTCCCAAAAAGAATCCCATCACCACCGTTGAAGCCACCGTCACCTCCCAAAAGCTCAAAGGAAAACTGGGTTTGGATGCCTTAATCTCTTCTCTCCCTTCCATTTGTCCCTTTCGGTTTCAAATTCCCTTCCCTTTCTTTTCTCTCCTTTTGCTTTTTATTAGCCTTTCCCTCCCTCAACAAAAACAAAGAGAAAAGAAAGAAAAAAAATTTCCAAAGAGGGAGAGAAGAAGATCACTTCGCCTTTTAGGACACTTCTTCCCCTTCCTCCCCTCGTTCCCTTGTTATATGTCAAAGTGTGCGAGGGAAAGGAAAGAGAGGGAGCATATTCCCCGGTTAGAGCCTTAAATCCCAAACGTTTGAAAAAACCCAACTAAAATACAAAAATAAATTAGTAAATAAAGAGTATTTCTTTTTTCGAGGAGACTAAAAAAAACCAGCGTCGTTGTTGTCGTCAGCTTCTCTTTTTTCTTTTTTTTTTTTTGAGAATAACATTTTATTTATAGAAGCTAAGATTTTTGCCACGTGGATCTAAAAGGCTTGAGTGAGAAAGCCGAAAAAGGTGAAAGGTAAAGCAAGGTAGATGCGATGATTAACAATGATTAAAAATGCGTAGATGATAAATCAAATCGTTGGATTTGATTAAATTTCAAGTTTAATTTTTTCACCATTCACATTGTTTAATAATTAAACTCTACACTTTATTTTTTTTATTCTAATTAAGACGTCAATTGTACTCGTATATTTATTTCTAAAAAATAGATTTTATCGTTTAGACAATTGTTATAATTTTAAATAAGCGATTTAAAGAATTTTTTAAATTATTATATAAAATAACATTTTTTAATACTTTGAGCATCAATAAACAATTATCAGATTTAATAAAAATATTATAAATAGAATCAATTTATAATTATCATATAAAAATAAAGAAATAAAATTATATACACAAATTTTTAGTCAATGTTTTTTTTTTCTTAAACCACATTCAAACTAAACGTAAACATGAGTGTTGCTTCTATATTTCAACCTTTACTTTGAGTATTTCTTTTATTAGCTGTTTCCTCGTATAAAAGGCCTTATTTTAATGGAATAAAGAATTATATTTGATTAAAATAAAAAAGATTGTGAAACGTAAGCCACGATAAGCACGTGAAATAGTGGGAAACAGCCAAAACACAGGGAGACGATGCTCGCCTTACGTCAACCAAATCGAGGCCCACATGTGCTGGTCCTCCATACCACCGACCTGCCCTGCCCAACATTTTTTCAAAAAGAATGATAAAATAATAACTTTGCATCAAAATATATTTTTTTATTTAAATAACATCGTATAATTATATTATTAAAAAATTAATATTTATTATGTATAATAATTATATGATAAATATTTATTTTAATATATTAATTAATTGAATAAAATCTTTTTATATCAGTAAAAATTTTTTATTTTATATATTTTTTTAATCTTTTTCTCCTTGTTAATTGGCTCAAATCTATATCAAAACGGAAATTTGTTTTAATAAATTTAAAGATAAGAGAAATAAATATAAAAATGATTTAATTTAATTTTTTAGATTTATTGATTTAATTATTAAAAAATTTATACTATTATAAATTAATATCTTTTTTAATTATTTATTTTATTATATATAATTAATGTTTTAATAATATCATTATATAATATTATTTAAATAAAAAATATATATTAATATAACGTAATATTTTATATAATCTTTTATGATCTTCCTCCACCTTTCTCTCTTTAATTTCGCACGTGTTTTGAAGATACACTTACCACAACTTTTTTCGTTTAATTTGGCTTGGTCGTAGGGTGAGGTTTGCAATATTCTTTTCCTTGTTTTTTTATTTTTATTTTTATTTTTAGGGAAGGTTGAATGTGTTGTATCTCAAAGATTAGAACCAATTATTCTTTTAGGCCGCAGAAAGTCATAGGCTTTTCACTCAGGAAATAAGAAAACTTATTACCATGTGATATGTCTTTCTTTTAGCAAACCTTTACTTCTGTCCTTATCCGTTGGTGGAGACCATCTGTAGAATTCCTAGTTTGAATGTGTCAAAATAAGCTTTTCACCATGTTAGCTTATTATTCAATGTATGTACTTCAAACTAATTAAAGTCAAATATGGCAACTCATGTAAAATGTCAGCCTAGCATTAACATATATATCAAACATTTTCACGTGAAAGAGCTATTGATTTTGTAGGATAAGAAAATTATCATTTTATATGGTCAAAGATTGAGTTGAATGAGATCTATGAATATTTCATTTTTTTTTTTTACTTACAATTATTAAAAATTATTTTGTTATCATTAAAATTAAAAATATAATACTTTATCAATAAAATTATATGATTATTAACAAATGTATCAAAATCTTAATTCAGCATTGTTAAACTCTATTTGATGAGTTAATTTGAAGACATATTCTCACTTGGTCGTTAGAGTTTGCAAATGGAATTTTGTTTTCGTGAAATTCAATTTTGGACAAGCCCTGATTACACTTTCATAATTAATAATAAAAAAAACGAAAATACTTATGGATAATGGCCCAAAGAATTAATTTAGCTAATTAGGCTTCGTAGCAGCTTCACTTCAACAAAAGAGCAACCAGGCAGGCTCCTAGCTTTGGGTCTTGATACGAGCAAAGACTTTTATAGCCCACATACATCCACAGCTAGTTGGGCCTAAGAGAAAAACTCGTTTGTGCAGCTTTCACCGTATTGACACCCTTAAACTATAGTGGATCCCTTAAGTATGTAAAGTCATTTTGGGTTAAGCATTGCATCAAAAGAAGCAGGTGTTTCTCATGGAACATAGAACAAACTCTATGCACTTGAAAAAGCCCTGTGGAGAAGCCAGCCCACTCTCTCTGTCAAGCGAAAACTGACCCACGTGCCCCCTACAAAAGTCGTTCAAAATCAAATGAATAATAAAATTGATTTTAATGAAATTAAAAATAATAAAAAAATTATTATAATTATAATTTAAAAATTTTGTATTAAATTAATATTATTAAAATTAATATCTAAATTTAATTAATAATACGGTAAATTTAACTATATTACATTAAAAATAAGAGGGAATCCGAACCCCACTTAATTTGGAGGAGCCATGGATTGGAAGCAATCAAGTGAGTCGCTGTGAGAAATGTGTGCCAATGTGACAAACGGATTTCGTGTATCTACTTAAATTGAGAGTGATAACAACACCTCAATGCCAATTGGAATCCATTTCCTTTTCTTATAATACTGTTAGTCTTGACTTTGTGATTGCAAGTTTGGATACCCATAATTTATAGTAGTGGACAAATTTGTGGCTATCTTTTTAGACAAAAAGCGTTCATTTTCAACTTCATTCTTTATCTTCTTCTAACATTTGATGGGCCCAAGCTTAGTTGACCCTCCAAGGGTTGTTGTGACGAATAGGTCATGACTCAAGATTCATATCTCTCTTTTTTTTATCTCACCGACAATTAAATACGATAATTTATGTATTTATATTATATAAAATATTAATAATTTATATATTATATTATATTTTATATAAAAATTATATATTATAATTTATGTTGATAATAAAATATATTTTTATTTTATTAAATTTATTTATTATTTTTATTAAAATTTTAAATTATATATTTTATATTATATTATTATATGATACTTTAAATTATTAAATCTTCCCATAAAAAAAAGCATTGGAAAGTTTAATACAAAGTAAAGTCTTTCCATAAAATTCGACCTAAAAGAAAAAAAAAATCAAACCCCAATCTCCCCATCATTTCAATCAAACGTTGACGATGTCCCACCTGTCACATATACCCTTAATCTGCACCGTCCGTTCCCTGATAATTGTGCGGCGCGAATCCGCATATCACCGAAAAGTAGAACTCACGTCTCTTCCTCGTATAGTAACGCTGGTTACTTTATCATCCTCTTCTAATGTAACCCTAGTCGAAGGTATATATACCTTCCCCAATTCCCATCGAAAGCTATGGCATTTCATTAATTTCATTACGTATCCTGCTATTTTTATTTTCGATTTTTCCCAAGCTGTTAGGAAAATACCAAAAGAAAAAAATTTAAAGATTTTATTTTAAAAGAAAACCAACCCTAAAAATTCCAAAAAAATTGAGTCTTTTCATGAATCATAATTTCTTTTTGTTTGGTTCCTTTGAAAATCTGAAATGCGACGAAGCGAACGTTTCGTTTATGAATCAAGCAATGAAAAGTTGAAGGAAAAGAAGAAGTGGAAGAAGATATTTTAATCCAAGTGAGAAAGAGAAAAGAAAAGGGAAAGAAGCTTAGAGTAATGGCGGGAGAGCAGAGAAGATTCGAGATTGGTTACGCGCTTTTACCGAAGAAAGAGAACAGTTTCATTCGAGAATCGTTGGTGAATCTGGCGAAATCTCGAGGAATCGATCTGGTTAAGATCGATAGGGAACGTCCTTTAGTCGATCAAGGACCATTCGATTGCGTGTTGCACAAGTTGTACGGTGAGGATTGGAAGAGCCAGCTCGAAGATTTCCGTTCTAAAAACCCTAATGCTGTAATTATCGATTCTCCTGACTCAATCGAACGGCTTCACAACAGGATTTCGATGCTCCAGGTGGTGTCCGAACTCAAGATCGAGAATCAAACCGAAACCTTTGGGATCCCTAAACAGATTGTGATTTACGATCAAGAAACCCTATTTGATAACCATGCTTGGGAATTGCTTAAGTTTCCAGTGATTGCCAAGCCCTTGGTGGCTGATGGAAGCGCCAAATCACACAAAATGGCTCTGGTTTTTAACCACGATGGGTTGAACAAGCTTAGGCCCCCCATTGTTTTGCAGGAATTTGTTAATCATGGAGGGGTTATTTTTAAGGTTTACGTGGTTGGGGAATATGTGAAATGTGTTAAAAGGAAGTCATTACCAGATGTTTCAGAGGAAAAATTAAAGAGTTTAGAAGGGTCTCTACCGTTTTCTCAAGTTTCCAATTTGGCTACTCATGAGAAAAGTGATGATAAGTACTATAAGATGATGCATTTGGAGGATACTGAATTGCCGCCACATAATTTCATGACGGATATTGCTGAGGGTTTGAGAAGGGCAATGAAATTGAATTTGTTTAATTTTGATGTGATAAGAGATACCCGATTTGTAAACCGTTATCTTATTATTGACATTAACTATTTTCCGGGTTATGCAAAAATGCCAGGGTATGAAACAGTTTTGACTGATTTCTTTTGGGATATAGTGAATAGGAAAGAAGGGGAGGTGGTAGCGGAGAAGGCTTTGGTTGAGGAGTGTCGCCAGGAGAAAATAGCAGGACTGATGGAAGGCAGGTGCTTAGTTGTGAGGAAGAAGTAAGGAAAATTGTGACCAATTCTTGCTGTAGTGATGGGGAAGAGAAGGAGAACTCTATTCAAGTTGACCGAAAATTTGTAGGAAATTTGATAAAAAGGTATAGGTTGGTTCGTTTTTCGTAGTTGGTCGTTTTGGAAGGTCGCTGCAATTGTACAAGGATTGGGACCCTGGTGCTGGCTTACGAAGGCAAAGTCAGTTGCACATTTTCCATTTTTAGACATCATTTAGTACAGGGGTGAAATAAGTAGGTTGGCTACTTTGAGTTAGTTGTAGCCTCTTGACAACGATTACATGGTGTTCAGTGTTAATCATGTATTTTCTGTCCACTGTTGCTCTGGAGATAGGTACTTCTCAAAATACTTTTAACGTTTTAGGAAATTTAAGTTGTACTTTGAGGCTTTTAAGTGTTCTATTTTTTGCTTAGTAATTGTTTTAGTTTTTCATCTTGAGAAGTTTAATCAGTGGATTTTGCCATATTTTCAATGATACTTTCATTTTAATTTTCTTGTTTTTGCCAATGATAGTTTCATTTTAATTTTTCTTGCCTTTTATGTGCATTGATTAAATTGATGTGCTTCTTTAAATGCTAATCTGATTTAGATTTGAAGAATTGATTGCTATGGCTCCATTAGGGTTTTGTTATTTGAAACAATGAAGTTGGTAGTCCGTCTAGTTCCTGCCAAAAATGATTATAAGAATGATGCTACGGTATTTCCCTTTTTGAGTTTAGATACCTAGGTTACTAACTTGATGTATAAAATGGATAAATAACAAACAGAATGAATACATTTTGGTGAACTCTGAAATTTAGCTTCAGGAGATAGTTCATATTATCCTCTAGGTTTTGTGGCAATCGGTACTTCATATTCTCTTCTAGGTTTTGTGGCTAATTGGCATATTAATGTGGTTGCTGAAAGCCAGGTATGGTAGTTTGGTAACCTGATCTGCTTTAATCAGGTTTCCCTCCTTATTGCTACTTAAAGATTAATTTTGGAGAGTACTTCCAGTTTGCATGCTAAGTTGAAAACAGAAGCTATGAGTGCTTTAAATGGAGCAAAAATATCAGTTTCTTTTCTTTTTAATTTTCCCATTGAGGAAAACTTTTTGAAATTGAATGCCAATTGATGTGTTGATATCAACTGGTTGTATTGACTGCAGATTGCTGTTAATGATTGATTGAGAATTAAAAAGGAGGAAAGTTTTTTATTCACTTTAGGGTTACACTTTCAATAATTTTTTCAGCTCCTGACATGGAATAAGGGTTCATGATATCTCTGTTGCATGGGCTGATATCTCAAAAAGGATGTGGGGAACTTGAAACCTATTGACACGTAAATCTTATATAAAAACATGCTGGTTTTATGATTGTCCTGTCCTTATATCCTGTTATTATAGCATTTATTATGTTTGGTAATGATTTCCAACAGCCTCTATTGCTTTCGTATCCAAAAATTTTGGACAGTATTAGATTTGAAATCCTTCGCACATTTTTTTTTTTTGTATTCTAATGCCTTTTTTAACAGTTTATGCTTTCACCGTTAGTTGTCATGGTCAAAGCTTTACGGTTACACTTTCGATGGATTGGTTACTTAACCAAGTGTTGTATAGGGATATATGAACATTGTTGTTGTGTGGCCTGGTATTGTTTTTAAACAAGTATGCCAGCAGCTTGACTTTATATAGAACTGCTATGGTTTTGCATATATATATTTCCCTGTGTCCTGAAGTCCCGTTTTTGTGCTCTTTATGGCTGTTGGATGAGACAAATTGTGATGTTTCATGTGTACAGCCCATTCCAATTGTTTATATTACTCTGAATATTTTTGTTACCGGTTTTGCATATTTGTTAAAGATTTTACTGCCCCATGCATGAATACATGCATATTGACGTAATTCTACCTTTATAGATGACGCAATCATAATAGCAGCTCTTTATGTGTTACTTTTTGCTAACAAGTTGCTGAAGTGTATGTTTTCTCCAAAATTTCAGTCTCATGTAGAAGCTAGAAAAATTTTGTGTGTTAATTTTTGCAAACAAGTTGCCCACGTTTGTGTTTGTTCCAAAATTTCAGTCTCATGTAGAAGCTAGAAAATTTTTGAATGTGTCTCCAGGGAGTTCTAGAAATGCTGCTGTTTGAACCAAATAAATGAAATATGAAGTTTAGTGAAGGAGACTTTGGTTTGTTTTTTTGTTATCTTATCCCTAAGTTTTTCCTTTCCTTCCTCTTTCATGGTCTACAAGCTAAAGGCCTGGACATTTTGGCCTATTAATGGTGAAAAAAAGAAAATTTAATATGCAGATCTTGTTCTGCTTGTATCTGTGTAAACTGACATAGTGACTCGGTGCTCTACTAATTGAAGGTTGGCTTTCAAAAGATGTAGTGAAATGGAAAAATAAGTACTGGATTCTAAAATGTTTATTTCCTTTCCAGATTTGCTTCCTTTTGCAATTAACTGTTGAGTCTTTCTTTATCTATCCAAGTAAGTTTCTGTCTCAAGCATAACATGTCAATCCATTTTATTAAATTCAAATCAAACTCTCAAAGGGTTTTGTCTCGTTGAATCTACAATATTGCTTCTTTACAGTTAGCTGAGCTCGTCGCATGATTCTATGACCTTAACTTCATCTTGGCTGCACCATTTCCATTGACAATCTCCTCTGTTTCCATCTTCGGTTAGCATGGACCATAATAAAATCTTGAGAAAATACATGCTGCTGGACATTGAAATAGAACAAGAAATATGCAAAAACCTTGCATCAAAGACGTTTGTCTTTTAGCTATATTGTTTATCATTTCTAATGTAAGTGATGTGAATTTGATTGCTTGTGGCAATTCCTTTAAAGTGACGTGTAAGTTTTAATCATATCATTGCCTCCTAATTGCTTCTCTGATCTATGTTGGAAGTGCAAGTAAATTTTTTTCCATGGGGGTGCCTTGCTAGTAGCTTTAATCCCTTTGCTGTCCTTAAGAATGCTATGCATTAGAATGACTGTTCTAATGCTCATGCTGTTAATGATCAATCAATTTTGTGCTTTTATTTGATTTGTTTTTTGCCATTCGTTTAACATTCCAAAGTTACCTAAGCTAAATAGTCAATTAGTATGTTTCTATAGTTGGATGGAGGATTTTAATTCTGCTTTAAAGTTGCTTTCATTTTTGTTTGTCCATTTGTATTTGTTTTAGTGATGGTTAGTTCCAGGGGCACAGACCACTTAGTTTGTGTTGTGTTGAGCACTTGGTGCTTAATTTAGGGGTTTTCAGATTTTCAGATTACATCTCAGTTTGTACTGTTAATTTGGCTTCCCTGTCTCTATGGGAACATTTCTTGTGTATGTCTGGTTGTATTCTTATTATGAAAGATTTTGTTCAAAATGGAGTAAAAATTATGCACAATGATTCTTCTTTTTCTTATACCATATTTGAGAATTGATTAATAAAATGGAGATCCTTATCTTTCGAAACTTCTAGTGTTTTTATCACATTAATTTGTGTTTTGTGCTTTCCTTGAATTGTTGTCATTGTAGTAGTATTATTTTTTTTTGGTTACATAAGATAAACAAAAAAAAAAAAAAAAACACTATAGAAACCTTCCTTCAGGTTATGGGGGGCAAAAGGAGACAGCCCGACTCAACCCAGCATCTGCTCAAAGCAAAGATAAGGAAGGACTGAAGGAGGAAGCCTTAGGCTCCGCACTAGTCAGGCAGCAGCTCAAAACCAACATCAGGACAATAGTACGGCCAAGTTTAGTAAATCAGACCATCTGGTAAATCAGATTATCCGTATATTTTATATAAAATATTAAAATTTATATATTTATAATGTATTTTATATAACAATTTATGTATATACATAAATATAAAATATATTTTTTATTAAATATATATAATAATTATTAAAATTTTAAATTATGTTATTTTTTATTATATTTATATCGTGTGGTCTTTATCGTATTTTAGATTACTAACTTTACCAAGACGATAGATCAGCCCAATTATTCCCCCTCTACGGCAAGGTCCACTCTATTTTTTTTCCAGTGGCATGGGCATCTGCCTTCAGAATCAAATATTTAAATAATAAAACCTAAAAGCATGGGCCCTAGTGGACAGCTTTTGAGAGGTCCAATTGAAAAAGCATGGGTACAGAATTGGAACCAATAATTTCACAAGACGGTGAAGCCGATTTCAAAGAAGGCCTCTGGGCCCAATTGGACCGGCTTGGGTTCTAATTGAAGCATAGTAGTAACCTAAATCCTAACTGTTCAAGTGAATTCGCTGAAAGCCTTTGAACAGGCCCAATTCTAGCAAAAACACGCAAATTTTATAAATGTTTGCACAGAAAAAAAACCATCCTAGTTTTTTACCATTTGTACTCTCAAGTTTTAACTTGAAAAGAAAGAAATATTTCCGGAATTCACGTTGGAGGTGGTTTTGGTTGGTGATTATTCTTGTAACAGTCAATTGCTTATATAGGACGGTAACAATATCAACTAAAGGGCAACAATTCAACCAACATTCTGACATTAAGTGACTAAAACAAACACTAACGTCCAAAAGTGAATTATTAATTAATACTAAGGAGATTTAACATTTTTTCCTTTTTCCTTTTTATTAATCATAATGATGTAACAGTAGAAGACCCAACAGAAGAAAAAAATTGATTTCATGTATAAGTAATAAAAGGTTGTGACATGGTTGAATTTGACATAGATGCCATATTGCCATATATAGTCGTATGAAGTATGCGCCTCAAGGTCTTATTTATTTTAAAATTTTAATAACTGTAAAATCTACTATATACTTAATTTGATCAATAACATATGCATGGCTTTGAAAAAATTTTTGGGTAATTTCAGTCTCTAAATTTTCTTTTCCTTTAATTTTGTTATATTTATCATATTTACATTCATACACATGCAGAATCTCAACCTTGTGTTTTAATCACCAATATAAGTCCATGATCCTTCTAAAATATTCTCATCATTTAGCTAGATTTCTTTTTGCCAAGCTATATAATAAACATTTCAGCAAATAGAATTTAATGGAAATTATACAATATATTTTAGAAAACACATCAAATTATTCAATACAGTGAACAGTACTATCTAAAAACTTTTATTATTGATTGTAAAAAGTTTGAATTTGATTTTAAGGAAAAAAAAAACAAAAGAATCTCAAAACACACTTATTCATGGACGCTTGAAGGTGTTTTTACAATTTAGCATAGGTTAGCTCAATTAAGCTTCGGAAATGAAAAAAAGCAAATGAACGAACCCCAAAATAAAATGGAAAGAATACCACATGAAATATTTTTCTCTGCATCAAGTTGACACTTGATAGTATGTATCATGCCGAAAGGCGCTCTACCATGAGATAGGTGATGGGAATGTTGAAGTGAAGCTGCAAAAGCAAGAAGAAAAAGAAAATATTAACTAATCTGAAAGAAGTATTGACGAAATAAATAATCCGAAAATTAATCGTATATGAACAAAGCAACAAAGATATGAAAATGAATGAAGAATCCAATTAGAAGACAACACCTACTCTACGATTTCTTTCCAGTAGGAGTCATCGGCTTCATCTTCCATAATTAGCTTCTCCCAATCCTCATAGATAGTGGTGTCTGGTGCTGTATCGGTCTTGTTTTCCATCTGGTTAATTGGTGAAGTCTCAAGAGATCCTGAAATCAACTCAGGAAGTGGATTTTCTGTTCGTTCAAAGGAATTGTTCAAACTCTGATTGTTCATGTCAAGGCTATCATAGTTGAATCCACCTTGAAAATATTCCGGTGGGATTTCTACAGCCTGGTCGTTACTTAAAGTTCGAGGGATTGCACCAGCGTTATTTGGAGTACTCTGAGGTGTTGGGGTTACTTCTTTAGCAGATAGGGTGCCTGTTGCATTGAGCACTCCCTCAAATGGGTACAGATCTTGGGATCCAAGGAAACCAGCACTCTCAACATTTGCAAGTTTGTTTGCGTTCATTATTTGCATTAGGTTTTGCAATAGTTGGGCTTTGGCTAGTTGAGCGGCATCAGCCTGTAGTTTAAAAGCTGTGTCCCAAGGGTTCATCAAGTTGGCTAATTGTGCGGCACAAAGCAACGGGGAAAGATGTAAAAGATGATCAACGTCAGTTCTTGGCTTGTGGGTGTGAGGGTCAATTCCCATGTTCAGGAGCTTTTTCCTGATGTGGGTATTCCAAAAGTTCTTGATTTCATTATCTGTTCGTCCAGGAAGATGAGTAGCAATCCTAGACCACCTGCAAAATGAAGGTAAATAAAAGATGTTAGATGCTTTTTTTAAATCCCAAACATATCTATATGCACAGATTTTCCAAATCCTCTAAGAAAACTATGCATGAGAAAAAATATATATATGTACTTGTTTCCAAGAAGCGAATGAAGGTTAATAATAACTTTCTCTTCTTCTTCAGTGAATCTTCCTCTCTTGATATCAGGCCTCAGATAATTAGCCCACCTTAGTCTGCAACTTTTGCCACATCTGTTTAAGCCCGCAAGCTTTGGAAGAACCCTCCAACTTCCATGGCCATGTTCGTTAATGTAATCAATCAGCTTCTGATCTTCCTCTGGAGTCCACGGCCCCCTTTTCAGATTGGCATCCTCTGCGCAGCATGGAGACCTACCCATTGCCCTGATTCGAAACTAACAAATTAACCAGGAAAGAATGAGATATTAAATTGAGATAAAAATGGAGAATCTCTCCTCTTGGTGAAGGGTGTTTAATCTTTAACAAAGGAAAAGGAGTTTAATTTGGATATTCCGAGGAGACGACAAGCACCTGGTTTTATAGGTGCATGCCTTACGTGATTCAAACCAATGATGTCATTGACATTCTTTCTTGCATTATAATATACCAAGTTTCCCATAGCAAGACAAAGACCCGGAAGTAACCTGGCAGCTCATAATTCTTTTAGCACTATTTAAAGAACCCTAAAACCCGTCACGTGCCATTATTATATTATAATTAACCATTCAATTAAGAATTGCCCCGAGTTAGGTTATTTCTGCATGCAAAATGTAATTTTTAATTTAATTGAACCATCCGTAAATCTAGTTGAATTTTATCAAGCACGTGTCAACAATGATTTTCAGCAGAATGCAGTGATTTTGGTGGTATAATATAGGGTTGACCTTGAAAGGCAACAAAAAGCTCCCGGGTCAAACACTTGGGATATAGTAGTTGTAGCACAGTAGTTTTCCTTTGATTTCTCTTTTCCCCCAAGAAATAGAGATTTAGTATTTACATTTCTTAATTTTCAATTACACAAGAATTTGCAGTTCTAAAGAACGCAATAAGAAAACCTGGATTCTATACAGCCCATAAATATATGAATATATTTTGTGCAAAAATTTAAAGGTAAAATTACGTTTCAGATTATAAATATTTGAATGCTCCCCCAGATGGAGTATCTATGTCTCCTGACAATGATTCTGGGCAGATTACCTTTAATTCATTCTTAAACCTTTTTCTAATCTTAAACTTTATGCCCTCATCATTTCAGTCAGCAGTTTTGTCAATTTCCAGCAATATTGACATCATTTGAATTGTTAATTCGGCTAAGTTCAATGTTCATATAAATTAATTCCAAAAAACTGCAGCAGTCTCTAACTGCTCTTTCATTGTTTTCCCCTTTTTGGTAAATCATCCAGTCGCCAAAGCTGCCTTTCTTTGAGTAATTAGTCTTTTAAATACCAGCCTGACAGTCTCCTTCTCTTAAGTTGAATTTGATTCAAATTCAACATGCATAAAGCAAGATCATGACCACGAAAAAACAGTAAAATTTATTAAAAAATAATCGAAAATTAAGATAAAAAGGGGATATATCTTCCGCATTAAGGTCATCAATTCTTGCATGAAATCTTTGAGTTTGAACCTAATAATCAATTGAACATTAGAGAACACATTTGCCTTGAGAAATTCAGCCGAAGTTGATCTTGTTGTTTGGCACTTGGCAGGCAGCAATAAAAGAGAGAATAAGAAGACTATAAAGCTGTGCTTTAATTAATTAGAAGTCGCTAGCTCTGATGAAATTATATGTCTACTTCTGTATTCCTGATAATGAGCTAAGTTATTATATATGTTTTTACTTGCTATAGATTAACTGGTCAAATTACATCCATGCATTAATTCTAACTTCAAAACCAAATATTTACCAACCCTTAAAACATATAGATAAGCCAATGAATGCGTTAAGCTCTCGAATCACCTGTCCAGGAAAAACATTATGAAAGCCATTATATATTCCTTTTTTGAAGTATAATCAAACTTTGCTACAAAAGGAATACCTTAATACAGGAGTAAATGCAAGATTTGTCAATATGGCTCCTTAATCATGGATGTAGCAGTGATATTTGAATATGCTGCTAATTTTGCCCTACAAAATCAATAGCAGGTAGAATTCACTGCATTTTTTTTGTTTGTTTGACACTGCCTTCATAATCTCAATATATAGGTTGACTTTCCTATAAATATATTTGGTTAGATGTAGGTATTTTATACAAATCAAAAGGTTGATATATACTTAAAATACCTTTGGGTCAATGAGCAGATATGGACGGTAGGATCTGCTGGACGGTTCAAACTTTCTTAGCTCATATTCTTCTTTGACAAGTCTGTTAGATGAGAAAATGATAGAAAATTATAGGGATTAACAAATAACTTGTACACCTTACATATAATATCAAACTTGGATTCATCAGGGACGACCTTGGGATGCAATGATTAAAAAGACAAGAAGAAAACAACTGTCAACTCTCAACTAGAAATTATAAATTAGAACAAACGTCAACGCATTTGCTGTCTCTTTGGACTAGGATAAAAACACCGGAGAAAACAAAAGTACAACCTCAAGTGTTTTTCAATTTCTTCTCACTGCAAGAAATATCCTAAAGCTATCTTCGGTTTGCTTGCCAATTATTTTATTTTTATGGCGGCTGTCAATAGATTGTCGCCAACGGTATAACATGGAAAATACTAATCATCTTTGAAGATTGTTAGGAACAAGGCAGGAATTTGCTAGGGGTGCGTATGCTTCTTTATTATATGGCATGCATCGAATGTAGCAGAAACATAGGACAGAAACTAGTTGTAAAAAAAAAAAAAGAACACTCATTATATGACCAAAATGAAATGACTATCAATTTTGCAAAAAAAAAAAAAATCAAATTTCCCTATGCTTTTCCGCCGTTCTCTCCAAAACCAACAGAGGGCTCCGAGGTCATATCAATAGTAACCATGAACTAATGGTAAAAAGTACCGCTTGTAGGGCAT
This sequence comes from Durio zibethinus, assembly GCF_047325235.1. Classification (NCBI taxonomy): domain Eukaryota; kingdom Viridiplantae; phylum Streptophyta; class Magnoliopsida; order Malvales; family Malvaceae; genus Durio; species Durio zibethinus. The sequence continues at coordinate 1,569,419 of NC_143170.1, read as the reverse complement.
CCTCCGATATATATCATTATTTCTAAAGCTAAAGTTAGAAATAAAGATAGTCCATTTAGCGTTAAATCATGGTTCAATCTTGCTCACTCATTCATTCCACTTTGACCGAACATCTGGTGAAAATGGATAGGAATAAAGTGGTCAGACGAGGAATAGAATGCAGCCAATGCTGTTGTAAAGGTCGAATGGTTCAGCCATACTTTGGTCAACAAGGACAGTTGATCGTTCGTGTTACCAAATAATGTCGCCAAGGCCAATGTCATCGATTGATCTACCCTGTACGTATGTGAGATTAAGGTTTTTATATATTTTTCATCTCTGATCAAACTGCAGTAGTGTCATGCCACCGACCTAAAATCCTCCAATATTGGAAATTGAATCCCTATTGGGCTTTTTGGCTCAATATCACTCGTGAATAGTGATATATTATTGGGCTGCTTTGGCCCAAAAATAAAAATTGTACGTAGCAAGGTAATAAATGTGAGAAAGCTCATTAGCCCACATTTTGCCCAAAAGACAATTACAATTGCGGCTAGTTTGGGAACTTGGGCTGGGCCTCTTCACCCCTTTCATTTTATTTCAAACTTTAAAACAGTTAACATAGGCAGCGACAGTGGCCTCTCTGTTCGCTGCACCAACAGCCTAACACCAACTTCAACCATCCCCTGTTTTCCTTTTTAATTCATTTTTGCTTCCTTTTCTTTATCCCGTCTCCACCGCCTCTCTCCATAAGAAAGCGCCGCGACCGTCCAGCTTCATTGCCGTGAGTTTCCTTCTTCTTTCTTTTCTTTTCTCATCCTTATGCTTTAATTTCAATAAGCCAGGGACTAATAGACGGCCACCGCAGTTATTAGCTTTAGTAACTTTTAAAGTATTTTTTAGTTCGAATCTCTTAGGCTTTAGGATCTACTGTGGAGATGCCTTCAAAGAAGAAGCAATCTAAGACGCCTTCAAGGCAATCAAACTCTGACCCTTCAGCGTCTCCGCGGACACCATCTGTGACTTCTCTAGATTCAGAAGTTAGTGAAGAAGATCTTAGGTGCTCTCTTGAACAAGTTTCGAGGCGATATCCTTCACTTATTGGACAATCTGCTTTCATTGGCCGGGTTAATGATGTTGACTCCGAAACCAGAGGCTGCAAAATTTGGCTGTCAGAAGGTTCTATGGTTGCTTCTTACCTAACTCCTGGTTCATTAGTATCGGTAATTTGCTATTTCTAGTATGTGATATGAGATTGCTTGTAAGCTCTATGGCTGACTTATATTCTAATCCCATTGCTAGGTCTCGCTTGCTGCTTTGAAGAATAAACATTCAAATGGGTTTCCTCTAAGCTCAATAACAGATGAATGTGGTAAACTTTTTGGTGTTGATTTGGCCAATGAAACTGCAAAAGAAGTTGGAAACTACTTTGCACTTGCTACCGTTTTTCCATCTTGTAAGGTTCGAGTGACAATCTTATTGTAGTTTAACTCTCTTTATATTCTATCTTTTCCTTTTTTGCTTATGAATATAAAAAAAAAAAAAAAAGATCAGGTGGGCTACACTATGAAGTTGGAGAAAGTGGATGCTTTCTGTACTGTTTTACCTACTGTAGATGCTTAACAATTACATAAAAGTTGGTTACTTCTTAATGGAGATGGTAACTACTTATGAAGTTCATTTAGTGCATTATTGCTTGCTGGGTCTTTTGGGGCTGCATATTTGCATCCGTATATGGTTGCTCTAGCTAGGCATATTTCTTATGGTGAATTGATGGAATCTCATATAAATTTATACCATTGTTAATTTGGTGTTATAAATCATGGTTTTATTTGTCTTGCTATAATTTGTAAATTATGGACTTGAAGCTATTCCTTAACCTACATCTTCTTAATTTTGGAGATTCAATTCTCTACCTTCATTTTCTTCTTTTCTTTCCAGGTTTTGAAGAATGGAGTGAGATTGTCTGCAAACCTTTCAAGCACACTGGGTTCTCCCTCTTCTGGCAGCATTGTGTTGGTTCACCCTATACAAAGTGAATTTCGAAATGGTCTTGTACATGAGAGTGAAAAGGAACATAACCCAAGTGCTAATTGCCTATCATTATGTAGCTGCAAGCAATTGCATCTAGAGCTGACTTCTTTTAAGAATACAGTAAAAACAAGCAATGATTTGTCGTCTAAAATGGAGTTTTCTACAGGAAACTCTTATGATCGATTTGAGAATGGAATAATATCTTCCCCTCAGACACCATTATGTCAGCCAAAGCTGAGTTCTCATTCTGGTCAGTTAGCTTCACCCTTGTGTGAAGGCTCAACATCAAATTTCTCCAAACCAAACGGTTTATGTGTTGATTCATTTGATGTTAAAGAGATATTAAGGGATGAGAGTTCTAAGAAACTTCTAGAGACCTGTGCTGCTTCATGGTTGTATTCGCGTAATCTACTCTGTGGAAATATTGTGGCCATTCCAATACTTTCAGCGCTTTGCATTTTCCGTGTGAGAGGTGCTGGTTTCACTAATCAAGATTTGATGAATGGAAGGAATCATAGTTTGCCCCCACAAACTATTGAATCAATGGAGCATGTGAATAATGCTTTTGTTGTAGACCATGAGACTAAAGTATACTTATGTTTACCATCAGATTTGTCATCTGAAACTCTAGCTGAAAGACCTTCATCATGTGTGCAATCTGATCTTGAGGATGTGAAAACCACTATGGAGCCTGATATTTCAGAACTGGGTGGCTTGTCCAAAGAATATGCAGTATTGAAGGAAATTATTTCCTCATCTGTGAAGAATGCTTTGTCAAGGTATATGATATAAATTTGCTCTTGCTTGTTTTCTTTGAACTACTAGTATTATTCATAAGTCTGTTATATACTGTTATATAATATACTTTTCTATTCCATGAGAGCTTTTTTATTTTCCTTGTAAATAAAATGTTATGATGCTGAATGTGGGAACGTTCATTACGATGAAGATACCAGGCATGTTCTAATGTTTAGAGTGTAAATGTTTGTAAAAAAGAAAATTACAAAGGATTTGATTTCACACTAACTGTAAGAGCTGGTTACTTTTAAGCTCTAGAACTTGTTTTACGTACTTGACCAAAGTTTGGTTCATGATCAGCTAACTGGAATCAGGTTGTGGGGGCTTGAAAATGGAGCTTGGGACTTAAAATGTATATATCATGCAGGTTGTCATTTCTCTGACAGGGAAAATTTTCTCTTTTCATTTTTTAATTGAATTGGGATTCTGTTATTCTTTTAGCAGTAGTGTGTACTTGTTGCTGTTTTCTCAGATGTTGGAGTTCACTTATGCGTTAATTCACAAATACTTTTCTTTTTCATTTTATCCTTTTCCTTTCATCTGTTTCACGTAGTAAAAGTTAAATGTCAATTGCTAATGTAACTGTTTTAGTTTTGGTTTACAAACTACAAAGGGAGTGCTTCTTCATGGTCCACCTGGAACAGGAAAGACTTCCTTGGCACGGTTATGTGTTCATGATGCTGGTGTCAACCTTTTCTACGTGAATGGACCCGAGATTGTTAGTGAATATCATGGAGAAAGTGAGCAAGAATTGCACAAAATTTTTGAGTCAGCTACACAGGCTGTGCCTTCTGTGGTTAGATTTCTTCTCTCAAAGTCCTTGTTACTTTTGCCTACTTCTGCCCCGAATGCCTTACCCTTCCGTGATTAAGTTGTTGAAACACCAGAGAAAATGAGTGAAAATTTCTTGGATATGAGATGTAGTGTCAAATGTTAACATGTCAGTTTTAACCTTCAATGTTATCTTTTGAAGAAAAAATATTGAAGGTTACATCTTCCAGGGACACTTTGCATACTCTCCTGTGCCTCTTCTCCGAGATGCAACCTAACTAACAGTTCCTCTATGTAGGTGTTCATTGACGAGTTGGATGCCATAGCTCCTGCACGGAAAGAAGGAGGTGAACAGCTATCTCAAAGAATGGTTGCTACTTTGTTGAATTTGATGGATGGAATCTGTAGAACTGATGGAGTACTTGTGATTGCTGCTACCAATAGGCCTGATAGCATTGAGCCTGCACTTAGACGGCCTGGAAGACTTGGCAGGGAACTTGAGATTGGTAAGATAGTGGTTTTCTTCTTTGTGATGCTATCACATACTGGTTTTATTCAGGGGTAAACGTTAATTCAGTTATAATTTAACTAAGACAAAAGGTGCACTACACTCTTTTATTTTTTTGCCCAAAGGTGCATGGATGGAAGAAATGAGGAAAAGATATCTGAGCTTAGTGATTTCCCTTAATAGGACTACTACGATATCTCAGAAATAAATGGATATCATTAATGTTCAAGTCTGTAAACTCTAAGTGCATTTTACCTTGTTCAAGGAAGCCTGTGAAACCAAAAATGAACTTAGAATAATAGGTTTGTGTAATTTCTTTTGTTGCTAACCCAATCAATGCAAATACCCAATAATAGATCTTCTCCTTTGTCTGATATGCTGTCTGCTTTTATTGATATCGAAAATTCACATGCAGGTGTGCCGTCTCCAAAGCAACGACTAGATATACTCTGTACTCTTCTCAGCAAAATGGACCACTGTATTTCAGATATGCAAGTTCAGCAACTTGCCATGGCTACACATGGCTTTGTGGGTGCTGATCTAGCTTTCCTTTGCAATGAGGCAGCCCTAGTTTGTCTAAGGCGTTACACCAAATTTAAAGTGAAATGTCAAGGTTTGGATTCTTGTGGAATACCTATTACATATGTAGCCCAGGCAGGCAATAATATGGAAGAAATGGAATGTGGAAGTGATTTAAGAGACACTTCAACTATTTTTTCAGATTCTTCATCTTCTTGGAAAATGAATTTCCCTGATTCTGCTGGGACAGTCTCACAAATAACATCTGGTAACCCGAATTGTAATAACAATATTTCTGAAGGGATGCCTTTGATGAAAGAAAATTGCCTGCTAAGATTGGCTTTTGAAGATTTTGAAAAGGCCAGGATGAAAGTGAGACCTAGTGCCATGCGTGAGGTATGACTAATATATCATTTTTTCTTGTCATTTATTTAATGCAACCGATGTCTACTATTGCATTGACAATATCAAAGAACCCCAGCTGCTGTGTGTACAACATTTTCTTCTAACATGATTTTAGAGCATTTTTAACTAAAAAGGATCAAAGCTGCAATTTCATAGAGTTGCAAGTTGATTTCATTTACCTTGTATTCAACCTTTTTTCTCTGCTTTTAGGTCATACTTGAGGTTCCAAAAGTTAATTGGGAAGATGTTGGGGGTCAAAGGGAGGTCAAAAATCAGTTAATGGAAGCTGTTGAGTGGCCTCAAAAACACCAGGACGCATTCAAGAGGATTGGTACTCGTCCTCCCACAGGGGTGTTGATGTTTGGACCTCCTGGTTGTAGCAAAACCCTCATGGCTCGTGCTGTAGCTTCTGAAGCTGGATTGAATTTTCTAGCAGTGAAAGGTCCTGAACTTTTCAGCAAATGGGTTGGTGAATCTGAGAAGGCAGTAAGATCCCTTTTTGCAAAGGCAAGGGCTAATGCTCCATCAATCATATTTTTTGATGAAATTGATAGCCTTGCCATAATTCGTGGAAGGGATAGTGATGGGATTTCAGTTTCTGATAGGGTCATGAGTCAACTTCTTGTTGAGTTGGATGGTTAGTATTAGATGTGAAGCATTCAGTCCCCTCTTATATTTATGGTGCTTTCATTCATATACTTTGCTTTTTCTTTTTACAATCATACATTGCATCATCTATGGTGCTTTGCTGATACATAGAGAATTTTAATTTAAGACAACTTCATTTTGCTTTAACCTCCCTTCAGGAGATTCCATCTCACCTATTTGGATTATCATTGGAATGTAGCTTGTTTGCTCATATGGGATAAAAACATGCTGTAGTTTTTTAAATATAATGAGTTGATTGAAAGTTTTGCTGATCTAGGTTTGCATCAAAGAGTTGATGTTACTGTTATTGCTGCGACTAATCGACCAGACAAGATTGACACTGCACTTTTAAGACCAGGTGTTTTTCCTTCTCTCTCCTTCCCCTCCACTGTTCATGCACAAGCATACACACACCATTTTGATAATCTTCCAGTCCTTATGGTATAAACATGATTACCTTCTTCATAATATTTAATAAAAGATTTGTGCAGGACGTTTTGATCGACTGTTATATGTCGGACCACCAAATGAGAATGACCGGGAAGATATATTTCGTATCCATTTGCGCAAAATTCCTTGCAGTTCTGATGTCAGCTTAAAAGAGCTTGCTTATCTCACAGAGGGCTGCACTGGTGCTGATATATCGTTGATTTGCCGGGAGGCAGCTGTCACAGCTCTTGAGGTTTGTGAGTTCAAGCTGTGTTTTTTGGACAGTTTTTACCTGTGTTGATTTAACATTACTTTGCAATCAGGAGAGCCTTGATGCTGAAGCAGTAACAATGCGTCACTTAAAAGCTGCAATCAGACAAGTACGGCCATCAGATATTCACTTGTATCAAGAGCTATCAGCTAAGTTTGAAAGGCTTGTTCACTCCAGCGCTGTAGAAAAGACATTAGGATCTCAACGGTGCTCAACTGGGTTCACCTTGTGGTACATCTCTTCTTTTACTTTACTTTTCTCCATATCATGTCATTGAGATTGATTAGCTGTGATGTGTCTCTCTTTCTCTAATAATCTGAATGTGTGAAATATGCATCGCAGCTGAATATATCTAAACATGTGAATGGCATATTTGCATTGATCTTGAATTCTGGATTTTTGTCAAATTTGGCATTACTGTACGTGTAATGTATCCTTGGGTAAATATGGTATAACTGAAGGTTTGTTTTCTTCTGTGGCCCGTGGGGGTCAGAGTGTTTGATACCTTCAAATTAATAGTAAATGTGTTGGTGTCTGTCATGGATGTCTTCGTTGATGCATTAAAGTACATTACACTTTGCAGTTTGCAATATATAATAGCAACATACGACTTGTGATAGCTCATAACGGCCATTGTTTCCCATTAAATTTGGGCTTGGTATTTGTTTTACTCTGCATTTTTTTCGTAAGAATTTTATCATCCATACTTTTGAGGAAATTAACTGATTGAATGTGGTTTCTTCTCTTAATCTAATGCAGCCAGACCCTGATAAAATATGTCTCACGGTTCTTTGCTCGCTTCCCAGCAGCCAATTTACACTAAAAGTCTGCTACTAATGGGTAAAACCATAGATTCCTTTGGCAATTTAAAATTCATTGAACATTGACATTGAACATTGACATCGAGTTGCTCTCCAAAGAAGGGTAGTGATTTTCTATTAGCGATCATTTGGCAGTGGAATGGAGTTCAGTTGATCCTAGTGGTGATACAGTAGTGCCATCAGCGCCATGGTAATAGAAGAAAAGAGGCAATTGGACTATGGAAAGAAAGAATATTGTAAATTTGGTAATTATCAGAATCATTTTCTTTCAAGATCCCTCTCCCGATAGTCAATTTACTTCCCCTGTTATCTTTAATAACACTACTGGGTAGATTTGAAGTTGTTGCTCGGAGAAATTTGTATTTATACCTGCCAAGGTCAAGACAAGAGCAGATGATGCTGATTTGCTGAAGTGAAATGGTAAATGTGATCTAAAGAATCAATAGAACATAAAATATACCTATAGAAGACTTGGTGGTCGCAGTGAAATGCAATCAAAATATCAGTATTCACATAATACATGAAATCTATCAGCAAGAAAGGTCGGCATTTAAGCTTCTAAATTCTTAAAACCTCAACAAGATTTGCTTATCAGCGGAAGTACAGCAACACCTGCAAGTCTCCATGGCCTTCTCCTTTAAATGTAACGCAAGGGGGGACTGGCTGTAGAATGATCTGGATGCTTGACCCTGGCCATTCTAGATCAACAATTGCCTCTTTTAGTGCCGCAGACTGAATGAAAGACAATTATGGTTGTAATTTTTTGTTGTAACAATTGATTGAACCTAAACAGGATCCTAAATCCAACTTCCAACCATGTAATATCATCTATATGCTTCTGTAATATGAAAATGCCACACTTAATTTAATCTACCAGGGTTTATTAATTCATCATTTAGCTCTACCTTTTCATTGGCTAAAAAATAGTATTAGATGAGGTTACAATGTTATTTTAAGCAACAAAGCACAAGGTAAGTGAAATCGATTTCTGTTGATCTTAAGTCGTGTTCAAATCAAAACAAGGTCATATCCTTTATGAATATCTGTTTTTGTTTATGTTGTTAAAGTGGTAACAGCATCCTACCTCAGTCTAGTGATCTTTAAGAAAAGCACTACAGGTAAGCATTCTCTATTGGAGAAAGGGGGCATCAAGAGAGGGTTTGCAGCAACCATTAACAAATGTAAAAGTACAGGGTCCAAGATCTTCCTTGCTTTTTTTGAAGAGGGCAATATCGATATTCCTAGTTTACTATTATACCCTTATCAATTTCGCAAATAGGCCGACAGAACCTCTTAAATTTGTTCCAAACAGTGTGTAAAATAGTAAATTGACTTTTCTTGTTCTTTATTGTTTTAGTTTTGGACTATAGACTATGAGCCAGTGGGCCTTATAGCTCTAAACCCAAAGCTCTGTTCTTTGAATTAGATCTTGAATTAGAACTGGGTTATTCCTCCAGGATTTCTTGAGTTCAGTCATATTAGGCAGCGAAATGATTGCTTTTGCTGAAAAAAAAGGGAAAATTAAGGTCAGCTCTCTCTTTTTCTCTCTCAAGTTTGCTCTTGTGATGAATAATCTGACTGTATGCTTTGCGTCTGCATCTTCTTTTTATGTAATTTAAATCTCTCTCTATACTAGTTCTGGATAGGAACATTGCTGTGGTTAATAGAAAATTAAAATTTGTAATTTGGGTCATTTCTGGTTCATAACGGAATTGTTAAGGTTGTTGGTTGGTGAAAAGTTAAATATGAGTAAACAGAAAATTTTTATTTAATGTTGGAACTGCTCCTTTTATTTGCAAGATTGGTGGATTGATTCGTTCTGCTTCAATCTGTTCAGAATTCTTATGTTTGTTTGTCCCAAGCATTTGATTTAAAGCAGAAAGTGTCCTAGCATGGGATTTTCATGTAATTTCCTATCCATTTTGTTTCTTCCATTTCAGTTACTCTATGGCAATTGGACAATGTAATCAATTATGCTTTTATCAGAAACTGGCAATCCTGTGGATGTTCTTTTCTGGTGCTGTCTCTTGCATGCTTGTCGTCTCGTCTTCAAGTGAGGTCAGTGGGCTTGATAATTGTTCACATTAGCTATCTCTACTATCATGGATGTTAGTTGTTAGTAAAAATGAAATCAGTTGCCGTTGTAAATAGTTTAGGAGATTTATGGTATAGGTACCTGCCTAGCTTCTTAGTTACATTCATACAATTATGCCTTGCCAGAGCCAACAGCTAAGCTTTCAAGGAATTTGACATACCTTAATTTTCAGGTTGAAATGAGGGGTCCATCTCATTCCCAGCATTCAGGTGCCAGGAAATATATAGTGAAATCTTATTTTGAGAAATATGAGAACCTGTGTGATTCGAGTTTTGAAGATTTTATGGCACATGAACTTTCTTCCAGTTTGTGTCAAGTGTTTCCTGATAATCGGAATCTTGACGTGAGGCTATCAGTTTTAGAGCACTCTCTGGTTGGTGAAGGTTCGCATTGTCATTTATCTTCATCTATCAAATTGCAGATTGAGGCAGACTCCATTCCTAAATTGCCTGCTCATTTCTGTGAAGTTATAATTATACAAAGACTGCCCCTGGGTGTTTTTGCTGACCCATTTGAACTACAACATCTTCACGAGCGCAAGGGTGAACAGCAATTGATTTTCCTTGTGATAAAGACAGACTATTTGTTTTGTTAAAACTAGGCTTACTGCTTGCATTGTATTCTGTTTTTGAGGTTAATTTATGCATTCTACTTGTTGCAGTGTTTACAAATGTAGCTGTTTTTGGAGACACCAACTTAGAATTGCCTTCATTTCGGTCCAATCGATCTGTTGTTGAAGTCCACATGGATGCCGGATCCAACATCTTTTCAGAGCAGAATAACGGATTGGAAATGAACATAGAGCTTCCATTACATGCAAGATATCAGGTAAGCTAAAGGATTTCAATACTATCACTTTTCAAATAATTTGCAGTAGATGCAACTATCAATATGAACTTCAAGCATCAGCCATATTTGATTTTTGTCATTCACATGGCAAAAAACGCTAATAGCATCTGTAGATGTGTCAAATGTGGGTATTTAGTGAAAATTGAAAAAAAAATTTTCCTTTCCTTTTTCTCTGTTTTGCAGCCCCTGGATGAAAGTGGCTATTCGATTGTTGAAATTGGTGAACCTGATGTACTGTTGAGCTGCAGCATGGAAGGAAAACAATATAATCAGAGTTGTTTGTTTATGTCACCCAATGACAGTGCTAAATCCAGAATCGGTGCTGTTGCATGGAGAATACCTTCTGGGATGAAGGCACATACTGGATTTGTATCAGTTGTTACCTTTGTTACAGCCTTCTTATCAACTCTTTCAATTGTAGTGACATCCATATTTTGTTCAGGCATCAAGGTGTCCAAAAACATGAAACAATCTTAGCCAACTTCTGTTTCTACGCAATAAATTTGTTTTTATGGGACAGATAACACGTCTGTCACTTAAAAGACTTTTGACATCATTTTTTCTGAGTTTAATGTCTTTAAGTTATGTTTAAAGTACTAGCTTAGATCAAAAGTTTAATGTCTTAGGTTACTGAATCGTTGACTCAATCCAGTTGAGGAATATTGATAGCCCGCCTAACGGGAAAATTGATAAAAGTAAATTAATCTAACACTGCTCCACCAGAGGCTGTAGCAGACACGTTACTGAACGCCAGAAAAGTTGCTTGACGCTATAGGACAGAATCAGAATGCCATGGAAGTAATGGCACTCTATAAATGCATACATGTTGATATGAAAAACCAAAGAATTATAGAAGCTCTTATTATAGGAAATTTCAAGAAGACAAAAGGGGACAATACACAGAAAGCTGTGATACACCCTCAGCAAACCCAGACACCAACTTACAGAAAAAGAAACACCCCGCCCAAAGATCAACCAAATATCATAATGGATGGCTGATAACCACAAAATCAAATACATTAGCAAAGCGATCACCTCTTGCTGTTTAGAATATCTTAAAATCGTTCTATGATCAAATTGGATGACCTTTTGATCAGGCTGCTAGTACTATGATCACGATGAGAAGCACAATTCCGAATATTACCAGGAGCAAGCAGGCCTGCCCAAAAATAAGTAAAGGAATTAATTCCTTGGAAGGATGGTGGAAAGTTCACTGGTGAAAGCAACTGTCTAAGATGGCTTTGAAAAGGCAGGTCACAAGACAATTTAGGTGGTGCCATCAATCATGATTCCTAGACCCACTGAACGAAGCCCCACATCATGTCCCACTATCACAATTAAAAAGGGGTATAAAGATAGTGGGAATGTCTCTCGTGATGGTGCTTTACATCCAGCGCACAATTTTAATTTAATAAAAAAAACAACCAGAGCATTTCTCGTTACCAGAGAAGAATTTGATCTCTGTGTCTTTGCGGCTTTCACAATATGGGATTTTGCCTGTACGGTGGCAGCCTGAGAATTTTCAATGTGAGTCCCAATGTCATCTGCAGCATAGATTGACTTTCAGTACTTTTCAACATGACCCAGAAGGTCAGAACAAACATAGTTAATTCACTGCAAAAGATGAAATTCTTTACCAATTATAGCTCCTTGCTCATGAACTAGCACTGCGAGATCTTTGAAGATCTCATTGACCTCACCAATTTGCTGCTGAATTTCTTGAATTCCTTGTTCTCTTTCTTCGATGATAGCCTCATTAAATGCAATCTCATTATCCAACAGCAAGACCTCCTGTCTGCAAAAGAAAAAAAAATACTCAACAGCGGCTGTAGTTGGATAATCAAATTCATAAAATCAACAACAAGATAATACAACAGATAAACAGACTATAACGAACAGCATCCATGGATCACATAAAGTTTTGTTCTGAAAATTCTGGGAACAAACAATAGAAAATACATATTGTATCTATGCATGGCATGGGGGAATGAATATGATTAATCACCCGTCCATTAAGTATTTAGAATTCACAATTCAGCAATACATGGTATCACTTGGGATCTTTCTGATTAGTTATGATGCTCCAATCTAATATATGCATATAAATATACACACACATATCAGGATAAAGAACTGGCGTGGAGGATTCATAAGAAGGAGATGGCTTAAAGGAATTTGTAAAATATAACTTACCTTCTTGATTCCACAAGAAGGGCTCGCTGTTCAGCACTTTTATCTGAACCTACATCTATCTCACTGGCCGTGTAGCTGCATATAAGAGGAAGAAACCTCCAGCATAAGAATATAACATGCAAAAGACTGAAGTACAGTTGAAGCATAACAAACAGATAGCCACTAAACAATTTGCATTTGCAACCAGTAAATGGCAGAAAATTCAGTAGTCAATATAGATGTTTTATAAGTGATTTGTCAAAACTATCTTGCTAATGACTCAATTTTCCATGTAGGCCATTAACACAAAAACATTGAATGCACTCTCCTACCCATCTATGTACACATAAACCCTACTACATAAATACCTTGAAGGAAGAACTGCCTGGGGAACAAATGGAGTGTATGCCGTTTCCCTTTCAGCTGCAACCCGTTGAGCCTTCTGAAACTCTTTCAAAACTGCTTGAAAATCTTTTGCAAGTTTAGCATCTGTTATCTTCTTGCTTGCCTACAATTACAAGGAATTAAAGGGCATCAAGCACTTCCTGAGGGGAAAAGGGAGATAGAGACAGGAGGCATTGAGTGGTTCTCCTTTTAGCAATAAGTTCAATAACCTATGCATGAATTACCATGAGTTGGAATAGAACAAAAGAAACATTAGGAATAACAAACACCATAGGTCCACAGCTATCATCATTCATCTCCTCTTTGTTGATTTAAAAGGTAACAGAAACCTACTTGGTCGACAGAATCAACCAAAATCAAAACCAAACTTACGCTAACTTCAGCACGGTGATCTGTTTCACTAGCTTGTTTCAGTTTAGCCGAAGTGTCCTTCACTAATTGCCCAATATGAAGCCTCGCTTTATGCCTGCCAAATGAGACATGTCAGCTATACTGGCCGCACATGATCTGATTAGCATATAGTCAAAATCACTCAAGAAATCGAGAGACAGCAACTCTTTGGCGATGCAATACAATGATGCAGACCGTTAAGCGATCAAGAAAAGCCAACATTAAATATCAAGAAAAATATAAACTATTTTACAGAATTGCCACATTCAACCAAACGAAAATGAGAAATACTCTGAGCTTCCTCCAAATTGAACTTGAACAAGGGCATCATTTATCATCCCTAATTGAAACTCCCTAATGGAAAGATTGAAGCAATTGAACAAAAATAAAACCACAATTTCGTGTTTTTTGATTCAATATCAAAAGACGGTCACATTGAAATCCCTTGATCAGTTAAAATTGCAATCGAAGCCATTGAATCGGACAAGACTCACAGCTTTTCTCGGAGCTCAGGCGTGTCCTTAGGGGTCCCAAGGGTATTGACGAGTCGCTGGAAGGTGGAGACAGCAGTATTGATCTGGAAAATGCCAGAAGCCACTGCTTGCGTGGCGTCTTGTTTGCCGTTGATCAGGTTTTGCCTCGACGCCAATGGCCGTCCAGCTTCCAGATCTTGAAAGCTCATGATTGCTCCTCCTCTATATCTTATATTTGCACAAACCCTAACTTCCTCGAGAAAATTTTGAGATGAAATTTTCTTGAGAAAGTGATGGGAAAACGAAAACAACAGGCGAGAAGGCTCTTTAGTTGCACGGGGAGAGATTAAAAATCGATGGGAAATGGGTAAAAATAACGGAACCTAAGAACACGGCGAGAGTCGAGGGACTGTGACAGAGAAAAGAATTAGACGTTTTTTAAATAAAGAAATAAAATATTTAATAAGGAAAATTATCGTGCCAAGCGGTTTCTTTGGAGTGGACGGGAGAGGGACAAAGTGGGTGATGTAGAGAGGGCAGAGTGAGTTGACACCGAGTGGGCTCACTGGTTTGTTTGGGCATTCACTGGTTTATTAATTAAATAATATACATATTTTTGGTGGGATCGAAAGATAATTGGTTTTGGTCTTTTGCATTTATCTTTTTATTTATAAAAGCTTTGACGGTGAAAGGCCAATATCCAAATATCGAAGAGATGTATTTGAAGCTTAATCCAATATATTTTATTAGGATATGTCCATAAAATCTTATCTTAGTGGCAAAATCAAAGTTATCTAATAATATTTTGTTGTTTTATGTTTGTTCTCCTTTATTTCTTAAGATTTGAAGGTGATTAATACGTGAAATTCAATAATAACAATAAAACATAAAAAAAAAAACTCAAATATAATTAACATGTGAAACTTATGAATTAAAGTTTGTTGAGATCCAATGTTAAAATCGTATTTTGACACGATGAAAATAGATTATCATCGTATTATTAAATAAATTCTGAAATAAGGTTTTTTTTTTCTTTTTTTTGTTAAAGTTTTTGCTGTTTTGATTTATATAATTAGAAATTAGATATGTATGAATGATGTATTATTATCATTATATACATAAATATTATAAATTAATTAAAGAGAAATAACAAGAGATAAATTCCTAGTGAAATTGGTTCAGCCACATACTTTTCATTAGATATGTTTTATAAAATACATGAGGTTACAAGATAAGTTCTAATCAGTTACAATGGCATTAATTCTAGAGATATAAACTAAATCAAAATATAGTAAAAAAAAATAATTACATATTACAACCAAGAGACAAGAGTCCCAAACAGGGAAATAAAAAATCTATTCAAAAAATAATTAAATAAAATAAATAAGAAATCAACAATCATTTTTCTTTTATATATAGTCAAAGAAAAATTAAAATTAACTTAGCTAACTATGGCTTAGTATATTAACGTGGGAGGTGGGTCCCAATACAACGATAGGAGAATCAGATCAGACCCATTAATCGTCTCATTAATTTCTTCATTCCAAGAAACGGAATCTGTAATTATTACCGTCTTAAAATCCCTCTATTTTCTTTCTCGCACGTGCTACGATTGCCGGCGAAGCCTGGCATTTCCATTTCCCAACCCTCGCACGTGCGTCCAAAACCTCGGTGGTCTCTCCTATAAGTAACGTGCCTCATTTTTTCCTTCTTAAGACAGGACTTTTATTGATCGGCTTAAGCCCTCATCTCTCTTGCTCATTTGACCATGTCGTCGGTTAGTTCTTTTTCTTTCATAGCACAGTTTTCCTTTTTCTCATTATTTCTTTGCAATCTGAAGTTGGTTCATACTTGCTGTTTGTTTGTTCCAATGTTTGAATCGTATTCCCTTTTGGTATGTATGTTTGTTGATCCAACAATTGGTAGAACTTTGTGCATAATGTAGTTTGAGGGTCAATGGATTCTTGGGATGACCGAATATTAGTCACTTGATTAATAAAAGGGTAGGTTAATGGGTTATAGCTCTTGAGATTGCCGTCTGCATTTAGTTATGGTTAGAATAAAAATAAGCTAATGCAGTTGAAACATATCTTACTTTTTTATATTTTTTTAGTGTGTGTGTGTGTGTGTGTGTGTATGATTGCTTCATTTCTTTCTACTATGTTTGCTTGTTGAGATTGATTTGTGCATATGTGATAACTCAATGGAGTTCATAGGTTATGATGTGGGAGATATTATAAGCTTGCTGACAAATGATTATTTGGGATTGATAATTTGCGTATATTTGCAGTTATTTCTCTTAGCCTAGCTATTATCAAGATTCAATAAGTCATGCTTTATGTTGTCATTGCAGATTAAAACCATTAAAGTCAGCAATGTTTCTTTAGGAGCAACTGAGCAAGACGTCAAAGAGTTCTTTTCCTTTTCTGGTGATATTGAATATGTTGAAATGCAGAGGTTGGTTGCTCTTTTAGTTCCTAGCATCTTTTTTATGTTACGTTTCTATGGGTGTAAATGTTATTGCTCATGCAGCAATACCGAGCGGTCACAAATTGTATATGTTACCTTCAAGGATTCTCAAGGAGCAGAAACTGGTGTTCTTCTTTCGGTAATTTAACTTCAGACTATCATTCATTTCAGTATATGTGTATTTTTCGTTTGATTACATGGGAATGGTTGTCTTTTGGTTTCTTTGTTAATATTCATAATATAAGACAATCTGCAGTGTGATTCTTGCCAGATTGTGTAATGTTGAAGAACCTTTGATATATTGACAACGTGGATAGCTTCTGCTTTTTAAATTGAATGCCCTACTTTCCTTTTTAGAACATGTTAAAATAATGGACATCTTCCTTTCTGGGGTTTACTTTTGCTTGGTACTTTTTCTCAAAGCTCAGAATCCATACAACTTTAATATGAGAAAAATATCATAACTCCAATGAAAAGCTGTGCAGTAAAAAGTTTCTCCTAGAACATATGCCATGTTCGTAGCTAAACAGTGACACCAATTTGGGAAAAAAAAGTAGTACCATATAGTTACTTAACTCTGAAGTATATGGCAATATATGATATGCTTTAATAGAAATTTTACTTACCAATATATTAAGTTATAAAGAATTGCTTGACAGACATATATTCATGTTGCAGATGTGGATTGGCTAGCCAACATTAATTTGTTCTCAATATGGCATATGAGTTATATAAGTGATTAAGTACTTGTGTTTCAGGGAGCAACAATAGTTGATATGTCTGTCAGTATTACTTTAGCTCCAGACTACAAGCTGCCTCCTGCTGCTTTTGCATCGCTTCATGTAAGTGTCACACTCTATTGGTAGTTTAAATGCTAAAACAAGGCTTACATTGTTTTACATTTTCTGCAGGCTACTCAAAATAAAACTCCCGGTGGTGCTGATTCTGCTATTCGAAAGGCAGAGGATGTTGTTACTGGAATGCTTGCCAAGGGCTTTATCTTAGGCAAAGATGCAGTCAACAAGGCAAAGACCTTTGATGAGAAGCATCAGTTAACATCAACAGCCTCAGCTAAGGTATCATCTTTTGACAAGAAAATTGGGTTCACTGAGAAGATCAGTGCTGGTACTACTGTCGTTAGTGACAAAGTACGAGAAGTGGATCAGAAATTTCAGGTTTCAGAGAAAACCAAATCAGCATTTGCTGCTGCTGAGCAAAAGGTCAGCAGTGCAGGATCTGCCATAATGAAGAACAGGTATGTATTCACTGGAGCTTCATGGGTAACAGGTGCTTTCAACAAAGTTGCAAAAGCAGCAGGAGATGTTAGCCAGAAGACAAAAGAAAAGGTGGTAGTGGCTGAAGAGGAACGAAAAAGAAAAGTGATCGATGACTTTGCACAGATTCATCTATCTGAGTCCCCTAAAGCTTCTGCACCAAGTGAACAACCTTCCAAGCATACACCAGCACAAGGATTGATTCTTTGACTTGCTTTTTCTGTAAATAATTGTGAACTTCGGAATTGGATTCTGTGGAAATGCTGAATGTGGGGCAAATCTATCCCATAGCATTTCATATAATTAACCATCTTCTCGGCCAGAATGTTGAATGAATTGAAATTTACGTTGTTGTTGGTGATTCCTTTTAGTTTTTAGCTTCTCATGGCAAGCCTGTCCTTGAAAATAAACATTTTATTTGCTAAATATTTAATAAAGAAACGTCGCCCACGAAACTGATTAACTGAAGTCGACATAAAACCTCAATTTCAGTAACCCACGCCTCCCTTAAGGCCCCCCACCCAACTCTGCCTCTTTTGCAAATACTGGACATAGCTATGTTGATCCATCGCACACCATCCAACAAAACCCTCCACCTCCGCTTCTTCTCCCAAGCCGCTCTCGCACTCGACCAACCGTCAGCATCACCTTCACCTCTATTTCCATTGAGCTACCTCGAAGGCTTCGCCAAGCCCGATCCTAAATACGCCAAGACTATACATCGCCATCCCACGCTCAACCTCCGGCAAAGCATCGCCGCCAAAGAAAGAAAAGTGGGTCGAGTCCCAAGCATCATTTTTGAGCAAAAAGATGGCCCATGTGGAGGCAACAAAAGGCTCATTTCTGTTCAAACCAATCAGGTCAGAAAATTGGTTAAGCATCTGGGCCAATCTTTTTTCCTTTCCAGGGATTTTAATCTTGAGGTCCGCTCAGAGTTTGGGACCGGTGATTTGATTGAGAAAGTCCGGGTTCTCCCCAGGATGGTAATGGTCTTTTCGGGTTTTTCTTTAGTTCACTAAATTTGATTAATCTAATTGTTATTTTTCTTTGTGAATTTAGAACCAGTGTTTCAGCTTCATTTGCATGCGGGGACTGATGCACATCTTAATGTGACCTTCATAAGGGCGCTTTCCCATGCTTTGTTGAAGGTGGATGTTCCTCTAGTCTTCAGAGTAGAAGATGTATGCCCTGGACTAAGGAAAGGCAACGAGCTGCAATGAAATTTTCTTTCGTTGATGTAATTTCATTGATTAACAATTTTTGTTCATGATTCCATTGCTCAAAGGATGAGGTGTATGTGGACTCTTATTGTGAAATATTAATTCAATAATTGGTAATTGCATTTCTTTTTGTGTTTAGTTTCAGCTCTGCTGACTTATGTTTTATTTAAGTAATAAGTACTAGGGAAAGTTTGTTTTATTTTCAATATTAACAGTAGATTTATATGCATCCTTAGTTTTTCATATTAATATCATGTCAATTAACAGGGCCATTTCTGTCTGGTTTTTTTATTTTCTCTTTGTGATATGTATAAGGTTTATCTTCGCAAACTTCCCCTAGTACAGATGAATGATGTTGGTGTTAATTCTGATCATCCAACGTAATGATTTCCATTTAGACATATGGAGATGATTTGATGTCATAACTCATAACTAGCATTCCTTCTAGAGACAAAAAATCGTTGCGTCACTCTCTCGAGGAGTGCTCATACTTTCACAGTTAGTAGTTTTAGATGGAAGGAAGCTAGTGATATTACTGGGCATAGTGCCATACGAATTTTGTTGTTTGATATTACTATTTTTGTATTTTCTTTTATCCATTCAATTGTATTATTCTTACCATAACAAACATTAAGCATAGCAGGCAACAGGAAGTTAAATATTTGTCAGAAAGATCTGATGTTGCCTATGCATAATCCACAGTTTGAAGGTTATCATAAATTCCTTTTGCTGCTTCACAAGTTATATATGAAGTTTAATATGTTTTAAATTTTTACTTTGTTCATGTTGAATCTCATTTGATGCATTCCTTATTGCTATAACCAGTATATTCTTTCGTCTATATTTGTTAAATATCACTTATTTCACAAACCTGGCAGGGTTGTTCTTGAATACTGTTAAGAGGACTGTTAAGTTCCTATGCCCAGTAGATATTATTCTTCCATATATTGATGTTGATTTGAGTGAGTTGGGCGGGGGTCAGAAGGTGGTAATGGGAGACCTCAAGGTTCATCCAGCTCTAAAAGCTTATTCAGCCGAAAGATGAGCCTGTTTGTAAGATTATGGGAGCCAGAGTTTCAGACCAACGGAAGAAGAAATAAGGATTTTGGTTCAGATTTTGGCAAGCCTAGCGTTAACAAAATTTATCTGAATGGGGCATTGAGTGAGCTAAAATTTATGCTATCACTTCTCATATTGTTCACCCTATGCAGTGCTAGAGTGCCTTCTTTATTTATTTATTTTTTTCTCCTCTTTCTCCCATAGGGTGGGGTGAACAAAATCAATCATGATGTTTCGGGGCAAATCACTCGGGGATTCAAAATCTCCAAATAGTTAAATCCTTTTTGCATTTTTTTTTTTTTTGCCTTGGAATTTGCTGTTTTTATTCCATTGATTCAGATATACTTTTCCTACTGGACTCAAAGTTCTTAGAATAGCATTCCAACTACTGCATATGTGATATGTATGGCTTATAAAATCTGTTTTACAAGGTTCTTTGAATGGGTTTTAACTATAATCAATAACTCTGTTATAAATAAATGATGAAGATGTTTGATAGACCTTGTGTCTATTGATGTTCATTTGGAGTTTGCCACTTCAGTTTCATAGTATTCCGACACTCCCAGGATGACAGTTTCATAGTATTCCTTTCATTCCTTATCTCTTTGTTCATACGGAAGAAGAGAAAATATGAAATCATTGTTTATTAACCTTAATTTTGAAAATTTTCGATTGTTTGTATCATCATATGGTTAAGATTAAGAATAATCTTTAGCTCTTGTCTCTGGTATTCACTCTCTTCCCCGCCTTCTTTTTCTTGTTAATCTGGTCTTGAAACATGCTATTAGTTAAAATCTTCCTAAATATAGCTTTTTTCCTTTATTAGTTTGAATTTTAATAAGACTCCTAGAAAATCTTATGATTTTCTTTGAACCATATATAGGTTTTAATGCGTTTAATTTATCCTAAATTTTTTTAGCCACAAAAAGAAAAAAACTAAAAGGGCCACCAACCAAAATATTACTGAAGCACGCACCATATTTGTTGACATGAATTACTGATAACATTACCTTTTCTTTTCTTCAAGTTTTATGCCTTGAAAGAACTGAGTCTATTTTTAAATCTCAGACCCACCAAATATTGTCATCTCCAAATCATAAATTTCAAAATGCAAGAAAGTTTCCATGTTTGGTCTTGAAATATTTTCAAACTAAAAAAATTCTAATCAAACAAAGTTTCTTATAGATTTAGAAAGAAAAAAAACAATGGAACTAACATTTTTCAGAATCGCATTTGTGGTTATAGTTTTGGTCATAATTTCCTTCAGGTAGTGATTTTCTTTCTTGTTTTTCTCAATCAAATGCAAGCCCACAAGGCCCCAACAGCACATGATTTCATTAATAGTATTTCATGGTTTGTTAGGGATGACTTGAAACCTATAAAAGAGCAGTGAAATTAATAAGCTGTCAGTCTTGCAGGTTTAAAGGACGCACATGTCGCAGCACTTCCGACGGCCTACCTTGTGCAAACGGTCCCAGTGCCTGTGATTTGGGCATTTACTTTCGCTTGAGGAGCTAGCTTTCAAAACTTCCCCAATCGCACCATTATATGGAGACTAATTACCCATGCACGAATAGGGTAACTTCTGGTTCTTAATGAAGTTTGATGACGACTAATGAATTTGAAGAAGCCACTCACCTCAGTTTTATTCAGATGGAAATTCTAAGTTTGAAATAATAGTTTTAGTCCTTTTCAATACTATCTATCAACGAAATTTTATTATATAAAATAAAACTAAATCATAGAAGAATGGAAAAATCAAAGTGACTAAGTGAGTTTAAGTAAGTGGGGTTAGTCAAAAGTTGAATGTGAACCCTTCCCTAAAGAGTAAGACATAACTCATTGTTATTCTTTAAAAGAAAAAGGATTTTGACGTTAACAACTTCACAAGGCTATATCTCTCTTTGCAAAAATATCTCAATTTGAAATTCCACGATTTCCTGAAATAATTGAGAGCCACTGCAATTGCTCCAATTTATACGAAGAAAGCTTATTATTATTAGATTTACTGTTGAATTAAAAGTAGTTGGGGGCTTAGGAGGATTCGGTTTTGGAGCTTTTTAAAAGCGATGGTGGGGTGGGGAGTAGAGTGATGGAGGGCCACACAACATTATGTCATTATCTGCAGAGAATCATGATTATTATCATTATCAACATCACTATTTAAGAAAAATAAAAAGAAAAACTGAGAAATTATGAATGAATGATGTACAATTTTGATGATATGATTGGCTCTAATTATTAACCATTGTCTAAATTATTAAACTCCGTTAATAAGCTTCAACTTCACCCCCTACCTATGTATATCTACGGTTAATTACAGAAGAGATACGCATTTGTCTGTGCATGACTTCTTCAAATTATATGCTATACACAACGGAATGCTCCAGAGGACTCGTCGATCCTAAATTACTTAAAAAATTCAAACAAAAACTAAAAAATAATAATAATAAAAGCAAGCAGAATTTGAGTGTTTGACGACATAAAAAAGTGATAAATTCTTTTTGGTGTTATTTGATTGTGGGACCCAATACGATGGAGGGTGGAACCAAATCATCAGACCTCCACGTGGGAAGGACGCATGGTGTTGCGTAATATCTTGACACCTCATGTGGAAGCACGTGATCATCTCCATCAGTACGCGGGTGATCCATGTCTCATCTCACCATTCCCTGCTCCCTTTTTTTTTTTTTTACCGAACGGTAAAGTCAAAGATAAAAGGAATACAAGGAAATTGAACCAATCAGAGTCCTCCGTACCACCGACAATTTTTGTGGCTTGTAACATTGTGCTCAACATTTGACACGTGTTCAACAATCGTACTAATTGACACAGCCCTGCTTTCTCCACTGGTATTTTCCCCTTCCCCACTTGCAACAATTAGTACTATATCTTTTCCTGATCAACAAAAACCTTCTATAAATAACCCTACAACTCCAAAATTAAAAACATTTATTTATTCATAAAACATTTTTAGTGATAAAGAGTTAAAGAGAACCCCTTTCAATTAGTCAATCTTGAGTAAGGTAACAGGGAAGAAAATATGCAGCTAAGCGTAAGATTATCACTGTTACAGCAGTTAATGGGCTTCTGCGATTAATACAACTTTCTAGCTGGCATCCCAACCGTAACACGAGGTGCAATAACGGTCCGAATTTCCAGCTGGATTCCACAACTTACTCTAGGCACGAGCATCACTAACTTACGCCTCCAAAGGCGCACGTTAGCCAATTTGAATTCTTTAATTTAAAAGTATAGTTTTCAAGTTTCGCAATTTATTTTCTTTCGTAATTTTATATACAAAGATGATAAACAACACAACTGCCACACACGTAGCGCCAGCTAATATATTTGCTTCACAAGCCAACAAATTAACATGCAATTTAAATTTATACGTGCAACAAAAAATTTTGGGCAACGGCCGGCACGTGCGGATTTGTAGTCAGATAGAGCAAGAACGACGGATGAGAGCAAAAGAGTGAAAGAGATAAACAGAGAGAACACTGCTTAGAAATCGGCTATTTTTCGGTGGAGCCGGGACTTCGGGACGAATTTATCAAGTTCTTGCAAGTTCCTCAGGCTTCGAATCGCCAAAACATCGCCTCTCCGAGATTCAATAAATCGGCCGACGTCGCTGATTTCATTTGAATCTGCAAATAACGAAAGCGGAAATCTAAATAACCAAAAAAATCATTAAACAAAAAAAATTAAAATAAAAAAGAAAAGGTGAATTGGAGCTGCATTATACCTAAATGCTTTGAGAGATGCTTGAATCGATTAAAATGAGCCAAATCTGAAACAAAAAAATGTTAAAAAAAACTAATGGTTACGATTAAGCTTGAATAACTTTGCTTGCTTGATAGCCGTTGATTGAGAAGACGAAAAACGTACCAGATTGTGAAGGATTGTGGGAAGTTAGGTAAAGAATGAGGAAGCAAAGGAGAGTGATAACAGGAACAAGGTGAATGAACTTCTCAGGTTTAGGAGGAGATGTCAACGACGACGTTGGCGACGATGAAGGAGAAAACGACAATCGGCGAGGCTTTGTGTCTTTGCGTTCGTCGTCGTCGATGATTTCTCTGCGTTTCTCATGATTTTCAGCAACAGAACTCTCTTCTCCACCGTGGAAGTGGAGCTTGGAGCTCGGCGAGCCTAAGGATTGTCTCTGCATGTTAGAGAGAGAGAGAGAGAGAGAGAGAGAGAGAGAGAGATGAAGGGAAACAAAGGTTGGTTAGTAGTAGAAAGTGAGTTTTTCGTTGTGGTTTAGGTATTTCTTTGGAGAGTTCGGTTTTTGTTTTTTCGTTGGTTTTAATTTAGGTTGTCTTAAGCCTCGCTGTTTAGTAGAGTATTAATTAAGCATTAATTAATTGCAAGGTACTTCTGAAAAAAGCAAAGAATTTTAATTTTAGTTTGTATTTAGCTTTGTGAAGGGGAAAGAAGATATTTATTTGAGCGCTCTTTTAGTTGCGTTGGGAGGCGCTTTTTTGCTTTTCTTTGGTACGGTAAAATTGTGACGTTGGGAGAGTGCTCCATTGTTCTTTGCTGCATACTTTGTACATTATTATAAGAATAGTTTTGTTTTAGATTCAATTCCAGTCAATAATATTTTATTGGATTATTTCAATTGCAAGCTTGAAAGTTATTATTTTTAAATTATCCAATATGATACATTTTATTATGATCTGAGAATGGACTAATTAATTTATTCCAAATGTTTTGTATTAAAAAATAATAATAATTTGTTAGGATTTTTGCACTTATGACTGCTGTTTTATTGTTCTGTCTAAATATATATACTTTCTATAGAGAACTCAAGTGTTTTTTTTTTTTCTTTCTTTGTTGAAACAATTTTTGGAGTGTGTAAAGGCTTTCAGTTTTTCCTTTCTGATCATCTTCCATTTTGTGGCAAAAATTTCATGCAAACCCTACCCAGTTTATTGGCATTTTAGTAAGTCTGTCAAATTAATACATAGATTTTCATGAGAAAGTTGGTGGCAAAGGATACAAAGCATCTTGATCTTCTCTCTTTCCCAATAATTAATTTGAGTGTAGTTACATATCGTAAATCTTGAGATGCATTTCATTGGACTTGCCCGGCAGTCAGTAGGAAATATACATCCTAGCGAAACACAGAACACAATTTTTTTTTTTTTTACTGAGAAAAAAGGGGAATAATAACATTGCCATTAATGAATTTTAGTTCCGATAAAAGATGTCTTGATTCTGGGTGTTGCTTCTTCGTCATCCTAGTTAGCTGCGTTTTAATCTATTCCTGTCCCAATTCTACTTTTGTTTTCAGTGAGCCTAAACCCTTCTTTGGAGAGCGACTGCATGAAGTTACAGGCCATACCATTGAGCTATAAACATGATATTCCCATATCCAAAAATTCAGCCAGATTGAACAATCTTTTCAAAGGAAAGAAGCTATACGATCTGAAACAGAGAGCTCCAACTCCCCAAAATTTTAACAGTAGTCTTTAGCAGAAGAAAAAAAAATTGCGAAGATGGTCCAGTGTTGAAAAAACATGAATAATTCTGGCACAACTGCAACAGACAGGTGCGAAAAAATGATCACCAAAACCATTTTGAATTTTACAAGGAATCAGCCTGCTATGATCAAGTTCTTGCAGCAGAATGAGCATGTGGGATGCCTCACTCTAAACTGTTTTAATGCAACGGAAATTGGAACCGTTTTCCCCCCTGCAACAAATTAACAGGTACATTTTATCTCTGATCCATTTGTCTGATTCAAATCAGATGCTTAAAAAGAATACTCCAGGTTGATCCAAATAAAGCATTTAAATAGTTTCAATTATGAAAGAATAGACAATCATGAATAGGATCGATTTTGCAAATTGCATCAATTGTATAATTTCTTGTATACAAAACTTGTTGCACGACTACAAAAACAAGATCTAATCATCTATTATCAGAAACTCAGTAATTAACACCAAAAAGTTGAAATTTGTTCCAGTATTAACTACAAATTAACTATAGCTTGAAACTATAACTAATCAAATTAAAATCAAACCAGAAATAGAGCCAACGTATAGCACAAACCTCCTATACTTATATGCCTTCAAGCCCAAGAATTATCGAAAGCTGCCGAAGTAATCGCCTGTTAGAACTCCTCAAAACTGATCCTTCCTTCCCCATCCGTATCGGCCTCCTTGATCATCACCGTCAACTCCTCTACCGTCAGTGCATGTCCAAGTTTCTCCATGGAATGTGCTAACTAGCAGCAGTGATGAAACCATTACCATCCCTATCAAACATCTTAAACAGCTGCTTCAGCTGCTCCTCGCTGTATGGTAACTTCTCCGACAGTAGCTCCGGAGCCACCAGAGCCACAAACTCTGAGAACTCCACCAGCCCATTACTATTCGTGTCAGCCTTTTGTATTAGGGCTTCGACCTGGTCAGAGCTCGATTTTAGCCCCAAGGACCGCAAAAGTAAACCAAGTTCCAGCTGTGTTAAGCTCCCATCGTTGTTCCGATCGAAAGAACGAAAGATGTCTCGTAATTCAGCGATTTGCTCACCATTTAGCTTCGCTGGTTGCTTGTTGTTCATGTTCATAAGAAACCTCAAATCTTTATAACCTCTATACCCTAAACCTTAAACTTGTTGCAAAAAACCCTCAAACCTTAGCAAACTAACTTCAATAAAGATTCTTGTACTTTGCTATGTGAGTCAGCTTGGTTCATCACTTCCATTAATGATCCTTTGAATACCAAGATGATTGTCTTCTGGTTTGATTTGTTTCTTTTGAGATATGGGTCTCTCTCTCATACCAAAAACAGTATCGTAGGATCCAAGATTGCCTTGATTCCTCGACTTTTGATGGATCTTTCCTTGTTTACCAGCGAGTAAACCAAGATTGCCTCGATTCCTCGACTTTTGATGGATCTTTCCTCGTTTACCAGCGACTAACCCAAATATAGGACCGCACTAAAATAACAGAAAAAAAAATAGCAATGCAAATATCCCTTGCAAACAGAAGCTGACGCTTTCTTTATTTTATTTTATTTTTACAAATGTAGATAAACGAAGTCAACATTATGAAGACAAAATAATTATTAGAAATAATTAATTGAAATCCTAATGTATTGTTTTCAATCTCTTAAATTCAATCTTCAATTTTTTTCTTAATTTCACGAGAAAATTCAAAGAGGAAAAATACGTGAAAAGTGGCGTCAATTCCGTGACTGGGGCATTTATTTCTTGCTTGTTTGCTACACTTTCTGTCAACCATGCATTACCCAAAGGGGTTTTCTCTAATCTCTACAGTGAACGTGGACTAATCATATTACGACACCTCATGATCCAAATGTTATACTTGTTAGCCAGGAATTCGTTTGGTGGCATGGTGGTGAACCTATAGGGTCGGTAACAGAGAGATAACTCGAGCCACTAGTTGTTTGGTGAATTGATCAGTAAGGACGGTGGCATGTTGGTGCTTTGCCTTCTTCAATTATCTTGTTTGATTTTTATATATAAAGATTAACATTATTATTAGTATTGGAGAATCATCAATCATACAATCAAATACTGTAGTACATAAGAAGCACTAATTGTCAAGAAAATCCCTTTGTTTTTGGTGCCAAATTATTTATAAAAACTTGGATTTTGAAATTTCCATTTATTCTTTTTGATTCAATTGCCATGCTAATGATCCCTTCTGCTAGGAAAGTAATGTCCTCTTCGGGCTGAAGCTCAAATCCAAGATGGAACTAAGTTCAAATGTTAACTGGATCGCACTATTATTGTTATTGTTATTGTTAATCCCACAAAGAACACCATTCTTTGGCACAAGGCGAGCCAGCCCCAAAAGAGAGTAGAGAAATCATCAGCTTGAAAATATTTCACAAATCATGCCACAAAAGCAATGTGTAATGTGTTTGATGCTCTCCCTAACATGTAATGAAAAATATGTACCCAACAAATGGATAGGCTTCCAGTCAATAGCCTTAGCAACAGACATCATCAACAAAGTATTTATACTACGTGCTATGATCAGGTAGGGTTATCAGAATGAAATGATTTCAAATTCACCTTCAATTGATGCAAATGTTTTGAAATCTGTCTCCCACAAGTATCATTTATATCCTACACTGTACTTAAACAAATCGACAACAGCAAAAATTTCCTTTGTCCGCAAGTAAAGATTAACTCTTAGTCAAAAAGAGAAACACAATAAATACATATATTCCCTTCACAGATACCATATGCATAGTGCACCTCATACATATACTCTTCATAGATATGCATGCATAATGCTCCTGGCTACTGCTCCAGCAGAGGACTCCCCAGCTTTGCAAGCACGAAGACACCACCATCTCCTCTTGATATCCGAATATCCTCATCAAGATACGTAATCAGAAGCCAGGAACTTGACCCATCACCAGGAATAGGAATCTTAAGAGGTGGCTGACCAGAAATGGTTCTTGAAATATTTGCGACCAAATCCTGAATTGGGTTAAGAGATTGCTGCACAGGTAACAAACTGATTCTTTGACCAAAAACATCCACATCTGCAGGGAGTTCAATGCTTGGTTTTATCTCTGGAGGTTGCAGTGTACCTTCCTTAAATTCAACCTGAATGTTTTGTGAAAAATATTAGTACCTTGGAAGCAAATGTTTCATATGTAAAGATTTCCAAACTCCAAATTCAATAACACGACAATAATCATCATTCTCAGCCTTTCCAATTAAAATTTTGCTTGCTCATATATATATATATATATATATATATATATCCAACCAGCAGAACATTCATAGGACCACTTTCATCACAAAATCATAAATTTCCAGTCGTGAATCATTTCAGGAAGTATTAAACTATACTTTTCTAAACAGAAAAATTCGGTCAAAAAAAGCAGTCTTTCGTTGGATTATAAACTTCCCATCTTTTTGGGATGAAGTCAGTCTTGATTCTAGATATATCAAACTTAAACAACCAGTATAGTTTAAGATTTACCTGTATTCTTGAAGGAGTTCTAATTTCAAAGGTAGCAGATGCACTGAAAGAGAAATCAGCAAAAGGGCCAGACAATGTAGTGGAGTTCACAATAGACAGGCTTGCCGTATCAATTGTTTGGCTTATACTTTTCACTTTTAACAAGGGGCCAGCTGCTACGAGTGAAAACAGCTCAGAAAATGCCGTGTACCTGATCAGTTAGAGATCAAAATTATACAAAACAATCAACAGGAAGATCAGTGAATATGAAATACCGAGTACTGATTATTAATATAACAATTATTTTACCGTTTTTAGTTGTTCATTTATTAATAATTAATTATAATTTAGAAAAAGGAAAAAGCAATATTTTTTAAAAAAGAACAAGACACTCACAGCAAAATCCAATTGCCATCAAGAAGCTGAGTAGCCTCAGTAGGAGCCCGGGTGGGGTTAACCGCCTCCAACTGATTGACTAACTCCGAAACTTCAGCCCTTACTTCAGGCCCCGCCCGAAACCCCAACTCCGTCCCACAAACCGTATCCACCAAACACCTCTTCAAATCCGCAACCCTACCAGCAATACCCTCCTCATCCTCCTCCGGCGCTGCCTCAGTTCCTCGGGCAGCGACGGCTGTACCGTTACCTATCTGATAATACTCTTCCTCCCACTCGTCCTTGTACCTCGGAGGATCAAAATCCGAGAGCTTGGTGGTTTCGGGTTCCGACTCAAGCTCCCATTTTTCACCCCATTCGTCGTTTACGCTAGGCTGAAAAGAAGAAAGCGGGATCGGGGGATTTGCGTCGGAATCAGATTCGGGAGTAGGGTCGGGTTTGGAGCTGGAAAGAGAAATAAAAGAAGATAATTTGAGGGTTTTGTGGGGTTTGGTTGAAAGGGGAAAGGAGAGCGGGATGGGTTTAGGCGATTGAGAGAAGGAAAGCTTTGGGTATTGACAGAGGAAGAGAGAAGAAGGTTGTGCAGCGAAGAGAAGCGCCATTTCCTTGCGCTTCAGTTCTCTCTCACTCAGGTTCTCATGAGTTTCTCCTGCTGCTTCCAAAGAAAAAGAAGGAACAGAGGAAACTAAAAAGGCCCAAAAGCTTTGGTTCTTCAACTTCAGCTTGCTCTAGATCTAGAAGAAAGCTTTGAAATATGGATTGGTCTTTTGGCCCAATTCATCAAGAAAACCCTCACAATTGGTCCTAAATAAAATAGGCGAACCTCTACCTGGGTCAGAAATCCTGTACCAAAATAAATATTGCGGGGCACTGCAATTTAATAGCTATCTAGGAGTTTGTTCAATTATTTGAAACTACGAATTAATTATAGATTTGAGAAGCTGGGGGAAGCAACTTTGGGCAGGACAGGGATTCAACAAGCAAGTCAGTAGAGCAACCCATCAAATGTGACAGTTGTGGGCCATTTCAACACCCACGTGTTGGTGTCGGACCATATTTGTTGCCTTTGTTATTAATGAAAACGAAAAAAAAAAGAAAAAGAAAAAAAGAGAAGGCAGAAAAACAAAAGGGTTTTAAGATAAATCAATTGGAAATGGAAGGCTGTTATGACTTTTGTGAGTTTGAGCGAGAAAATTTTGGGTCTTTTAGTTGTTATATTAATCTACAAACCCTTACTTTTAATGGGTTTTTTTTCCTTAAACTAAAATTGTGAGGTTGGCATACTCCTTTTTAATCATGACAAAAGCTTACCTTGTTTTAGAGCAACATATCCAAATCATTTTGTTCATGAACATCAAGAAAGAAAGATACATGCTGCTTAGTGACTTAATCTAAAATTTCAATAGTAATATAAATTTGAATCTGAATATGAAATTCAATGTTAATTATATCTATTGATTCAAAAAATGACAAAATATATCTCTCATAACTTATTTCAATTAGTTTATACAATCAATATTAAAATATAACATTTGATAAGTCGAAGTTTAAATTCGTGTACTTATAACTTCATGTACTATTTTCATATTGCAATCTAATTTGTATAAAAAAATAATAAAGTAAAACTTTTTTTTTCAAATAATAGAATATTTTTGTTTCACATATATATACATTGAAGATATCTAACCACACGAGTGCATCAGTATTTATTAATTAATAGTAAGAGATGTATACGATGAAGAGTAAGCAACACACAATATTGTATTGTTCCAATTTATTGCATAATGATGAGTTATAAGTGATCTTGTTGTATCTCTCAAATTAATGGCTCATTCGGATGAAGTAATATTTACTTATGTTTTAGTATTAATTATTATTATATGTTAAGAATATTTGGTCATAAATTTGTACAGAATGTGATTCAAAGACAAGATGATGTTGGATATTAATTTCTTGTATGTGTAGAAGTAGGAAGCTATATAGTAATTAATTAGAGGATAGAGTGCAGGCAGATTATGGTTTTGGTGCCACAATAATCCAGGTTGAGAGAAAATTTGTCTCAAACTGATCTCTACATTTATTTCTTATTCTCAGATATCAATGCTCTATTAATATATACACCATGGAGTATAATAAAACAAACATAAATAAATTTTAAGTTTTCTCTTGATTGGGGATTAATTTCACAAATTAATTAAATCCTTTTCCAGATTTAATCTTGATGCCAAATTCCTATAGTTTCAGTTTCTCATAGGTTTCATGTGGAAAACTAATTAGTAATACATGAATCATAATAGGGAAAAATAATTTGAAGTATATGGGAACCAAATCAAGCATAAATATGAAAATAAGGATGATGACATATCCATTGATAAAAAATTAATGTGCTTTGACCCAATTTTGGGTTATATCTTCATATTCTTTTCCTAATTAGACTTTGCAAATACTATTTATTTTATAGTGATCCCTCATTATCTCCATTAAAGCTAATGACACAAATAAATATCATCTGCTACCAAATTTTATTTCCTTATCTATTACTAAGTCCATTTCCCTCATACATTTGTTATTATCACTGTTGTTTCTAATAAACCAAGATTATATATGTAAAAAAATTTGCATAGTTACAAAGTAGTAGCAGTCCAAAATATAATTTTACATGAGTTAATACAACTGTATTATTGTATATGTTCTCAAGTATACACCTTTAATAATGAGAATTTGATATTTCGTGATGGAGGTTGTTGACTAGTTGTAGAATCAAATCTTGAGAATAAAGAAAAATCGGATTTATTTATGGAATGAAAAAAATAGTTTTATTAATTTGTATAAAATTAAAACGGTGAAATAAGTCTTTGAATTAAAACTTGAACTTGAATTTGAATTTGTATTTCGATTTCACATAATTAAATATGAATCTTTTTTATAACATAAATTTAAGATTTTTCTTGCAAAAATAAAATCTAAGATTTACAAATTAGAATTTTCATATCTAAAAGAAAAGTAAGGATTTCGTGAAGGAAATGATTCATTTGCTCAACATTAATTCAATCCCATTAAAACTAGCAGTGTTGTTTAATGAAGTTGTTTTTCATAAATTCAGATACCCAAAAGGAAAAAAAGAAAGGAAAAAGAGGAAGGGAGAGTGGTCCTTGTGATAAAGACACCCTTGGATTTTAGTATAAGGGAGTCAAAACCCCATTTATATCTTTGCAATTATGTCAATGTCCCTTCCACCCCATGGATGCAACCCTACTTTCAAAACTACCTTTGCAGCGATATACGACGAACTTCAAGATTTCTTTTCGGACCCACGTCACACAAAAATGGACGGCTTTGGTCCATTGACATTTCCTACTCCAAATTTGATGGACTCCATAAGCCCTAATGGACGGCATTGATCATTCGACCACTCAACTCTGCTTTTTGACTCTTTCCTTCTATATCACAGTAAAAATCTTTACAAGTTTCCAAACAACGAAAACTAACACACGTGAATACAGAGAGCGTGAAATAAATAAGGAATAAAAATTAGCAGGATGTTCATCACGAAGCCGGCATGCGCGTGTGGTAAAGGAGATAGAAATTAAAAAAAAAAGGTTTGACTTAGGGCTTTGTTTTTACTTACATTGCATTGGGGAAACGTAAATATGTATATATATATATATATATATATGGAAGAAAAAGACGGATCCCTTGTCAACAAAACGGACACGTGGTAAAAAAATGAAACAGTAAAACGGAGTAAGCGGCGTTCGTCGGTTTCAATCAGACGTAGTTAAAGCCCGCGTTTACCACGTACGGTAAAATAGAAATAATTAAATTCGCTTCGCTAAATTTATTGCAAGAAGAAAGAGTAAGAAAGAGCGAAGGGCAGGGCAGTGACTGTCTGTTTTAAGCTTAGAAATCAAAGCAAAAGCAAAGAAAAGAAGAGAAGGGAATTATTATTTTCTCTTCTTCTTCTGCAAAGAAAACACCGACAAAATTGGTGGTGACATTTTCTCCTATATTTTATTATTATTATTACTGTTAACTTTAATTTTCTTGGTTTTAATCGATTTCTTTTTTTTTTTTTAAACTTTTTGGTGCTTGCTTTTATTTCTCAAGCTTTGATTCGTGGTGGGTTTTTGATGTTATTGTCAAAAACATTCAATCTTTCTCAGTTTTTTTTTTTTTTTTGAGATGGTGGCTTTGAATGTGAAGCTGTGGTCTTTTACTCTTTGGAAAAAATCACATCATTCATTTTCAAATTTCCCAACTTTTTGCATTTAATTATAGAGACTTTGTGGTCTTTTCTTAGTGATCACAGGCTGCTAGCTTCTTCTTATTGCTCTTTGGTTCTTTTGGTTGGCGGGGGTTTTCTTCTATGGTTAAATCAGTGCATGTTTAGTTTTTGCTTGACGGTTTAGCCTCTGAATTTGGAGTTCTGTTGTTTTTTTTTTTGAGATTCCATTTTTGCTATGGTGCTTCAATATATATATATCTTGTCATTTGATTGGCAGGACTTTTTCAAGTGAAGCCCGGAACACGTACGATTTTACTCTACTTGAAAAACCTTGTCACATCAAAAGGAAACAGTGAGGAGAAGATCAAAATGTATGGAGATTGTCAAGTCATTTCATCCATGGGAGGGAATGTGGTATCTTCAGAAACCCTATTTTCATCACCGATTCAAAACCCTAGTTTCAATTTCTTGCCTTTCCAACCTTTACCTCCCATGATTCCTGTAAGTTATTTAAATCAATGAAACATTAATCTTTCCTTCATTTTCATGTTCTTTTTTTTCTTTTGTCTAAGTTCTACTAGCCCTTCTTTTTTCCTTATTTTCTTCTGTGGGCTGAATAGAAAGAAGAAAACGGGCTATTGCTGAGAGGGAAAGAGGAGATGGACAGTGGGTCTGGGAGTGAACAAGCAGAAGAGAAATCAGGGAATGAGCAAGAGAGTACTGAGCAACCACCTAAGAAGAAACGTTACCATCGACACACTGCTCGCCAGATCCAAGAAATGGAAGCGTATTTCTCTCTGTCCTTTACTCTCTTTTCTTCATCATCTCAAATCTTTTCTGATCATCCTTTTCTAGCGAAAGAGATTAAGCGGAAAAGGTCTTTTATTATGAGCAAATGACATGCAAAAACAAAAGATCAAATTTGAGAAACAAATTTGTCTCTTTCTTTTCATACATGATACAACAGTTTACCTTTCTTTTTAAAAGAAAAATGTTAGTTTTGCAGTGTTTTTAACGAATGTCCCCATCCTGATGACAAGCAAAGGATGAAACTAAGCCAAGAACTTGGCCTTAAGCCTCGCCAAGTCAAGTTTTGGTTCCAAAACCGCCGCACTCAGATGAAGGTGAACAAACTTATTAACATCTATATCTCGCCGCGCTAATTTCACTATCATCCGCACCCCTAAAAAAATGTACCCAAACTCTCTCTACTTCTTTGAGGAGGAGCTTTATCACATAGCCAAAACACTACTCCCAAGAAAACGCGTTGATTGCTTTGCATTAAAACCAGCTAGCTCAAACCCTAAACGGCTGAACCTGGGCAAATGGGTTATATGCATCATGATAGCGCATAGTAGCAGCAGAAAAGAAGGATCTTATTTATTTTTTGGGGCCAGTGCATGTAGTCTTCTATTTGCAATTACAGTCTGTATTCATAAATGTGGACTGGGTTGAGCATTAAACTCCTTTACCTGCACATATGCTTCTTAAAGGGTTCGCACATTTAATGCCAAATAATATTCTCATTTAGGGCTCTTAAGGTTAATATGTACAACATAATGCTTGATTTTCATTCTTTTTTGGTTCTTTTGAATTTTTCAGGCTCAACAAGATCGATCTGATAATGTGATACTTAGAGCTGAGAATGAGTCCCTCAAGAATGAGTTTTACCAGCTTCAAGCGGAACTCAGCAAACTTGTTTGTCCAAATTGTGGTGGTCCAGCTGTGCCTGGAGGGATTTCCTTTGAAGAGATTCGGATAGAGAACGCAAGGCTTAGAGAAGAGGTCAGTTCAATGGATTATATTTCTCTATAATCAAGCAATAGCATGCAAATGAAACCTTTAATACGTTTAATTAAAGAACATTGTTCATTAGTTAGAAGTAACTGGATTTACATTCTTCCCAACGGATTCAATATTTAGGTTCCACGAGAAATTGACAATCTGGTCTATCTAAGTAACAATTTTAGACAATTTTCAGGCCTTTTTTCCCTTCTCTGAGAGCTTTAGGAAATGAGAATGGAACATGAGGATGTTAATTTATATGATAAAATAATTTTAAGGTAAGATGTTTTTACAGCTGGAACGGGTATGTGCTATTGCGTCGCGATATATTGGGAGGCCAATCCAAACAATGGGTGCAGATCCTGCAATGATGCCACCTTCATTGGATTTGGCCATGAACATATATGCAAGGCATTTCACAGAGCCTATGGCTTCCTGTGTGGAAATGATGCTAGTGCCTATGCTTCCGGAAACAGCCTCCTTCCCCGAGAATAATAATCTAGTTCTAATGGACGAGGAAAAAACAGTTGCAATGGAGCTTGCTATGTCTTCCATGGATGAACTTGTGAAGATGTGCCGAGCAAATGAACCTCTTTGGATCCGAAACAATGAAAATGGGAAGGAATTACTCAATCTTGAAGAACATGGCAGGATGTTTCATTGGCCGTTAAATCTCAAGCAGCGCCCGAGTGAGTTCAGGACTGAAGCTAGCCGTGATTGTGCAGTGGTCATAATGAATAGCGTTACTTTGGTAGACGCATTCCTTGATGCTGTAAGCATCCTTTCCTTGAATTTTACTTTGTATGCAATTTATATATATTTTTGAAGCAGCAACTATCTATTATCATTTTGGGTATTTAATATTTTTTATGATAACTATAGTTAATGGCATATATCTCATTTTGAAATGTTTATTATCCTATTTCAGAACAAATGGACTGAACTGTTTCCATCAATCGTTGCTAGAGCAAAAACTGTTCAAGTAATATCACCAGGTGTTTCAGGAACAAATGGTTCCCTTCAGCTGGTATAGACTCACCAGCAATGCTACATTCTTTTCTGACAAATGCTCAATACTCTTTTATATTCTTTAAAACTAGTCCATCTGATCAGTTGCTTTTTTTAATTTGTCTATTTGAGCAGATGTATGCAGAATTGCAAGTTCTATCTCCATTGGTGCCCACTCGAGAGGCTTATTTTCTTCGTTATTGCCAACAACAAAATCTAGATGATGAGACTTACTGGGCAATTGTTGATTTCCCCTACGATGGCTTTCATAACAACTTAGAAACTTCCTTTCCCTTATACAAGAGAAGGCCATCTGGCTGTCTGATTCAAGACATGCCTAATGGGTATTCAAGGGTATGTGCAAAATAACTTTCTATTCTCCATAAATGTTTCCTACTGAAACATTCATGGAGAATTAGCAATATTAGTCCTGAAGATTTAAAATGCGGAAGTCTTGTTGCATTGAATTAACGAGGTTTATGCATGCAGGTTACATGGGTTGAACATGCAGAGATAGAGGAGAAACCTGTCCATCAGATATTTAGCCACTTTGTTTACAATGGGATTGCTTTTGGAGCACATCGTTGGTTATCTGTTTTAGAGAGACAATGTGAAAGGATTGCTAGCCTCATGGCCAGAAATATCACTGACTTAGGAGGTTCCAAACTTCTCTTGCCTGCACCCAAACCTACTTCTTTTTATGATTTGGTTTTCAATATAATTTACAGTAATGAGATATTTCCGTTTCTTTCATTTGCAGTGATACCTTCTCCGGAAGCAAGGAAGAATTTAATGAGACTTGCTCAAAGAATGATAAGGACTTTCTGTGTCAACATCAGCACTTCCAGTGGTCAGTTGTGGACAGCTCTACCAGATTCCTCTGATGATACTGTTAGAATCACAACAAGGAAAGTCATGGAACCTGGCCAACCCAATGGCCTGATTCTTTGTGCTGTATCTACTACTTGGCTGCCATATCCTCACTACCAAGTTTTCGATCTTTTGAAGGATGAACGCCGTAGAGCTCAGGTTCCAAGCTTTAAATCTATTTTTGATCTTCTTCCCAAAATGCAACATTGGCAATGTGCTGACTGCTACTATTAATTTACTTTTATGCAGCTGGAGGTTCTTTCAAATGGGAATGCCTTACATGAGGTCGCTCACATTGCTAATGGCGCCCATCCTGGAAACTGCATTTCACTTCTTCGAATCAATGTAAGAATTTCCTTCTTGGCTAATTAAAAATTGAATTTCTAGGTTTATTTCTTCTTTCTTGTTTTTTATACTATGGAAAAGACATAAAATTACACCTTTTAATTAAGTATTTGTTATAATGTAGGTCGCAAGCAACTCCTCACAGCATGTAGAGCTAATGCTGCAAGAGAGCTGCACAGACAGATCCGGTAGCCTTGTTGTTTACTCCACCGTTGGTGTTGATTCCATCCAGCTAGCAATGAGCGGGGAGGACCCATCCTGCATCCCTCTACTTCCCTTAGGCTTCTTCATAACCCCAGTGGAACTCATCAGAGATGAAGGCAAATCAGTCCCACCATCTGAAGAGGCAAATGGACATATTCAAGGGAGTCTACTCACGGTTGGGCTTCAAGTTCTTGCCAGCACAGTTCCATCAGCAAAGATCAACCTCTCAAGCATTGCCGCCATCAACAACCATTTATGCACCACCGTTCATCAAATCAGTGCTGCTCTCAGTAGCAGTTCCCCTAGCAGCCCCGGTAATGGGAATGGTGTAGGCTCTTGCACTGAGCCTGCTACCGCACACGAAAAATAGGTCTGGGATCTTTGTGAATTACCTATAACATCCCTATATTTATGGATTTGAGAGATGGAAGACTGGGGAAGTTATTGGTAATTTATTAGAAAATCAAGTTGTAGTAATTAATGTGGTAAGTAAGAGTCATTTTGTAACTAAGGGAACGGGGCTACGTAGTTGTTTCAGGTAAGGAAAAATTTAAGAAAAATGTGTAATATTAGCTATGGATGTTGGGAGGGTAAAGGCTAAAAAGAAATACTAGTAAACTATATCTCCATGTAATAACTAGAAGGAGTCAAGAGCGCACCAGCTCTGACCCTTGCTTTGTGGTAAGGCCTAAAGATGAGACCTCACCAGTTAGCAAGGGTGGTGGTTCGGGTATTGACTTCTGTTTTATTGGCCTTCTTTTGCTTTTCTGAATTTAATGCTGCTGCTTAGTTTCTAATCAAGGTATCTGTCTGCCTCCGATTCTCAATATTGATATTATAATTTAGTTGTTTAGGAACGTAATCATTCTTTCCCCGCTAATTTCATAACATAAGCAGTCACCGATTAACATTTCTCTAATAACATTAAGTTTTTTTTTTTCAAATAATTTTTATCGGATTAATGAAAAAAATAATAGGGGAATCAAAACCCTTATTAGATTATGACTTCCAATAATTATAACTTTTCTGCTCTCCATATCAAGGTAAAATTTAAAGGAATCAGCGTGATTTTCATTGAATTGCTTCCTTTAATCCTAGAAAGTGACAAAATATTGGATTCTGGGTAACAAATAAAATGTCCTTCAAAAAAAAAAAAAAAGTGCTATATATTCGAGAAAGAATGTTATTAGGTTGATTTGTAAGGTTATGGTTTTGGTTACTCCATAGTTGCCTATTTGCAATGCAAACATCTGATCAGTCACACAAAAAATTTACAAGAAAAGAGGGGTTAAATTAATTAATAATAAAAATGATGTTCCATATATATTAAGTTAATTGATGCATGCAGTGACATCAGATTTTCCAGGAACAATTGAATTTAAGTTCCTAAAAACAAAAATCAATGAACAATACCTAGTGCCCTTGAGAGATCCTACATAATTTCAAATATATAAGGGAGATTCTGGGATTTCATTCAAGATAAAGTTGATGCTTTTCCCTACTTTTCTGAAGATTATGGAGGTAATAGACACCGTCATCTCTTATGCTCCAGTTGCAATGGGTACATTTCAATAAGACCGAGAATACCCAGAAAGCTCCACGATTTTCATTGTTGATATGAACATAACACCACCGAAGAGGGAACAAAATTTCCACGAATGTCCACGATTTCATTTCCCCAGGTTGAATCCTTTGTAAGTATTGGTTGACACGATCAAATCCGCACTTAAGATAAACGCTGTGGCTGGCTTCATTTTTTATGGTTACCGTCACTCTTGGAAAAACATGCTCTTTTATTCTCTCGGCCAATGCCAATGGAGCCGGTTTTGCAGATGATTGTATTGAAAATGACCATAGTTGAATGCTAAACAATGTGAGTGATATAAAATTGTGTTTACCTTTGATCATCGCTGTCAGAAACCAAATCTGATTAATGTATTGCTTGCAAAAATAACTTTGATTGTATGCCGTATGAACATGTTACGAACGGAACAAAACAAAATATATCTGATTTTTATTTACCACTAAATCGGGGAAATTAACCCAATGACAGGTGGTAAAAATTTTACTAATTATTCCAAATGATGAGTGTTGTGAACCACCTTTGGGCCTCAACTCAAATTTGGACTCGGAGCAAAGCTTGTGTTAAGCCCATATAATCCAATCTAAAATTTTTTCTTGGTCCTTAATGAATTTTTTTTTAAATTATGTAGTAAAATTTTTAATTTCACAAAAAACGAGGATACATATTTTTTTATATTTAAAATAATTAATTAAAAAATAAAATATATATCATCATTTTAATATCGATTGTGAAATTAAAAAATTTTATTATCAATATATTAAATAATTTTTCAAAATTTTTAAGATAAAAAAATGTTTAATTGGGTGATGATTAAAGGGGCGTCGAATATGTACCTGAAATTTTATTATCTCTGATTTTAAAATTTTGCAAGTGACCCAAAATTGAAGTCATAACAAGTCAATCTTTTTTTTTTTTTTTCTACAATAACATTGACAGGTTTCCTCCAAATTTCCGACGTTTTCATCCAATGGAAAGTTTTGAGAGACGGAGAGTGAATGCCGTTGGACCATCCATAGCCATTGGCTACCATTTTCTTCTTTGAGGTTGAAACTGCTGTCTAATCCTTTTACAAATGGACCCAACAAAGATAAATTAGGAAAATGCAACACCAAAATCTAAGGCAAAGATTCTGTATTTCCAGGCAATGGAAAGATCATCGAATCAAAAGGAAAAGCCAAGTCGAAAGTAGTTGTTCTGATTTGGACTCATTCGTTCAAAACTTCAAAGTGGCGTTAAGTCATGGTCACTGCCTAAAACCATCACTATCCATTTACTAGTCAAAAGTTGAAGAAGAATAAGAAGAATCAAACATTTTTGCCCATTTCTTCGCATCATTTAGCAAATCAAACCATCAAATCTAATCATTTAGACTAACATATAGGAAATTTCACCTTTAAAAACTAAATAATTGTATCTATTTCAGGTTCCTACTAAATTACTAGTAATACGAACGGTATGGCCTGCATATATATTCTACTGT
Organism: Durio zibethinus; assembly: GCF_047325235.1. Lineage (NCBI taxonomy): Eukaryota > Viridiplantae > Streptophyta > Magnoliopsida > Malvales > Malvaceae > Durio > Durio zibethinus. Next base: position 1,528,976 of record NC_143170.1, on the reverse strand, counting down.
AAGTCAAAATCAAAATAAGGGATCTCAAATTAAAATCTTCAAGTCCTTGTTTAAGCTACGTGTTAGGAAAATAGCTGGCAAATTGGACGTGGGTATGCATCTTGATAAGACCACACAAAAACCAATGGTTGCCTGGCAATTCACAAGTTCTAATGGTATAGAAATTTCAGGGGCATGTTCCCTTTGATCCCCTAATATTAGTTAATGCTTTGATGGATCGTGACATTCGATTTCCACCCAAAATTTGTTAATAATCTAGTGAACGCCAATCATACCGAACACGGGTCTACGAGCTTTGATTCTCCCAAAAACTGAAATGTAATCCCTATTGGTTGAATTAAATGTAAAGGGCAAAATGGGTCGCCAATAAAAGGGCAAAGCCAAGCATTTTGGAGAAGGAAAGGCAGGCTATGCTGATTGGTGCAAGGGAAATCAGATTCAATATAATATCAACATGAGAAAAACAAAATGAAAATAAACAAAAGCAAATGGTATAACCGACAAAGTGACAGATTGAGAATCTTCATGTTCTATGCATCCATACCCAAAATTGGCCTCTCATTTTGTGCCTTATCACAAAAACAGAAAGTTGGGAAAAGAAAAGATAAAAGAAAGGTGGCAAAGGGGATTCCTCCCAACCCCACTTTTCTGATGTGGCATTGAAGCACAGGCCAAGCTCTATGATGAAACATGGTGGCGGCCACACCCAAATGTGAACTCTCTAAAAATTTATGAAAAAATAGTTTAAAAAAAAAAGTTGGCTTTTGCTTTTGCTGCCTTTACGTTTTGGGAAGCAACGTGGAGTTCTCCTTTGCCGTAATCTATCTTTTGTTTTTTTCTCCTTCATTCACCTCATTTTGATTATGGAAGGAGGAAACATTGACCCATGAGCTGAAATTGAGGCAGAAGAGACAAACAACTATTGAAAGTTATAAGTCATTTGGTAAAAAAAAAAAAAAAAGATGCGGTGTTTTTTTAACGTGCTTAATTAATTAAAATTTCTTTAAATTCAGTAGTTTCAAAATGGTGGATTGACTATTTCAAAGCTAACAAAAGCTTTTTTTTTTTTCCATGAAAATGAACACGTTAAGGATTGCGTGGGTTCAGGTCATTGAAGAAGTATATTTTGTTTAAGCAAAGCTTTTGTTTTTTTGGTCGATAGATCAGACGCTTCCTCTAAACCTTGTACTTTGTCTCCATGCATGAATCCAGGGAAGTATAAGAACGTCTATTTGGTGGACTGGTCGCTGTGAAAATGAATTTTGTGGGAATTATTTTGACAATTATTTTGGCCTATTTTGTGCTTGAGTTTTGAAATTATTTGCCTGCTTTTCCACTTGCAATTATTACCTAATTTGGGTTTACTATAACTAAAAAAAAAAGGAAATTTGGGTACACAATGGACTTGGTCAATCATTCAATAGAAACCATATTATAAACTTGAGCTTCCTCTTGTGGAGACACTCAATTAAACTTTAGTTATTACAAAGACACAAAATCATTCAACAATTTTGGTTTTTCCCAATAAAATTACTATCAATTATAAGTTGGATTAGTTGTTCCTAATTTTGTTGAGGAACATAAGCACATGTTGTCACAATATCTTATGCCCACTTACATTACTTTTAGGTCATGATGCAATTACTCTAACATTGATGCAAGATGAGGAACCCAAGTTTCCCATTTAAACATTGTTATCAATATAGCCACATGGACTCTGTCAATTCCCATCAATGATGTAAATTGATAGACAGACATTTAAATGTATTCCATCCCTTTAAGCTTTAATTGTTTAGTTAATCATCCATCGACTTTTTTGAGGGCATAATCCTAAACATATCAAAATTTCTTGGCTTAAATTGTAAAATGGTGGATAAGGATTCTGCATCTTTCCTTTGCCGTATTACCATCTGCCTTTGATCAAATCATCAGCCATCAACCTTCTCTGTTTAAGTTATAAGTAGTTTTTCATCAAAAAAGGAGAAAAACTGATAATTTCTCATAATGTTCACAGACTACATAGAGACACTATCATTGGTTTTAAGCCTTGCTTTTTGAAAACTTTCTTTCTTTTTGGCTGATTTTTGACTCTCTTTTTCAGCACGGAAACCTGATTCCTATTGGCTTGGTTGATCACTGAGATTGCATTCACACTTGATTTGATATTTGCCAAGCTATCTAGCTTATACTCAACTTTTTTTGAATGATAAGCAAGTTCCTTGAAGTCATTCAATTCAATGTAGCTTGATTACTTTCCCCAAACAGTAGGAAGCAATATTTTCCTTCTTATCTAAGGCTAGTACATTCCAGCTGACTGCCATTTTTCTCCTTGATCAGGTCCTCCATCTTCTCATTTTCAACTTTATCTTTCGTTTTCTTGCTCGTGTAGTCTTGTTACATGCTAAAGTATTTAGAAACCAAAGTCTAGCCAGCCCACCACTCCCAACCTTGCTCAAAATGACCTTGTCCGTGCCTTAGAGACACGCTTAATTTAGCTAGCTAGCTGATTAAGACACCCACCAATTCAAAAATATTGATGTAACATGATCACCAACTTTTTCCCTCACATAATTTGCCTTCCCAATTGGTTGTGGGGGGGGGGGGGGGTGGGTTCACCCTTTTGTACGATAGAATTTAGTTAATTCATGTAAAGGGTGTTGAATTTTATCCATAAGATACCTAATATCAACCGGATTCCGGAATTAAATCAGTGGTGTTTGTTGGCATTGTTGTTGCTAAATTGGAAAAATACATTTGTCTAATAATGTGGACAGAGAATAGTAGGTAAGATGACGTATATAATAAATATAATATGATAAGGTTGCATGATTGAATAGATTAATGTGCATTGTTTTTGTTGTGTGGGCTTAATGGAATTGAATTTGTTGTTTAATTTAAATAAGATTCCTCAATGAATCGACCATTGAGAATGTGACATACATAAAAGAGAGAGAAAGAGATAGAAATTGAGCAAATTTGTTGGTTTGATTCGAGAGTCCGCTTTGGCTTGAATCTTTATAATTAAGCAAGGCCCTTTTTTTTGGGGGGGGGGGGGGGGAAGGTGAAAATAAATGATAGAAAAATGGACGGTGATGGATGCACAGATGCGGCGGTGAGGGAGAAGGATATGATTATGAAGTAGAAGAAGATTAAAAAAAAAAAAAAAAGAAAGATGGTAAGGAAAATATATAAATTAAAAAAATTTTCTTTAACGTATTTAACATGTTTATGCATATTAGATATATACGCATATAACATAATTTAATTAAATATGTTTTCCGTATTTTATATTTATTAAATATGTCAAACATATGTAATATATGAATAATATCATATCAAATTTTGTATTTACGTAACTAAATATGAAATAAATTTTTTGAAATCTTTATATAAATTATTTTATATCGTTTTCTTATCATATCAACTTATCATATTTAAAATTATTTTATCTCAAATTTTATAGATCTACATCTATAATATTTTATGAACTTTAGAATAAACTAATTAAATTTACTATTTTTTTTTTGTTAATTATTAAGTAAGAAACATATTATTTATATTTTATTCGTATGCATCAATAATAGTATTTTGTTATTTATATTTAATATAAGGTAACCAATAAGCAATGGGAAATCCTCAAACCACACATCCTATTTTCTTATTGACCACTTGGACTTAAATATCCATCAAAGTCATACCCCATTTTTTGGACCTTTGGAAATATGCACACTTTTGGATAGGAGTTAAATGTAAAAACAAAAAACCTATTTTGGATTTGCTCACCTTTTGTTGGTGAAGATGATTGTAACAAAAGAGAGCATCGTAAAATCTATGAGATGCATAAGAAAAAAAAATGTATGGTACCCCACTGCTTGTGGGCTGTGGCTGATATAACCTTTTTTAGGCAAATTTCATTACAAAAAAAAAAAAGTAAATTACTTTATCAAAAATGTCAAATTATACTTTCATAACTGTTTGATGTTTAACTCTTTTATGGACAATGATAAGCTCAATTTAAATTTATCAATTGAATGATTTTTTTTTTCTTGTTGATAAATGAATAAGGAGAAATTTATTAGTTAACTTAATTTTTCATTGGCAAAATAAGTGAAAATTTTAATTAATGGATCGAATAAATGTTGAATATATATACATCTTCAAATGTTTCAAACATATATATTCCAAATTTGATAATGAAACAATCACGAAAATGATTTTAACACAATGTTTGAATAAATATTAATGAAAGAAAGGAAAGAAAATTAAATTAAATGAAAGGAAAAAAAATGATATATGTATTGTTTATTTTGGATAATTAAAATTAATAAAAAAATTTTAACAACCATTATTTGAATAAATAATGAAAAATAAAGAAAATGGTTCATTATAATAATTTTTTCAATTATAATATTTCATTACTTATAATTTTATAGCACTCATAAATAATGATATGCTTACTATCTTGTCTGATCTCACAATTACTGTTATATTAGTGATTTTTAATTAAGTGAAACATAAAGATATTTTATAAACATGTATTGATAAATTTTTTTGTCATTGTCAAAATTTTAGCATAATATCACTTTGGCTATGTATTCATATAAAAGTTATTAAATATAAAAAATATAATCACATAAAAATATTATATACTAACGAATTATATGTGTTTTTTGCATCAAACAAAAAGTAATAATATATTATCATATAATTGTTCAACATAAATTTATTTTATCAAAAAGAGATGACTTTGAAAATTTTATGAAAAGATTATGATGTTGTTAAGTTTTTTTTACTAAATTTTTAGTATTAATAAAAAGATAGATATAATACTTTTTTATAAAAATAAAATGTTTTTAACTATTCTTTTCTTAGCTTTTCTTTTAAATTGAGATATTAAAAAAAATTAAAAGTTATTGAATTTTTACCTTTTTTTCTTTTGTTTAAATTAAAATTTTATTTAAATAATTTTTTTTTTGTTTTTATTACTTTTTTTTCGTTTATTTCCTCTCCCTTCAATCCAAACATAATATAAGATAATAGATTAAAAAGTTTTCCAATTTCATTACAAAGGGTTAGGTCTGGTTTTGGTTTTGTTGTAGTCAACTTCAAAAGGAAAGTACATTTAAAGAAAATTATAGTTTGTACAATTAAATTTTATAATTTATGTATCAATATCATATAAAATATTAAAATTTATATATTTATATTATATTTTATATAAAAATTATGTTATAATTTATATCAACATAAAAATATAAAAGATATATTTTAATTTTATTAAATTTATATATAATTATTATTGAAATTTTAAATTAAAATTTTTTATATGATATTCATATCACTTTCTTATATCATATTTTAAATTCTCATATCCATGTAAAACACATAATTATAATCAAACGGTATTGGGCATTGAAGTGATTTCCCACTATTTACACAGGCGTTTTCGTCAATTCGGAGAACTTAGCTGTACTCACTCCGACCAAAAAGAAACTAGACAAGTCTAATCCTGTAGTTGAATTTACCGTAATGCGCTTTAAGCGACAGCTGTCGAGTAGAGAAAAGAGAGTTGGCAAAACAAGAAGCGTAGACGCGAAGCTAAGGAGGATTGCAGAATGGTTGCAGACTTATAGTAAGTACGCTGATTCAGTACAGAGGTATTTTATTGGGGCAGTTACTTGAAATAATAAAAAAGGAGCATTTTGTCAGTTCCTATCTAAAATAATTTTCAAAAAATTTTTCCCACACTGTCCTCGATTATTTTAATAAAATATTAAAAAATTTATTATAATTAAAATTATTTATAATATCGACCGATAGTTTGATTTGCATTACAATATATTTTTTTCATTTGGATTTTACTTTTTTTTTTTAAATTCTCCTTATCAGTTATCCGATTAATATGATTTTTGATACGAATAAGTTTTTTACAGCAAAATTAAGATTTCATACGACTTCCAACTGGCAACAACAAATCTATTACTAAAGTTGCACGTGTACAGAGTACACACAACACGACTTGTCGTCTAGTTAGATTTCACAAATAAAAAAAGAATTCCACATTTTCACAGAGCATTTTAGTTTGACCAACAAGATATTAACTATTAATAATCCAAGCCGGCTAAAAGGCAAGCTCAGCTGGAGACTAAAGTAGAACGTTGACCAAGTCAGAAGCCGTGCTGCCAAATTTTCGTTTTGGCTGACTGAGAAACTAATCATTTATGTTTGTAAGTATTCATTTAAATAAAATTTAAATTCAATTTAATTATTATTAAATTAAATTTAAATAATTTAATTTATCAAATCATTTAAATTTAAATATTTTATGTTTAAATAAATATTAATAAAAAATATAAAATAAAGAAAATAAAATTTTAAAAAAATAAAAAAATATTTAATATTTAATTTGAATAATTTACAAATTTAATTAAAATTTTAAATTTTAATATATTTTATTATTTTAATTAAAAATTATTATTTTATTGTTATATATTAATTCAAATTTAAATTTAAACAAAATTTACTTTAAAATTAATTATAGGAATTAAATTTAATTTTTATTAAACAAATTTAAATAGTTTAATATTTTATCTTGAATTAATATTAAATTTAAAAATTAAAATTCGATTGAATTTAAATAAAATTTTAAATCGAATTTGAATTTAAATTTTTTTACTATATTAACTCTACTTGATTCATCTACATTTCTGGTTTAGACCAGCCTCAGCGCAACCACTCAAAAACGAGAAAAAAAGGCTCAACAAAGCGAAATATCTGTAGGAAAAATTTAAAACGGTAGCCTTCAAAGAGAGAAATTGATCGGAAGCCGGAAACGACGGTGGCTTTGTTGTTATTTTAACTGAGCATAGAATTCCTATTGAGAGCTTAAAGCCTGGGCTGGTCATACGGTCGCGTGATACCCTGCTGTAACCGCCAGCTATTCCCGTTCTGGCACCACCCTCACTAACACAGAAAACGCCTAAACCCGCTGCACCTTCCTCGCGCCACATGTTTTTCTTGTCCCCTCGACGGACACGTGGCAATATCACGTTTGTTTGTGGAATCACGTCTGGCACGCTTTTGCGAGTGGTTCACTCACATTACGGAAAGATTACAGAAAGTCTAAAACACCCTCCCTTTGCTTGCTAAAAGGGCAACCAAACGGTAGGCTCTTGTCTTTTCCGTAGTAACCTAACTAAATAGAACGTAGGTGAGGCTGTTACTATACAACTCAGCTGTTTGAAGCAACAAGTACATACCATCTAGGATTCCGAATCCATGGATTTCGTTGCTTTTTTACCGTTAAACAACAGTGATAAAGTTCAGTGACGGCCGGATTTGACCATTATGCACGTTTAGATATTGTGCTTAAGTACAGGTGATAATTTCTTCATTCCAGACTGTCGTTTCTCTGACCGAAACAAGGACCAGAGGTCTTCGATGACACCGTCCATTTGAATTGACAAAACGGCCCACTTTGAAAGGGTAAAAGGGTAAAAAAATTTCGAACAAATATTCAATAAATTTTTAATATTTTATTACAATAATTAAATTTTAATTTTTTTATTTTAAATTAATTAAATTTTTAAAAATTTATTTTTATTTAATTAAATTTCGGTTGAACAAAAATAAATATTGACAGTTAATATAATTTTGATTTAATAAAAATTCAATTAACTAAAATAAATAATTAAAAATTTTATTTTATTATAATAAAATAATTTTTATTCAAAATTTAATTTTTATTCAAAATTTAATTTTTACTCTTTAATCTTAAAAAATACTCATCAAACTTAAGTTTTTAATTTTCATCAATTTACGTTTTGTCCAATGGCAATGAGGTGAAAAGGGTTGAAAACGGAAGGTTCCTTATAAACGAGCGAAACGCGAGAGAAGGAATAAAAACGCCTGTTGGCCGGTAGGCGTTTGGTTGAACCACCTAACAGCAACTACTTTCCCTCTGGACTCCTCCTCTTTACTCCTTTCCTATTTTTCTATATTTTTAATTTAACGTATTTTTTTTTTAACTATTAATTTAACGTTTCTTTTTTTTTTTTTGGTTAAATTATATTAAAGCTCGTCTAAAGCATTAATATTTGGGCATGAACGTATAAATTATAATCTGGTTGTACTTTTCCGCTTTTTTAAGGTTTGCCTTTTCTTTTTTTTTTTTTCGCTTTCTCTCTCTTCAGTTCTCATTTACTGTTTCTGTCTTGCCTTTCGTCGGAAAGCCTCCTCCATCCGCCGGGAAACAGCTCTTTTCTCCGGCGAAGGAATCTTTGATTCGCCGCAAACCACTTATCTTTCTAGTATTGATAATTTCCTGCAATATTTTAAGTATTTCTTTTCGTGACTCGGATTTCGATCTCCAAGCTTGACTCGGTCTGGTGGAGAACGTGGCGCGTTTTGAGAATGTGGCGACGTCGGTTGACGTTTGATGCTTTGTTTTAATAGCAAATGGTGAAGTCGTGATCTAGGGTTTGGTATTAGCGGATTTTGCTTTTTTTAAAAGTTTTCTCTGGATTGTTTTGTTCGGTGAATTGCGACAAAACGGTGGCGTGCAAAGAACCATTGCGGAATGAGATGGTACGTAAATTCTTCTGTTGAGTTCTTTCTATTTTTCTTTTTCTTTTAACCTTTTTTTTTTTTAGATTTTTAATGGAATTTTAAAGGTTTTATTTACTCTGTTTGTCGTTGTACGGATATCAAGCATTATCTTAATCCTAGATTTGTTCTACAACTTTTGATAACAAATTAGAAATTAATTTTTCATATCTAGGAAAAATTTTGTTCATGCAATGAACATAGTGCTTCATGCATTTTGGATATGTCTATCGAGGGCTTTCGTGTTGAGATTATGGATGCTTCAGTTATCTGTTAATAAAATAATTTACATGCCTGTTTTGTTGAATTTCATTCTTGAGGTAGAGTTTATTTTGACTACGCTTTTAAATTTGTGGACAAGATTGAAAATTATTTAATGAATTTTTTATCATTACTATTTTTGTTTAAAAAGTTGATCTGGTAATACCGTGTATTATTGTTGAAATTGTCTGGTTTTTTACTTAAGATTCAACATTGGTCTATGTAATTACTCATATTTTGACTTTATATTTACGGCATATTTTATGTAGGATGAATTCAACTGGTTGTAAACCTTTGACTCACGGTTTTAATGGAAAGTTTTTGGGGCGTAAATTTAATCTATTTGGGTCATTGATTTGGTTTAGATTCAGTCAACGATGTGTCTTCTGTATGCTTTAGAAATTATCCAGGTTCAGATTGGTGTGCTTGGTTTCACATTCTTAGTTTTGGCTACAAATGGCTATGCATGTTTCCAAATTTATCCTATTCACTGTCTCATTTCCGAATGAACTCGGTCCTCTTTTAGATTAATTACTGGATGGAGAGTCTGGTCAAGTGATTGTGATTGAAACACGGCTGTAGATGTTTTCTCACTAACTTTTGTTGTGCCATAGTTTGTTCTTATATGCATGGACTGGATTGGGCCTTGGCATCTTAATTTTTGTTACCTGATTTATTACTCCGGTGCAAACAAAATACCCGAAGTATTGACAAAATTTGTTATGTTAAGTTCTCTGTTGAAATCTATGCTTTCCACGAGTCAAGCTGATAGCAGTTACTCTGCTGCATAGTTTGAAGTAATATAGCTATAACTTATTGAAAACTTCGAAAACTAATGGTGTTGGCTGTGTGCATTTAGTGTGTTATGAATGCTGTAGCTGCATGGATGTGGACGCAGGTCATTTGGATAGCAATTAGGTGCTGATTCAATTGAAAACTAGAAGTATTAACTTTGTATATGGCGAATATGAGGCTGCTTTTGTGTTGTTATTATGTGTTTTCTCAAGTCTGCTTCTATAGTTGTTTCCATATACTGATATATGATTTTTTTCATTTGCTTCTTTGCTTCTTTTGGTAGGTGGAAGGAAGGGTGAGTTTGTCCAAGGAAGTCAAATATGGGTTAGAGTTATTGAAGCATAAAAGGCTTCATCGAATAAAATCAGAAACTGTCTCTGGGACATCTGGTGTCACAAATATGATGGCTAGAAGTGGAGGAGATGCTTTGAGAGTTTCAGCATCATGTGGAATGAGGTTACAAGGGAATGCAGAATCGTTTTCTATGTCAAATGGTGCTTCAAGGGAGAAGGACATGTTTTCCAAGCACAGGGTTGATAAGTTTAATACTAGTGATCTGGAATGGACTGAGAGAATTCCAGAATGTCCTGTATACTGCCCTACAAAGGAAGAGTTTGAGGATCCTTTGGTTTATTTACAGAAGATAGCTCCCGAAGCTTCAAGATATGGTAACACCTTCTGTGCTTTTACCCTTTGTCTTTAACAATTTGAGTAATTTCCATAAACCCCAAAAGCAACCATTCTCTCTCCAACTCTGTTTAAAGGCATAGAAAATGTAACCTAAAAGAAAAGTGGAAATAGAGAAATATGATGGATTCTATTTATGTTTTATGTTTTTCATATACATTTTTGTGAGGCTTTGATGTCTATAACTTTTTGTTTGGTAGGCGTTGTGGTTAAATATTGTTTTTCTAGGGACTGAATGAATTTTTGAGGGGAAGACCAAAGATCTGTAGTAGAAATAAAAAAGCACTGAGTGCTGTTTCATCTCTGTGGTACTACGTGTCTTCACTGCTACAAATATACTGAGAAAGGCTTTTTTTTTAGTGGCAATAAGACATTTTGTTTTCATGTCTTGCACAAATTAGAAAGATAGGAATAGGTGGATCTATTTGACTTAATTTTCAGGGCCTTATGTTTGAACGGTATTTCTGGAAGAAATTTAGTTTACTCATTTGGCACACTGGTAAAGAGAAATTGGATTTCTCAAACAGCTGCACTGCTCCTAGATTTACTTTTATTCTATCTGATGATATTATACAAAAACCAACTGAAGAAGGGAGGAATAGACATGTTTGGATTTTGAAGGAAATTGTTTAAAAAGTGCCTCTTTAGTGTTTTTTTTTTTTTTTTTTTGATAAATAAATGCTGAAGCATTTTGAATATTTGCTCCTTAATTCTCAGGTATATGCAAGATCATTTCCCCTTTAAGTGCTACTGTTCCTGCTGGAGTTGTATTGATGAAGGAGGAAGTAGGATTCAAGTTCACAACAAGAGTACAACCTCTTCGTCTTGCGGAGTGGGATACTGATGACAGAGTCACCTTTTTCATGAGTGGAAGGTGAACTCTCTCACTTGAAACAAATGTTATTTTGTGCCTCGAGTGTTTTTCTGGTTCTGAATGTGAGCATGACATTTCAGAAATTATACATTTTGTGATTTCGAGAAAATGGCGAACAAGGTGTTTTCTCGTAGATATTATAGTGCTGGTTGTCTTCCTGCAACGTACATGGAAAAAGAATTTTGGCATGAAATTGCTTTTGGGAAGACAGAAAGTGTTGAATATGCTTGTGATGTTGAGGGTAGTGCCTTTTCTTCGTCTCCCAGTGACCCGCTTGGAACTAGCAAATGGAATTTGAAGGTGCTAAATTCAGTGCTATCATCTCTTTAGTTTTATATTTTTTAAAATGCTTTCTTGTAGAGGTCTGTTTGGTTAATTTTACCATCATAGTTAAATTTTAGAAAAGAAAAGTAAAATTGCTGTTGTGCTGCATAGCTTATTGATCTCATTCTTGATTCTATTTATTGTATATTCATGTACTTTTTTATAAATTTATGGCAGAGACACTGATCTTCTGTTCTCTATTTTGATCATTTCTCTACTCTTTGCTGCTTAAAGTGTAACAAGTGTAGATGTTCATATGTGTTGGCATGAATTCAAAGCCCCTCTTGTGGTTGGCACTACAAGTTATACTCATGCCTCAGGATAAGTCGTTGTACAAAAAAGAGCCATCATCTGTTTTGGTCATTTTGTTGACTGTCCAGAATAAATTAAACTTCAGATTTGGTCTTAAAACTTTAGCCTAGGAGACACGCTATCCAATTAGAATGATCATAGGCCTTGATACTTGGTCTTAAAGAGATAGATTATGACGGCCTTAACAGTTACTATGGTAGTGGGATAAATCATGTCCTCTCATCTATAACTAATAGGAGTTTTATAGGATCTGGTGCCATAGGGCAACAATGATCCCAACAGCATCTGCATGCCTGGATTTGGTAATCTCTTACATGGTTCCTGCTGCAAATTTGTTCCAAGAGGGTCCAACAGGCTTGATACCTCTTTATTCAATCACAAAGTTATCAAGGTTTGTTATACCTGGGAAAATAACTGTTTAAATTATTATTTATCAATATTATTTGGATAAACTAAGGATATAGAATTGTCCCAGAATTCAGGAGAGCCATTTCTCTTGAAATTTAATAACTTTAAGGTTGATTTGGATAGAGAGAGAGAGTGGAATCGAGGAAGGAATGTTTGTTACTAATCCTATTATGGTTGGCCCTAACCCTGTTCTGGATTGTGGTTCAATTGGTTCTTATATACTTCTTTTCGTTTGATTTCAGAAACTCTCACAGCTGCCAAAGTCCATTTTGCGTCTTCTTGAAACAGCAATTCCGGTAATGAAATGATCAAAATTTTTTTATCTTGTGAGTTTTGGCACATATACATGCAGAAAATTAATACGCTCACATTTATGTTTCTCTTATATTGAACTGATGGTTGTTTTAGGGAGTAAGCGACCCCATGCTTTACATAGGAATGCTATTTAGTATGTTTGCTTGGCATGTGGAGGATCATTATTTGTATAGGTAAATGTTATTAAAAATCAAAGTCTATTTATTTATTTACTTTCTTTATTTTCTGTAATTAATCGTTTTCTTCATCTTTTGTGGCAGCATTAATTATCATCATTGTGGAGCTTCGAAAACTTGGTATGGCATACCCGGTCATGCTGCTTTAAAATTTGAGAAGGTTGTCAAGGAACATGTGTACACTAATGATATCCTAGCAATGGATGGTGAAGATGGAGCTTTTGATGTGCTTTTGGGTAAAACGACATTATTTCCTCCTAATATTTTGTTAGACCATGATGTCCCAGTCTACAAGGTTGTGCAGAATCCTGGAGAGTTTGTAATTACCTTTCCAAGAGCATATCATGCTGGATTTAGTCATGGTAAGGCATATTTGTACGGAAGTTGTTCTTACTCCCCTCTTGGAGGATCTGATGAATAAGTTTCTAATTGTGATAATTTAGGTTTCAACTGTGGTGAGGCTGTGAACTTTGCTATTGGTGATTGGTTTCCTTGGGGGGCTGTGGCAAGCTTGCGTTATGCACATCTCAATAGGGTGCCTCTCCTTCCTCACGAGGAACTTCTGTGCAAGGAAGCTATGCTTCTCTATACAAGTTTAGAACTGGACGATCTGGATTATTCTCTGGCAGACTTGGCTTCGCAGCATTGCATTAAGCTTTCATTTGTAAAGCTGATGCGTTTCCTGCACCGGGCACGTTGGTCTATCATGAAAACAAGGGCATGCACCAGTGTATCTCCAAATCCTTATAGAACTATTGTCTGCACTTTATGCAAACGTGACTGTTATGTTGCTTTTGTTAACTGCAGCTGTTATTTGCATCCTGTTTGTCTGCGACATGGTAATCTTTCTCAGATCATGCTTTATTTTAGTAATCTCCCTTTGATATGTAATTTTGTCTTATTATGAACCTGATTGCCTTGTGCAGATATTAAGTTACTTGACTTCCCATGCGGGAGCTGTCATGGTCTTTTCTTAAGGGATGATGTTGCAGAGATGGAAACTGTTGCCAAGAAGTTTGAGCAAGAGGATGCCATATCAGAAGAGATTGAGCGACAAGCTGAAAATGGCGATGGCTTGTATTCATATCCATTGTCAAATAAGTTCCAGACTAATGTAGAGGATGGATACTTTCCTTTCTGTGAGATTAATGTTCTTTTGAATTCTGAGGTTGTTGCAAAAACTACAATTATGGGTCAACCACTAGAACACAGACAGCCTACAATGAGCCATGACACTGGAAATTTTCGGCCCGAACTGACAGATGCTTGCTCTTCTTTTGCTGCGTCAACTCTCTGTTCTTTTGTGGATCTAGTTGGCTTGTCACCTAAAAATGTAAGATCCAGCTCTATGCTCGCTGAGATTTCATGTGTTAGGGTGCCAGATGAATTATTATAATGTTTATGTCTCTACTTAAGCTACTGCTCCTGTACTAAGTGAACATTTGGTATTTGTACATTTCAATGCAGGTACTGGGAGTAGCTAACCTCAGAAACATTAATGGTAAAGGGTTCTCTGAAGAAGTCTCACGAAATACATCTGAATCATCTTTATCCTGTTTGTCACATGAAGATCGTCCAGGTATCCATCAGGATCACGTTCATGAGCCAGTGAGTAGGTCTATTGTGGGCCAAGACAGTGATAGTTCGGATTCAGAGATATTTAGGGTTAAAAGGCGTTCTTTTTTGAAGGTTGAGAAAAGATATGGCAGTGACACCATGTCATCAAAGAACTCTGAACACCAGGTGTAAATCTGCCCTTTTTTGTTGAAAAAAAGATTCTTTTTTTGCCATTTTCTTCTCTGTTGGATAATTGTTGTTCATGGCTTGGCACCTGTTCTAGATTTACTTTAAAATGCTTATCAGTCACGTTGATAATGTTTCCACTATTATAGTGATTGTCTTCAATTTCACTGTTGTATTATCATTATGTATTTTGCTATCATTCATACCTCGCTTCTTCACTTTCAGTCTTTCCATTTTGTTTGTGGGACTTGAGTTGTTTTTCCGGTACTTCGTCTTTTTCCTCATACTTTTATTCATATGAACAGGGGCTCAAACGATTAAAAAAACTCCAACATGAAGGAAGATCTGGGCAATCAATGCCATCTGAATGCCGCAGAAATGATGAACCAAATCGCAATAGTAATTGCACTTCCTATTATAAAGAAGCTCCTGAAAATGTTGTGAAGGACGGATTTGGAAGAGGCACCCTTCCCATTTCTATCAAGTATAAGAAGTTGGGCAATGAGCATTTAATGAGTGGGCAGCGAGAGCACCACAGAAATGATAGGTTCCAGCATGAGTTAGGAAAGAGCAAGAGGGAACCTTCTCCTATAGAGATTGGGCCAAAACGCTTTAAAGTTAGAGGCCTAACATATGTAGGTTCAGAAAGCAGATTGGATTGAAGTTACAGATGTGCGGAGAGTGATGAGAAATCTGGTTGGCTTGCCTCTGGAGACTGACTTTGCTGACTTCATTTCCTCTCTAATGGAGTTCTCTAACAACACTAAAATTCCATATGATTGATTCAGGGAGTAGCAGCGAGGATTAACCAAGCTTAGGAAAATTTTTATTCTTTGTGCAGGCCTCAAAACTGGGGCAAATTGCACGTGCAGTGATTCTTGCGGTTCTCAGGCCGAGGTGTTTTTCCAGTCTTTGGCAGGAGAACCTTCCTGCAAAAACTGAAGTAGAATTTGGGTTAGTAACTTTGGTAAAGTTGTTTGTCAGTCAAAAATTAATTCTTGCTGAGGAAAGTGGGCATTCCCACAGGCTCCTCGAACTTTAGAAGTCTGCTGCTTCACCTGCTAGGTTCGTTATTCTTTTTGTAGCAATTGTATACTGCTTAAATAAAATGCAGAGAAATGCATTTTTTTTTTCTCTCAAATCTTTTCTTCTCATTTAATGTATTCCATTCTAACTAGTATTATTAGTTATTTTAGTAGTAATTAAATTCTTGGTTGCAAGGAAAAATCCTTTCCCTGGAAACTGTCATCGGACAAGTCGTAGATGTTGCTCTTCGGAATGATCTTCGTCTTGGATTATAGGATTGTGGGGGCAAGACTTAATTGTAAACCGACTTGCCCCATGTGGCAGATGCTGCAACTTGCAATGTCAGACGGGCCTGCAATGTTTACTATTTAGCTGGGGGAATAAGCCAGCAACGGCCTTTTTTTGCTGTAGCTGTTTGGAAACTAGTGGGAAGCAAAAGAGCTAAGGAGGACCTTGATAGTTTTCCTGGGGTCGTGAAATGGGCCTCTTCTGTTCCATCTGTATCATAGCAATTGCGGCAATGCTAGGGTTCTTTCTCCCTCAATGGACCACTGTCCTGTTTCTATAAGTTTTCCATCTATAGCAAGTCGCGATAACGCCATGGTTGCCACATTCTTTTTAATTCTATCCAGAAGCGCACAGGACACTGTTTGTTCCATTCCTTGGTGACGTTGAGATTTCTAATCTTGTTTTGCTTTCGAATGTTTCCAAATCTCATTTTTTTTAATAGTGAATTTTCCCTTTTTATACATGTTATGAAAGATTTTTGTCGTGTCAATCTGAGTGGCAATGTCCATGGTTTTTGAAATTTAGTTAGCCTCTTGTTTGGATTTATGTATAGGTAATTTCGGATAGGGTTTAGTTTGGAGAGATTGAGTTGCAGTTGAGTTAAATCCTACTTTTGCTACTGCCTAAAAGCCTTTTTTCCACAAGAAGATGAAAAGCATGGTATTCTACCCAAAGAGAGGGTGAAAAAAAAAAAAAAAAACAAAGAATTGAGAGAAAGGGTTTTTTCATAAGTGAATTTCATTTTAGTTTATCTGGTGGAATCTGTAGGGCAAGTTTTTCTTCATTTCCAAAATCCTCTTTAAATTATTGTCTTTATTCAACCTGAGACTGTGAGATCTCTGGACTAAAAGGTTCTCCGCCAACCATGGAACACAACAAGAAATTACATTCACATTTTCTTTCTTGCACGTTCTTTGCGTCATGATGACAGCAACCTTCACAATAATGGGCCCTGCCGATAGCCGCTAGTCTTAAATTTATGTCCAAACTAGGGCCATGAAAACCCATGTCAACCCAGAAGATAAGAGTTAAGCCATGGAATTTAGAGCCCAATTCCCTTCTCTCACTCTCACAACGTCCAAAACATCAATCAGAAAACAAATTATTAAAAGTAGAAAAGGCACCAATGAAAAATGGGAATACAAAAAAAAAAAAAAATCAGAAACTCCACTTCATTTTTCACCTAGTGGAAGATGTAACAATTTAATTGCCAACATTATTAATTCCATATATCCCAACAAACTTGGATGCTATGCTATGCCTCAACACAGAAGCATGATTGCTTTTTACCTCTTGGTCTAGTGGTTAAGAGGTTTTAAGAAAAACATGGGACGTGAGTTCTAACCTCACCATCCCTCTTTCTTTTTGTATGGGCATTTACCTTCCTATGAAAAAATAAAAAAAACACAAAATCACAGGCATATTGATGGTTTTACTCAAATTGACAACACATCAATTCGAAATTATTTCCACAACCGTTTCCCCCTAAAACTATTTTCCACTCCTATGTATAACTTTTTTTAAGTTTGTGTATTTGACCACGCAAAGTTATTGTGGTGAGAAGAGTAATTGTGGGATAGGGGATCCATTGCCTATAGGGCAATTTGGCCTCCCTCCAGGTTTATTAATTAGGGTGGTTTACCAATTCTTGTACCATTATTTATGACCACATATTTCTAGAGGAATATACATCAATTAGGTTACATTAGAAAATTCAATCCTTTAAGTGAGACTTTCTTTGCTTATTTTGTATACTCCCAAATTTATCTTACTTGGTTTATACTATATACTTTATAGTTTTGTGATTTTTTTCTTCTATTTTTTGGTAGAAAAAATAAATCAAATTTATGAATTTCAATGTCTTTTAATAATTGGTACTAAAAAACAAAGAAGAAGAAATAAAATTAATTAATACTATATAGCTAATAGTAATAGGGTATGAGTGGGGCAAAGAGCTCCTATTAGGTGAGAGCCTACAACCCTTTTTTACCTTGACCTCCCAAAAAGCAGCACCATATTCCATTGTGATTGGATTGAGTGTGTCTTAAGGATTGTGGGACCAACTCCCCCTCCCGTATTATTAATCATTTCTACCTTTATTTCAGGAGAATAAAATTGTAGAATGCAAAGAAAGTGAAACCAAGGAAAAATTTTACATGGAATGAGAAGAAAAAGGAACAAAAGCAAAAAAAAAAAATAAAAATTATGGTAATGGGTTCTTGTCTAAATCTACAAATTTCTTTCAATCACTAGTCTCTCTAGATTTGTAGGGCACTTATCTAGGCTTCCCTTTTGCTCCAAGTCGTTGGAAAAGATTCAAAATGTTTCCACTTTTCGTTTAATTTTATTTAATTTTTTGGAATTAGGATCCCATATTCTTGTTGCTAGCTTCTAACTCAATTAGAAAAAGGAGTGCCTTACTACTTTAAGTCTTGTTTTGTGGGTTTGATTAAGGGAAAATCTTCTTTTGAAAGTGTGGTCAAGTTCCTTAAGAATATTGTGTTTCTTACTAGGATCATTTCCCCTTTGAGCTCCTTTAAAAGTCTTTTCTATTATTAGGGGAATATTAATTATTCAAGTCTTCCACTAATTATACTTTTAATATACATTATTATCCCAAAAACACTTCCTCTAAAAAGTTGCCACCTACTCATGTCTGCCTAGCTATGTGTAGAACTTGTATAATCTTATGATAACGTACATTAATATTTGAGATAGATCATCAAGCCTCATAATAAAATTCTTGGATGATAATTACTTGTTTTTTATTCACTTGTTACATTTACCTGCTGCTAATAATTAATTCATCCCTAATTTCTTATTCAATTACTATGTGAATCCAAGATTTTCTTTTTAATTAGATGATAAAGTTGTTCATAAGTTTTGGGTATTAATTATATCGTGTAATCAATTGATAAAAATCAATTAAAAAGACTATTGTTGGATAGAAATAGAATCGAAAAATGACCATTTAGGCTATAAGATAGAGGTTTATTTGGACCAAAATCTTGATCTGGAACAAGTGCTTTTTCCTCATATCTAAACCAAAACAAATAAATTAATGAAGAGGGGGAGAAGAATCTATATCAAGGCTATCTGAGGAACACAATCAATATTTAGAGTTTGATTATTAAAGGTGATTAATATTTTGGTCTTAAAAGGAAAAAAGTTCTACTCATGTTCCTCAGTTGGGGTATGAAACTGTTTTTTATGTATTCGAAAAAGGAAGAACATATGCCAGTGGAAAGCTCCACTGCCTTCAGTAAATTTTGGAACAAAATCTTTAAATATTAATTCATTTAGGTTTTGCAGCTAATCAACTAAGAAATCCTGATCTACTTTGATAAGAATTTTTTGTCAGATGAATATTTTGACCATAAAATCATTGCTTGTGTGTTGTGTGAGATGATTCCTTCAAAAAAATTAATTAGGGTCAGAGAATACCTGATATTTAGGTTCCTTAAGATATAGACCACTGGCAATAGAAAGGGAATTAGTACATCACATAGCCATTAAACTGGCCTTTTCATGATGTTGTCAAGAAACATAAAGAATTTCAAAAGCTTGGATAATGATTTGGGATTTTTTGAGTTGGTGTGAGTGTCGATATCTAACGTTACCTTTCTTCTCTTTGAATTTCCATGTGCCTGATTGTTTAGGGTAAAAAAAGGTAGAAACAAAAAAAGAAGAAAAAACAAGTGAGATACACAATCCTACAACTGAGAACTTTTGTTACTTTGTTTGGTAATTTGTATTTTCTTTAATTAATTTTACCCTCAGACCAAAGTGTCCTGTATGCCATAACTCTGTTCTTCGGTACATAATATGTTCAAACCAAATTAAGATCATTATTGATGTAATTAACATTAAAATCATAGCAGGATTTAGCAAGCATGATGTAAACTATAATAAGTATATATATAATTTGATTTTAGTTTCACGAGATCAACTTCATAGAAACATAAAGATGTGAAGTGAGGTTGAAAACCCAGGTCTCAGTTTTCCAAAACCCATGGCCATTGGCCAGTACTAGTGGTGATTTAGAATAAGATTTTATTGATTAAGGCAAGCTTGATATTTTATTATCTTTCAATCAATTTCTAATCTGATAGTCTAAATCTCATCTTTGCTTGACTTGTTTGCATATCTAATCTATCATTGCATGAGTTGATAACAGCTAGTCTCCCAATTAACATTTTCTCCAGCAATAAAGAGTACGAAATTAAGAATCAGTTTTGTCAATGACAAATATTTTACTCAAAGAGGATGTAATTAATTACACAAACAAGATTTCAACATTGAATTTATATATGAAGAAAAGATTGTCACTCTTTCCCTTTAAATTTCATTCAATACTTGGGATATTCCTTTTACAGAAAAAAAAAAAAAAAAAAAAGAAGCAAAAGGAAACAGGCTGACCCATTTTCAAATTCTCAATGACAAATATTGTCCAGAAACAGTGATAAATAAATAAATAACTATTTATATATTTTATGTCGGTATATTATTTTGCACCCCCTCTATGATTAATCAAAACTATTCTTCGTCAAGTCCCATTGGTCGCGATCAATTCATCACATTCCATGAGTCATTTACTAGAGATCACGTGATCTTTACATTCATCCAAAAGTCAATATTAAGCAGAAATACTTGATTATTTGAGTGATGATTTTATAAAGCAACTCCCCTTGTAGGTTGATGTATATATAATGACATTAATTATTAGAAAGGATTGATGTATCCCCACACCAATAGTTTAGTGGGCCATAATTTCAGCCATTGGGTTTGAAGATTTTGAGACATGTTGCAAATCAAGATGCTGTGCATTGAGCTTTGAGATAGTACTTCCAAAATTTTGATAGAACTTGAGAGATATAATCATCATTATTGCCTACTGGAATTGGTGATTACATGAAGTTGAAGCTTAAGGATTAGCATTGATTGAAGTAAATATATATGTTTAGGATAGATAAATGTTAGTTTCAGCTTTACTTATTTAAGTAATTAAAAATCGAATGATTCTCCAACATATAGGGGGCCTATAGATGGTTCAAATCTTGGTATATTTGTCGAATCATGATACAAACCGTAGTTAACATGATTTTGTTTGCATTATCACATGTTAAGTAGTGTTGTCGAGGCTTGTTAATATTAGCTAGAACATATAGTATAACTGGTGTCTTGTTTTTGTGACAGAGGGTAAAGTTGAGGTAATAATGTGTTCGTATATGAAGAAACATGAGAAGATGACTAAAAATATTAATTTGGTTGGATAATTGGTGGTTCTTCAATAAATTTAGATGAATAAATCATCCATTACTTAACTGTTGCTATTCATTTGTAGGAGATAAAGTTTGCTATTTCTTGAATTTCCTCATGATATATACAAATGCAATTTGAAAGAGCTTAAAGATTCAAAAGTAAAGGTTTTATGCCAGCTAGCACAATTTTGGCCAAAATCCTATATCTACATGCTCTTCAGCCCATTCAATTCATGTGTAATACTACCTATATATAGATCTTATTGCATATATAGTTATATATAATAACGTGGAATAAGAACACCAACGAGAAATCAGCATTCTTAGCATGGAAGACAAAAAGAAAAAGCTAATAATATTGAGGTATTGATGTAAGATTCCTTCTTCACCTCTCTAATTAATTATATATAGCCGTGTCCTTGAAAAACTAACATCAAGATTAGTGTGTGTGTGTATATATATATATATATATATATATATATATATATATAATTATGAATTTTTTTCCTGACCAAGATAGATATAGATGCTTTCACATTTCAAATCTTCTTTAAAGAAATAAATTCCTAAAAACACGTATGTTTTAAACTTTAATTCTCATTCCCAAGGGATGGTTGACATTGATCCCATTACTTTAATCCTTTTCTTAATCACACACACACATACACACACATATATATATATATATATATTTGATGAATTTAATTGCTACAGAAAACCAAATTGTCAGTCTTCTATTTCTATTCTCTGTGTCGGTAGGGCTGCTATATATATTTATTTTTAAAAACATTTTGAATCACAAACATGCAATTAATAAATAAAAACATATTCATTAAAAATGTATGTGTAGTACATTGCTTTGCTCCCAATGCTGTCGGGAACCCTAGGTTAAAAACATTTTTATTTTGGAATCATTTTGTTTGGTATATATTTTATTTGAAAGAAATTAATAATGAATTTCCTTGATCCAACGATCGATGAGGTGCCACTTGGGGTGGCAGTTTTGGTTCGAAGCAAGGTCCTTCTATTAATGCTGTTGTTAAACGAAATTAAATATGGTGGACTGATGGTGGTGGAGAGGGTCTATTCTCAACGGATAAGAATTTTAAGATAGAAATTGTTTTTTCAATGGAGATCCCCCCATGGTATATCTTGTTGATCTCAAGGTAGCATTTATGGCTTGAGACAAGGAGATGCCTATTGCCATTGAAATTAGCAATGGTAAAGGACAACCCAATGCCTAAATGTTGCGACATTATATATATATATATATATATATATAATTTCAATTTGTTTATATAAAATTGGCCCTTCTTTTTAGTGGTAGTGCCTGAATAGCATTATGCACTTAGGAACAGTTTGGACCCTTTCCAAACCCACCAAGATGTCTAAGACATTACTTAACCGAATTACCAATATACTTTGTTCCTCTTAAATTATATTATAGAAAAATATTAATCAGTGCCTAGCAACCGATGAGGTTAAGGTAATATTCAAGGAAAAAGATTTGAACCTACAAAAGTTTTAACTAATTCATGGAAATTGAAGTACAATCTCCCAAAACTTAACTCATTTATTTCTCATACTGTAAAGGAATCTGTAACCCCTATAGATTTAAGTTTGATAGACTCATGCTTGTCGTAGGATTTGGTAACAACATAATGCCATGAGTGAGATGTACTCAAATTGTTGAAGTAAAAAGGGTTTTGACAGTCTCATGAATGTGTTTGTTGCTGATTGAATGTTTTGACTGTCTGTTAAATGAATCCTGAATGGGGACCCAAAGTTTATCCAAGGAAAAGCCATGGATATTGGAGAGGATCGGATGACCCTAAAGAAGAGTGGCAAAACCAAAAAAAAAAAAAAAAAAAAAAAACCAATGTTAAATGGCAAAGGTATCGTTTATCGATGCCCTCATAGCCCACACGGTGGGTTAACAAAAGTTCTAAAAAAGCTTTCCATCACCTTTCTATATGCTCAACAAATAATTGTCTCTACCTTTGTCATGAAAAGAGGACGAGATATTGAACTAAAATATTATAGCATCAGATTTCAATATAAATTTCTAGGATCAAGGTTTTGTCCATCAATTAATAATGAACAACAATAAAATCAAGGATTAATCCTTTAGTTTTTTTTTTTTTTTCTCTTAGCTAGGTTTTAAATTGGGCTAATATTGATACAAGTAGTTCATAGTATATCCAATTTTGATATTAAATTCAATTGAAAATGAGGGTGCAGAGTCATCTTACATTTGAGAACCGGCCATATTCTACATGTCTCTATCACCCAACCCAAAAATTTTTCATAATCTTAATCTCCTCTACCTTCAAAATCTCTGCTTAATGACAGATGTTGGAGATGTTAGGTGAGACATTCACTTGTGCACGAAGTCATAAGGTTTTGATGGTGTGATCTTTACCTCTAAATTATGGATTATATATATCACTTATCTTTAAATGTGTACAAGATTTACCCTTCATGTTTTCTTAGAAAATTTTTGGATTTAACAACATTTGCATTTACTCATATAAACCTGTCCCGACTATAAAAAGAAAAAAAAAAAGAGGTATTGAATTTCATAGTGTTAGCTTAGCATCAACTAAGTTACGTCCCTCTTTGGCTTATCAAGTCATCTATTTACACATCCCAGGAAGATAAAAGAACTACTAAGGCACTTATAAACACTAGAAAACCTAAAATAAAGGGGACAAATAATTAAATGACAATTAACTTACAAAAAAAATCATGATTATTTGGCTATATATATTTTAGAGATTAGGATTGTAGGGTTATACATAATTTTCAAGGGGCTAACTTTTGTGTGGATTATTTGGAAACATATGATTATTTTCCTTCTAAAAATATGTGTAACCTAAAAAAAATGGAGGAGTCCAACTTAAATATAAAATTACATAAAATTATATATTTATTATATATGAAATAAAAAAAAATTTGACTTTATTATCATGTTAATCATTCAATTTAAAATCAATTAATAATAAATAAAAGGGTCTAATTTGAATATAAGATATAATTTTCTTGTTACCATTTCTAAATTTATCATATAATATTTTTCTTCCATCTTCGTCTAACGTGATGAGAGTTATTTAAAATTATGTTATTTCATATCTAATAAATATATAATTTTTTTATAATTTTATATTCAAATTAAATCTTTCTATTTACCACCAATAAATTTTAGATTGAATGTTTAACAGTTATATAATTAAATTGATTAAAAGCCTGTAAGGAGTTAGGAGGCAATCATGTCCTTGAAATATATATATATATATATATATCTCCGAAATAAACTGTTGTCTTTTGAAGATGATTTTATCCCACTTACTAACATTGGAGTATTAATGGTGATGTCCTCTTTTATGACGCACCACATGCGATGATATATTTATCCTTGGAGTCACCCTTCTCTATAAATATAAGACAGGATTTTTTTTTTGTTTTTTTTTTTTAATTTGTCATTAGGTAAATTTTTTTATTTTTATTTATACGTAATAAAAATTTATTAAAATAATATTATCTCATGATTAATAAATAACTAATTTTTTATAATTTTATATTCATCCTTCCATTTATTATTGATTGGTTTTAATTATGTCTTTAATATATATATATATATAAATCAAACTGTTGTCTTTTACCAACATAGGTGTATCGGAGATGTCCTCTTTTATGACTGGAGCATGACATGTGAAATGACATATTTACCATTGGAGTCACACTCTCTACATCGTACGGAAAGTAGTTAATTTGACTTTCCATCATCCCTTCTAATTGATGAGTACCATATACGTAAATATGACCACCCAAAATTATTATTATTATAATTATAGCTCCAAATTTCTCACGAAATTATTATTATTATTATATATAAGAAGGAAGAGAAAATGAAAGAGAGAAATTGGATTGTTGGGCCCAAAGTTGCCTATAGAAGAAAGTAGAATCGTGGGAGTTAGGGTTTCATTATGCCTAAATGTGTGGTTGGAATCAAGATAGTAAACACACGCTAGGATTTGGAGAAGATCGTATGTTTATATTAATGTTAGCAACTAATACTATTTGAATTAATTGAATACAAATAGTATTTTTTTTTTTTGAAACAATATAATTTTGATATCTTAATTAATTCTTTTTTTTGGTAATATAATTAAAATATTTTCGAGAGGGCAAAGCCTTACAATAAGGGTAAGATTGCTCTTTTATAAACGGAAAGTCACGAATTCAAGTCTTAAAAACAATCTTTTTAAAGGAAGATTGTGTAGTACAAACTTTCATCCCAATCCTTATAAAACGAAAAATTTTGTGTATCGGAGTTTATCCTTTTTATAGTTAGAATATCCTCAAATTTTGCTTAACTCTAAAATTGTTTCGAATTGTTTTATGATTTTAATTAATATATTAGTACAAAAATTTTTTTTTAATGAATTTAGGAATTGCGAAAAGGAGGAGGAGCAGCAGCTAGGAAGGCAGGAGGGTTGAGTTTGAGTTTTAAAAGAAGAGAGCGTGGGGGGGTTAGAAAGGTAAGTATAGGTTGTTGAGTTGAAGGACAAAAGCAGACGTTAAAGTATTACTATGTATATAACACATAAAATCTTCTTTTTCTCCTCCAAAGAAAAGAGGGAGGAAAAAAGATAAAGAAAAGAGTAGTAGTAAAAAGGAATCAAAGTCCTTCAAACTTATTTACTTTTTTCCCTTCCTTTCCTTTCTCATCTCACCCTAAGTACCCTACCCCCCACCCCATGTCCACAAAAGAAAATACTACTACTGCCTGTCTCTCAAGTGTCATTTTCTCACATATACTTCACACAAAAGAAACAACCATTCACTTCATACCTTGTCATTTCTTCTCTTTCTCTCTCTCTTAATCTCCAATCTCTGCAACCACTTCCCCCTCCCTTCCAAACAATTGATCAAACCCCATCTGAAGAAAACCCCAGAAATTCTTTTACCTGAAATATATAAGGTAAAAACCCTTTTGGCCTGGATCATCCAACCAACACACACCTCTCTTGTTCAACTTCATCATATTTATACAAGATAAAGACCTAATCCTTTCTTGGATATATACTTGTACCACCCAAAACACAGTAGGGAGGAGAGAAGAAGAATAAAAAAAGGAAGTGATCAGGAACATAAGCAGAGGGGCCTGAAAGTGATTGTCTGGGTGTTAAAGATGGAGCTATTCCCAGCGCAACCAGATTTATCCTTGCAAATCAGCCCTCCAAACAGCAAACCCACTTCTACATGGAGGAGAACAGAAGAAGATTTGGGTTTCTGGAAGAGAGCTCTCGACTCAAGAAACTCCATGTCTTCAATGGCTAAACCTGATAACTGCTTCGAGCTCTCCTTGTCGAATCCAAGGGTTTCAGAGTCCAACTCCAACCATAACCTTCTCCAAAACGGTAGCGCCAATTGCAATGGTAATTTTTTCCACGCTTATCACCAAAACCAGTTCCCTCACCCTCACAACCAACTGCAACATCCGGTACTGTATCAACATTACCAGCAGCAACATCAAGGGCTAGGACAAGAGCTTGGTTTCTTGAGACCCATAAGGGGAATTCCCGTCTACCAAAACCCTCCTCCTCCTAATCCATTATCATTTGCTCAACAGGCTTTGGATTCATCTTTAGCTTCCTCTCCTCCTTTTTTGGCTAGTAACGGTACTAGTAACACAAGCTTGAGCCCCTTTCAGTCTCAAGGGTTGATGAGATCAAGGTTCATTTCAAGGTTTCCAGCTAAACGAAGCATGAGAGCTCCAAGGATGCGGTGGACAACTACACTTCATGCTCGCTTCGTTCATGCTGTTGAGCTATTAGGTGGTCATGAAAGTATGCTTCATTTCTCTTTCTCTTCTTCTTTCTTTTTTTTTTCTTTATCTACTATTCACTTTTTAGTCTTTTTCCTTCTTCTTTCACCATTGCTCCGTTTGATTTTAAGCATCTTTGGGAACAGGAAAAAAGAGGAAGGATATTATTGTTATGCTAAACAAAATTGACTTATATAACTATGATTTTCCTCTCTTAATATATTTATTCTCTATTCTTGTGGGGTTTTAGGAGCTACACCCAAGTCAGTTCTTGAGCTAATGGATGTCAAAGATCTTACCTTAGCACATGTTAAATCCCATCTACAGGTAAATAACTTTCTCATTCTTCTCTAATACAATCTCGACGGGTTTTTTCTAGCCTTTTCTACTTGCAAGGGTTTCCTCTAAATGGAATAAAAAATAAATATACTTTTGAAATGTTTACTTGAAGTTATCTGCAACTTTGGGTTTCTTTCTCCTTCTCTTACTTCCTCAAGCTAATAGTGCTAGCTTGATGCAGCGTTAACGGCGGTAGTAAGCTGAATTTGCATTTTTAAACAGCCTACATTACTGGAAGCTGTTAGATTACAAATTCCAATGTTTCCTTACAGAGGGTCTCTCCCAAATCCTCAGCACTTCTTTTTCTACCAGATCTGATGGTTCTGCAAGCTAATGAACAGCTTTTTGCTTTGAAGAATGAACCAGCCCGTGTAGAAGAAAAAATTCAATTAAAAAGAAAGAGAAAAAGTAGTAAACATTATCGATTTAAAAAAAAAGTAAGACGAAGCCCATGGAATTAAAAAAAAAAAAGTCATAGCCAAGACGAGACAAGTTTCTCACTCAGTTCGATTATTTCTTTTCTTAAAAAACAATTTTCTCTTACATTGGGAGAGAGAGAGAAAAAGAAACAAATATAACCAAGTACAAAAACACTATCATTTCTCAATGATATCTTCCTCAGATGGGTTTCTTTTAACCTCCCTCCTTTAACCATGGTTAAACTCTCCATATTTTACTGCTCCTCAATTCCCATATATGCATAAAATGCTTTCATCTCCTTTTCTTTTTTTTACAGTTCGTACTTGCATGCACTGTAGATTACACCTGGTGTATGGTACAGAGAACAGTTTATTATTGGTCTACTTTCTGATTTTTACTTTTTTTGTCCATCTTTTAGCTACCCAAAGGCCTGAAATTGAGGCTAATTAATTTTGTTTATGTTACTCGTCGACAAGTCATCTTCTTCCTTCTTTTTTTTTTTTTTTTATAAATTTGCTTGCAGATGTATCGAACGGTGAAGACAACAGACAGAGCAGCTGCATCTTCAGGTATATAGTAACATTTCTTCATCATGTTGAATTTTATGTAAGTATATATGATGTTGCTTAAATTTGTGTTTAACACAAACTTAATTGTTTAATTAAGCAGGACAATCGGATGCATTTGAAAATGGATCATCTGGGGATACTTCTGAAGATTTGATGTTTGACATTCAAAACCCAAGAAGATCAGAGATATCAGTTCAACAAGGAAGATCATCATCATCAAATGCTCATCAAGACAAGGAGTACCATGGCCTCTGGAGCAATTCATCAAGGTTAGTCTGCTGTGTACTAGTCTACTCTTCTACCACCACCACCACCACCACCACCACCACCACCACTACTACTACTACTACTACTTTGGCTTGCCTATCGGTTTGTCTGTCCTTTCTGTTTCATTTGTTTCCTTCGTATATATTCCACTGTTTGATTACTCAGAAATTTTCTTTCTTTTTTTTTTTTTTCTAAAAAGCAAATAAATGATACTCGGATCGATGTCACAACAACCACATATACCTAATGTAGTACGATCCTTAGTTTTGTTTTGATTTGTCTTTGCTGCTGCATTCATACATGCAATCGTCAGCATGGTCGGAATACGGAAGAAAATATACAGTTTTACTCTAAAACAAGAATTTTAATAGAGTAATTTCTTTTTGTTGTTTTGCTTTGAAAATTCCTAGAAAGACGTCAGCCCGTGTCTTTGACAAGAACAGTTAACAGTTTATCTCTTATATAGACGTAGTTTCATTGTATCCTTTGCTTCTTGACGGTGATAAGAATGTATCAAAATTAAAATTAAAAGATCCCATTTCCATCTCTCTTTCTCTAGCTTATTCGTGTAAGCTTAATTTCTCTCTCAACCATCACATGCAAATACAAACATAGTTACATGCAAGATATCACAAAAAGAGGCTGGGAGAAGTGATTTCGGTGCTACGTTCTGTCTGTCGAGCGTGGACGACTAGAAACGCTGGAAACTCCATGATGGAGTAGTTATAATAAGTATCTCAAATTGGGATGGCGCATGGGAGAGGTAAAAAGGAAGTAAAAAAGAAAGCATCGACTCCCCATATCATTCCAAGACTTGAGAGAATCCCAAATGACAAATCCAACTAAAAATTGGAGATATCTCTTTCCTTTGGATTTTGTGGGCTCAGACATAGGGCTGATAAAATTGGGCATACAAATGGAAAACTTAGTGTCAAGGCTAAACTCTGTGATGGCCCCATTGGTGGAAATTTTGGTATTAAAGCTATGCCCTTTGAACCTTCTTTGCTGTGGTCTGTTGTTATGGGTAATGGGCAATCACATGGGGGGTAGGTTCCACTTTATTTCAATCAGCATGAAATGTGAAGTTTGAGCAACTATAAACAAGACAGTAAAGACAGCTTTCTATTCTCAGTTTGCTTTTTCTTCTGCATGGCTTCCACTGATAGCAAATATTCTCTCATTGTGTTGGATTCTAACAGGGAAGCTTGGCTGCATGGGAAACCTAAGGATTCTGCTGGAAACTTATCATCTCTCCAGGTACTAATTTCAAACCATTTGTTTCCCAAAATAACCTTCAGTTTCAAACTTTCGTCCAACATTGTGGTGCTAATAATATATATATAGAATGAACCAAATATAAAGGTATAGAACTTTTTTGCTCTTTTTTCTTCATCTAGCCATGCACATTTCAAATTCCATCCTTTCCTGGTATGATTTTTGAAATGTTGAACCTATGTTTTCCAATATCCAGATGTTTAATTGTAGATAGGCTAAAAGAAACAGTAAGCTAAACCCCGAATTACTGTGGTTTTTTCATTACTGATTCACAACCTCAAATTCGTGGACTGTTTGGTCATTTTGGCAGGAAAAGAAAAGGGTGTGTTTTTTATGACGTTTGTAAGCTTTTTTTAGCTCTTTAAAGAACCCTCCCTCAAGCCTTCATCATTAAATTTACTGCACTTGTGTTACATGTCCAAACCTAATCCCTTGACCTATCAAGCTCATCGGTTTGACCTTGAAAATGCATGGTTGGAGTAGATCACTAACTTAGTAAGTAGGGTCAAATGATGAAATAATGCAGCAGAAGAGTGATAATGTAATGGCTAAAGAGTAAAGAATAAAAATGGAGAATAGTCTTGGGAGTAGCACAAAGGAGAGGGGACTATAGCAGGCTTTCAAAATAATGTACTCCAGCTCTAGCAATGTTTCTTTTCCTTTTTTTTTCTAAACATAAATATTCTATTATTCCCTGAGTCAAATTATCCTTTGATTCCCCATAGCCACAGTTCCTCATACAATTCACTTCCCTTGGGCACCTAGCAATATATTGCTTTCCCTTTATTTTCTTTTAATGGTTTTCTTTTCTCAAATTTTTTTTGGTCTGCAGAAAGATATGGATCCAAAGTGCTTAAGCTATGACAGAAAATCAGATGTAAGCTCATCAAGCCTTTCTGGGACAAGCCCGAAGAAGCCTAATTTGGAGTTCACCTTGGCAGTATTGCCACATTGATATAAAAAATTATATAAATATTTTATATCTTTGTGTGTCTACTACTCATTTTAAAACGATCATATCTTCTGAAGAGATGGTGATGGGGGGAGCTGGTGAAGAGAATCAGGTACCCATTCAGAAAAAAAAAAAAGAGAAAAAAAGGGGAAAAAAAAGGAGAAAGAAAGAAAACAAAAGGAAAAGAAAAGAAAAAGAGAGCATAAAGAAAGGCAAGGAGACAAGAAAGACAGAAAGCAACAAAAGGAGAAGGGTGTGGAAACAAAAGCACATCCTTCCTATCAATCTGTGAGAGATCCAAATCAACATATTATATTCCTACGTAAATATGAAATCTAATTGATTTTCTATGTTTTGCACTTAGAGAACAAAGAGAGAGAAGAAAAAGAAAAGAGATAGAGTGACCTTTAACTATCTTAAAGCATGAAGTGATCCTTGGTAATTGTAATGGAGAGCTTTACATTTTATAAAATATCTTTACCAAAGGGTGAGTTTGGGGTTTCTTCTGATCTCTATTTTCTTTCATAGCCATTGTCACATGCTTGATGCTTTACACTTTGTGAACCAAAAAAACATACTAAAAAGGCTTTGAAGAATATGAGCAAGGAAATAAAGGTATAATTGGGTAAAATACAAAAAGAAAGAGGAAATTGAAAAGCCTAAGCTTTCAATTCCCTTTCTCAAAAAATCACATATCATCAAAGTTTATAAAAAGGTCTACTTAAAAGCAAAAGGCAAAAAAAATAAATAAAGAAATAAAGAAATCCCTTTATTCATTCTTCAATTTGTTCTTTTGGTTCCTATGACATGGGTGAGTAACCCTTGTTTTTCGAAAAATTTCATTGAAAATTTCTATCACAAAACACATCAAATTTATTAATTTAAAATTTGAAAGTGCTAGTCATGAGGGATTATCCCTATATATAAATTATTTTTTCACCCTAGGTTTAATAAAATATCTTTCTTTCCCATAGGAGTTAACCATTGCAATATGAGCAAGATGATATCGTCTCATATATACATATCAATTTGAAGAAAAGAAAATTACTGATATTGGTTTTGTGATTTTTAGAGAGAATTTAATTCACAAATTAATTTTTTCTGAATTAGGGTTCCTTTACATGTATATATTGAAGGATTGTTAAGCAGCTTAGGAATCTAAAAGCCGAAAATGTTGAAATCAACAGGGTGTGAAGAACCCCACAGCAGTCCTTTAAACACAAAAATCAAACAGAATGAATGGAAAAGAGCCAAGAAAAAAGTATATGTAGAGAAGGATAGGGAATTAAGACAAGAACAGTTAGTCTTTCTGTACAGAAAGATTCCTACTAAAACTTTGTTCTCTAGTCAGATGTCTCCTTCTATAAGCGCAAAATTTTATACCTTTGGCTTATGCATATATATATATATATATATATTATTAGGCTGAATAATATTCAATTTGTGAAGAAAACCTCATGTTCTAATGTTAGCTTTATCAAGTTATGATTACCAGGTATAGCAGAAAATGGGTCCAAATATTTGTTGTTTAGTCACAATCGTAGATCAAGGACCGCAACTTCGAAGTGTCGAAAAGACTAAAGTACCCGTAGGATATATTAGGTAAGATATGATGAAAAAGCATTCTTTGTCAAGCTAATTTTGTGGTGAGCAATTAAGGAGTTTTATGTCAGCTTGTAATGTGTTTTTCTCTTGGGGAAAAAACAAAACTGATGCGCCCTCCATACCAATTGGTCTACAAATGTTACTAGTAATCTTCAATCCCCTCCAAATTTTGCTAATCCTAAAACAAGTAAAACCCTGCAAGACTAGCAGCTTAAGATATATATATATATATATATATATATGTGTGTGTGTGTGTATGTATATATGTGCATGCAAAGTGACATCACTTGGGAAACCATGATGGAAACTTTTGCTAAGTTACATCAACATTTTCATGAGAGAAACATGTATATGTATGATGTAGACATTTATCTGTGTTCGAAGTTAATTAAGATTGATCTTTGTTTTTATATTATTATTTGCTATTATTACTAGTATTCCTATGACATAGTATAGCGTATTATTATTTTATTACTATTATATTATATTTATAGTATACTATGTTGTTATTATTATTATTATTATTATTATTATTGTCGTTGTTGTTGTTGTTATATTTATTATCATCATCATCATCATCATTATTATTATTATCATCATTTTTATTTTTTATTTTGTTTTATTTTTCTTCCTTTTCTTCTTCAATCGGCGGCAATCAATTTGGAAATTGAAACTGAATCAAAATATGTGCATGGTTAAAATTTTTAATATGAAATTAACTTGGAGTAACTATTAAAATCAATTGGAATCAAATCAGAAACCTAAAATTACATTCGGGCATAACCTAATCCCAGGATTCAATCCTAGATTGGTTTTGTCCCCTTCCTAAAGATTCTCCTAAGGACTGCCTATAAATTGGATAAGGTTATAGAGAATAGGACATGGTCGATTTTGGTGAGAAATTTGTGTTTAGAGTTCTGGAGAATTTTTTCTTGGGTACTGATTTTCTAAAATTTTGGTTTTTAAGGTTTTTGGATTCGAAATTCTGGTTTGGGTTTTTAGTTTTTGATTTGGAATGACGAGGCTTGAGGTTTCAAATTTTTGGGAAAAGTTTAAAGATTTGGAAAAAATCTGAAAAATTTGAAAATTTTTGGGTTTTTCTCGAAAAATTGGGTTGAAGATTTAAATGTTTGAAATTTTCATTTGAATTTTTTAACAAAATTTTGAAGTTTTCAATGGGATTTTGTTGATTTTTTTAGAAATTGGAGAACTTTTTCAATTTTCAACAGTGTTCTTGAGAAATTTTAGAAAGAAGCCAGAGAGAATCGAGGTCTAGAGAAATAACAAACACTTTTTGACGAGAAAAACTGAAAGTTACCTTTTATATTGCCCCAACACGATTTTTCTAAGGATTCCAGATTTACGTGTAGACCTACTAACCTGCGTGCTAACCCACACTCCAACCCGATCCGATCACAGATTTTTTTTTTGATTTTATTTTATTTTATTTTTATTTTATTTTCATATTTTACCTATTTCATTATTTATTTATTTTCTTTAAGTAATTTATTATTTGTTAAACATTTTGTAAAAATAAAAATTTTTTATTTATCCTAAAAAAATAACAAAAAAAAAATAAAATCTTTTTAAATAAATTCATAGATCCTACCAAACTATTAGAGAATTTTTATGGATTTAAATTTTATGGAATCCATCAAACTATTGAAAAATTTCATAAATCAATTTTTAAAAAGAAATATTTTTATCCCATCAAACTATTGGAGGATTATTTCTCTAGACACCCCAATCTATCTGTGGGTCTACATTTGATTTTTGTTAATATAAAAAATAAAAAATAAAAAATAAAAAGCTGAAAAAATGAAAAAAATAAGAAGTTGAGGTTGATTGGGATTATGTGGTTGAATTTGAGCTAAGTTGGAATTTTTGTTTTGATTAGGGCTTTGATCTTATAAATATTCACACAAACAACACAGAAAACATATGGGGGGAAACACAAGAAAAAAATAGAGAAAACAGAAAGCAGAGGTAGGTAAAAAGTATTTAGAAAGGCTATGGGAATCCTAGAATTTTTAGGATTTTTTTTTTGAATTTTTGACCATTTTTTCTTTTGAAAATTTTTTGAAAAATTTTCAAATTTAGACGAAATTTTTTGGTGTCGGTTGAATTTTTCGATAAGTTTTTCGACGCCAATTGAAATTTTTAGTAGACTTTCCAAATTTTAATTAGCTTTCCAATTTTTAGTAATTACTTTCAAAAAATCGATGAACTTTTCAGCGAATTTTAGACAAACAACCCAGATTCTGACAAGGATTTTCAGAATCTGGTTAAATTCAACCGGTGTTCTTAGTGGGGATAGAGAGAGAAAAAAAGAAGTAGAGAGAGAATGAACAGATGAATTTTGATGAAAATAGGCTGAAATTTAGGCTTTTATAGCCTCTTCAAAATGATGTCGTTTTGACATTTAAAAAAGTCCAAGATCTACGCGTTTTCACCCAGGGTGACCTAACTTGTAGCATGACCCACTTCAACCCACTCCGCAGACCTTGCTACTGAGTTGAGCCGATTTCTCCTCGAGCCGAGCCGAGCCGAGCCTTCGAGCCATTTTCTGTGTTTGGAGTCGAGCCTCATTAACTCTCCAATCTAGTCGTTTCGAATTTTTTTTTGTATTTTTTATATTTTTTATTTTTTTATTTATGTGATTGTTTATTTTTAAGAGTATTTTTGCATGAATAAATTTTAAAAATAATATAAAATAAAACTTTCAAAAAATATATTTTTAAGAAAAAGTTGAAAGTATCAATTTTTCTTGAAAATAAAATTTTTTAAAAAATACATTTTTAAAGAAAAGTTGAAAGTATCAATTTTTCTTAAAAATAAAATTTTTTTAAAAAGACATTTTTAAAGAAAAGCTGAAAGTATCAATTTTTCTTAAAAATAAAATTTTTTTAAAAAAATATTTTTAAGGAAAAGTTGAAAGCATTAATTTTCTTTGAAAATAAAATTTTTTAAAAATATTTTTAAGAAAAAATTGAAAGTATCAATTTTTCTTGAAAATAAAATTTAATATATATATTTTTTTAAGGAAAGGTTGAAAGTATCAATTTTTTTTGAAAATAAAATGTTAAAGAAAAAGCATTTTTGAGAAAAAGTTGAAAGTATCAATTTTCTTATATAAAAGCATAAATTTTCATAAAACAAAAAAGAGATTTATATCAAAAGTCAAATCATCATTCTTTTTTTTTCATCATTTTTTTTTCTTGGATTTTTTTATATTAAATAATTCGACGATAGAACATCTACAAGAAAAGCAATAGTTTTATTGTATACTTTTGATGTGAAATTTTTTTTTAATTTTTTGTCAAAAGTATTGAAGTCAATTAAGAATAATTTTTAATAATTAATTACTTGATAAAATTTTTAAAGCTTAATGGATAACACGAAATTGAGCTGGTCCTATCTTTCGATGGGTGTTGTGAGGGTGCTATAATCTTTCTCACACGTAATCATACTTTCGGACCTAGTTCTGATTTCACAGACATTGAATCTACCTTTTAAAAATACCTAAGCTAAACTTAGAATTTTTCTTAAAAAATGGACAGATTCGGTTAGGTGACCAATCGCACCTAAATAAAAAAGATCAGTGATGACTCCTCAATGTAATATCTAGCGATAGATCCCCGAATCTATATATTATGACAGTTTCTTAAATTAAGTCCTACCAAACTATTGAGAGATTTAATGAATCTTTTTTCTAAAACAGTAAAATAAAATTTTATAAATACTTTTATAACAAAATCTCACTAAACTATTGAAAGATTTACCTCAAAATAAGTCTTATCAAATTTTTTTGAATAAAATACTATAACAAATCAGATGACGAAACCTTTTAAGAGTGGGACACTAATTTTCATGAATACTCTTGAGGTGAGAGAATTATCTTAAATTACTACCAAACTATTGAAGTAGTTGTAAGACTAATTTTTTATATTAAATATTTTGGTAAATTACAAACATGTTCAAAGCTTGGATAATTTAGAATCAAACTGATACCATAAATTGGATGGACATTGTAAGGATGCTATAACCTTCCTCACACGTAACTACACTCCTGAATCTAAATCTAGTTTAGTGAATAAACTCGATTAGGTGACTAATCATACCTAAATAAAAAAGATTGGTGGCAATTACTTCTAATCTATGTCTAACAATAGATCCACAAATCTATACATTATAATACATAGTCCAAAAGGCTTGAGAATTATACAATAATGACATGTTTTCCATTAATCCTTTCTAAAACCACGATTATCAAACTATTGGAGAATTGTTTCTTAAATTAAGTCTTACCAAATTACTGAGAGATTTAATGAATCTTTTTTTTTAAAACAATAAAATAAAATTTTATAAATACTTTTATAATAAAATCTTACTAAACTATTGAGGGATTTACCTCAAAATAAAGTCTTATCAAATTTTTTTGAATAAAATACTATTATAAATCGACGACGAAGCCTCTTCAAAGTGAGATACTAATTTTCATGAATACTCTTGAGGTGAAAAAATTATCTTAAATTGCTACCAAACTATTGGAGTAATTGTAAGACTAATTTTCGATATTAAATATTTTGGTAAATTACAAACATGTTCAAGGCTTGGATAATTTAGAATCAAACTAATATCGTCCATTGGATGAACGTTGTGAGGATGCTATAACCTTCCTCGCACGTAACCACACTCATGAATCTAAATCTAGTTTAGTGGACAGATTCGATTAGGTAACCAATCATACCTAAACCAAAAAGATTGATGACAATTATTTTTAATCTATGTCTAACGGTAGATTCACAAATTTATACATTATGACACTTGGTCCAAAAGACTTGAGAATTATACAATAATGACATGTTTTCCATTAATCCTTTCTAAAACCATGACTCTCGTGAGAAGGAAAGCTTTGCCATGTTTTGCTATTTGACAAACAAAATTATGTTAAATGAAGCAACACTGTTAGAGTAACATTTGTTGGATTTAATTAATTAAACATCTCCTTTAAAAGGTAACTTCTAAATCTAACTATTGTAACGTTAGAGGTAAACTTTCAGCTAGGGTTGATTTCTTGGCAAATGCCTCAGCCTTTTGTGAGATATTGCATATAGTCTTACGACTTTTCTTTAGGAGGCAAAAGAGAAAGAAAATGGACAAAGGTAATTGATAAAATCCTAGGGGAAATGGAATGGTTCTTTTGCCTATCATTGTTAGGTTAGTTGAGGACTTTAAGCTGCATAAATGGGTGAGGAAAAAAGTGATTAGATGAAAAGAAAAAGAAAAAAAAAAGGGTGGGGATGGGGATGGGGGTGATGATGTTAAAATCCAGGAGAACAAAAGAAGGAATAACTTTTCCTTTAATTTTTTTCACCTTTTATTTGCTTTGCTGAGGTTTTACACAAAGGGGGGTTTGGCTTTAAGCTTACAGGCCCCAGTGACACACGAGGTAAATATCACATATCTCTGCCATTGAAAGCCACTTATAGCGCAGCAAGATGTTAATGGAGCAGACAGATTAACAAATCAAACTAAAGTACATATTAATTGCTGTCTCTCTCTCCAAAAAAAAAAAAATCAAAATGAGTAAGAAGAAAGAGATATAATGGGACTTAACTTTAACCAGACAACCCATAAATTAAAAATCAAGGTCATGGCCAAAAAATCAATAAAACAAAATTTTATTAGGAATTTTAATAAATTTTAACCTGCAACCTATAAAACATCAGTTCATGCTATTTTTACCAACAAAATTTAAAGTGAATGTCCTCCCAAACTTATTAACTATCTACTATATATCTTTCCCAATATTCCCCACCTTTTTTTTTTCCTTTTTCTAATACAACAAAGTCGACCAAATATTATGGCTATAAATAAATAAACCAAGTTTATTTGATAATCTTAGGCTCAAAATTATTAATATTAATGTAGAGAAAAATTAGTGATTGGAGAAAAAGTAGAAAACAGATTAACAAAAACGCTTTTTTCATGCAGGCCAAAGCCAATACCTGCGTAGCATGGAATTTAGCTTTATCTTTTGCTTTTTGCATGGACAGTGAAGTGAATGACTCAATACCACTTGCTTGACAAAATATTTCATGGAAAAAAAATAACTTACGACTAAGAAATTTGTCAGTCTTTTTCCTTTTCAAAGTCATATTGGACAATAAATAAACCAGAGAAAATAGACCCCTCTCTCTCTCCCTCTCGTTTCTCGTCTATCAGCCCTCCCCAGGCGCGTGCTGTCACCTTCAAACGGGCGTGGAGGGTTGGAGGGGAGGGGGTTAGGACAGACTGAAACAAAGGAAGAACCGGCTGTCTTGATTTGTAGCATGATGATTGTGCTTCTGCCACGTTGCAATTTGATGACTCTCCTCTCTGCATGGTAGCTTTTTAGCAATTATTGCAGTCATGATTACAGCTATCTCTCCCCCACTTTTTTTGGGTTTCTTTTTTTAA
Source organism: Durio zibethinus (assembly GCF_047325235.1). NCBI lineage: Eukaryota > Viridiplantae > Streptophyta > Magnoliopsida > Malvales > Malvaceae > Durio > Durio zibethinus. Next base: position 1,490,183 of record NC_143170.1, on the reverse strand, counting down.
TCGGAAATTATGCTGAGATAATGGATATTTTACCCTTCACATATAAATTAAATAGCACAAATTTTAGAGTGTGAGAGCTTCACTTTAACTCGAGCTTATCCAGTCACAAGCCATATTGTTGGCCTGAGGCACGTGCGAGTCACATGATAGATCAATGCTGATTAAGCTAGGAATTGTTTTCTTTTTGTTTAGCAACATGGTTCTTTTGACAATTATAATACATAACCCATTTTTTTAACATTAATTTTTCAATCCCCTATAGAGACGATGATAAGAAAATTTGGCATTCAAAGTGTACGTAGGTAATTTTCCAAGCACTAGCAAACAGTCGACCTAACACATGAGAGAATAGAGAGGAGTTTAAATGCCACTCCTCTTCAAATTCTCCATTTGAGAGAACCAATTTGTAAAAGATTGCATTAATTAGAAAAGTAATTATGTGAGGGGTGAAGACTGAAGCCTAGTAATTATGTGTAAATATGCTTTGTATTTTGTTGACTTGCTTTTCATCTTTCAAATTCAATAGACATTTATTACTACTTAGATTTAGGGTATAGGGCAAGAAAATATTATAATATGAATATATCCATTTCATTCAAATTATATTTTTGAAAAAATCAATTATTTATTACATATTATTTGTGTTAATTAAATGGCAAAATTTAAGCATGTATACATCCAAAACATAGGTCAAGGGTCCGTCACTCATCTTAATTATCCAAGAAATAAAAACTTTAAGCTCAAATTGACATTAAAGATGAAGGTTAAAAGAAAAAGAAAAAAACACCAATGCAAATTCTAAATCGTAAGGGGCATTGGATCTTTCACTTTATTTTATAGCTAAAAACTTAGAGTTTGAAAAGCCCTAATATTGTTGATAATAATTATGGGACATTAACTAATTCCTTTTGGGTGGCCACAATTAAATCAAGTTAGGTTATCTTATTTCAAATGTCAAACTCATTGAAGAGAGCTTTACTTCCGATTAAACTAACTAACTACTCTTTTGGATTTGAGGCCACGAATTGTTGATTAGTAATAATGAAATTTAATAAGGGAAAGTCATTTTCCCTTTCAAAAAGACAATGCGGGGGATGGGGGAGAAGAGTCAATGTTATCACACTGCGGAACATCATCTGTATTGCAATTGAAGACAAGTTGTCTCATATGCTTAGTATGATGGAAACCCTCATCAGACCCCTAAACTATTTAAACTTAATTTTTCAAGCAATTCAAAATCTCTTTTCTAATCATATACATATATATATATATACACACACACACACACAACAAACACAATCCTAGATCCAACCAATGTTTCTAATTGATTAAACATGTTCCCAAACTCTCTCATAACAATTATATCGTGCCGACAATTTTGATACTTAAATGTGCGAACACAAGAATTAACAGTAATCTATACAAAATTTCCAACCCTAGTTTGCAAAAGCCACATTGTCGCATTTAATTTATAATAAAAACATGATGAAGAAAAAAAAAACACCTATATGGCGAAATAGGTTTAATCGAATAGCATTGAATTGAAGGAACCGTATACATATGTACCTCCTAAAAAAAGAAGGAACAAAAACTCAGTCTATTAGTTCTATTCTTTATTCTTTTCTACAATTCCCTCTTATTGAGCTGCATCTACTTCCGAAAATGTCTCAAGTCTTTAACCTAGCTAGCTCCCCTATGGCCCCAACTATAACTATTGGGAGAATACCACAGTATTGAGTTTTCACATTGACCAACACATAAAGACATGAACCACACAATCACCAAACTCTTTGCCCTACTACTGCATATATAGCACAGTAGAGCAGTACCCCCAATGCCCTAAACAAGGACCATATTCAATGAAATTAATGTTTATAATGTTTAAAAAGGTCGAAGGGAGAAAGAAAAAAAGACACACACCCACCCAAAAGCATAAATAAGGTAGATGTTTCGAAATTCACAGAGAAAGAAAAAAAAAGGGTGTGGGTGAGAAATAAAGAGGAAGTGTACAAAGACAGAGATGCAGCAAATAAAGTAGTGTAGCAGTGGAACAAGCAAACCAATAGACGGAGACTGAGGCTAAAAGCCTTGAGCTACTCAAACCCCCCGGCCCATCAGTATAGGGAAGAGAGGCCGTACTGTTTTTTGTTGGTTTTTGGGTTTTGCGGTCAGAGTCAGATCAGATCAGTAAATTCATTCATTCATTTTTCATAGCTGCACTGCACTCAGCACAGCACTGTCATATGCACATATATTCACAAACAAAGTCTACAGAATGTCAAAATAATTATTTTATCATCATTACACTATCATTCATTCATTCATTCTTGGTCCACGATCTTTTACACGTGTCAACTCAAGTTCGTTTGATGTGAACGACTAGAGAGGTTGCCAGTCGTCAGATTTACGGGTTCTTCAGAGGGGGGAAAGTGACTTGTGAAGCAGTGACGACAACGCTATTTTGACTCACCTTGTTTTCACCTCCAAATGCTATCCCCTTCCCCTCCCCAAAAGAAAAAGTAAAGAGAAAAAAAAAGAAAGCTTTTTTCTTTCTTTATTTATTTATTATTTGCATAAATAAAAATTTACAGTGATCGAGTAGGCCGAGAACTTTTGCATGAAAAAGTTGTAGTGAGGGCCCATATTATGTCATTCTGTCACAGCAGGATGCATGGTATATTCATGCAATAAACCTTCTTTTATTGCTTTTTGTTGCAGTTTCTATCTACTACAAATGATTAAATTATTATTCTTATTTCTTACCCACCTTCGAGTTTTTCATATTTATAACTTTTTCCCTCATTCTTAATTCCTTGTTCAAATAAAACTGCATTTTTTTTTTTATATTTGTTTCCAAGTTTTGGGCTTTTAGATCAATTGAGATAATCCAATGCCAATTTCAGAATGTTTTGTTGATGAGTTTGCATCATAATTTTGAAATTATTATTTATTATTTGTTATAATTTGTAACAAAGTTGGGGAAAAATTGTGTTTACAAGACATGAAGGCAGACGTCAAGCTCGCAAGCCAAATTATAAATCAATTGGTCAATTTGATAAATGAATTCCCTAAAGTGAGATAGAATTCTTTATTGGTTACCCTTAACTGGGCCAAAAATATTTCTTTTTCTTTTTCTCACCATTAAACAAAATGGCTCCAAGTTTGTTCATTATGGTCAAAACTCAAATTAATTAGTTCAAAATTATTGACTACAATCCCAAGAATTTGATCTTTGTAATGCAGCTGGCTAGGGAAAATCATATTGGTTCAACAACAACTTTATGTGTTGGATTTTTCAATTTCGTCAAGCATTAAATGATTTTGACCTTAAAAAGCATACATTCTTAGACTTTATACTCCAACCATTTTTTTTTATTTGCACATTGAATAAAATTTACTGACAAAAATACAAGAAAATATACCACCAAGAAAGTCCTAGTAATAACAAAGTCTTACAACAACAAAGGTATTGTCTTCTCTTATTCATAGGAAGTTGAACAAGTTTTATGTTTTCCTTACAACACAACGCATAATAAGGCGAGAATCTCGCGGGAGCCAACGCCATCATTCTTGTTCTTCTTCTTCTTCATGTGAGAACAAAAGGCATGTAGTAATAATATCCCCGCATACAAAGAATTTTTATTTTAATATTATTCATTCACAGGGCCTACGGGAAGGGCTACGGTCAAAGACATGAGGTCGCTGTCAGGACCAGAGAAAGCAGCGGAGAGAGTGGGAATGAAAAGGAAGGAAATGTTAACAAAGGGCTCGAGGATTGAGGCAAAAACATTTTGCAATTCATTGCTTTATGATTGACGCCTCGCTGACAGTGCTGTCATCGTAGCAGAAGAGGCAGCTGCAGCTGGGAAAACAGAAGCAGAAGCGGGCAGTAGCGAAAGCTCTGTCATTTCATTCATCTACTACGGGCAGAGTGATGGCGACCATACCTTCCTCCTTTGCCCTTGCTAAGGCCAGTCCTGTCTTTGTCTTCTCGGCACTCAAGACGGGCTACTATATCATATGTCTTTGCTCCAACGTACTAATAATAAAATAAACTAAAAATAGAACCCCCAACAATCTTTGATTCAATCAAATAACATTTCATTAATGTTTCACAATTCACATTAAACTCTTAGGCTGTTTGCTATGTTTTTAAATTACATTTTCCCATTTAATAGCCTCTTTTGAATCATATAATTTCATACTGACAGCAGAAGAATATTCCAAAGGAAATATCATCAACATGACATTGGTGATACCGATATCCTCTTAGCCTGGTAAAGGCAAAAGGCAAAGAAGAGCAGTAAGTAGTATTTTTGAACTGCATTAATGATGTTCATGCCATAAATTAACGACACCAAGATTTTACTATGGACAGATAAAAACCATTACCTAACTCCCTTTGTTAGCAAAAATATTCACTGATTGTACGATAATCCAACAAAATCTACCCAAACTTTTAATATGGAGAGATAAAGAAAAGTTAGAATTTGAAAGGGATAATTAGATGAATAGAAGAAAGAGTTGGGGCTATGTTTTAGCAATGTGAGAAGCTACGAGGGGAAGTGAAGATGTCAGAAAGTTAACAGGAGAGGAGGGAGGCATTGAAACCTGATTCAGAATGGGAGGTTTTTTTTTTTTTTTTTTTCCTTTTATCTTTTTATCCGAAAGTCTGAAATGAATCATTCATTCATAATTAGGAGCTTTTAATGCATTGGTGATGGGATGATGTGACAAATGCTGAAACGTTTTATCTTTGGTGGTCCGGGGGACTACCACCACAACCACTACACTCTCTCATTGACTTTCCCACCACTCAAACAGGAGAAGACCATTTCTCTCTTTCTATTTCCCCCACTTTCCCTCGTATTTTTCTTATTTTCCTATCTTTTTCTGGAAAAGAAAACAAAACCCATCTGTTTATTCAGTTTGATTATCGCAATAGGAGTATATACATATATATAGATTACCTGCTTGATTCTTTTGGTTTCTGTTTTTATAGATTTTTGAGTTTCAAAAGAGTAAATTTGGATATTTGCACCATCTCATAAAAATACTTGAAATTATTTGTGCAATGACTTCAAGCCTGAAAAAGTACAACAAAAGAATCTCTGTAATGCATGTAGAAAAAATTAGCAATTGATTTTGCCATTCTTTCCTTGCAGTTCAATCTGAACCAATAAGGTAAATCTGTAAAGGTGATTACCAAAGTGCTCTGTTCCCTACCCCCCCCAAAAAAAAAATGCTTTTGTTTTTTGTTTAATATATACATTTCTTGAAAATTTTGAAGCACTTCTTTTCCGAAGATGGTCATAAAGCTCTGGACCAGTGGACCTCATTGAATTGGTATCCAACTATCTTATCTTGGTCAAAAGCTAAACCCGTTTGAAGTCTTGAGCTCGCTTCTGTCTTGACCCATTTCTTATCTCACAGACTGAAGTCCAAAAGAGCAGGGAAAGCTAATAATAGTGGAACATCCAACACATTTTTTTTGGGTTGAAAATTCAGGCCAAGTTTAAAGACAGAGCCCAACCCATAAACGCAATGTTTGTTGGATTGAATCATTACCCAATAATTAAAATGAACTACTGTTTAACCCTTATCCATTCTCTTCTCTCTCTCTTGCTCTTTTCTTTACCCAGATTAGTTGAAGCAAATGGCTGGTGCAAGTGCAAGCGGCAGTGCCACGCTCTGCTTCTCATCGCAAAACCCAACCAAAATCCTTCATTTCTGTTCCAAAACACATTCTTTTCACTTTGTAAAACCCATAGCTTCTGCCGTTAGATGAAACTCTGTGAGACTCATCAGCCCAATTCATGGCTTCTCCCGCAACTGTTTCTCCATCAACACTACCCGTTATGAGGTCAAGAAAAGCAAAAAAAAGAAAATATTTTCTTTGTAGGTTTTAATTTATAGCCTTTTTTTGGCTTTTTCTTTCTTGTTTTTCTGATTGCTCGATAGACTATGCCAATTATATTAATTAAGCTTGATATATAAAGTTGTAAACTTTTTTTTGTTTGTCTATTCAAGCTTTTGGTTTTGGTCTCAAAGTTTCAATTTTGCTTTCTTTCTTTCTTTCGGGGACTTTTATTGTGTAATAATATAATTAGTAAATAAAATATCAAGATTAGAATCTGAATGTATGATACTTGTATATAGCTGAAATTGGATCACTAGAAAAGCATATTCTTCTTTTCAGGAAGGAAATTTTATAGATATAGTTATCAATAAAACCAAATAACTATGCCAATGAATTCTATCTATGCCATTGTCTGTTGAGATTCATTTCTTAGATTGACTGTGCCCCATGTATGATAAAATTTCTATAGTGAAAATCTCTTGTACTAGAAGGAAACTGCCAAAGGTCCGTCCATATATGAGTTCATGAATTTAGGATGTTTTCTCTTGATTTCCCAGTCATTTTTATCATTTGGGTTTGTTTTGGGGCCATACTTATTCCATGGAGCATGTTACAGTTCTCTGACGGGTTTCTGAAGTGGAACTAAGGTTGCAACTTGGCGGCCAAGATGTTCAGAGTGCCAAAGATATATTTGTGGATGCGGATGGTACTTCTCTAACTGTTAAAGTACGGCAGGATGGCTCCCTCATCACTCTTATAGAAACTAATAGTCTGTTTGAGAAAATAAAGCCTGCCGAAACAATATGGCTCGTGGCACTGAGTATGAATAACTTAAAATATTATAGATATTTATAAATTTAGATTTATTGTCTTGTCTTGAACACATATATAGATGATGATCAACTTGTTATTAACTTAAAGAAGCAGGATCCGGATTAGAAATGGCCAGATATTATGGATTCATGGGAGTCGTTGTCAGCTGGTTCTATGCAACTCCTTAAAGGAAAATCAATCTACATTGTTGGGGATTCCACTGAAATTAACCAAAAGGTGGCTCGTGAACTTGCTGTTGCACTTGGGTATTTGATCTACATTCCACCAATCCTATTACATACCTGTTGCTTCTTCTTCTTGATAATTGACTTTCTCATATCGTGTGTTCTTATTTTGAATCTTCATATTTTTCTTGCCTGTCATCCTAATTTCAGAAGATAGAAAAAAAGACTAGTCCTTGTTCCTCAAATTAAGTTCGCAACCTTCGGTGACATAGTAATAGTCGAGGTTAAATCATTAAAAGCAAGAATTGTATTATACCTATATTTACTGTACCTTGATTTGCTTATAGATGATTATTTCATATTTCCTCTTCCCTAACCATTTGATTAGTTGATATGATTTCAGGTATACACCACTTGATACAAAAGAGTTAAGAAACTTTCGCCAAGCAAACTGTTGATTCGTGTGAGTACATTTCTTTTTTTTTTTTAGTAAGTGTTGGTTACTAATTGTTAAACCTAGCTCCCCGAGGCGCAAAGATATATGCACATGATTGGACCTGAATGCCCTCATTCATTTGCTCTCATGTATAGTTACATACATAAATGATACATGTACATGGGTATGTCTCTCTGTCCTTCCATGTCTATAGTACTACAAGTCAATATTTTTTACTTTGGAAGCACCTTAAGTCTATAAGTGTGGCTTTTTTTGGAATAATGTTACCCATATATACATCTCTATCTATGCGTCTGTGTGAAGATAAGCTCTGGATCGACTCTGTAATCTGTGTACCATTGAATCTTGTCTTCTGCAATATAGCCAGTACAAATCCTTATATCAGAGCATGAACTCTTGCTTGCCTTTTTCCATTAGTATATACTTCCAGTTACTCTGTAATTCATATACAATCATCTTTGCCACAATTTCTTACAGATATCTTTGCTGCTTTGACATTCTACTTCACATACTTCATACGGCAAAAGAGATTTACTATGATCTACTTCATATTTTGTTGCTATCAAATGACTTCAAGATCCAGTGTTCTACAGACTCAGAGTGCTATCTCTTAAACAGCTTGCAGATATTAATTAGTTTGATCTGCTGCAGGGGTGCTTGCTGAAGGCTCTGATTCTGTGGCTGAAGCAGAAAGTGCAACACTAGAAAGCTTAAGTAGGTAAGGCATATGCCTTTATTACTTCTTTTTATTTTGTTTTGTCATTAAGTACATATAAAAAGGCCTTTCTTTGGCTTGCTTGTTCTGGCAGTCATGTCCGGGCTGTAGTTGCAACCTTAGGAGGGTCACATGGGGCTGCTGGAAGGATTGATAAATGGAGGCATCTTCATTAAGGATTCACTGTCTGGTTGTCACAGACTGAAGCTATAGGTAAATTTGTGTTTTCCTTTTGTCCATTTATTTACCTCAGACAAGCTACTGTCATCAATCGTTTCTTGTTGATAATTTTTTTTTTAAAAAGTGCTTTCATAATTAACTGAACTTTTGCTATTAAAGTACTTTTACCTGTAATTAGGCCCTTAATAATTCTGTGACCTAATGGATGCTCCACGTGTCTGGAAGCTAGATGTGCACTCAAGGTGCAAAAAGTAGCTATTAGAATAATTTTCTGTAACTCCTGAAGTTCGGATGCAGATGAGGGTTCAGCAGAGGAAGCCAGAAGGCATATTCAAGATGGTAGTGTTGGCTACTCAATGCAGATGTGGTTGTGAAGCTCCGGGGTTGGGATGCTGACTATGCCAAAAGCGTAGCTCAGGCATCCTTGAGTGCCCTCAAACAGTTAAATCATATCGGACAAGAAACTTCCAGGCATATATCCATCAATGCAGGAGTCCATAAATGGAAGGCCTGTCTTGTGTTAATTATAAGGTAATCAAATTAGAAACATTTGACCTTGGAATAACTATGGGTGAGTTGTGCCATGTTTTATACCTTGTAATTTAACAGAAGTAGAATGACTTGATATAATTGAATAGAAAACGAAAAACATAAATGTAAGAAAGAATCAAGTATTTACACTTAGTTTAGGAGAAATTGCTCACTATTGTTTTATGCTTTTGGTTTTTGAAGGAAAGAGTTTTGGATGTCGTGGGGATTGGCCAAACATCAAGCCACCGGGGTGGGATCCATCACCTGCAGCTGATGTACCACCTGCTACATTGCAAAATTTATTATGTAGAACCAAAAATAGTAATCAAGTCGGAAATTTTATTGCTTGGTTTCTTTTTGTTATCCTACATAGTTTGAGTGTAATTTTCTTAGAACTTTATGAGCCTTTTTCTTTTTGGTACAAAAATTTTAAGAGTAAATAAGTGATTCAATCTTCCAAATCAGAAAAAGTTAAGCTAAACCCAACAGTCCATACCAAGGGGATATTCAAAATGATTCCAGCAAAAAGTTACAATCTGAACTCAAATCTCAAACTTTACTGAAAAATTTCTGCCAAATAAATCAATTTTTTGTTGATACTTTGTGAGCTTTTATCTTTACTGATTTGTCTGCTTTCTCTGTTTATATGACTTACATCATAGAGCACTTTCCTTTTTCTGTCTTCGATATTACATCCGTCAAGAAACTTGACCATCATATCAAAGCTTATACTACCGGCAGCCAGAATGACAATTGGCTTCATCAACGTGGAATTTCAAGGCGACAAATGAAGCCTGAGTCGCAAATTATTACTATTAGTATCGATCGATTTTGCACAATTGATCTTTGCCTAGCTTTCTTAGGTTGGTAAAGAACAATTTTTACTTGGTCCATTAAACATCCTTATTCCTTAATTAAAGAATCATCAACAGCATCCCTGTTGAACACAAACGTAAACGCAAGTTCAAACGCTTCGCTCCACGAACCACCTCAAATTTACTCTTATACTTACGACCACATCTGTTCCAACACCTATTCCCTAATTACACAATTAAATTGTCACAATCGTTACCACTCAACGGCAACAACTGCAGAAATTAAAAATAAAAAATCGTTTTGGCGAGTAAGAGAAGATTGGCTTTTGAAGTTTGGAGCTCCCCCGTCGTCAATATTGAGTATAAACCCCATAACCCAAATCTAGTACAAGTGCCAGGCAACAATTATTTAATCATAAGATAACGATGCAGCTTGTCCACATTTAGAAAAATAACTATGATAGGGGGATAGGAAGCCAGTTCAGGTGAAAACAGGTCTTCAGTTTTGGCATAGCCAAATCCTTACTACTAAAGAGATATATCTAGCAATTAAACCATATTAAAAAAAAAAAAATACAGATCTAAGCCTACGGTACCTTCAAACACATCCACATCATGTCGACGCATTTCAGTAAAAAAGCAGGAAGTGACAATCACCGGATAAAGACCAAACTGAAGGACAAACTTCTTTGGGTCACCATGCAGCAGCCCATACCACACCAAAATGTCAAATGGTAACTCAAAGGCTGTCAGGACCCTCCATGTTCTGCTTTGCAACCTCCAATTCATGCCTAGATGGGATCTGCTAATTGCCAGAAAACTAGATTAGGTTAACGTTAAATCAAATCAACCTCTTGTAGTACCCTTGCAATTGCAGAGCTATTAAATCATGGCACAAAGTTTCAATCACACCTTGCATTGGAGAGATATTATTGTTGACCTCAACAAATTATCTCCAACTATCAATCTCAATTTTTTGACAAAATCATCACGACTCATCTTCTTTGTCTGATAAAGCATCCAAAAATAATATAAAACAGAAGAATAAGAAACCTTATTTAAAAACAGATGGAAACTAATGATTAAACATACTTTTTAACATACCCTGAATAGTTCATAATGATCAGTGACTTGGTCGATATCTTTCTGAGGAATTTTTTTTGAGATAGCAGCAAACAACATAGGGAAAGGCATCCAAGGGGATTTAGGGGTCTTTGAAGTGTTTGAACCCAGGGTAGGATCATTTTCTTGGGATCCCCCTGAATCTGCAGTTTGGTGATTAATACTCCCCTAAATGACAAAACAATATCAGCAGTAAACATAATTAAACTCACCAAAAGAATTATCAAAACTCACATATTCAGCCTCCAAATATCAAGAGTATAAAGGTTGTTTGAGTTGCTGTATGACATGAAGTGATAAACATAGGAATAAGGGCAGCCTCATGATGCAGAGACTGATAAATTATTCTGTTCATTTTAAAATTTCTTATCAGCGTGTATATATTTCCCTCCATACCTCTAGCTAACATTAGTCAACATTATTATCATATAAACACTATAAAAACATATCACAGCCGCATCACAAGATTGTTGCATCTACAGCTTCCGAACACATTTCAAAAGTTAGCTTGGAGAATCTGAGAGCTCAAACAGCAACCACACATCGCACATTGTTGCAGGACAAAAGAGCAAGCAAATGACCAGTAGGAACATAGCATCTCTCAGAGAGTGAGGACCTTAACACCAAACATATGCTATCTTGAATTTTTTGACAGATTGGTAGATATTGTATAGCAATTTGAAACGCTTGTCAAAACCCATTTGTGCAAAAACCATAAACTCCCAAGAGTCTGCTTGCCAACAGAAGACAAATTCCCACAAATACACAACTAGGAAGCAATCACTGGTGTTGATCCACCACAGAGTAGGATCAAGTTTTTTAATGATACTACTTATCATTACACCATCGCAATGTTCAACTGTATAGAGAGAACTTGAAATGCATAATACAGACATATCACTCACCAATTCACCAGCAGATGACATTAATGGTAAACGATCCTGTAGTTGCTTCAAATATGTGATGCCTGAAACAGCATGATTAGTCCCACTTCCTATCAAATGCCCTGTCGGAACAACATAAAACTTCAAGAGCTAAAGAACTGGAAATATTTCAAAAAAAGGAAACATATGATAGCCATACAGAATTTGCTGAAGACACAGCCAACAAACTCATTGAACCAGTAGTTGGAGTGATCAATGATCTCTTGAATGAAAAACAAAAAGCCCCACCAAAAGAGGACATATCAACACGTCATGGAAGAAGCCTTGTTTCTTAAATTAACAAACTTAAAACCTTTTGCCATCCAAATTTGAAATGGAGATTGGACGGTTGAGGTCGTTTAGTTGATTGCCAACCATCAAAATTTAATCGCCATGTTCCATGAGTTGCGTAGAGTTTCCAATTTGATGTTAGATGAAAGAAAGGACAAATGAATATATTAATAAAAATAAACAGCATTTAAAGGAGAAATATATCACCTTTAACATTGGAGGAGAGCTTGAATGTAACAACAAATTCTGGATAAATGTGAGTGTTGATATTCATGTTCCAAATAATATAGTACTTTGGATGCTCAAAATCATCCACACCGCTATCAACATCCTCACTGCTAGGAAGACAGCGTCCACTTCCAGGGCAAAGAAGCTCCGTCTTTCCCAATATTACACGACATAATATCATGTAACGTACCCCATTTTCGTCAACATCACAATAGTTTGCACTGCATAGATAAAATATAAATGTTCAGTCCTCAACATCACCAGAGTATGGAAAATAAAAATTGAAAATGTATACATGAGATAAGTAAAATTCATCTGGTTGGGATTGTAAAAACAAATGGCAGATAAAGGAAGCAGTGAAAAAAAAATAGAAAATCACCAGCCAGTGGCAATTAACACTTAAAATGTTAAAGATATCAAAGATAAAAAGCAAAGAAAGTAACTTTTTTCATAGCAGCAAGAAGTACATGTTCAGGGTGAACCTGATATGAACATGAATCCATAAGTTCAACATGACATTTTCCCTAAATTTCAGTAGAGTTGAATCCATAAAACCATTACTGTGGAAGATAAGATAATGTAACCTTTTAGGACACTTAAAACAAAGAGTAGAAGTCAACCATCCCTTGGATCAATTGGCATGTCATCGGAGTTGGCAATTGTAGGTTACGGGCTTGAGAGAGCTTAAGCCCGTAATGTCCTCTTCAGCCAGGTATGTTGTTGGGTAGGGGGGCTTAACAGTAGATTAGGAACTTAAAAAAAAAAAAAAAAGAGTACAAGAAAAAGACATCAAGGAGAAAATTCAATTCACTACATTCTAAGCACCTAAATAGCCAAGGCTCATTACAGGTAAAAATGGGCCATGAACTTCACCATTTTAAATGAGTTGCGGAAATGTTCTTCATGCATACTCACTCTGCTTCAGAAAAGCAGGTAGCTCTAATCCTTTCACAATCACAAGGGCCTAATCATTTTTCTTTGAAGGGCAAGAAGAAAAGGTAGTTTTCTTGATTTACAAAGTTTACTACACTAACAAAATTACAATGAAGCCTTGAAGCATTTTCTTCTCAGAAAATTAAAACAATAGAAGACTTGCATATTCAAAAGTATTCATAGCAAAAACAATGAAACAAAGCTCCTACCTGGCATTACTAAATTTTGCAGTAGCAAGATGAACACCAGCACCATACATGTATGGAATTGTGGAAACACCACAATACCCAAGCCCATGCCTTATGATGGCAGGGAGGAAAGCTTTAGAAGAAGCAAGCCAAGCATACTGAACATTTGCATTCCCCCGATACTTCTCCATAATTTGAACCTGCTCCTGGAAACGCTCTAATCTATATTGCGTTGAAGCACTGGAGCAAGGTTTTATATCAAGAATATCCATACCTCCACAAGGGTTCATACCCATAAGAAACATCTTCTCAACAGTTGAAGAATCCAACTGTTCATCCATCTCTACATCCACAAACTCATTCTCATGGACTAAGTTTATCCTTTTCTGTTGACTATGCTCAACAGCTTTGCTGGGTTTTGAGTCAGCACTCCACTTGCAATTGTCCGCAACTTCTACAGCACAATGACTGGAGGCAGGTTTTTGAACAATTTGAAAATGTCTAACAAAAGAACTTGATTTCCCACTACATTCCTTTAACTTCGATTGATCAACACCATTAATGTCAATCTCAACCTGTAGCTTGATCTCAGGGATGGCATATAATCCATTAAACATGCATTCTTGTTCATTCTCATATTCATGTTCGCAACAGTGATATGGTTCATCCTCAACAGCAAAAGCTTCAGGGAAGAAACAGCCACCTGCCTCGTCAATCCAAGCAATTGGTTGTTTCAAGCCAGTTTTACAGTCCAGTCGAAACATGTGCAAGAAATCTAGAACAAAAGATTGACCATCTTTCTCAAGCTCAATAGCTGGCTTCTTCGCATCAAGATCTTTCCTAATTAAGGCGATGAGATCATGGGGAAAATCAGTCCATTCACCTTTCTCAAAGATCATTATGCGCTTTGGAATACCTGTTTTCCTAAAATTTGAATAGCAAAGCAACAAAGATCTTTTTGAAGAATAACCACAACTCACAACTTTGCCTTTATGATCCTCCAATCTCCTCCGCTTGCCATGTTTCTGGGATAATAAACTCAAGCCAGGCAATTGTGGTGATATAACATGAGAAGATCCAGGAAAATACGTTGAATGCTGTGCTGTCCACTTTCTCTTGGTTCGCTTGATGTGGAGAAACCCAGGCTTACTATCCAATACCGTGGCGTTCGGTGCTTCCATTTCTACCTAGATCAATCCCTATCAACAAGTTTAAAACCAAAGCTTCTAGTGCAAAAGCGAAAACAAAGTCTAGCCTTCTACCAGTCTCAAAGAAAATGTCTCCTAAAACTTGACATGCAAATCCTGAAAAAAAAAAAGACATGTCAAGTCGCACTAAGTGAAACATAAGTAACAAAAGTTTAGACTAAACACAACCAATTCATCACGCAAGTGGCTCAAAGTTTATCAAACCAAACTTACTAGAATCGTTACACAGCAAGAGGACATACCTAGAACTGCAGTTAGTTTCCATCCTGTTCATATAGCACATTTTCATCTTGTGCATGCTCTTCTTTTTTCTTTACAAAATTAATTCACATAAAAGAAAGCAACTTCCTTATTTCATCCACAGCATTAAGTAGCCCTGCCTCCTATTGCATCAAATAACAGCACCTAAGAATATTGTGGCAAAGAATTTTATTAAAATTATTGTTCAACAATTCTTTGGTTTTTTTTTTTTCTTATTTGTGTGTTCAAATGTATAAAGAAATGCATAGATTTTTATCTTTCCTTGTTCTTTATTTCTTTCTTTCGAGTTTGTGAGCAACAAATTTTACAGATCAAATATCACGTTGACCTCAAACAAATCATCCAGAAATTTCACAAAAGCCAAAAATTTTACTCGGATCAGACAAAAAGTAAAGATATTATTAATCACGAAAACCTTGAAACAGGAAACCGCGTTGACCTGAAAAAATGAGTAAATTTTGTTAAAAAAAATAACACAAATAATTACGTAAATCTTTAAGTCAGAAAACCCCGTTGACCTCAAAAAAGCAAATTTAAGAAAAATTAAACTACCAAACGCTGATTGTTGTCAAGAAAATTGAGCAAAATTCAACGAATCCAAAGAAAAACAAATTCCGAAAACTGGTAATTTCCCGCAAATACTACGAGTCTCGAGAACAAAAATAGAAAGGAGAAAATACAAGATAAACCTAAAACATATTTTCCAAATTAACAAACTAAATGATTTTCCAAACTGAGACAAAAAAGAAAGCGAAAATTTAAGATTTCAAGAAATCGGGCAATTTCT
The DNA here is from genome assembly GCF_047325235.1 of Durio zibethinus. Taxonomy (NCBI): domain Eukaryota; kingdom Viridiplantae; phylum Streptophyta; class Magnoliopsida; order Malvales; family Malvaceae; genus Durio; species Durio zibethinus. Next base: position 1,474,686 of record NC_143170.1, on the reverse strand, counting down.
TGTAAATACGGCGACATCGAAAAAATTAAAAAGAAAATATAAAATTCAACCAAGAATATTAATCCCTAAATTAAAAAATAAATAATTTTTTGGCCTGAAACAATGAGTCAAACAAAAAAAAAACTGAAATTAAAATTTTTGGAAATCTTGTAATTTCTCGCTAACACCACAAGATCGAAAAAATTAAAATGAAAATCCGAAAGCACATTTTCTCAATATTAACATACTGCAGTATCTTTGTTGATCCCCCCAAAAAAGTAATATTCCCAGAAATCAACCATCAAAAAAATTAATTATTCAACAAACAAATCCAAGGCCTGCAGATACCCAGATCTGGTCCGATCTACGGCCAATCCGCACTCAAAAAGTAAATCCAACCAAAAAAACCCTAGACTAAAAGAAAATGAAAGATATTACCTGCCGATGAGATAAATTTTGTAGTGATTCTTTTTGCATAAGAGAGGGTTCTTCTTTTATTTTTATTATTTTGATTTTTTTTTTTTTGGGAGAGAGGGGACTCTGAGGAAGCGAGAGAAGAAGAAAAAAAGAAAAATCGCAAACCCTAATTCAATATAAAAGACGACGCCGTTAATAAAAAATTACTCCTTCTCTCCTCGCCAGACTTTGAAGGTTTCTTCAGAGAGTCGGCGGCTTTGTGTCTCATCTCTCTCATTTCCTTTAAATCTTTTCCTTGCAGTTTTTTCTCTCTCTTCCTTGGACGAGACGCAAAGGGGAATCCCACAATGAACGCTCGTAGGAAAAGTGATAATGTTCCAGCTGTCACACATTATGTTGTCACTGTCGGTTTGTATCGGATCCGTGGTTTGGTTGACTCCGTAGTTATACGAAACATTTAATTTGGTTTGGGTGGTAAAGGTCATTTTCGGGATTGAAAAATCACTCAAAGGCGGTTGTTGGGATTTAGTAAGGGTAATTTTGGGATTCCATAATTTTGGTTGGGTAAAATTGGGAGTTAATTATATCTTTTATATTTTTATACGTTATAATTTTTGTTTTTTTTAAATAAAAAATTGTATTGTTAAAATAATTGAGAGGTGTGGCCCCAATTGAAAAAAGATAAACTTCGTGAGGTTGGCGCCAATCTGTCAATTTTTTATGGGTTAAAGCGTCTAACAATTAATATATAAAATATAAAAAATAAAAAAAAATAAAAAATTTATACAATTTAAAACTTATAAATACTATATAAATTTAATAAAAATAAAAAATATTTTATATTTAATTTATTGATATAAATTATGATATAATAATTTTTATATCTTATAAATATTAATATAAAAAAATAAAATTATATAAATACATAAATTATCGCCTTTCCAGTTGTAGCGTTGCTTTCGTTCAAGGTTGGGCGTGAAAATGAAACCAATCAGGTGGGGCATAAATTATCGCATATGCACAAACAGAGGCTCAACCAAACCTCTCAAAAAAGGTGCCCCCTTTCTATAAATACTGCAAGCATAATGTGGTGGAAGTGTCAAGTACAAGTGGTGGAAAAAAATAAAATAGCAAGAGTGAATAATGAGGTGGCAATACAGATATCGGTTTTGTTCAAGGAAAATTTTTTGTTATACAATCTTTATTAGCATTATAAATTAAAACATTTTTCTAACCATAAATCATTTATCTTGTTTGTATTTTTTATATTTACATTTTTTGGTGCTATTTTTTAAAGTTAAAAAATATATATATTTTCCATGTTACATATAAAAAAAAATGGATTGAAAATTAATAACTGATTAAAATTGCACCAAAAAATATAATAAAATGGTAAATTTGAATTTTTTTAAATAATCATTCATATAATTGTTTGTAACATGTATATATAGTACACAAATTTAACGTCATAATTTATTTTTAATAAAATATCAAGACTTATAATTCAATTGTTCAAAAAAACTCTACTACCAAAACCAAAAAAAAAAAAAAAAGAGGAAATCAACAATATTGACTTTCATGTCATGGTAGGGAAAGTCCAGATTGGAATGGGTGATTGACTGGTAAAAGTCTTTAAACAGCTATTTGTGAATTCGTAATACTTTAGACTTACTAAAAGAAAATTTTAATACAATGACTTGAATAATTTGATTAGGTAAAAGTCTTTTATGGAAAATAATTGTCTGGTTTAGCATCATCAACTTGTTGGCCAAGTAGATAACCAAATTTTATTTTTTCGCCAGCTGTAACCATGATACTACTAATAAAACATTTGTTTTTATATAAAAAAAAATTTAAGGAATTCAGAACTCATTTCTTATATTTATATAATTATTTTTAAAATATAATGTTAAATAAATTTATAATTTAACATTTATAATTTTTTATTATCAAATTAAAATTTATTATATAAAAATAAAATGAATTTTTTTGAAATTTATTATCTTATAAATTTAAATTAACCATCACCTATATCTCGAATTCGGCATGGACCATTGTCATACAATTGTTTTTCACAATCAGCCATTGATTTTTCATGTAAAATTTTTTGGAGTTTTTAATATTTTTTGTCAGATGTAATTTTTTATTAATATTTTAAATTTTAAAACTATAATTTTTAAAATATAGAAAATAAAAAATATCTTCAAAAAAAAAAAAACATTGATAGAAGATTAAAGGAACAAATATGAAAACTAATGAGTGATATTAAAAAAAATAGAAGACCAAAAGAGTATTTGGTTCAAAATTTGGAAACGACAACGGATAGTCCTCACTCTGACAAAATGATGATGTTATGTTATGCTGGTAGGTATATCAACGGTAGCTTACAAGGTGTGGCAAATGAAAAAGATTTATCGAGGGGAGAGGAACGGGCTGCTGGTACGTCAAAGCAAACAAAGCATAAAAGCACAGTGGGGGGCCAGGCATTCTTTGAATGCTGTATGTCATTGCAGTCTGTTTGTTTTAAAGTGGAGCTGTGACTTTTTTCTGCAAACCAAGAAACGAGGCGTTTGCTCCCAATCATCTTTATGGTTTGGGTCTTAAACTGTATGGTTCATACTTTTCATTTTCTAGTTATCTAAGTAAATACTCCACATCTTATTCATGTAAATTTTAAATAATATATTTTTTTTTATTTGATTTTGATGTTGCAATATTTTTATATATAATTTACAAAAATTATTACGTATGTAATCTTCTTTTATAATAAAATGACTTTACGTATGCATAAGACGTTATTGGTAGCAAATCTCTGGTGGCATTATTTGTGATTTGTTATATAAATTATTATCCAAAAAACAAAATATATATCATCTTCCATTTAGCTAATTAAATAGGTAAAATGATAAATAAAATATTATAATAATTATTTTATAATCTATTTAATTTGTATTTAAAAAAATTATAAAAAATAATCATTTATTTAGTATAAGATAATTTAATTTTCTAAAAATAAACAAAACTATTTTTAATATATAAAATTAAACTTACATATCTTATTATATATTTAAAAATTATATTAATAATTTAAATTATATATATTTAAAAAAATTATCAATAAATAAATTATTCTATCATAATAATTATACATATCAAACAAAAAATATAATAAAATTATTTAATTTAATTTAATTTATAATATCATTTTATCTTATTTTATCATAATCTTATATAACAAACACATCAATTAATTTTTTAAATTAATAGCCAAAAAAATAATAGAGTGTATTTTTTTCAGTTTTTACAAATTAATAAATATTAATATTTTTTAATTAAAATTGGAATGAACGATGGAGATTGAATCTTGAGATCCGATCAAGGTTGACCGAAAAGATTATACTATTGACTTTAGATCTTTCATTGAATTGTTGGAGAGACTTTTTTACTGGTAAGAAAAGATCAGAAGAAGAAGTGGCAATTGAATTTGGGGTTTTTATTGAAAAGAGAAGATCAGAAGAAGGGGCAATTGAATTTAGGGCAAAAATGGGAAGAACATCATCGAGCAAGGACGACGCTCAAGCCCTCTTCCATTCTCTTCGCTCTGCTTACGCTTCCACTCCCATCAATCTCAAGGTCTCTCTCCTTCTTCTTCCCTTTTAACTTTCAATTATCTGTTTCTTGAATTTCTAGTCCCATTTTTATTGGATCTTTCTGGGCGGTTTTCTGTGTGCAGATCATTGATCTATACGTGGGTTTTGCAGTCTTCACTGCTCTAATTCAGGTACTTCCTTTCATCTTCGTAAATCCCTTTTTCCTTGTATACATATTCTTTGCATGATGTTTAGTTGCTGAAAACATATTGGTTTATTCTTCAGGGTTTTTCAATTCTTTGCTTTCTCACTATATTTTACCCATTGTAGCAGTCTTCTTTGAAGGTGAACTTAAACAAAATAGATGAATTTGATAACAAATTAGAAATGCAAGTATACATTGAATGAATTAATGAGTTTAAAAGTAATCATACTGAACATTTTGAAATTCCATGAAAACCAGCTTACGATAGAATCTAAAAGAGGATTCTGACTGTTTAATTGTTGTACTAAGGTCATGTATCTTTTGATTTTGCTCTGTTACTCATTATACTTCTTGCTTCACCCCTTTATTGCAACCCCATTTTTGTTTGAATAGTTCTGTGCCAATATGTTTAGCTTAGTTGAATTAATGTTCAACAACTTGTTCCGTTCTTAAATCTTCGCTTAAATTACATTGGGGATCCACAGGTTTGTTACATGGCTATTGTGGGATCATTTCCTTTCAACTCATTTCTTTCTGGAGTGCTTTCTTGTGTTGGGACAGCAGTCCTTGCTGGTAAGTGGATTTTGTATCACAACTCTTAGCAATGTGAAAGGACCAATTCTGATACCGATTTGGTTTCATTTGGATCCAGTTTGTCTTCGTATTCAAGTGAACAAAGAAAACAAGGAATTCAAGGTAAGCTTTTTCGTATCTTCTGTTTTATACTCGGTAGTTAATGAGCAGTGGGGAGAAAAACAAAATCGAATGATCTTATTATCCTTCTAAATTGAAATGATTTGAGGAGCCGAAATCTTTATTTCCTCTCTTAACTTATGCTGATTGTTTTGAACTGCCTGAAACCCCACAAAATAACTTCTTTTCACCTTCAAGTCATTCTCCCCTTTATTGCCAAATCCCAATGCATAGGAGTGAACATTCTCGGCATATTAAATCCTGGACTTGATAATGCCGGTATCAATTGCAGGATCTACCACCTGAGCGAGCTTTTGCAGATTTTGTTCTTTGCAACTTGGTGCTCCATTTAGTGATCATGAATTTCCTTGGATAAATTGTGCCTCCAGGTTTACTGGACTGATATGTTCTCGGTTTCTGGCCGTGATTCATAATTATAGAATGAAATGAATTCTTAGGTGTTATTACGAGCTTATGCATAAGCAATATGTAATCTAAATTATGGTAGGAATTTGATGTTTTGTCTTTGGCTAAAACAAAAGACATGAGTTTCAATTTGCGTGTTCTGGTTACTTTCCGTGGTTATCTTTCACATAAGGCATTTCAGATTTTGAATCTCTCTCCTGTGAATAGTTTGCAAATTCTACCCTGAATTTCTTAAAGGATAATCATAAAATTCTGCATAAGTTGACCATTCCTAAACGTATGTACTGGCTAGCTCATAGCTGGGAATATTAGTCCTCATCTAGGATAACCAGTTGGGTAAAACATTTGGAAAGTTGTACGAGTAATGAAGCAGGGGGTAAATTATGTGACTGCGACGTTAAGTGGTGGAATGATGATGAACCAAAGGATTAGGAACAGAGTTAAGCATTGAAATTACACGTCGGCCCCGTGATTGCATTATTGATGGCCCATTACGTCAATTTGGTTCTGTCTATCCTAGGGAGCCCGTGACTCAAACAAAATGGTATAGGGATTGATGCAAGTGAATAAAGTTTAGGTTTTAAACGTAAAACAATAAGATTTGAATTTTCATGATTTTTTATTGGTAAATGATTTATAAATTTGAAAATTTTCAAAGAATCGTAAATCTTATTATCAAGTTGGCAGCTTGACTTAGACTTTGAAGAAGGGATAACTTCTTTGCTCGTAAACTTATTTTCACCGAAAAAAAGAAGGCAGAATGATCTTCTTTAATCTTTTGTGATAATTAACAAGTGTTTTTAGCCAATTGATAATTAAAAGGTTTAAACAAAGATCATTATTATGAGTTGCAAAGGAAACACTTGGTAAGGACAATATAGTAATTGGCTCTTAAGGAAACATTCCTGAAAGTCCCTCGTAAATGCCTAAGATGCTTTGTCCATTTATGGATTTGAAGAATGCTAACTTTGTGCTAAAAAAGAAAATCTCTAAGCTTTGATCATCTCTCAGTTTAAAAAAAAGAAAAGAAGAATACAGCGGCCATTGTCAAAGCCCCATTCCAATGTTTCCTTCATATGCTTTGCTTTAATAATGTTCATAGTAAAGACCCAAAAAAATCATTGTTTTCTTCATTACATACCATCTATAAATTGTCTGTCTCTCAAGTATTAATAGAATCGTTCTTTCCAATAAACATATATATTTTTGTCTTATAAATGCATTTGAGATTTGTTAATTGATTTTCATTAACCCTATCATAAAAACAAATAGGGAATAAGCAAAAATCATTTTCATGGAGATACTTTTAAAACATGATCATTTAAAACGAATAAAATATCATCTAGATGATTGAAAAAATTAATATCATATTTATATTTCTTTTTTTTTAATCTTTCAAAAAACCATCTTTCATTGCTTTATCAACCCAATTTGAGAGAAAACAGCTTTTCGTTAGTTGGCCCATGATGGATTGACAAAAATGGTCCCAGCATCTGAGAATCAGCCCACAAATCTTTTCTAAAGTTTAAAAAAGAAAAAAAATTTTATTATCTGAATTGGATAATTAAAACGAAAAAAGGAGTAGTAACCAATAATAAAAAAAGGAAAAAAATTCTTTTTTTATCTCTTCTCTTTTAGGGAGATAATAAATGAGGAGGATTTTTGTTTCAAATCTTTCTTTTTTTCAGTTTCACTCAAATTTCCCTCTCTTATTTCAGAAACCAAAAGTCTAATGTCTTCTTTGCCTCTTCGATGCTTCAGCGACACATTTTCTTTCTCGCTCAAATCTTCTTCTCCTTCGTTTCCTTCTACTTTAGTTCCGTTTCAGCGAGTCAAGCTCTTTCGATCTGTTTCCGAAACAACAAACAGGAGTTTCTCTTGCGTCTTTTACTCCTTGACAGCTAAGGCAATGACAGAACTCGTTCAAGATAAGGAATCGGGCGTGGCCGCCGCTGCTAGTAATGGAGGTGGGAGCTCTGAGGTTGAGCATTCCCGTACCTTCGTTGAAGCTCGCTCGGATCAAGGTTCGCTTTCTTTTTCTTTTTCTTTCCTTTTTAAAATTTTTAAAATTCTTTTTATGTTTATTTATTTATTTATTTAAAGAAATAAAGCTTCCAATAAAATATTGTAAATATTACTTTGTGATTTTTTTTCTTGTTTATTGTAACAAAGATTACGTGCTGAAAATATGCACAGATTAATGAAATGAATAATTACACTCAAAAGTGCTTCATGCGAATATTTGGAGTATGAATGGATGTTAGGAGTAAGATGCTGTAGAAGTAAAATTTATTGGACTCTGTTATTGATAAGAGCTGTTAGTTCATCCAAGAATGGATGCATTTATCAATAACAAGTTCAAGTATTAGAAATAAATTATGTTGGTTCTGCATGAATCTTTGTGAAGAGTAAGATAGTATAGAAATAAAAGCTGTTTAATTTTTCAGTTGGGAATTGGCCAACCACTGAAAATAGAATTTTGCAAAAAATCCAATTTTCAAGTTTAGCCGCAGTTTTCGAGATTTCTGTCAATGGGGAGAGACAGTGAGCGCTTGTCTTGTTAGTTGCTGCATGCATTTCAGATTCCTAAGGCTGATAACAAAGAAGAGACGGATTGGAAAGAGGGGTTGGACATGGAAAAAGAGTAGAAAGGTTTGGTTGATTGAAAGAATGTGTACAAGAAAATAAAAGAAAACATTTCCTCACTTTGAATACATCCTGTTGTGTACTTTTAACTACCGCCTTTTGTAGTTCCAAAATTAAACTAGAGGACTGGTATTATTCTCTCATGCTGGTTATTTTTCTACCGAACTCCTATATGGAATTAGGAAGGAAGTAGAAGCAGGAAGGCTACCTTCAAATGTCGCAGCAGGAATGGAAGAATTGTATCAGAATTATAGAAATGCAGTAAACTAATATACTTGAATTCTTACTTTAGTGCATATTAATGTAATATGATAGGTTCTCCCCAGCATAGACTCTTTTGGTTTAGGTTGCAGCATCAAGCTTCTTTTTTTGCCCTAGAAAGTGCTACCAGTCTTTTAGATCTTTAAGAAGCTGATATATTTTTGCATACCTAACATCATGTGTTTTTAAATCTCTGCATTTTTACCGATACCTCTGAAAAGTGAAAACTTAAAGAGAAAATCTTTTTGCATGTGGCAACATTTAGGTTTTCCAAAGTGGAGATCCTGCTGCTGTTGAGATTGTATTGTCAAACATGGCTGTTGCATTTGACGGTATTCTTTTGAATGTGGAGGTAATTGTGCTACAATGCTCTTCCAGATGATTCTGCAGTTTGTAATATATATGAAATATGACATTTTCACATAATTGCATACACATTAGTAGTTTTTATAAACTTCTGCATGAAATATGACAGTACATTTGCAGGATCCTTTTGTCTTTGAACCCTACCACAAAGCTTTGCAAGAGCCATTTGACTACTACGTGTTTGTTCAAAATTTTGTTCGGCCTTTGATTGATTTGAGGTGAGTGGACAACTTCCACACTGTCCTCTTATCCTGGTTTCTTTACTTATGTCGATTTAGCTTGCAGAAATCTCCCCTGAAAATTCAAGATGTGCTTTGGTGAAGGAATTTATAGTTTTTCAATTTCTACCTTTTGAGACTATCTAAGGTTAAGCTTGTTCTGTTGCTTCTTATTTTTTGAATTCTGTTGGGTGGTTCTTTCAAAAAATGCCATGAGGGTTTCTTGAGCAGCAAGTGATTATTCTATTAAAATGAAGTAATATTACATTTAGAAATCTTCTAAAATGAGAAGGCTGGTCTGCTGGTGGATAAAAGCTCCCCAATATTCTTATGGTCTCAATTAGTTTTTCTCTTCTTGTATGGTTTTTTTTATTAACTGAATTGACCACAATGCTGAGAAAGAGAAACATGTATTATGTATAGTCCACTCCCTTTCCCTTTCCGAGCAATGTCTTATTCTGCTTGTTGTGTAGATGCAGTTTAATTCTTATCAACTTCCTCATAATCTGTTAATTCACATTGCCAGTATTTCATGTGCTTCATATAAAATTTATGTTACTCTCATTTTAATCAGCCCGAGTGCACATTTGGTGTACTGGGTTTTTTTCTTGTTACTTCTCTTAACATCTATCTATCATATTTGTTGCAGAAATTCATACATTGGGAATCTTTCTCTTTTCTATGAAATAGAAGAGAAGCTTAAACAGGTGCCAATGCCCAGTTTTTTCCCCTTCCCTAGGATTCTTATTAATAACTTCTGAACATGACTTGAGTTTTGCTCAATCTTCTTTTTGACAAATGTTTAGCAGAATGTCCTTATCATGTTTTACATTTAAAAAGGCATACTGTAAAGATCATAAATTGATTTATACATTATAGAGCTAATTGATAGTAAGTTAAAGAAACTTTTTGTTCCGACTACTGTAATACTTACACTGTTTTCGTTTAATAACTAATAAGAACATGTATCCGAGAAAAAATACAGGTAACAGGTTCTCACATGTTTAAATTTTTTCCCATTATCTTTTAATTTCTTAATTCATTAGTTTTAGGTTGTGGTAAGTTTATATTTTTATTATGCAAGTAAAGCTGATTTATATCTTAGTGATAACATTCAATAGGAACTTTTATTGTGTTTTACTTGCAATTTTATGTTGCATAAGCTAAAAGTGGTCATACTAAGTTTTCAATGTTAGAAGTTCTTGACATGAAAGTGGGACTAGGGAAGTATGAGATACTGTCTAAATCTTTTATATTTAGTTGGCTTTATTGGATATAATTGTTAGACAATTGGTTGCCGGGTCACGATGTTGTCCTTATATCAAACCACCAAACTGAAGTGGACCCAGGCATCATTGCATTGTTGCTTGAGAAAACAAATCCACATATAGCTGAGAGCATGGTGATTCCCCCTTAAATTAATTTTCTATTTTGAGCCTACTGAAGTAGTCATTTGTGCACTTAATCATAATTTATGTTGTTGCTGCAGATCTATGTTGCAGGAGATAGAGTCATAGTAGATCCTATTTGCAAGCCTTTCAGCATGCGAAGGTACTCAAAACAGTTACTTCCCATTTTCAATTGATTCTGCCAAAATATGCTAAAGGCACTTAAGAAAAAAGTTTTAACAATTCGTTTTAGGAATCTTTTATGTGTGTACTCCAAAAAGCACATGTATGATGTTCCTGAGCTTGTTGAGATGAAAAGAAAAGCAACCGAACAGAGTATGAAAGAGATGGCTTTGCTGCTAAGGTACCTTAATGACCATTATCATACTTTTAGTTTTAGAGTGATAACTGATGTTAACATGCTTGACTCTGCACTGTGGTGTTTTACTATAAACATGCATCCTTAGACCATAATTTTGTTTTGCTAAAGGGGTGGCTCAAAACTATTTTGGATTGCACCAAGTGGTGGCAGGGACTGGCCAGATCCTCTTACAGAAGAATGGTATCCAGTAAGCTTTGCAGCATTTCTCTTAATTGTTTTAAGAATTTCTATAATTAGTTTTATATCAATTTCATCTTGTAAAATAAGGAACTGATAGGTGTAAAGTTAGAAATGTGTAAAAGCTGCTTTCATTAGCATATCTGAGTCCAATCCACAACATATGTTAACTTAGAGAGGACCTGTAATTTTAGTTTTACAATGATAGAATTTGTTGGAAGAGGCAACCATAACCCTGAACCTTTGTAGTATCCGTTTGGTTTTGAAACCAAATGTTCATAGCTTGAGTAGAAGATAGAATCATGGAATCTTGTTGCTACCCTTTCAAAATTCATGGCTATATTTTGAGAGAGAGAGAGAGAGAGATTTGAGGGAAAAAACTCAAGAAACATGCGTTTGTAGCTTCATGTCTAACTTACAATTGATTCTAAGTTACCATGAAGCTTTATTCTTATTCATGAGTTAACCGCAAAATATTTCTTACTGGTGAGCAGAATTGTAAATAATCTGGATTTGTATACATGCAAACGTATTAAGTGCAGGGGTTAGTGCTCTGAATGAGGTTATATCTTGTGAATCAACATTTTGGTAGGCACTTTTAACCATTTTTCCCCCTTTATACAGTGTTTAATTTATATACTGTTTAATTAATAATGTTCCCATGCTGTCCTTTAAATGTCTTGAGGCAGTCAGGTCATTAGGTTTATGCATGTGATGCAGCTGGTAACGAAATGAAGGAATTGTGTTTATTGGCATGTTCAAGGTTTTACATTGTTAACTGTAGAGTTTGTTGTGTACATATATAAGAATACCATGCATTGGGTTTGTTAACTGTAGAGTTTGTTGTGTACACATACAAGAATACCATGCATTGGGGGATTTTATTACCCAATGAGAGCGATAGTGCTTCTTCCAACTTTCTTAATTAGACTCAAAAAGATCTGAACCTTATTACTGCACATACACGTCACCACATTTTTGTGATAAACTTGCATTCACTCATACTAATATAAGGGACTCAGGCACCCTTTGATTCTTCTTCAGTGGACAATATGAGAAGGCTCATAGAACGTTCAGGTGCTCCAGGGCATATATATCCCTTGGCTTTTTAATGCTATGACATCATGCCCCCTCCACCCCAGGTGTGTATTTGTTTTTCAGTTTGTCGTATAATTTTTTTTCTCTTGTGACTTGATGGCATTTTTTTCAGGTAGGAAAAGAAATTGGAGAAAGAAGAGTCAATCTCCTTTCATGGGGCTGGATTATCAGTAGCACCAAAAATCAGCCACCAAAAAATTGCTGCTGCTTCTGAAAAGTCTGAAGAGGTTGGTTGCATTATGGATTTGTAAATACAATTTCTGATACTTGACCGTAATGTGGTATTTGAAAAGTTAATCCAATCCTCTAAAATGAGAGAAATAATTTATCTTAGCTGTAGCATGATACAGCATCTGATCAGTGCAGACTTAAATTTTGTCTGTGATTTTCACATGAGCTTTATCATCTATGTTGAAGATGATCAACCACACTTGCAGATATTGACTGTACCATCAAAACTTATTTCATCTTGACGAAATGACCATACCACAAAGATACATGCATGGTTATGTTTAGCTACACCAAGTGTTTCCATGGGCATGTGAATCCGTCATCCAGCCATTACAACCATTTGCACCAAATTAGCCAAGACTCTGAAACCTGGCTTGTACTTCTCATCAGCAGTGGTCTTTGTCAATTTTAGTAAAATTTCTATTTATTGCTATGTCTAGAACTCTAGATGATAGTCTAAAGAACTTTGTCATGTATATCTTTGCTTTTTGATTACTTGAGTATGAGTTGGCTTTCCTTTTGGGCAGGCTAAGGATGTATATACACAAGCTCTGTACAAATCTGCGACAGAGCAATACAGTGTTCTCAAATCTGCCATACATGGCAAACAAGGATTAGCGGCAACAACTTAAGGTGTCTCTTTGTCGCAGCCATGGAACTAGTCAAATCCTTATCCCGATCTCACATTGGGTTATAGGTAGTGTCTTAATTTTGTAGTGTATTGTTAAGTGTAGAACTAACGCTTTCTGCAGTTTTAGAATTAGATTCTTCCGATCTTATATATTAGTCAATTGGTTTGATTTGTGGCAGGCCTAGTATTTTCCTTCCATAAGCTTTAACTCCTTAACAAGAAGCAGCCAGATTCATAGATATAAGGATGCCTTGCAAGAGTAACCCTATTTATTTCTTGATATCACTATTGATGACATCAGCCACAAATTACCTTCTATGAGAACCGAATCCATCAGAAACTGAGGCTATCCCAAAGATTCTCCTTCCACAGGCAATTCATCCGTGTAATTTTAATAAGGTGCTCTTGAGTGAAGATTCCCTCTAATTGGAACCATAATTTCATTGTCAATAAATTGGCTCCTATACTTGTAATTTGAAGTCTGAGCACAGTTACCTTTCATTGAAATCAGTAGTTGAGAGTAATTCATGAGGAAAAAGCATGCCTTAGACCAGCTGGATATAAACTCGAAAAATCTAGCTTAAGATTTGGTCTGAGTTGGGCCAGGCCCACGGGCTTCACTTCACCTATGGACGGTTATAGTGTTGTGCTAGTATATGTTTGTATTTGGACATTTACAAGCAATGTAGTAGTATTATTATTTATTGGTTATAAAGTGCACCTCACGTGATTAATGACAAGATCAGAAATTGTTCTTCGGATCTAATAATCCTTCCAAAGCTTTTGTATCTCGTGTTTTACTTTGCCTCTTGTTTTCTATGTTTATTGTTTGTTGTGCAAAGGGAAGATCACAAGCGCTTTCCCCACTGCATCTTCCAATTTAAACAAAGCACGAGAATGCTTTTCTTTCACTTTTTTTTTGGTTTTATATATGTGGATTACAACAAGAAGAGGAAGCCAAGTTAATAGACTAAAAAAAACTCTCTATCCCCCATAACATGTCCATGTGTCAAGGGGCATGCCTTTCTTTATGTACTTGTTAACCATTTGATTAATGTTGCATACACGAGGTTTTCGAATCATCTCACATTCTTTGATGTCCAAATTTTATTTTCATTTTTTTTTATTGCATATAACGATACTGAGACACTGCATTTTTTCTTACACCGCTCTTGATTGTAGCTCTCCGAAGTTGCAGTTTTTCAACCCTAATTAATTAGATTTAGATATCTGACAATAATATTTATTCTAATTACTTAATAGTAATCATAGTATAGCATTTCCATGTTGCTGGAAATTAAGAAATTTTGCAAAAAATTGGCAGAAATGATTATTATGAGAAAGCTGACGACCACACAATAATTTCTATTAGTCCATGTAAACATTATGAAGTCTAGTTTTCTTTCATGGAATAAAATCTTTTAGGCATGCATGCTGTATGCTATCCATTCTTATTACTCTTGCAATTAATTATGTCCTTACAAGAAATTGAACTAATTGTGTCCTCCACCATCTCTTCTTTTTTTTTTTTTTTTCTTCTACCTTAATTATAATTATTATTCATTTTCTCCTCTTAATCTAATTTGTTTTACACCCAAAGCTTAGTGTCCTTTCTTTACCAATCGGAACCAGTTTCACTGCAAATTTTCTTTTGCTTTTCTCAAATTTCACCATTTCTAGTGGGTCCAAAGCTAAAGATATTTTATCTCAATTATTAAAAAAAAGTTTTAAATAAATTTTTTTACCCCCCAAATTTAAATTTCACTAGCCAGAGGCTACTAATTATTGCAGGGCAGAAAATAAAAAGAATTGAGCCCACGTGGAGCCCAAATATTGGTGGGAAAGTGGGGTCTCGAGAGCCGCCAGATGCACAAAATGAAAAGTGGGCGAGGCATCACCATCGGATAAGCTGATTGCGGTCCCTTTTGACTTGCATTTTCCCAAGTCAAATGAGAAATCAAGGTTGGGATTGAACGTCAAGATACAATGTTGGGTGACAAGCGGGGCGTGTGCCCACGCGCCACCCTATCTGCTCCTCCACTGGTAAAATAGTGCTGCTTTCAGGTGGAGAGGCTGTTGAATATATCAAACAGCACATCATCACAGACATGGTGGCTTTAATTTTGGGTCCCACTTTTGTTTGATTTGGAACATTTGTGGGTTCTTTTTTTTTTTTTCTTTTAATTCTCGGGAGGCAATAGCATGAGATGGGATTGGCATAAACTTTTATTTTGTGGAAAATTTATGATTTTAAGTTTGTTTTAATAAATTTTACTTTTTTCTCTTTATTTATGAGAGATAAAATTAGACAGAAGAAAGATAATTTTTTTTTCAGATATTTAATTCTTTTTGATAATAAATTTATTTCTAAATAAAAAATAACGACAAAATTAATCAATTAAAAAAATAAAAAATAAATTTAAACTACTTCCATAAATAAAATAATAAATATGCTTTTTATCGCGCATGTAAATCTACAATCAAA
Source organism: Durio zibethinus (assembly GCF_047325235.1). NCBI lineage: Eukaryota > Viridiplantae > Streptophyta > Magnoliopsida > Malvales > Malvaceae > Durio > Durio zibethinus. The sequence goes on along the minus strand of NC_143170.1, from coordinate 1,459,493 downwards.
TTTATAATAAAGTACTAATGTTCCATAGAAAAATTAAATATTTTATAAATGCATTGAGGTGTTGACTGATTAATTTTGATGGAAAATGTAATCATTTTCTATTATTTAGCAGTAAATATTTGTTTCTTCGATTTGTTTAGGTGGGAGTAATTGAAAAGAATGAGTTGTACTGTTTTCAGGTGCACCCACATGTCATTATAGTCTTAATTAATATAAAGAATCACGATGCTTTGTATTGCTTTTCATCTAAAAAAAATTGATCTAACTTTTTTTTTTTTTTTTGGATTCATCTATTTTATAATAATTTCACATAACGTGATGATTTATGGTTTTGTTTAGGCTAATATCACGGGACTTTGTGGTATTTAATTCTTTCATTATCATCGTTAATGTGGCTTGGCCTTATGTTACGTGATTATTATTTTTTTCGTAAAATTGATTTATTAATATATGTTTATCAACATTTAAATTTTATTAAAAATAAAAAAAAATCAAAGACAAGACAAATTTAAATTTGAAATTTTTCGTTGTTTTAGGGGAAAAAAAAATTGAAAGTGTGAACAGGATATGGGTTATTTTGCATTGAAATTAAAATGAGGGAAGATAAAAATTGTGTTTTCATACTGTATATGTTAATGTGAGGGAAGGTGGTCCAATAATTAGTGATATTTATAATCTTTGTTTTCAATCCTCAATGATTTTGGCAAATAAAAGAAAAAAGGGGTTTTGGTTATCTTTTGACGAGTTTCGATACATGCATGCATTTTTTGACTTAATTGGCAGCAAAGTTCACTTTTCATATGATTATGTCTGAAATCTAAATGCATTAAGAGCAGACAAGAAAAGATTATGTTTAAATACTTAATATTAGTTTTACAAACCAATGCAGCTATTATTGACATTATTACCAAAACCACCATAATATTGAGTATCAGGCTCTCGTGTAAATTTGTTCATAGGTTAGGTCAAATATATTTATTATTTATATTTATATAATTTTAAATTAAATGTAAATAATAATATTTTTATTTATTTAACAATAATTTGGATGAGATAACGCTTAATCCAATCTTTAAAAGTTATGTTCAAAACCCAATTTTATATGAGTTTAACTTAAAAAAAAAAAAAATTGAGCCATCTGATTAATCTTGTATGTAAGAAAGTATATCCTTAAATCGTTTGTAAAGAGATTAAGACTGTAAAATTTGATACATCCTTAAACGGTAAAAAAAAAGGTTAACCTTATATTTATATATTTACATATTGCCTAATTAAATCACCATGGTTATTATATTTTAATTTAGGCTAAATAGCAAAATAAGACATTGAACTTGTGTAGATTTGCATTTAAGCTATCGTACTCATAATTTTATTCAGTGTCCCCATTGATCTTTATTAATTATACAAATAAGCCCAATTGTTTACCAAACACTGAACTTCCAATATAGCAGCTTGCTTACTCTGGAGGATCAAAGACGAGATTTAAGTATTGACCCCTGCCCTTTACTGTACTTCTGACTCGCAATGAAGTCACGCACATACATCAGATTCAGACAGACACCTCTGGGTTTTTCAGGTTTTTCTTTCTCTTTGTGCTGAGAATATCAGTTTGAACTTTTAAGTTAAGTAAAGCGAACTCCTTTCCTTTCTCTTTTATTCTCTCTCTATCTCGCTCTCTTTATTTGCCCCCTAGCAGTAGCACCACTGAAAAAATTTTCGCTGAAACAGCCTATCACTCTCTGCGTTTAGTACTCTGTCACTTGCGTTGCCAACTCATATGTTTTACTTCTGCCAAAACAGCCTGAAAAATCTCTCTCTCCCTTTGAACTCTAACGCATCTCGCTGAATCTAACCCATTATTAAAAATTAAAGAAAAATGAAATGGTTTTGCACAAATCTAGCTAGGCAAAACAGAAGCTTTATCTACAAAATCTTATCTTTGGTTTATCTTAGCTCTCCCATCACTGCTTCTGCACCTTAAATAAAGAGACCCCATTAAAACCTATTCACCTTACTGTTTTAAAAAAGGAAGAGCTTCTGCTTTAGTATTTTCTTACCCAAACAGTACTGTATTGAGAGACCCCACTTTTTCTATCATGCATTCATGCTTCTTCCTTTTTCAATGAGTTGGGGTTGGGTTAGCTCTTCTTCTTGGGGGTGAATGGGGTGTATGTTTTCTCAGTTGGCTGCCAAATTTTCTTTCTTCCCACCTTCTCCACCAACATATCAGATCAAGAAGAGTGAAAATGGGAAACTCACGGTGGTTTCATCTTCTTCTTCAATGCCTATTCCTGTTGCCGATGACACTTCCTTGGATGTGCTTTTGATAGACACCAAACGTGGGAACAAGATTGTTGCTTTTTATTTGAAAAACCCATGTGCACGCCTTACCGTGCTATATTCTCACGGCAATGCTACTGACCTTGGCCAGCTCTATGACCTCTTTGTCCAACTGAAGGTCAACCTCAGAGTCAATCTTATGGGGTCGGTATTTTTTCTTTAGATTTTTTGTGTTGGTTTTTTAAATTTTCATTTTATTTTTTGGTTAAAAATTTTGTTCGCTTTCACTTATTTGTATTTTTCTTGTGTAAGTTGGTTGTTTTTGTTTAATATTGTTTGCATTTGGTAAATATCATGTTTTTAATGCCTCTTCCAAGCTTTCCTCTAGGTTACTCTTTTTTTTTCTTATGTGTGTTACTTTAAAAAAAAAATTGCCCTTCTTTTTATGTTGTGTACTATTTCTAGTCTATTTGCCAAGTTAATTTTTGCACTAATTTCACCTTCTTTTTATTTTCATTTCACTCTACTTTTCAAGCATTTAAATCTTATCTCCGCATGGGTTCTTTCGTTTTGATTTTCTGGGCTGTCTTTTGTCATATTTTCCTGTTTTGGGTCTGTCATATTTGGCTTAGATCTGTAATTAGCACTACTAGTGCTCATGTCTAACTTTTGAGTTTTGTCTTTCTAGATAGTTACTCTTTTTCAAGGTATTCACTATTCAGTGGGTAATGTGGTTCAGGCTTAATGCCTCGATGGTCTGTAGTCATTTCTATCTTTCCCCATTTCTGCAGTCACTTTTTAGTTTTCCCTGCATAAAGTGATTGATTTTCAGTCTTAGATTTTTGTGCCTTCTGGGGCACTGTGAGGTGCATCTCTTGGTGTTCTTTTGGGAGATCTACATTTGTCTGTCGCTTCAGCTTCAAATTTTCCACAATCAGGTCTCGAGGAAAAGCAAATGTACAAAACTTTATCTTTATCTAATCCTAATGCATTTTTGTTGACATTACTTTCATTTGAGATTTTGGTTTGATCTCAAGAAAACTTTAACTAATACTTGTGTTGCCCATCCTGCATCTAGCATCTGATGTAGTGTTGAATCTGGTAGTTCAAGTTGATGGCTTTTTATTTTGATCCAATGGCATGGAATTCAGCTGTAGTTTCATCTTGCTGTTGATTTTCATGTGCTACTACTTTATTAATTGGGTTGATTTTGATCTTCCATGCTTAATGCTACACTGCAGGTATGACTATTCTGGCTATGGAGCATCTACTGGTAAGGTAGGTCATTGTCTATATGATGCAGCATAAATCATGTTTCGTTCAAACTTCAGTTTGTAGCTGTGTACTGATTTGCTCATGCATACGAGGGATGGTCATCCACTATTTGATAGATGAAAATTTCATATTATTCCTGTTTTCGCCTGCAAAAATGCTGTAACTAGATTCTGATGATATTTACCCAATTGGGAAGTTATGAAAGGATCCAAAGTATTGTGAGAAACCAATGGAAGGCAAAAAAGAGTTGATTATTTGAGCATAAACCTAAGAAGTCTAGGAACATCAAACTAAAATTGACTTGCATTATCTCTTGGTTGATACCTTTGAAAATAATAGACTCCTGGTCCCTTCTCCTCTAATTGGACCTGAATTCTGTGTTTTGGCTTCTCCAACTGTCTTATTTAGAAGTGTGGTGTGGCGTCTTTGCTAATGCTTTTAATTTAATGATTGCCAGCCAAGTGAATCTAATACATATGCTGATATAGAGGCAGTGTATGAGTATCTTCAGACTGAGTATGGAATTAGCGAGGAAGACTTAATTTTATATGGACAGTCAGTTGGAAGTGGGCCAACATTACATTTGGCAGCTAAACTACCAAGGCTAAGAGGTGTAGTTCTGCATAGCGGCATTCTTTCTGGTCTTCGTGTGCTCTGCCATGTTAACTTCTCATTCTGCGTCGACATTTATAAGGTAATGATTCATAATTGTCTGCCTTGTGAGGAAGATACCTCACACCATTGATTTTAAGAGCAGTCTGATAATTCAAATATTAGTTTATTGAAGTAATGGTACTTTGTCCGTTGACACTATTGGGAAGTTTAAAAGGCATATGAACTAAATTTGAGCACTGTTGACGTGCTTTTGCTATTTCTGCTGCTATGCTTGAGCTAATTACTGTCCTCATAAATGCAGAATATCAACAAAATTCAGAAAGTGAAGTGCCCTGTGCTTGTAATACATGTAAGTACCTTTCAAAAGTTTCAAACGTTATGGATCTCACATTTTCAAGTATGCCTGCTGTCTTATTTTGTTTGAAATTAAGACATCAATATAAAACTCTTGACAATTCCCGAAGCCTTAGGGAGTTATGAAATATATTTTATTTCGTAACTCAATAATGTAACATTATAATTAAGCAATTAGCACTTCTTGTTTGTCTCTTATAATAAAAGTATGCAATAAATTATTACTAGTTGCCTAGTTGGGTTGCTTTTAATAAGCGTGTAAGCTTATATTATCAGGGTCTTGATTTAGAGTTTATGCTGTGGTCTGAGGTTCAATAGTATAACTTGCTTTGGTAAATTTCTATTTTGCGTTGAACTGCATGGTTTTTGCTTGTGTGGTCCGAGCTGCATCAGCCTCGTCTAATACTTCTTAATATCATTAATTTTCATCATAGTTTTTTGTTAATCAAATTTTAAGACGGTTGGATGGAATGTTAATCAGGGTACAGAAGATGATGTTGTCAATTGGCTGCATGGAAATGGACTTTGGAAAATGGCGAGGGAGCCATATGAGCCTTTGTGGATTAAAGGAGGTGGTCACTGCAACTTGGAGCTATACCCTGATTACATACGCCATCTTTGTAAGTTCATTTATGAAATGGAGAACATGACAACAGAAATTCGCCTTAAGAGGATTCGGCAGAGTCTCCGTCTTCCAACAAGGTCAAATACTAGTTCCTCGGTTACTAGCGACTGGTGCTGCTGTAAGATTAAATTATGCCAACCCAAATGCTTCAAATGCCCCAAATGCCCAAAACCTAGATGCAGTAAATGTTGCTGGTGGCCCAACTGCTCATGTTGTTTGAAACCCAGCCATGTAAACTGTTGCTGGAAACCAAAATGCCCGACATGCTTGCTGGGTTGTTCCTGCTGCTGCATCAAATGCTCAGAGTGGAGATGTTGTGTGGGTATACATAATGAGTTAAATGGCAGTGGCACGCGGGAGGTCTAATGGTGAATGTGCTGTATTGTATAGGTTGCTCAACTAGCTAACACCCATGCTCTAATCATTAGCAGTAATGTACAAAACAAAAGGAAGGACTTTTTCTTTCTGAAATTTTTAGGAAAAATTGATTGAATGTTTTCATCATATTGGGTATTCTTAAAATTGGGATTTTTTTTTTAATTATGGGCTGGTTCAAAAAAGAAATATATTATCCTATTTTCTGGTGCTTTCTTATAAATTTGTCAGTATGCTGAAACAAATTTGTAGGATCCAACCCAAAATAAAATCAAATCAAATCAAAAGTCAGATAGACAATAGACACGAACAATGCAATATGCATAGTTGTAGAGAAGATTATATATTCTTTAGAAAAAAAAAGAATAAAAGGAATAGAAAAGGTAAATGTTGTGGGAGAGAAGTATTTGTAATAATATTATGACATTTTCATCGGAAACATTGGCAAAGTTCTGTTTCAATTAAAGTTATTGTTTAGGCCATATTGATAGAATAGGTTATTTTCTGGGTCATAATAATTTTATTAATACTAGGATAAGCTTGAGTCGTCCAACGACAACAAAAACAATAATAATAATTATTTTATTATTATCAAATAAAATAGTCGAAAACAAGAGTTAAATTTGGTAAATAACATGTAGTATAAAATTTTTTTAATCTTTTGAATTATAATTGAGATTCGCTGAAACTCTTATTTTTGAAATTAATTTAAATATCATTAAACTAATATTCGTTGGTAACACTTAATATATGATTTATGTTACAACTAAAAAATTAAAAAAATTAAAAAATAAAAAAGAATAAAAGGAATAGAAAAGGTAAATGTTGTGTGACAGAAGTATAGTTAATATATTTTGACATTTTCATGGGAAACATTGTCAAGTTATGTTTCAATCAAGTTATTGTTTATGCCATATTGATGGGATAGGGAATATACTGGGTCATAATAATTTTATTAATACTAGGTTAAGCTTAAGCAGTCCAACAATTATTATTATTATCAAATAAAATAGACGAAGACAAGAGTTAAATAACATCTACATGGAATTGGAAATTGACCATCAAAAAGGGGTGTTCATCCCACGAATTTGATTTGGTATTGGAGATTTTGAAACCTAGCAAAAATATTTTATTTCATAATTTTTGAATCCAAATCAACATTACAAAGGGGTGAAACTCAAAATGACATAATTCAGTTCGACTTTGATTGGTCAAACTCAAAGCAAAATGCCCATTTTCTAGTATTGTGGTTAAAATGCCCATCTCAGTCGTGTTTGTCAATATCAAAGTTAGATTTTGCCCAGAAACTTCCTACTCTTCTAGATAGAACCAGGGGCAAACAGTTCTACTATATGTACATAACATCATTAGTTGCATCAAAGTCCAGACTACAGAGAGCATTATCTATTGTAATAGGTAGCGACGCTTTCAGAATGAAATTGAATGGGAAAAGAAAAAGAAACAGAGAGCAAAGTCATCATTTATTGTCTTGAAAAATGGAAAATAATACAGATTATAGAGGTAATTAAGCAAAGCAATACCTTTTGGAGTTGAGAAAGGAAAAGGACAGCCGATAAAAGTAATATTTGCTTTCATTTCCATCATTCATTCACGCCAACACCAAAAATAAAGGAAAAGGGTGATGGAGGATGGACCCACAGGGGGCATCCCAACACCAACTCAGCCGAATGTTTTCGTTTTCAGGTTTAACGGCTAAAATTTCTCTTCTTCATATTTACGTTTTTCCCCTCAAATCGCCTTATTTTACACAATGTTATCCCAATAGTTTCCTTTGGTTGGCCCCTTCGAGAAACTGAGAAACCTACAGCCATTTGGTCATAAGGAGAAATGTTCCACTAGCTTCTGAATTGTAAATTTGATTATCGAATTGGGATAGTTGAAATTTTTCAATTTTTTTTTCTGTTTTATTTGTGATATTTAGGGATGGGATATCAACTTGCCCAAAAATGCAGGAACAAAATTAAGAATGTGGTTATAGCATCATTCCAATTGATGTTTGAAATTGGTGTTAAATCATGATAATATGGAATGACAAAGGGCTTCACCATGTGCGAAAGCTAGCAATAATCCTTCCTTTCTTTTTTTTTCAGGAAAAACCTTAAAAGATTTTTTTCTCATGTGTTTTGAGTATTAATTGTTGGTCCGGAATTGAATAATGGGCAAAGCAGCCAAACTGTAAAGTAGCAAGTTATCTAATATAATAAGAAAAATTATTTGATATATTAATAATAAAATTTTTTAATTTGAAATTAAGATTGATGACGATATATTTTTTTTTAAATTAATTTTTATTTTTTAATATATAAAAAAACATGTCATTATCTTAATTTTGATTATAAAATTAAAAAGTCTCTCCTACAAATCTATTTGATAACGTCACATGTAATATTTGCAATAAACAATAATAGTACATTGTAGTATTATTTTTATAAATCATTTATTATAGAAAGTTCAAAGCAGAAGCAACCTCAGTAGATATTTAAAATTCAAACAGGTTTGACAACCTCCAGCATAAACTCACTGACGTTGGAACTAAACCCAAACACCGCGTAGACTGCTCCGGCAGTTTAAATACCAAAAATAACCTCCATAAATATTCAAATTTGCGCTTCATCCTTCTTCTCGTTCTCCTGACGTGACATCCAAGGGAAAAAGGGCACCCGGGTTTTCCGCAATAATCTTGCCATGTCTGAATATCTCCGCAAACCTACTTTCCATACTAAAATGTAGTGGCAAAGCTGTCTATTCACTCCACTTTGTACCTTATTTTATAGTCGTCTTTGTCTCTCTTGTTTCTCTTTGGTTTAATTTTTTTGAATAAAAGAAAAAAGACCTTTTTTTTTGGGTTTTTTAAAAAAAAGAGACGATGACACTATGACAGTGGCTTGATATTGATGTTTAAGACTTGGTCGTTTCTAAGTTTCAAGGCCTTTGCTTGCTTTGTTGTACGCTTTTGAATATCTGGTTTCCCTCTTATTATATTATTATTCTTTTGCTTATAACATAATATTCTCCGTTAATATGTAAGCACTCATTAGGGACAGAGAGACAAGTAGTCAAATAGAGAGTTTAATTCTATAAGACAGAGCCTTTGGTCACTATTAGATCTAACTCTTTTTTTCTTCTCTCTTTCTACTGAAAACTTTCTGGGCTTTTTCTAATCTTATGTTTTAAGAAAAAAGAAGGGTCTTTTCCCAATAAGCAAAATATAAAACTTGAGAAGTTTCAATGTGTTTTAATATGTTTTAAACTTTTTCATGTTTTGCAGTTCTTTAAGATGTTTCTTTGTATATCAGGTTCTGGGAAAAAGTTTTCTTCTTTATCTGATTAGGATAAAGGCGAAAAAATGGCAAGTGAATCACATGTTATTAGAAGAGCACCCACAATTCATCATTTAACAAACTCGGCAGGTGATCTTGAGAATGAAATTAGCAGCGTAGAATTTGCTAGTTATACAGTTCATATTCCTCCTACACCTGATAACCAGCCAATGCCAATGGAAGTTGCTATGCAAGCAGTAGGAACTGAGGAACAATCTGTTTCGAATTCCATGTTTACAGGTGGTCACAATCGTGTTACTCGTGCTCATTCGAAGAAGATCATTGATTCCCGGGCAAGCCATCCCCGGTTGGTGGTTGCAGAAGGGTTACACTGTGAAATACCTGGATGCAGTGCCGGGATGATGACTAATAGGCAGGGCATAGATGTGTTCCCATGTGAATGTGGTTTCAGGATTTGTAAGGATTGTTATAGAGATGCAATGGGAAGTGGTGATGGCTTTTGTCCTGGATGTAACGAGCATTATAGGGGGTTAGATGAGTCTGAGATGGCGTTGGCTAGCCAATCACATTTATCTGAATCGGAGAGGAGGTTGTCAATGGTGAAATCAACAGGGTTCCTGATGAGGGGTCAGAGTAATGAGTTTGATTATACTCAATATTTGTATGAAACGAATAAGAGTTATGGGCATGGAAATGCTGTGTGGTCGATGGATGGTGTGGATGGGAACAAGGATGAGATTGGTGTTGATCCTAAGGTATTTCGTGACAAGCAGTGGAAGCCTCTTACACAGAAATCAAGCATTCGTACTGCAGTCCTAAGTCCATATAGGTATGAATCTTTTTTTTGTTAGCCTTCTGTTTCGACCGATCCGCTATATTGATTAGCTTTACCATCTTCTATTCGTACTTATTTTGAACAATGAATCATCTTGATTCCATATTCTGTTATAACATTTCATAACTGTTCTGAGCTTTAATCATGATTGCTACAGTAGTCATTTAAGTCATTTTAAGCTAGAATTGTTTTCTTTCTGGTAAAACTGTTTCGTACCTTTCAAATGGTTTGGAGATTGGATTATTTTGCTGCTTTGTTAAGTAATTGTAACATGATCATTTCACTGCTCACTTTCTTTTCGTTCCTCTGTCCTATGCTTACAGGCTCCTAATCCTTCTTCGAATAGCGGTTCTTGGACTATTTTTAGGATGGAGAATCAGACACCCAAATGAAGATGCTATCTGCTTGTGGTTTATGTCTGTGATTTGTGAGATCTGGTTTGCCTTTTCTTGGCTGCTAGACCAGCTTCCTAAGCTCTGTCCTGTTAATCGTACTGTTGATCTTGATGCTTTAAAAGAGAAGTTTGAAACACCGAGTCCGAATAATCCTTCGGGAAGACCTGATCTACCGGGCATAGATGTCTTTGTTTCTACTGCTGATCCTGAGAAAGAACCACCTCTTGTCACTGCAAATACCATTCTTTCAATTCTGGCAGCTGAGTATCCAGTTGAGAAGCTTGCTTGTTATGTTTCTGATGATGGAGGTGCACTACTAACCTTTGAGGCCATGGCAGAGGCTGCCAGTTTTGCCAGAATGTGGGTCCCTTTTTGCCGGAAACATGATATTGAGCCTAGAAATCCAGAGTCCTATTTCAATCTGAAGAGAGATCCTTATAAGAACAAGGTACGGCCAGATTTTGTAAGAAACCGCAGGCGGGTAAAACGTGAGTATGATGAGTTCAAGGTCAGGATCAGTGGTCTTTCTGATTCAATTCGACGACGTTCTGATGCGTTTAATACTAGAGAGGAGGTCAAGGTTTTGAAGCGTTGGAGAGAGGACAATAGTGATGAAACAACGGAAAGTTTGAAGATCCCAAAAGCTACTTGGATGGCTGATGGCACCTATTGGCCTGGTACTTGGACAGTTCCTGCTCCAGAGCATTCTAGGGGTGACCATGCCAGTATTATACAGGTAATATCAAAGAAGAGCTTCTCTTCAGTTGATGTGCCTATGAATCAATAATGGATCATTCATGGTTAATTCCTATTAGCTGTATTAATATTATTTTAGGAGGGTTATATGTTCCCAACGCTTAGGATGTTTTTTGAAGTCATTAGGGACTACGTTACAAAAGCTGCCAGCATTTTGTTAAATAAGTTTGTTAATCATTTGCGATGATGGTAGGATTATTTTAACTAAGATACTGAGCTCTATCAATTGCAGGTGTTGTTGGATCCTCCCAGTGATGAATCTCGAAAAGGTACTGAAAGTGATGGGAATTCCATGGATCTGAGTGAGGTTGACATTCGTCTTCCTATGCTGGTTTATGTTACTCGTGAAAAGCGACCTGGTTATGATCACAACAAGAAGGCAGGGGCCATGAATGCCCTTGTTCGAGCATCTGCAATCATGTCCAATGGCCCCTTCATTCTTAATCTTGATTGTGACCACTACATTTACAATTCCCTAGCATTGAGAGAAGGAATGTGCTTTATGATGGACCGTGATGGGGACCATATTTGTTATGTCCAATTTCCTCAGAGGTTTGAAGGAATTGATCCATCTGATCGCTATGCCAATCACAATACTGTCTTCTTTGATATTAACATGCGAGCTCTTGATGGAATTCAGGGTCCAGTATATGTTGGAACGGGATGCCTCTTTCGCCGCACTGCCCTTTATGGCTTTGAGCCACCTCAATTGCAAGAAGAAACTGATTGCTTCAGCTGCTGCTTGCCACGTCTTAAGAAACCTGCAACAGTTGCTGCTGCCGCTGATGTTGACCCTGAAGATATTCAGTTGAGGGAGGATGATGAAACAAATATTGCTCTTATTCCTAAGAAGTTTGGAAACTCCAGTGTACTTGTAGAGTCTGTCCGGGTGGCAGCAATTCAGGGCCAGCCCCTTGCTGATCATCCTTCTGTCAAATATGGACGACCACCTGGTCTTCTCACTGTGCCTCGGGAGCCCCTTGATCCATCCACAATTGGGGAGGCAATCAATGTTATCTCATGCTGGTATGAAGACAAGACTGAATGGGGGCAAAGTGTAGGGTGGATTTATGGATCAGTGACTGAAGATGTCGTCACCGGGTATAGGATGCATAATCGTGGGTGGAGATCTGTTTATTGTGTGACCAAAAGAGACGCTTTCCGTGGCACTGCTCCAATAAATCTCACTGATAGGCTTCACCAGGTTCTTCGCTGGGCCACTGGCTCTGTTGAGATATTCTTCTCACGCAACAATGGCCTACTAGGCAGCCCTAGGCTTAAGCTTCTACAGAGGATTGCTTATCTTAATGTTGGGATATACCCTTTTACTTCCATATTCCTCATTGTTTACTGCTTCCTTCCTGCACTTTCCCTCTTTTCTGGTCAATTCATAGTTCAGACTCTCAACGTAACATTCCTTGTTTACCTCTTGGCCATCACCCTGACCCTTTGTGCTCTTGCGGTTCTAGAGATCAAGTGGTCTGGCATTGAACTTGAAGAGTGGTGGAGGAATGAGCAGTTTTGGTTGATTGGAGGCACAAGTGCTCATCTTGCTGCAGTGCTCCAGGGGCTATTAAAGGTGCTTGCTGGCATTGAAATATCATTCACCCTGACATCAAAATCAGCTGGTGATGACGTGGATGATGATTTTGCTGATCTCTATATCTTCAAGTGGACATCTCTCATGATACCCCCACTCACAATCATAATGGTTAACTTGATTGCCATAGCTTATGGAATTTGTCGTACAATATACAGTACCGTACCTGAATGGAGTCATTTGCTAGGAGGTTTGTTTTTCAGTTTCTGGGTATTGGCTCATCTCTACCCCTTTGCAAAGGGTCTTATGGGAAGACGAGGGAAAACACCTACAATCGTATTTGTATGGTCAGGTCTTATTGCAATCTCTATTTCTCTACTCTGGGTGGCTATCAAGCCCCCATCAGGAAATTCTGATATTGGAGGGTCATTCCAGTTCCCGTAAATTTTGACGACTTTGAGCCCTCTGTTATTATTTTACAGGGCGGATAGTTGCACACATTTGTATACTTGTTCTTTTAAAGTTAGAGATGTGATGTTAGAGATTAAATTCCATTCTATATATACATCACGCCCTTCCCATGTATAGTCGTCCCATTTCGTTCTTGTTTTCTTTTAATGTTTTTTACCTATTGCCAGGATTCTTTGGCACATCACATCTCTGCCATCCAACTGTTCAATTGAAAAAGTGTGCATACATTCATTTTTAAGGCAAACATCCTTAGGGCGAATCGTTTTGAGTAAAGTACCCATTTCTGCTTTCTACTTTTCCAATATTACCGGAGACTAGTACATGAATCTTTAGGATTAGTGAAAAAGACTGTAGCTAACTGCTTTGTAGGTTAATGGATAGATCAGAGAGTTCCTTTTGCTTTTGTCAAGATGCTAACGGGAAGCGTTTCATTGCATCCCTGACATTTTAATTCTTCCATGTCGTCCCGTTTCCAATTTGCTTCTGGTCAATCAACTGGCAGTTTTTGTAACTAATTTTTAAGTCATTTAATAAATTGCATGACTTTAATACCTTGCAAGTTGCAGACAAGACCCAACTTTTCTTTTGTCTCAAAACAGACTCATTTTAAATTCTCATATGCTGGCTCCCAATCCAACCAATCTTGAATGGACCTAACCTGGCTGGACGTGCTTCTTTCTATAAGATAGACAGAGGGAAATGGTAAGCCTTTGGAAAAACATGGGGTAAAGACAAGGCAAAAGAATTGGAAGAACCTTTGGAACTGGTAAGCCTTTTTAAGAGTACAGAGTTTTTAATAGGAAGAACCTTCTACTGTCTGGCCATTTTAGAAACAACAGAGGGTAAAAGTTGATAAATGAACCATTTCTGAGCAAGCTGTTCTATTCAGAATAAATTTTGGAGAAACTTTGAGAAGAGTTACACACTTTCATAAATAGCTTTCTAATTAAGATGGAAGCCATTGAAAAATAGTCCAAAGGGTTGGTAAATGGTAACAGTGTCTAAAGCCTTTAGAATTTTGATGAGGCTGGTAATATATATTTGAATATAACTAGAAAAATGTAACAAGTTAACTCTTCATTAAAGCAGCTTCTAACTTTTCCCAAGTTAACTCTTCCATATTCATTGAATTTTGCATGTTTCAGATGATATATAGCTGAATTGAACATGAACTAACCCTCAAAGTCTTCTTATATAGCAAGGTTTAAACATCAAAAGCATGTTATTTTTTGTAATTCTCAGATCTCTACTTCGCGTAAAACGAGAAGTTTCAAGGCGTTCAAAAATGAATAAACATTATAAGTCTATACTAAATCAAATTATGGCTGAGCTGAGAAAATTGGTTCTATGGTGTAGCTGTAGTACTTTGGACTTTGAATCCAATGACAGGTAGTTCCTGAATCATTTTGTCCTTACTATTCTTTTGCAACATGTTTTCAATTGAAATTTTGAGCTTCCAGGCTTAAACTAGCTAATTAGCCAAAACGATGGATCGAAGCATATCTTTTGGAGAATACAATCGGAATGCAAGTTAATCTAGTTGCTTGGTCATCACTAGAGCTTATCATCTTTACATATGACTTAGGTTTAAGATTTTTGAACATTGAGATTGGCGTATGTTTTAAGAAAGAAAAATTGGGTAATGTTAGTTGGAGTTTGGAAAGGGGAAGAAACATAACATGAAGATGGGGCCTTAAATAGCTGAAGTGTTACACATCCTTTTATGTTCAGCAATCATATGCTATAAATGCAACAGTCCCACCCTCAACCAAGAAAATGGAAAAGTAATTCTAAATTCATTTCTCTTGGTATGCTGCAAAGGTTATTTTATGGTTTTGTTGACCTTGTTGTAAACTTCAAGTGGGGGATTCCTAGAAACTTAGATAAAATAAAAAAGAAAAGGAGAAAGACTCGTTCAAATTGATATTTTAAGGATTTCTCAGGTTAGTCTAATGCTTGTCATGCTTTCTAGACAAAATTTATATACTACAATTAATTGCGACTTCAATACAAATTAGAGAAATAGAAGAAGTCTTGCTTCCCATCCAAAAAAAATAATAATAAAAATAAAAGTTGATGTTTTATATATGTTGGTTTAAGAATTAATAATGATGTAACATTGAAATTATTTGATCCTAATAGTGGCTTGTCTAGTCACTTTCTTATTGCATGTACGATAACCTTAATGTCACTTTCACCACTAGATTAACCAATAAATGAAAACAATGTGGTCTTGATTCTCCAATGGTTTCCTTCTCATTCACGTATTGTAAACGAAATATTTCAATAATATATTAATATATGTCACCAAAAAAACAATATATTGGTATTTAAAAAAAAAAATTCAACCAAATTATGTCATATGGAACATATATACATATATTAACTTAAAGCAAGACTGGACTAATTAAATAGACAACTTGAAATGAGAATAAAGAGATGTAAGATACTTCAAGACTCAACGAAAACATTCCATATCCCAAAAATGGGCATTTAGCAATGGAAGAAGTATATTTTGTATGTAACCCTCAAATGTGTAACCAATTTGAATTAGGACAGAACTATAAATTCAATTTTCATTAGTTCTACTGGCGACAATGTTTTTGGTATAGCGTGCAGATGGACTTGGACTATGCTTTTCCTTTCTCTCTTACCGTAATGACAATTAGCACTAGCTAGAACTAGCAATACCATCAACTTTGGATTGTCATTTTCCCTGTCTAATAATCCACAGCCATAAGTACTGTCATCTTCACAATAACGAATTGCCAACACATTCTTTACATATTTAGAAGCAAGCAACTGCACCAGGAAAAGAAATTAAGCATCTTTTTTTTCCTATTGTGATTGCGATTGCCACTAAAAAAGACTTGAGTTCGAAAAAGCCTCTCCATAGCACAGTCATAGCCACAAATGGTACTAGCAATTAGCATAAGCCATAAAGATCTGTTAAACTTTATGCTGGAAATTCATGAATATTGGATTCTCCTTGAGTCAATATAGTGGGAAAGTAACCGTTGTACAAGTCAGAGAAAGTATAATTTGGCTGATAGTACTGTTTAAATCTTTGGCCACTGCTGCTTGAATTCCAAGTACCTACTTTAAGAGAAGGCTAAAAATTCAACCAAGTTAGATGAAATTTGGTTCCATCATAAATATAAGAATCATTCAACTAGAATACAAGCAAATCACTCCATTGACTAATACTAAATCAAGGAAAAACCTGCCAAACTCAATATAAATATAAAAAAATATGTATTTATATATTCATAATGTGGTTAATGATAATATAATAACAAGACTGAAAAAATTGATTTTGACGACCAAACAGAATGACATTTTTTATTTACAAACTCAATTTATTTCATATGTCAGTCTGGTCATTGGAGATGAAAGCATCCTTTGACCTTCTCTTCCGGCGTGCTCTTGTGATTCTCGTTTGCTTCCTATGGCTTCCGCCAAAATTTAACCTTCCGGTGTCTTGAAATCTTTGTCTTTCAATTGGATCAATTACGCATTCGGGAGGTGTTACAGGGTAACGTAATGCGTCATAACAGTATGAATAGTACATGTAACGCTGCCTGAATTTGCGCATGGCGGCTCGCCTTGCCGGTGTTATGACGGCATAGTCACGGTCCTCGAGCCAGGCATCTGTAAAAGAGCAGGCAGTGGGGTTGGGGAATTGCTGGATAGGATCCATAGGGCAACCGTCGAGGACTAGCTCTTTAAACTGGGAAGTGAATGGGGCATATTCATAATTAACTTTATGTTTGCCTCCGGATGTGGCCCAACTAGAGGCATCCCATATTGTGGCATACAAAGACATTGGCTTCGATGGGTAGTCTCCACCCATTTCATCATTACGCATCACCTCCCTGACTGGAACTTCATCAACGTAAAAACTGAAAATTTCGAAAGGAAATTATAACTTTCCTGTTAGTTAGTTATTATAACGAGAGAACAAAAACCAACTATAAACAATATAATTTATGTCCCACTTGTTCTATTTTTATTTATATTTAAGATTATCGTAATCAAAATTTTAATATTTTACTAACAACTTGCATGATTGTTCATCTTATTTATTGTTGAGAATAAGCGTCCGGTAGGTAGAATTATGGCTTTTTATCTTTGGGGCTTAGCTTTTAAGAATCTAAAGTCATATTCCTTTGATAGTCTGACTAATATTTGCATCCCAAAATATTCAAACCTTTGTACTGTTATTAACAACATTATAGCAATTCTACTTAATTATGCACTCCATCATTGGATTTTTTTAAAACTATTTTCTTGTTAATTTGCTATATAAATGACTACTTTATAAACAAAGTTTGAGAGAATTAAAAGAAGAGAACAAAATATAATAGCAGTAAAAGTGACAACTAAATGAAACTTTAGCTAAATTTATTCAATCTTTTTTTATTCCCTAATTTGATATAGTAATTTTTTTTCATAAGCCATAAATATTGATGAAGAGTTCAAAAGCATAGCATATTTTAAGAGATCGAGGAGTAGAAAACAACAGGAGTTATGGAATTAGTCCACAAGAATGAAAACAGATGTTGATTTTTTTTTTTACAATAACATAAATTAATCAAACTCCATAAATAGTGTAATCTTGTAAACCAGACACAGAGATTGAAAAAAGAGATTTGAAATGTGGGGTTGAGAAGTCATTTTCCAGTTTATAAATAAAACTTGGTTGTAAATGACCTAAAACAAATCATTCTTTAATTCTAAAAACCAAAAAAATTAGGCCACTTTTATAGGCTAAATTTGCCAAATAAGTATCCTACAGCAATTTAGCCTAACATCATTTTCTTTTCTTTTTCAATGCTTTACAAAAATCCCACATACAAACCCAGCCTAAATCCCCTCAAGTTTCCAAAAAGGGAAAGGACAAAACAGAAAGAACTAAGGTGTTTAAGGTAACTCACATGATGTTCTTGGTCGTCCATAGTATGCTGTATCTGTGGAATTCCTTCGATGGATCAAACCAAAGGCTGTAGCGTTCCTCTCGGCCTCGGTTTATGCTGCCATTGCCATACAAATTCGTCTGGAATCTCCATGGCTTGCCTTCAATATTTCCTAAAAACTCGAAGTCTAATTCATCATGAGTTTTTGCGAATACGTCACCGTTTGATGTCTGCATTGACCATGAAAAAGCAATACCATCAGCCATTATGAATCATGATTGTAATTATACATGGGCACTAGTGTATTCATTTTTTTTCCCATTTGTTTCATTGAATTTCCCGTTCTTTGTAACAAATTCAAAGGGTTTGGTAGAGGGAAGGAAACGCCAAAATTTCCAGATTAATGATCATATGGAGAAACTAATTACCTATTTACTTAAAAGTTACTTTGGAATTTAAAATTTTTATTGTGTAAATTATTAAATCGAATCATGATCAAACTTACATAGAAGGCAACCACTATTCCAGCAGTATAATCTGATGGCAACTTGATTTTGGCACTGAAAAATCCATGTTGATACATACTGGATGAAATAAAACCCGACCCTGAAAATTTCACCATAGCAATTCATCAATACCAAAAAATTAAAAAAAAAAAAAAAGGGTTTGCATGGTATATCTAATAAATATTCTTCATTAACCAAGCGTTACCTGTGTAAACGTCAAGGAGGAGGCGGACGCTGTGGCCATCAGGCGAGCGAACAAGATTGCCATCACCGAAGAGAGGGCTGTATCCTTCATCAAAGGAGAGGGTGGTGAGGTTGAAAGCAGCAGTTCTGAAGCAGAAGAACCAACAGAAGAAGAAGCAAAGGAAGCAGAACGGAGTTAACGTCTCTGAAAGAAAGCATTGTAAACGACCCATAATTTATTCTTTGGTATTTGTTTCTTTTTCGGTTCTTTCTCTTTTTTCCTGTCTATCTTCCAACTTTTTCCTTTCTGTGTACGTCTCTGTATATTTATACACACACCGAGCGAAAAGAAAGGGGAGTTTCTCGATCAATTGAGAACGGTTTAATTGGCTGTTGCTGCTAAATATGCTTTTCAATTCACTATGCTGACTACAATGCCCTTGATTTATTTGGAATATTAAATTAAATTTCCCAGGAAAAACTTTACATATACTGCTTCAGCTTAATCGCTTTGACTTGAAGGAAAATCATCTTTGATTATTCGATTGAAAAATATATATGTGGGTGTTTCCATATTGATCAAGAGAAGATTGTAAATTTTGAAGCTGCTTCTAGTTTGGCTGTCATTAATTATATAATTCGTTGATTAATTAATTAATACAAATAAAGATAAACGTAGGAGTAGCTATTTTGTAGAGTTGCTAACTAACGAGGAAGGAATTTCTTCTAATGAAAGTCCACAGAAAAGTGACAACCAAGATGACATGGAGATGGCCATATGGGCCTGTTATCTATAATTCTATATTGCACCATGCAAAAAAACAATGATTTATCATGCAAAAAATTAAAGGAAATTCAGCAAAAGCAGCACCAGAACATGGTATAATATCTTTTCTGTTAATTATACATAATTCCAGCATTATGCACTAAACAATTACATGACAACTGGCCTAACCTTTTTTTTTCAAGTATATATATAGTTAACTAATTAAGAATGTGTAGAAACAAACAACTGTGGAACACTGCGAATAACCAAAAAAAAAGTATCGATTTGGGAAAATTGAAGTTATCAAGAAAAAGGAATTTTTTTGACACTTTAATTTTTGATAAATTGTTGTTATATTATCACTATCAGTTTTACAAAAACTAATTTTATTATTTGCGGATTTAGATTGAAACATATATCTTTATCAATTATAAGATCCACTAAAATCTATTAACAATTTTTCTTATCGATTTAAAACTAATTTGTAATCTCACCAAATGATATTCACTTGTTAAAACATGCTAACATTTGTTAAGTCTTTGCAATTAAGCTAATGATTCTCAACCAAAGACATTAATTTTTGAAATAGTTAGCCTCCCTATACCATGCTTTGTAAACATATATAGTTTGGCAAGACGTTGCAATCCATCTTACTAATTAATTCAACTAAAGGCTCAAGCTTCTCATTGGTGAGAAAACAAGAGAGGGCCATAAGGTCCAGTCTGTGATCAAACAACCCTATATAATTAAACCTATAGTTCCCATTAGCCGAATAGAAAAGAAGTGGGGCTCTCAATAATTTAATACTCGAAAAGGATCTTATAATTTCATAATTAATGAGTAATGAATAAGCTTAAGCTTTAGCCTTTGGGTTAGCCCTTTTGAGAGTGATAGTAACTTTGCCATTTTCAAGAGGTTGACCAACTAAAAACTTATTGATGTTTGCCTAAGAATAAAATTAATGCCATTGGCACAATGTCGTTCCATGACCCCTTGGAGAAGAACAAAAACATTAGACCAAAATCTTAGTAAATAGATCAGTGTAACAACCCAAGATATCAAACTTGGTTTAGAAAAAAAGATTCTACTAATTCATTTTTTTTCTACTATATGCTTGGTTTTGTTTGCTTTAATGTTTTAATTGATTCTTTCGGGGTTATTTTGTTTTTATTATTATTATGGGTTTTTATCAGCTTTGTCAAGAATTTCAATTGCTGTTGAATTGAAAAAGATACAATCATTTTTAGTACTCGAACTTGTATTCATTCCTCAGGTGCATTCTGAGGACTACTAACAAATTGAATTTAAGACAGAATAAGCAATAGGAGGAATTTGTGGCCAGATAGCATTAGATAACATTCAAGAGTTGATAGATGGCGTTGAGGCGTCTCCTTGGCAGGTCAGATGGAGAGTTCATGGGATACTCTGGTTCTGATGTCAACTACAGAATTAATGGTTTCATGTTAATGAAGGCCCCAGGGTTACAGTTCCAAGAAGTCTTCGGTGGGCAGCCAGTGGAGCTGTGTGTGAGCTCCGCATCTGCTTTGTTGGTTCGCCTCTTCAGTCCTGAATGTGAATCCCAAAATATAGCTGCTTATGACGAGGGAAAGTAGCACAAGGTTTCTCACACCTCTAAAAATTCATGGCCGGTTTCATTGATTGAACAGTATGGTGACAGTCTGTGTCTTTTGTTTAGTGTGGTCCTGTGATTTTTGCCATTCCTATAATGTTTATCAATTTTCCAGTAGGACATGGAGCACGAGCATTTTTGCTGTTAATTATCCCATAGATTTCCTTTTGTGTATGCATACATGTGCATAGAACGACTCTCTCTCAAGAAAATCGGAAATCAAGAACCTTACTTGAGGGAACCATATAACCTGCGAGGATAAAGGATCACTAATGCGTTTACATTTACCCTGCGAACAACAAAATGCTTGTGTATGCCTGAATCTGATGCAAAAACCGCACTGCTAATCAGCAGCAAACCCAAGCCCTCATCTCTTCCGCTTCTTTCCCTGGTGAAAAAATAGCCTAAAAGAAGACCTGAGGACTTAGATTCGAACCAAGTCACCCTTCCTCCTGCAATAGGGCTTTGCCCTCCTATGAACCCAAAAAAAAAAAAAGCATTGCTCATCAGTAAAACACTTTACCATTAAAGAAAGGGCCCACTTGAGGGGGAAAATGTCGTACAACGATAGAACTGCCAGCATCCAACCATTAAAATAAATCGGAGTTCATTTGCTTCTCTCAATTACACATTTCATCAATCATATTTAACATAAACAAGCTTGAAAAGTTAAACTGTGCACGCTACCCCTCTTTCAATCAACAGAGAAAGGTATAGCATAATATCAGTCTACATATCATCATCCCATGGCTTTGATTGTAAAGATAGCCAAATCACGGGTGATCAATTATAGGGGATAAAGGGAACCTAAAAACTATCAAGGTCAGCTTTGATAAAATTTAAACATGCTATGCAGAATAAAAACTTTCTGTAGCTAATTTGGTTAGGTTGTGTTCCTGGAAAGATGCATGAAGCAGGGTGTATGAATCCTAGTGACTACCCTGCACAGGCTCTGTTTGTTCATCATTATTTGTATGTTGGTCATTCCTACCAGACTTCTGATCCTCATGTCCAGGAATTTCCCCTAGCCTCTCCTGCAATTATGTAACCAATATTAGGAAGCAATTCTATGCAAACAGGTGTGCAGATGAGGCAGACTGCAGTTCAAAGAGTTTAATATTTTGCAAAACAAACCAAGAGCAGAAGATGACCTTGAGAGAGGTATTCTCTGCAAGAAGCTGCTCATACTCGCTCTTGATACGACTCACTTCTGATTTAAGATTGGCATTCTCTTCTTTTAAGGCTTCAGCACGCTGGGCCAGCCCATCACATTCCGCCTGGATTCAGTAAAGAGCATTAGCACAATCAATTCATATGTGGCCTTTTAATGGAAGATAACATTAGCAAGATATGCAATTTCTGAAGGATACTTAATTACCTGTTTACGCAGCCTGGATCTGCGAGCAGACTCTCTGTTTGATTGCTTCCTTCTCTGGCGTTTAAGTTCCCTTTCATCCTTAATCCATACAACCAGAAATAGTGTAAGTTACATACAAACTAACAAAAAATTGCAACAAAAAAAAAAAAAAGCGTTCTTACAAAATCAATAAGGAAAGTATTAAGTATGTGATAGTTGATTGGAGGAGAAAAATCTTGATAAAAAATCAAGTCTATTTAGTTTCAAATTTAACATTTCACTGACAAAGGTATAACACTACAGCCAAAAGCAAAGGTATTGTCTTTAAGGAGATCCTGAATTTTAATATTTTCTACAGAGAGAGAGAGAGAGAGAACCTGCAACCAAAGCTGTGGCTGAACACTGTCCCTTGATGCAGGAGTTACCATTCCTCCTGCAACTGGAGTTGAAGGAACCTGGCCACGAATTGCAGGGATAGTGGATGAAGCTGGAGTACCCCAGTAGTCCATCCCAATATGTAAGTTTGTCGTGGGACCTGGAACAGCTGTAGCAGCCCCAGCAGTAGACATAGGTACAATGGGAATTGCCGCATTCACCATTGCATGAGGTGCATTTGGGCCTCCATTCTGAGGACCATGTGCTGTACTTCCATTCTGAGATGCTTCACCTGTAACACAGACATTATAGACATTCCTAAGAACAAACACAGAAGGTAATTACATAACAAAAAAGATTATGTTATGACATTATCACTTCTAACCTTCTCCAGAATCTTGCCTTCCTCCAGACTTCAATTGTGAATCCTAAAAAGAGGGAAGAGAATAAGATTTTACAGCATAATCTTGACCAGAAAAAAATATGCAGGGAGGGGGGGGGGGGGGATTATATGTGAATGCCTGAACTTGAATAAAAATGAAGCATAATAGTTTTGTCATTCTTGGAAGAGTTTCAAGAGAAGCTGCAACACATGGAGAATTGTAATAGAGATGATTAGTAGAATACAGCTTTAGGATTCCTTCAAAAACCGCACTCCCAAAATCTTTTTTTTCCTATGACAGACAGAAGGCCCATTACGCTTTGTTTCCCATGTCACGGGAAAATAGAAAAATAATTTGATCAGTTGGCAATAAGCTTTGTTTCCCATGTGATGGGAAAATAGAAAAATAATCTGATCAGTTGGCAAGAGAACTCCAACAACATAATTGAGAAGCTACAAGAGGATTGTGCCTTTCAGTGAGAGAGTGAGCAAGAGATGGAGAAAGAAAGAACACTAGTGTCTCAACCCATAATCCACATCATCCTGAAGAAGCCGTCAGGTCACTATGAACAACACAGAGGCAGAAATACAAAGAAAAGGATTGTGCCTATGTGGCTCCATTGGCATATCTTCTAGTACTTAGAGCTAAATCACAAAATTTATTAATCAGAAACATCATGAAATACAGAGTTAGGTGGCCCCAGAATTAAATAGATGATATTGAAACAATATAATAACGTGTGGCAAAAAATAAAACATGCAACTGAGCAAACCCCTTACCTTTAGGTTTTAGAAACCCTAGTCCCAAGACCACACCAGTAATATCTCTGAGAAAGTTTTTTTTTTTTTACCATAGGTCCATGGAAAATGCTCACTTGCTGGGTAAGTACAAACACAATATAAAATACAGGAAATATTTTCAGCCAAACAACTTCTTTAGAAGATTATAGCTTTTTCCAGGCAATCAATACATTTAAGCCAGATGATATTTATAATAAATAAAAGAGTGATTCAAGCCTAGTATGGTAAAATGAAACATCAATGTTGTGGCCACTTCAAAACCCTAACTATTCATATCCAGATTGTAGAGCAAAATAATAGTTAAAATGGAGCATAATTTTCATGAAACTGCAAGTACTGTCCTACAATCAGCCATATTTGCAGGGTATTCACACCCTCCAAGATAGATGCAATACAAAAGCAAATTCAAAATAATAAACCAATAAGAGGAAAAGGCAAGAGGCATTGCACTCACATTCTGGGAGTTTGCATCACTGCCTTCACTTGTACCTTCACTTCCACTCTCAGCACTGCACAAACACAATTATTCCACTGTCAGCAAAATTACCTAGAAATATCGTTTTGGTTGCAACCACAAGCAAATAAACTATACAATAACTGCAAAGATAATTTCTTTTCTGTCATACCTTTTAGAATAAACTCCATTAGCAGAAGCTCCTGATGTTTTACCAAGATTATTGTTCTTTCCAGTAATCATGTTCAAACTGCCTAAACTCCCTTTTGATCTTTTAATTGGCAATTTTTCCTTCACGTCAGAAGGCTTACTATCTTCCATGCTTCCAGGAGTATTTCCCTACAGGAAATCTCAAAAGTCAGTCCTTCAGAAGCATGGACATAAAAAAAACCAAGTCCTTCAAAAAACAAACAATAAGATAAAGTAAGATAAAATGCTTACAGAAGCCTCGACAATGCCATTTGGGGAAGGCATAGCAAAAGGACTAAAAGGATAAGATCCCTATCCAAGATTAGATCATGTCACAAAGATGGCTCCAAATATAAAGTTATATAGAAACAAAAACTAAGAATGGAGGAAAAGAACATACTGGAGGAATGGATGGATGCGCATATATTCCACCATGAGGATACATTGCAACATAAGGATGTGGTGGGGTACCATACGGAGGCATAATATGCTGCAACAAAGATAGAATGCACTAAAGCTTTACTGAATCATTAAACCTTAATAGTAATCATGCCACCAAATTTTAAAACTCTAACAAATCAAATACAAAAAGTTTATAACAATCATAATAATGCACCATCCCACAATACCAACACAAAACCATATATACCTGAACCCCCCACATATATGGGGGAGCTTGGGGACTTGACGCCAAGAACCCATGTGGAGGAATGGGAGAATATGCCTGCTAACAAACATAAATGTAATAATTCAAATTCCACATGAAACCTGAATACAAAGTATAGAAACTAAAAATATTTATCTACCAAACCTGAAATCCTGACCAGTCCGCATTTACATTACCCGAGTTACTGGTGGAAGACTGCTCCTGAGCAACAAAAAGAGTATTAAACGGATCAGGACAAAAACCCTTGTAAGAACAACTTTAAAAACATCATAAACTGCAAAAATTTCAAACAATAACACCAAAGTAGACCTGCGTAGTAGCAGTAGGCGGTGTCTTTGGCTCCTTTTCTTTTGCAGTTTTATCCATCTCACTGCTGCCCATTATTCTATAGCCACAATCAACTTCTAATAGCCCCTCAAACCATCCTACAATGATGAATCATACTTCCATAAACAATATGCACTTTTTCCTCACTATAAACTTTCAAAACAATCCAATTTATCTAACCTTATACGTTTTTTCAGCAGAAAATAAAAGAAAAATCAACACATAACAAACCATAGCTTAGAATTGAAAAAAAATCCCTTAAAATCCATATACTGGTTGCATTAGCCCCAATCAAAAAAATTACCCATTCACGTCACAAACAATTGAAAATCTAAAAAAGGAGTTAAAACATCAAAATTCCACTGTCCTTTTTTTTCTATATTTTCCCAGTAACCAAACAAATAACATTAAAGAGAAAGAGGTAACAAACATCTAAAGAAAGGAAAACATAAACAAATAATTAAAAAAACAAAAATACTTAATAAATTTGAAGGCATGCAAATGACATTGTTTGACTAATTTACAAAATCAAGAAACAATAAAAAAATTTAATTCTGAATTACAGCTCGAAAAACTAACCAAATTGAAACGATACCCAAGTCTGATCCACTGATTAGAAGCAAAATTTTGGGAGTTTTGGAGCTTGAAATTGAGTGAGTATTTTTTATGGGTGAGGGAGAAGTGCACAGATGTCAATCTGGGGAACTGAGAAGGGCACGATTGGAAAACAACAAAATCCTCATTTGCCCAGGATTTTTTTTTTCCTTTTTCTTTTCCGGGTAGGAAAACGTAAAAGATCAGGTGTTTGATTTAGGGCTTGTTAATTTGGGGGAGGACGGTGCGGCAAGTGGGGAGTGCACGGAGTAGTTTCTGTGACACGTTGTACGATAGTCGAATTCTCCTTTCTATTCTTCGAGACCTGGCGAAATCTCCATTTTGGCCTTCAACCAGTTACCGGTTTCTCTAGTCACTACTTTGATGTGGTTGAAATCTGAATTATTCTAATAGGGAATATTAGTACTAAAGTCAATGACGGACCGTCATTGCAAAAATCTTGAAAACCCTTTCATGTATATTATATACTACTATAATTATTTTACATATATTTAAATTAATTAAATTATTTCTTACTTTAAATTTATTATTTTTTAATTTTATATATTATAATTTAAGAAACATTAAAATTACATTATTATTATTTATAAATTTATTGTATGCACAATCATTATTTACAACACACTTATCATAAATATTAAATCACATTTATATAAACTTAAAAAAAATAAATTTTTAATTTTCTTAATAAGATTCCAAATCTGCAATCAATTTCTAAAAATGTTTTATTTTTCTTCTTCACATATTAAACTCGTTTTTTCATATTTATGTGATTATTTTTTAAATTTTTATTTGATAAATCTCAAATAAATTATGTTAATTATTCATATTTTTCATTTTTTAAAATATTCGTATTCAACACATATACAATAAATATAAGTATGAAATCCAATGATTCAAGTATATGAAAAACCTTTAAAGTATGAGCAAATTTATATTGAATATGTATTCATATTAAATAGTTATTTTTAGATTCGAATAACATAATAAATAAAAAACATATAATTTTAATTGATCTTTTAAAAATCAAATATTAAAATCTATCACTAACTAAAATACCTTTTAATTAAGGTAATGCATCATATAAACATCATTATTTTAATTACAAGTATAAATTGTTTTCCATGATTTAAGTTCAAATTCCAATTCATTACCTCTTCAACTTCTCAAACATATGTAAGTTGAATAAAATATGAGAAGCAACCATAGGAATCCTATAAATCATGGGCAACACTTCCAATGATAACCTTGTTGAATCCTATAATTAGTCACCACCATTGTGTATGAGAAATATCACTTTCATCAAGGCTCAATCATGAGCTAATACAATATTAAAAAAAAATCATATGCTAATACAAAATTTTCACCAATTGATTGGGTTAAGAAAATTTTGAGGTACCAAAGATTATTAGTTTGAAGTACAAAAGATTTAATAAAATGACTATTAAGCCGATGAAAATTGAGATGTTGAATTTGAATTATGTTGGGTAAAATGGTACTCGTGAATTTTTCGGGTCGGAGCGGGTTGGACAAAAAGTGAAAAGAGGTACTTAAAGAACCCGTCCCATTTGGGTCGGATCCCCGAGTGGACCTACTTGGCGGGTGAAACGTTAAAACGATTCATCCCCCGCTCAGCTTTTAGCTTCGTTCTGTTTCTTTGTTCATCCTCTAAACAAAAAATAAAAAGATAAAAAAAGGCAGAAAATAAAAAATCTGTGCCAGTGATTGATCGCCATTGCTATGGACTCGCAAGCTTTTCTCTCATTTGTCCTGAATTTAGGGTTTAGTTTTCGATCGAAAGTTTTTTAGAAAAAAAAAGTAGGGTTTCGTTACGGTGATTATTTCTTTTGGGACTCTTATAGTTATCGCGATGAGGAAGGAGAGCCGATTATGGCTATGAAGACATGCAATCGGACCCCGGTTCGCTGGAGCCGTGGCAAGACCTTCTCGATGACGTTAGGATGACATGGAAGATTGGAGCCAACGAGAGCGATCGCAGACGCTGGTTTACGATACCGATAAGGTTGGGAAGCTGAGAAAAAGGCTGGTTAAGAAAGGAGGCTTTATGGGAAAAGAGAGCATGGGTTCCCCTAAGTTGTTAGATGAAGATGAGGAGGCCCATTTTGGGAGGGAAGGGTCGGAGTCAGATGCGAAGAAGAGGAAGAAGAAGGAGAAGAGGCAAAAGGAGAAAAATTATTGGGGTGATGGTGAGAAAGGAACTGTTAAAAAGTTGGGGAAGTCAGAGGAAGTGAATGAGATGTGGGAGTGGTTTAATCCTAAGGAATTTTCTTTATTTCTTTCTTTTGGTAATTGAATT
Source organism: Durio zibethinus (assembly GCF_047325235.1). Lineage (NCBI taxonomy): Eukaryota > Viridiplantae > Streptophyta > Magnoliopsida > Malvales > Malvaceae > Durio > Durio zibethinus. The sequence goes on along the minus strand of NC_143170.1, from coordinate 1,431,185 downwards.
ATTGATGGTTGTTTGATGGAATTTGGGGTTTCTGTGAATTGGGTTTTCATTTTATGGATTTACTAGTTTCAGTTGCATAAAAATGATAAACTATGTTGTTGTTGTTTACTGATTGAAGCTAACTTACTAAATTGTTTAATGAAATTTTGGAATTTGTAAAATTTATGTTGGTTTGCATTAATTTAAGGCAAAACTTGGTTATAGTGTAAAGCAGAAGAGGAGAAAACATGTTTGGTTGCTACTTTTCTATTTTGTTTATTTTATGAGAGGACAATTTTGTGATTATTAATAGTTTTCTGTAGAAATACCTAAGATTAGTTTGTGTATTTTGACAAATTAAAATTGAGAATTGAACCTTGTCTTTATTGTTGTTGGAAAGCAAAACTGTAAATGGTTTTTAATTCTTTCATTTGACAGATTATTATTCTTAAATGACATTAGGATCTTCTATTTTAACCATAATATGTTCACAAGTTTAAGAATCACTTTTGAAATATTGCTACTAGTATAAAATAGCTTTTTATTGTTCTTTCAATGGATAAGTTACAAAGCTATTTTAATTTGTTTAACTCATTTCTATTCGATTATGTATGAAGCGGCTTATTAAGACAAGTTTGTTTATGTAATCGAATTTCTTGGAATTTAATAAAAAAGGTCAAAGGCTATCCAAGTCTTGTATTTGGCTATCTCTCTTTGCACTGGAATAGAATGATCAAGAGGGTGTTAGGACTATGGATGATGATGACTTCATAGATGATACCGGTGTTGACCCTGCAGACAGATATGGGAGTGACAATGAAGCAAGGTCGCCTGGTGATGCCCCTTATGTTGTCAATCATCTTTTTGTGGCTTTAATGTATGTTTGTCTTCATTTTAATAAAGAGTTTTAGGAAACTCGGTTTGCTATGATATTTATAGATTTATGTACTTACAGATACATATTCATTGGTTGCTTAAAATGTGATATGAAGGGGTTTTTTTTTTATAGTTATTTTTGGTTCACGTTTATGATCTTTTAGGCAGAGGAAGATGATGAAGATCCGGAGATTAAGGAGTTATTTAAGATGGGTAAAAAAAGGAAGAAGAATGAAAAAAGTCCTGCAGAAATTGCATTGCTAGTTGAGAGTGTCATGGCTGAGCTTGAGGTAACTGCTGAAGAAGATGCAGAGCTTAATAGACAAGGGAAGCCTGTGATTAATAAACTCAAGAAGTTGCCACTTCTTACTGAGGTTCTCTTAAAGTAAGCTTCTTGCCAAGTTAAAATGCCTTGCATGTATTTATCTAGAAATGATCATTCGCATCTTCTTTGAAATTACTCTTTGTGCAGGAAGCAGCTTCAACCAGAATTCTTAGATCATGGAGTTTTAACCTTGTTGAAAAATTGGCTTGAACCCCTTCCAGATGGAAGCTTACCAAATATAAATATCCTTGCAGCTACATTGAAGATTTTGACTGATATATAAAATGGCCTTCTTTCTATTTTGGCCTTCGTAATAATTGTCAGTGCCCCTATGTTCCCTTACATGAAAAACTGAAATGTTGCTTTTTCATGCAGTTTCCGATTGATCTAGAGCAGCATGACAGAAGGGAGCAGCTAAAGAGAAGTGGTCTTGGAAAGGTTAGAACTTCCTTACAGCTACAATCACATTCAGCTTTGTATTCGAAGCATCTTGGATTTTTTTTTTTTATTTCTTCCTCAAATTTTATGGTCAGGTCATTATGTTTTAATCAAAATCTGACGAGGAAACCACTTCAAGCAGAAAACTTGCCAAGGATTTGTTTGATAAATGGGTAATGTTCTGGTTTAAGCTCCAGTTTACATGCTGGGATTTTACCCTCTTGCTTTCTTATCTTCTTTGGATCTATATCGAATAGTGATGCCTTATGGGGTTTATGTTTTACATTTTTATGCATTAGTATGTTGCCTATAGGAGTATACTTCTGATTGCTGACTTTTTAGTGCTTTTTATTTCAGTAAAAACTTCAGCTTTGTTTTCATCAACATTTTGTTTGTCAAGTTTTCCATTCTTTGGATGTCTTGGCAGGTTTTTTTTTACGTATATGATATGTCGTTGGGATTCTTTTCTGTCCAGTTCTATTAACTCATTTGTATAATTTTGAACATAACGTGGAGTAGACCAATCTTTAATAAGAGCACAAGGTTTGAGGACATGAGAAATATTGATGATGATAGGGTTCCCTTGCAAAGGCCATCTGTGAAAAGGTTTCTTTTTTAATCAGTTTTATGCAAAAGATACCATCTTGTTTGCTAACAAATTTTGTTATTCGTGCATATGTTTACATATTGCTTTTCTTATTAATTTTTTTACATTCTTTTGTAGGCCTGCAGATAGAGCTGCATCAATGGAATCTAGAGATGGTGATTTTGATTTGGATATTTCCCGATAAGATGTAACCTAAGGCTTGGTTTACATCATTATTCTGATGCTCTTGACCCCAACTGTTGGTTATAAATTACAGGGGCGACAAGTCTAGTCGATCATCGTCGGGTCAAAATGCTTCAAGGTTAGAATCTTCTTCAAGGCTGCATGCTTCAAGGCCAGAAGCAACACCAATGGATTTTGTTGTGCGTCCCAAGTCTAAGATTGATCCAGATGAAATTAGAGCTCTTGCAATGCAAGTTGTTCAAGATCAGCATCGTCTAAAGGTATCTTTTTCTCTCCCTAACATTAAATTACTGTTGGTTTTATTGTTTGGAAAAGGTTAATTGGTTAATGAAACAAAAGGGGATGTCTATCTATATTGTTCCTTTAGCTGTGATAACCTTAACATTGTACCACTCTTAGTGCCTCCCTTAATTTGACTTCATGGCGACATGGAATCATCTGGCAACAAGCATTCCAAATGCTCTACTTTCTCTTCTCCATATTTTCTGAAATTGAATGTTAAAATTTTTATGGCAGATGAATAAGAAATTGCAGCAGTTGAAAGCACCCAAAAAGAAGCAGTTGCAGGCTACTAAACTTAGCGTTTGAGGGTCATGGTATGCTTAAGTACCTGTAACGATACCCCACCCATCCAAATTGCCATGAAAGAAGGATGCAACTATGTGAGCCCAATCATATTTAATTTGCTGCTATCGGAGACATTTGGCCGCAAAGGCCTATATAAGCTTTCTTTCTGTTGCGTTGAAGAGAGCTACTTTTAAGTGTCTTGATGCAGTCATTTCTTTTACCAAAAAGAAAAATCAATTCAATCATGATCGAGAAGGCACGCAAGAAAAATAATGATCTTGTATAAATTTTTTTATACAATGTTCTAGAGTTTTATTATTTAATAGAGATTTAACTATAATATCTTTCATCAAATAATTTTCTTGTAAAATAATCGTTTTATGCAGCTCAAATTCAAATGTCAACAATCTATACATGAATTTGTAATTGTCTATCAATAAAAACTAATCAATCATCGATCCATTGGCAAGATGCCTTGAGGTCGAACATGAAATAAAATGAAGAAAACTATACCTGATCGAACAGAGAATGTTTTCTGCTTCGAGCTCGGAATTCTTTAATGCCTGCAATTGGTCGTTTTCAACACTTTGGCCAAAAAAAAAATTTAACACGTTTTTTAGCTCAGTCATTTTGACCGTTAGATTTGATAGTTTCATTCTGAACCGTCAGATTTGGTACTCAAATTGCCTTTTCTTTTCTTCATAATTCTTCTCTCATCCTCCACCTATTCTAATAGCAGAAAGAAAAAACATCTTGTTTCTGTGTGACAAGAGATATGCGTTAAGGTAAGTCAAAGTTGGGAGTTTTCTATATTCTTAAACAAAAATTTGCTCATTTGAGATCTGGGTTCTTTTTGTCACCTCTTTAAAATTTGTTTTGGATCATAATTTGGCTAATTCTTATTTTACTTTTTCTGTTGCTTTCAATTTCTAGTGGAATGCAAGAGAAAAGAACACAAAAAATTCAAACTTTTTAATGTTAGACTTTGAATCTGCATTGCTTTCAAAATCTTAGCTTTTACCAGAAGAAAAGAAAATGTGCCAGGGTGGACCCTTGAACAGAACAAAGTTCCTTGTTTTTTTCGAAGCTCTTAATTCAGGATTCAAAAAAGAATTGATTTTTGAATCTGGGTTTTGCGTTTTCTAGGTTTTGATATCCCACATAACTTGAAATTCAGGCAATGGAAGGGATGGAACGGTGGAAGGATCTATTAGAGCAGTTGAAGATTCAATTGGAGCCGTGGAAGAATCAATTGGAGCAGTGGTTGCATCAACCAATTGAGTATTTGAATCAAATACCCCCAATTCAACTCTATGCTGCTATTGCTGTCTTGCTTATATCTACCCTACTGCTTTTGTCCTGTAAGTCTGCATTACATTATAAATATTAATCATGGAATAAAAATCTTGGTTTATGCATTTAAGAATTTGAAATGTCATTCTTTTATGATAGAATCAGTAATTAAAAACATTTTTATTGAAAAATGTATTCTTTTTATTTTTTAGTTATAAAAAACGATATGATGGTTAAGGAATTAGATGAAAAGGTGGTTGTTGATAGACATGAGTGGCTCAAGAGTATTCAAATTACAACCTAATTTTATTTTCTTATTTGGTTTTTCATATAGCCAACCCCAGAATATGGGATATAAGGCTTAGTGTGTTGTTGTTGTGAAATTATTAGAAGTCAATAATTGATTTAACTAAACAAATGCTTGTTAGATTTGGTCAATTTCTCAAAGCATAAGCATTTAGATTATCATCTTAGTTAAAACATATTTAGACTGAATATAAAGCTACAAGATGTCATCTTGAAGTGCCTTACCATGTATTTTAATTTTATGAATTCCAGTTGAGAAAGATTTTAGTGTAAACCTATTAGGTTGCAATGGCTTTGAGGGATATTTAATGATTTTGCGTTCTATGATATTTTGTTTTGAAGCAATATTCTGGATATATTTGGTTTCCTTATTGGAGTGTGAACTTTGAGTCATATTTACTTATCTTTTTCTCACTCTTTATCTTGCAGTCCGCTTGTTCAAACGCACAAAATCAAATACCATTCTAATCACTGGCCTTAGTGGGAGTGGAAAAACTGTTCTTTTCTATCAGGTATGCAGTGCCATTGTCTTTTTTGTTCCTTTTGAAAGTCTTCAAATCTGAAATATTAAACTCTAGTGTTGCATGTTATACTGAATTAAGCTAAGTTGTCCTGTTACGGTTGACAAATGTGCAATATAATACGAGATGCATATGGGCTTTTAGCATAATTGAAATGCATAGTGATGTAATGTCGTCATAACTTTCTTGACATGATTCCCATGCCAGCTTCGTGATGGTTCCTCACATCAAGGTACTGTTACATCCATGGAACCAAATGAGGGCACTTTCATGCTAAATTCCGAAAGTAATAAGGTAATTCATCGTAACCTGGGTTTCTGAGATTAGTTTACACTTTCTGTTTCCTACTATATGTTAAGCCTCTTATTTTATTCTGTAGTCACCAATTGCGACTTTTGGATCATTGTCTAAAATTGAACTGACTCCACACCTTCCTTTTTTTTTTTTGTATCTATTCTTGACAGAAGGGCAAAATCAAGCTTGTCCATCTTGTTGATGTTCCTGGGCATTCTCGTCTGCAGCCCAAACTGGATGAGTTCTTGCCTCAAGCAGCTGGCATTGTGTTCGTTGTGGATTCTTTGGAGTTCTTACCAAACAGCCGTTTAGTTGTAGAGTAAGAATAAGCTATGATAACGCGCACTCTAGTCTTGCAGGTCTCTTCCTTCCACTTTTCGGTTACCAAGAAGGATTTGAGATACAATATTGCTTCTGTAAAACAGGTATCTGTATGATATTTTGACCAAGGCCAGTGTGGTCAAGAAGAAAATTCCACTTCTCATCTGTTGCAAAAAATCTGATAAAGTGACAGCGCATACCAAGGAGTTCATCAGAAAGCAAATTGAAAAGGAAATGTATGGCCACAAGTTCTTTTGTCTCTACATGTTCTATGTTCGCTTAATTATCTTTTCCTATACAGAAATTGTAATCTTTTGCATATACTTGATTTGTCTGGTTTTACCATTTTATAGTGATAAACTGCGGGCATCAAGAAGTGCAATTTCGGCAGCCGATATTTCAAATGACTTCACTCTGGGGGTACCTGGAGAAGCATTTGCATTCTCTCAGTGTAGAAACAAGGTTACTATTGCTGAAGCTTCTGGTTTGACAGGCGAAGTAGAGCGAGTAGGACAGTTTATCAGGGAACATGTAAAGCCATAGGCTAAAGCATTCATTCTGCTTTTGTCTCTCTGTAAAGCTCTCTTTAAAGCTGGTCTTAGTGGTTAAAGGAGGCTAGGGAAACCGCTGAATTTGTAAGAGAAAAGAGGAGAGGAAAAACTTGTAGCTGCCAACTGATTTACAATATTGTTTTGGATTAGATGTGAAATGTGATTATGAAATGATTATCAACACTTCTGTAATTTTAAGAATTCTTTGATGTGGGTTTCATCGGTGATTGAAATTAATCAAAGAATGAAACTACAAAAGCTTTGAAGCCGTAGGATTATCAATTTTCAAGAAAACTATTCCAATAAATTTAATTTATTTGTTTGTCAAAAAAATGGTTCATGAAGTTTGACTTGATTCTATGGAGTCTGAACATTAAAAATAAAATAAAAAATAAAAACACGAAAAATGTCTGACTTGATCCACCAATCAACATTTTTCTGGCCAATTAAGGAATGGTACTAACATTTTGGTCTAACTTGCTAGGCGGAATTTTTGGTCAAAATAATTATTTTACCGCACTAATAAAATATCTTCAAATTTTTGTGAGGAATATTTTAAATTGACAGGCAGTGCTAATAAATTTTTAAATTTTCAATTACCAAAATTGATTTTTTTTTGGGGAGGGGGGGGTGGTGGCTACAGATAATTGAGTAGGGTAGGCGAGTGGGTCCCACTGGACATAGTTCTCAACGTCAAAAGCAAACGTACGTTTGAATGTGCTGTGATGACTGCTGAGTTTAGTAGTTAGCAGTTTAGCACTTCGTGTTGTCTTTGCTGATTGCTGGGTTACCGAATCTCAGAGTAAAGCTTCCCATCGCTTTCCGGCACTTCCCATCCCTCTCCATAAAAATCTCATCCTCCTTTCCAAACCTTTAAAATTTCCTTCTTTTTTTTTTTAATTATTTTAAATACCCAGTTTTCAACTCCCAAGTCCTAATCTTTGACGACAATGGAAGTGTAAGTTTAAGTTTATTGAACCAAAATTTTATTGATTTGGTTTAATTTCTTGTAGATTAGCAAGAATTGTGAAAAGGGCAGTTGTTATTCTTGCTTTAGATCGTTCCTATGATTTAATCTTAGTTAATTCTGATTAATTAATGGTAATTTACAGAGTTGCTTCTGCTCCGGGGAAGGTGTTGATGACTGGGGGGTACTTAATTTTGGAGAGGCCAAATGCTGGAATTGTTCTGAGTACAAATGCACGCTTTTACGCTATTGTGAAGCCAATTCATGAAGATGTCAAGCCTGAAAGCTGGGCATGGGTAAGCTATGAATGATTCTCACGTTTGCATTTGATCCTATCAGGAAATCTGACACTGAATTATAAAGTTAATTCATTTAATTAAATGAACACGTATCAAAATTCAAAGCCACTTTTAGAGTATTTAAAACTTCACTGCTGGTGTATATGATAATGATCCCTTTCCTTAATGTGGTATCCCATTTCCAAGTGATTGTTAGGGTGGCAGTGGCATACTTTATAACTCTTGAAATTCTTTAGTTTTCCTCCATGCAAAAACAAGAGGCGCGCTATACTCGTTTTCTGGCTCGCTATAATCAGCAATTTTAGTAATAAACTCTGGTCATCTGTATCTTCTTTCAGGCATGGACTGATGTCAAACTAACATCTCCTCAGCTTTCCAGAGAAAGCACGTACAAACTCTCTTTGAAACATTTAACACTTCAGCGTGCATCTTCAAGGCAAGGTTTCATCACATGATTGAAGTGTGTTTTTTCTTACATATCTTGCATCTCTTTTATTATGGATTCGTATCTAGCACTAATGAGTTTAAATGACTTTGGATAAAGCTTCATTTAGTCCACTGAAGCTTAATTATTCCTTATTTCTTTTTTATTCCAACAATTATACCAAATATAAGCCAATTTATTAAAGAAGCAATGGATTGTTAAGTTGTTTCACTATTTTTGCCATATTTATCCAGCGACTCAAGGAACCCATTTGTAGAAAATGCAATTCAGTATGCTGTTGCAGCTGCACGTGCAACACTTGACAAGAATAAGAAGGATGCATTAGACAAACTACTCTTACAAGGCAATGTTTAATGCCACATTTATTTATTTATTTCTCTTCTTTAATGGAAACGGTAACTTCAGGGATCTAACATTGGAACTGAATTGGTCATGTAGGTCTTGATATCACAATCTTAGGTTGCAATGACTTTTACTCATATCGGAATCAGGTATTTTCCCTTTTCTGTTAATACTTTGTTATAGAAATAAGATATATCTTTGTGAGATGAGCACTTACTATGGCATGTAAATTCTAGTAACTGATGCCCATTTGTTATGTAAGTACTGCAATATAAGCAGCCAATTTGTTCATCTTCAGATCGAAGCATGTGGACTTCCGTTGACACCAGAAGCATTGGCTGCTCTACCTCCTTTTTCATCAATTACTTTCAATGCTGAGGAATCAAATGGAGGAAATGATAAACCTGAAGTTGCGAAAACTGGATTGGGTTCATCTGCAGCAATGACAACTGCTGTAGTTGCAGCTTTACTTCATTACCTTGGTGTTGTTAACCTTTCCGCCTTGTCTGAAGATTCTCACCAACAAAATAAGGATTCCACGGGTCTCGATGTGGTGCATATGATAGCTCAAAGTGCCCATTGTATTGCACAAGGAAAAGTTGGCAGTGGCTTCGATGTTAGTTCTGCAGTCTATGGGAGTCAGCGTTATGTTCGTTTTTCACCAGAAGTACTTTCTGCTGCTCAGGTCTCTCTCTCTCTCTCTCTCTTAGGTTGGAGTTAGGAAATAATTTGCAATTGGGAAGATCTCAGTACATAAACTTAGCTCATTGACCAGAAAAGCAAATGCAAAGCTCTTCCAGGCGAACAGACTGCTGTATTGCATATAAAATTTTTATAACACTTAAATCTGTGCAACCATGTTTTTGGTGGACAGCCCTAGATTAATATAGAGTGTGATAAGTACTAGGTTTATGAGTTAAACATTTAATGCTATTGCAGTGCTACTTGTGGTCACCACCTAGGCTGTTTTCTCAATTCTCTTGGAAAATATATCGCTTTTTGAAAATTTTTATATTTTGAATGAATACACATAAGTAACTCGAGTATTGACTTTGGAAAAGAATGCATGGAAACATCTCTCCCCCGTATTTAGCTTTTCCTAATAGTTTGTAATTTGCTACCTTCTCAAAATTTGACCACTTATAGGATACATTAAGGTCTATATAACTCAGAATTGGTCCAGGCCTCTTGCCATTAGATTACTTTATTCTCAAACAAGTTTCAGTTGCCCTGTTTTTGGTGTTATACCATTTTTGAATAGAATACTTCCACAAACATCTTTTTCAGACATCGACAAAACATTAGACTCAAAATTTAGTTACTTTATTGGGATTCTTCGTAAGAGCTCTTGTAATTTTGCAGGCTGCAGTAAAAGACATGCCATTAGAGGAAGTCATGGGCAACATTCTAAATGGAGAATGGGACCATGAGAGGACTAAATTCTCTTTGCCACCATTAATGACACTTGTAAGCATTATGAGCTTCAGTACTTACCACTTAAATTATAATGCTTTTGTAAGCGTATATGGTTAGTTCTCTGTGTTTCTGCTTAATTAATTAATTAAATATTCTCAGAAACTTAACTCCTCAATACTATTCACTTTACAGGCACAGAATTTATCAAGTCACTCATTAGTTTCTTACCTTAGATTTTAGGACTTTATTCTATCTCAAAGTTAGCTTTTATTTACTTTTAGGTGCCAAAAAATGTTTATTTATAAAGAATAAGTCAGGGTAAAATCCCTCAACGGTTCTTGTACTTAGTGTACATATGCATAGCTATTGAAGTGAATATGTAGTGGTACAATCATGTACATCTGGATGTATATCGTGTTATATGCAACAGGACTATTGGAAACTAAATCTAGAAAATAAAATTATTTAATTTTACCTATTCTCTTCCTTGTTTTTGAAGAATATGAATGGTGGCTTGTATATATTGTTAACATTTTTAATTACTAAAAAACAAGTATTGTCTAAGTCGCAAAGTTTGTTGGCTGTTACAGTTACTAGGAGAACCTGGAACTGGTGGATCATCAACACCATCAATGGTAGGTGCCGTTAAAAAATGGCAGAAGGTTGATCCTGAAAAATCCCAAGAAACATGGAGAAAGCTGGCTGAGGCTAATTCAGAACTTGAGGCACGACTCAACATGTTAAGCAAATTAGCCAAAGAACATTGGGATGCTTACAAATGTGTCATTGGTGGCTGTAGCAGGCTCAAACCAGCAAAGGTATGTTTTTAGACTATTCCCCACCAGTCAAGAAATCAATAATAAAATATAATTTCCTAGTGTTTTTTTTACTGAGAAAAAAAATGAAATTTTGTCTTTCTGGATTGTGAGTATACTTGCAGAAACTTTTAAGGACACTTTCCTGATATAGGGTTGCTAATTAGTAATTATAAACCTTGGAACCTTGGTAGCCATGGGTAATTCCGAGTTTCTGACCTCAAAGATTGACCAAGTGGAGTTACTACAGAAAGATGTAAAATATACTGTGTGAATAAATATCAAAATTCAAAGAAAGATACAATATGTTCCATAATTGGAAATTTTATTCTCATGGACTTTAGGGGATGCTTACTTTTTAAAATAAACTATTTAGGCCATCTTGTCATCTTAGTTTCAAAGTAGTGATATTTTCCTTCCAAGCATGTCAGGCTGTAGTCAAGGTTGATAAGACTACAATGGTCTGCAAGAATCTACTGTACATGCTGTAAAAGAATTGCTTACTTGTTTTTATTGTGCGGGTAACTAAATTTTTGTTTCAACATTTTACTACCTTCTCGATTTTGCTCTCTTTCCTTCCAACGTTGATTTTTAAGGTGGTTTCCTAAACCAATTGCGTGGACAGTGGATGGAGGGAGTTACTGAGCCAATCAAAGAAGCAGTTGTTAAGGTATTGCTACAGGTGAGGGAAGCTATGCTTGGGATCCGAAATCACATGCGACAGATGGGAGAGGCAGCCGGAATCCCGGTAGGTTATTAACTCTTTGATTTGATGCTTGTTTCTTTTCATTACGTTATTCCTTTTTTTTTTTTTTCACATTTTCATAATATGTCCATTTTTATGCATTTGCATGTTTGCTAAAAATGTAGAATAAATAGCAAGAGGTAGAATTAATTTTTTTCCTTTTTTGTCATCTGATTCTATTAAGAGGTTAATACTGTTGACTTACTAAGCATAATTGATTGATTTACCTTTCTAGATCCTAAATGCAACAAGACCAATTAACAATTTTATCAGCCGAGTAGGGATATACTTCTTTGATGGGTTCCAAAATGTTGTATTTTCATTTGGGCGTAGTATATTACCCTCAAGTTCTACATCCTATAAATCTTTTTGACTTTCAAAATTGCAGATAGAACCTGAATCACAGACTCAACTTTTGGATGCTACTATGAATATGGAAGGTGTTTTGTTGGCTGGGGTTCCTGGAGCAGGTGGATTTGATGCTATCTTTGCTGTTACATTGGGGGATTCTAGCAGCAACGTGATAAATGCATGGAGTTCACACAATGTTCTGGCCTTGTTAGTTAGGGAAGATCCTCAAGGTGTTTCTTTAGAAAGTGGTGATCCACGAAGCCGGGAAATTACATCTGCAGTTTCTTCAGTACACTTCAATTGAGCTTGATATCTTTTTTTTTTGCATTTGATGAGTTAGGAATGTCATTTTAAGATTTGGTGGGAAGTGTGATTTCCTACAGAAATTGTACTGTGCTTTGGAGATTGATTTAGTTGGGGAAGGATTTCAAATCAAAAGACAAAGCCTCCCCCTTGGAAAAATCAACTATTGCACTTTTTAAGTTCCTTGAGTACCATATAATAAGAATTCCCTTCACACAATTGGTTAAGGTTCACCTCTTGCTTATTTTGCTTCAACAACTATTGACATGGAAGATCTAGTTCTTTCGTCAGGGAACTCCCCATTCGATGCCAGTTATTGGCACTATAACCTATAACCTGATTAACTACTTCTGTGGGCATGCTAAACAAAAATTTATCAGCATATCAAATCTCGGGAGATTCTCCTTCATTATTTTCCATACTCTTTGAATAATAGCACCCCTTGAACAAAAGCCCTGCCATTACCTTTCATCCAAATCCAATAAACGGTAGCTACAAGCGCAACATTCATGATTGTGTTTCGGAATTACCACCATGTGAGTTGTGGCTTCCATGCACCTTTCATGTGTTTTCTCTCTTTTCCTTCATTTTCTCAGAAATACAATTTGCAGCAAGAAAAGATTTGATTACAACAACTTTTAATTTATGTTCAACCTTTTGTACAACAATTATCCTTGAATAAGTTTAATGTAGAATGAAATAGCATTCCAAGGCAGAGGGAAGAAAATCATGATAATGGCAATTGTCAATTCACCAGTAATCCCTACAAAAACAAGTTCTCTCTTTAAAATGGTGGAATTGATTTACAATCACTTACTGTAATTTGACGTTAATAGATGATGGATATTAGTTTTGTATGCGAATGACAGTCATTATACGATCACATCAGATCTAAAATCAATTAACGATTCAATTTGAATATAAAATTATAAAAAATTAAAAATTTATTAGATATAAAATAAATCAATTTAACATGTTATTAATATAGACAAAAAGGGAATAAGCTTTTCATATGACAAATTAAGAAAAGATAATAGAAGAAAAATTTTGATATCATGTTAAATATCTAACTTAAAATCATAAATTAGATAAAGACAATAGCTTCCATTATGTGTAAACAAATATAAAAGAAGTCTTTTCACGTGACAAATTAAAAAAAAAAATAATGAAAAAAAATCTTAACTTTGATACTATGTTAAGTATCAAACTTAAAATCATAAATTAAAAAAAGACAATGGCCTCACGTGTAAACAAATATAAAAAAAATCTTTCACGTGACAAATTTAAAAAAAAAACAATGAAAGAAAATCTTAACTTTGATACTATGTTAAGTATCAAACTTAAAATCATAAATTAAAAAAAGACAATGACCTCCATCATGTGTAGATAAATATGAAAGAAGTTTTTTACATGACAAATTAGGAAAAGACAACAAAAAAAAAATCCTAAACACTTGACAAATTAGATTAAGGCAACAGAAAATCTTGACTTGATATTATGTTAAATATTCAACTTAAAATCACATGTGATAAATTAGGTTAAGGCAATGAAAGCAAATTTTAATTCTGATATCATGTTAAGCATTCAACTTAAAATCTCACCATTTAAGCATTTAACTTAAATCACAAATTAAGCAAAAAAAACAAATATTAACTTTGATATCATGTTAAGCATCCAATTTAAAATCTTACCATTAAAATATTCAACTTAAAATCACATATTTTATCATGTTAAGCATCAACTTAAAATCACAAATTAGGAAATGTCAATAAAGAAAATTTTGATTCTAATAACATGTGAAGCATCTAATTTAAAATTAATCAGTAGTAAGTAAAATGGCATAACCTGAATATAAGACTATAAGATATTAAAAATTTATTACATATGAGATAATTTACTTTAACATGTCTCATCACATGTAAGAGAATATGAAAAAAAAATTTCTCATGATAAATTAGAAAAAGGCAATGAAATGAAAGTTTTAGCTTAGATATTATATTAAACATCTAACTTAAAATCAATTAATTATAAAAATACTTAATTTGAATTTTAAATTATAAAATATTAAAAATTTATTAAATATGAGATAAATTACTTTTGACACGGAGATTTCTAACTATTCTTAATTTTAATTATAGGAGACCTTGAGATGCATGTATGAGCGCAAATGCGATTGCAAACTTCCGGCTATGACCTTTCAATCTCTGTCTCTTTTCTTCTTCATCTACATCAAGCAATACCTGTGATGTATCTGGGGCATAACCTTCAAATTTCAACTGCCATTCCATCTGGTGAAAATTCTCGTTGACACTTTCGCATTTAGGATGAAAGGTTTCTTGTGGAACAAACTTGTGGATTCTTCTCCTCACCTCAATCAAGCTAAATCTTGGCACCTGGTGTAAACCCTTTCTAGATATTTCCACCCCGATTTTAGCCACCTCCTGCCACCTCTACGCTCGTGCATTCATATTTGACTGTATAACAGTCACCGGGATTTTGTGAGTTAAACTGGGATTGATTCTTATCTGCAACCTCTCCTATTTCCAAGTTACAATGAACTCTACAAGCACTAAGAAGGCTTCGCCAGACCATATCATTGGGCTTGATAGGTATGCTCTGGATAATAGAGCAACCCAGCTTTTCCCATGAGGTCTACCGTGCAACCATAATGCTGAACTGTTGGTTGTATCCCAAGCTCAGATTTCATTCTATCAAAGCATTGGAAGCCCAGTAAAGGGAACTGAAGATTGTACTATATTTCAACAAAAGCTCCAGTTAAAGATCTCAATAATATTTCTCCTGAATAAATGACGAGAAATTTCAGTATGGGAGAATCTAGAATTTCGGTTTAGTATTCAAGCATTAAAATTAGAAGGAAAAATTATCTTCAAAATAAAAAAAAAAAAAATTTTTAGAAGGAACTTTTGTCACGCCCTGGGCGGGCTCAAGACCGGAGCCCGTGACACTTTAGCCTTGCTTAATCTTGGACCAGGAAAACCCAAAAATCTGGGATATAATTGGGTTTGGTATTCAAAGCCCGTACATAGATGGCTATATTAGTATTGGGCAATGGTAACCCAGCTTGATGTACCAGAAACCCATCAAGCCCTTTCCAAACCCAGCTTTCTTGTATCATTTTCTTACTGGCTTAAACTTCAAAACGATGATCGAATTATAAATGATTCACGTCAAACATGACGGGTCCTACGAAAGCATGTTGTTAAAGAGAAGGCATTGGTTGGTTTGGAACTTTGGATGCTGCTGAGTCTTGACTCTTGACCATATAGCAGCAGACTGGAGAGAATGGTGGTACCAAGAGATAAGCTGAGCCACATCCCTCCTTTTTTGGGACCTTTTTTACATTCTGATTTCTGAATTCTTCTGCTTCCATTAATGTTCTTCCGCTCATAGTAGGTAGCAGAAAATGATTAATTTATTACCACCCTGCATTGCAAGGACTTAAAACTCTGTCCTTCCCTTTTTTTTTTTTTAGTATATCAGTGAGATTTAAACTTAAAATTTTTAAATTGGAAGTAATTTTTTTTAAGTACTAAATTATAAAAATAATATAGTATAAGGGATAAATGTATACTTAACCTTAAAAAAGAGACAAATCTTCTAAAAAAATTCCTAGCTATAAAGCAAAAATCGCATGGGCCATCCCGAAATATTTCAAATTCTTCTATAAGTTTTGTCCAACGTGATTTAAGCATGCAGAATTGGCCACCACAGGCTCCACAATGGACCATATAAATATATATGATTTCATGCTGAAGTTATTGTATAAGAAATAGGGAACAAAGTGTTTCAAGCATCTACATTTTAGGATGAAGAATGAGATTGTTTGACTTAGGTAATGGTTTTAGGTTAATTGTTAAAGCCTTTGGTGCTTTTCGTCTAATACTTTAAATCAAGAAAACGATGCAAAAACATTAAAACAAAAAAAAAAAGGAACAATGTCCTTGATGATATGGAATGGGCGAAATTCGTGACCAAAACCAAGGTCAAGAAATGACATGTTGTCAGGAGATATAAAAGAAAAAGATGATGACAATAAGGTCCCAAAGACCAAACCAATGATAAATACAACTGAACCATAAAAAACTTCGATTATCGGGACTTCATTCAATGTCTTTTTTGTTGGGACTCTCAGACCACTTAATTATTATTATTATTATTTTCACTCATATGGTCCCCGTTTGACATTAATTAATGTCTCTCGCTGCGTTATTTTCCCTTGGACATTAACGTTTAATTTCTTTTTTAACAAAAGGGAAATCATGTATACGTGTGTATATATATATATTAATAAATTATTGATTTAATTGATTAAAATTATTTTTTTCAACGAAAAAATTTTAAATTTGAATCTTATTAATAGTTATTTATTAAAATCATTTCGAATACACGATTTTTAATTACATGTTTTAAGTTATCAGATGCGATACATTTTATCTTGATTTAAAAAATTGAATAATTTATCTCTAAATTTTTTTTTACAAAAAAATATTTTGTTTAATATTTATAAGTTATTAAGTTTAATTCAAATAAAATTTAAATTAAATTAAATTATTATTGAATTAAATTTAAATTTAAATAATTTAATTTATCATTGAATTAAATTTAAATTTTTTTATACTTAATTAAAGTCACTTGTAAATCTATTTAAATTTTTATATTTTAATATATTTTAATTAACAAAATATCTTAAATTAAATATAAATATAAATAATTAAATTTTTAACAAATATAAAAATTAAATTTATTTTTATATATTAATTAAATTTAATTAAATAAATTTAAATAATTTAATTTTTAACTTAAATTAAAAAAATTTCAACCAAATTTAAATCGAATTTTAAATTTAAATTTAATATATATAAACTTAATCGATTATACTTTTACTTTTTACTGCATCGTAATTAAGATTCAGCATCATTTAAACAGTACTTCTATGAAAAAACCAAAAATTATTCAATAAAAGAAAAAAGAAAGTGGGGCCGACATTTCTCACTGTCTGTCTGTCTGTATTTTTTACCACATCGATATCATCAGAATCTTTCTTTCTCTCTCTACAAGTGGTGATGTGTAATGTAAGCTCTTTTCTTGCAGAGAGGCACTTAAAATTTAATTTTTTCGTATGGGATTTATTTCTTCTTTTGAGTTCTTCGAAGCACAGAAACGAAATAATTCGAAGAAGCTGGGAAAGCAAGGAGCTTTTCTAGTTTTCTTCATCTTCTTCTTCTTCTTCTTCTTTAAGTTTCTTTGTTATAGATTTTTGAAGCCAGCCTTCTTCTTCTCTGAGATTTACTTTTATTTTTGTCCTCTTCTTTCAGTTATCTTTTCTCTCTTGACTTTCCTGTTTTCTTTTCGACCTTTGCTTTATCGAAAGCGGCAAGATTAGCTTAAAAAAGGGAATTTTATCATATTCTCTTTGTTTTTATCCCTTTTTCTGTGCTGCATAATCTTTGTTTGGATCAGTCTATTTTTTTCAGCTCCTAGGGTTTTTCTTTTGGGGTTTGCATGACCCTGATTTTTTCAATGTTTGGACGGGTATGAGTGCCTTTCTCTGTATCTTGAAGCTTCAGTAGCTAACATGTGACTGGTTAAAGTTTTTGACTGTAGACAGATTCAATTTTGTTCCTTTCATTTTGCTATTTTAGCAGAAAAGTCTTGCTAGGCCCCCAATTACTGAATTAGTTCATATTCAGATTGAAATGTCTATTATTTGACTATAAATGAATTCAGTCTTACTTTTTTTTTTTAAGTTGAAATAATCTTATACATTTAACATGAATCTCTTTTACTATTAGACAATTATTTATAATAATATCGTATGGGTTTAGGATATTATGGGTAAAGTCTTCTCTTGGACTTTTTAAAAAAATGAATTTTTCTTTATTTTCTACTTTATTTTCTATTGTATGACTGCTAACTGATTCAGTTATATTCTTACCGAAAGAGTAAGTGTTTCAGCTGTAAGTGGGCCGATTGTTTTTTCAAAACAATGCCAATATGCCATGCTTGGCTTTTGAACAATTCAATTTACTTTTATTTAATTTAATTTGAGTCAAATGATTGTTTTTTTTTTTTCAATGTTTCCTTTCAAACTTGAAGGTTTTTATGGGATTACAATTTGTATGCTGGCTGCTTGGTGACTATTTCTCGTTTCATTGTAAAGCACGCATCACAAAGGACCCGAAGACTTCACAGTCCTGGTGATTGCTTTCCAGGTAACTTGAGGTGATCTGGGGTTGCTAGTTATTTCCCCCGTTATTCTGACAAAAGCTGTGAGGATATCCAAGCTCATATATGGATGTTAAAGACTTAAAGAGCATAGTTTGATGATATGGGTGATGCTTGAGAAGTAGTAGTTTGAAACTCTAGCCCGGCATATAGCCCTTTGGTATAATATTAAAGAAATGGAGCAAAAGGAGGGTGAGAGTTGGAAAGAATTGGTCTGTAAGATGCTTCCACCAGGTGCCTCTCTCCCTGAAGATTCATCAGAGCTTGATTACTCTATAGCTATGGAGTATAAGGGTCCTCTGGTCGCTTATGAAGTACCTAGAGTTGAGCCTCTTGATGCCATTCCAACTGCAGAACCATTATTGGAATCCCAAAGGTCAGTTGCTAATACTGGCCCTCCAGTGATTGAAATGATCCCCTTGCCTGTATCTTATATTGCTGCTGTCACAAGTCCGCCTACTCAGAGTCCAAGGGCTTCGGCAAGCTCTGAGTCAGTAGTGTCTGTGTTGCAAAACCCTGATTTTTCTTCAGCATCTCCTTCTGCATCTCCTGGTTCAGCTTGCAATCCTCCAAGTAATCCTCCTAAACAAATTGTTAATGAAGTCAAGAGAGTGCCGGTTGTTACATTTAGTACTGTTGAAAGATCAGAGAGGAAAGATGTGGATATGGATAAGCCTGTTTTTCCTGAATATGATGGGGTTTCAAATGAAAAGAAGAAGAAGAAAAGAAGAGTTTGTTATCATTGTGGTAAGAGAAAATGGGAAACGAAGGAATCTTGCCTGGTTTGTGATGCTAAGTATTGCAGCAATTGTGTGCTTAGGGCAATGGGCTCAATGCCTGAAGGACGGAAATGTGTGACATGCATTAGGCAGCCAATTGATGAATCAAAGCGGTTAAGACTAGGTAAGCATTCTAGACTCTTGTCCCGACTACTCTGTCCTTTGGAAGTAAAGCAGATTATGAAAGCAGAGAAAGAATGTTTTGCAAATCAGCTCCGATCAGAGCAGCTAATTGTAAACGGATATCCACTGAAGCCTGACGAGATGGCAGAATTACTTGGATGCCCTTTACCTCCAAGGAAATTGAAGCCTGGTAGATATTGGTATGACAAGGAATCTGGTCTCTGGGGAAAGGTAAGGTCGTATTTATGATGTGCTATTTTATGTTTCACTTGTCTTTTCTAATTGAACAAGTAACAAGAGGAAACATCTAGAATGCGGGGACTTGATTTGATCACCTCTTCTTATTGAATTGGCAGGATGGAGAAAAACCAGATCAGATTATTAGTTCAAACTTAAATTTTACAGGGAAGCTGAATCCTGATGCAAGCAATGGCAATACTGAAGTCTATATCAATGGTCGGGAAATTACGAAACTTGAATTGAGGGTGCTTAAGGTAACATATATAAAAGTTAATACAGGATCTATTATTTGTTGTTCTTGATCATAGTATTTCTTTTCTATTTGATTTCACGCATTTAGGATTCTCAATTTCATGCTCCACAATTTCTTTTCTGTTTTTACTGTATGCATTGTTAGATTGTCTTTGCTTCATGAGCAGCAGCAGTTCACTTTTAGGTCTGCTTACTTTGTTTTAAGCTTGGTGGTTACTGCCTTCTCTTGGCAGCCATAATATGGAATAAATTGTAGTTTGAGATATATGACTTATAAATAATTGGTGCCTCTCGTTTCTTTTATTAAAGTTTGATCCATGGTCTAAGCACGTGCATTTTTGGTGCACTTGCAATACATCTCATGTAGAAGAGTGATCATCCATTATGTTCATCTTGTAATTTCCTGGTGCATGTAACATGATTATGTACTGAACACTTTTGGATGTTGCACTGTACTGTTGATTTCTAGCCCATATGATATGACCAACCGTATTATGTTAGGCTATATAAACATGTACTTAGAATGTAACATGTCAAGGTTTTGAGAAAAAGTTGTTTGAGCTTTAGTATGATATTCTCTATGTTCCATAATATTTTCCATTTTAATTGTCCTAACTGAGAGATCACTGTTCAAAATGTCAAAAAATTAGCAATATATAACTTTCCTTGTTGATACTGTATCATAACCATTTGGAAGTAACAAATTTCTCTTAAGAAACACTTAAACACCTCACTTTTCTGTATTATGCCTTTTCTTTTTGACATCTTTATATATGTTTAGCCTCAGCATCTGGTAAAATGTGCACAGAAAATTGGGAATGAAATATTATATCAAATGCTTATCCTCATAATGTTTTAACTAATCATTGATGTACCCTTTTGATGCTTTCAGTTGGCAAATGTGCAGTGTCCGCATGACACTCATTTTTGGGTCTATGATGATGGTCGTTATGAGGAAGAAGGTCAAAATAACATTAGAGGGAACATCTGGGAGAAGGTATGTAAACTTTCACCAGCCTCAATTGTGTCATGGTATTCTATGTGTTGTGATTTGGATTTTATTTTTGCTAGACAGGCATCAACTCGTTTTTTCTGTGCCTTGTTCTCTTTGCCTGTGCCCCATGGCCAACCTCAAGGAGCAAGGGAGGAGGTTAGCAATTATAATACTGTTCCAAATTATCTAGAGCAAAAAAGAATTCAGAGGCTTCTTCTACTTGGGCTTCAAGGCTCTGGAACAAGCACCATCTTCAAGCAGGTTTGGACTTTTCATTTCTGGTAATAGACTATTTTTATTCCAACAATTATGCTTTATGTTGCCATCCCAATTAAGGTAAGATGCATGGAAAATGAAACTAAATTCACTTCATAAATTTATTGCCTAATGGAAATTGTCTAGAATATCTTGCATGAACATGAAGAAGGCCTGTCACATGAGGAATTTTAAAAGATGTGCAGTCAATGGAAACTTTAGATTTGTGGATTTGCACGTAGTTCACAAATGCTTTCAATTGCATGGGCTGAATATCTAGTGTGATCATATGAATCAGTGGTTCTGAATTTCCTTTTCCTTCATGCTTTCTTGGTTTAGGAATAATTGGTCTTATGGTGTATGGATAATTAAGACATGGGCGAATTCCCCATTGTGATTAAAAATTCAGTTACTAGCATCATCTACAACTATGTCTTCAACCCAATTCTTGCATAGAGAACTAGTTGTTATTGTTTTTTAGATTTGTGGATTTGCATGTAGTTCACGAATGCTTTCAATTGCATGGGCTGAATATCTAGTGTGATCATATGAATCAGCAGTTCTGAATTTCCTTTTCCTTCATGCTTTCTTGGTTTAGGAGTAATTGGTCTTATGGTGTATGGATAATTAAGACATGGGCGAATTCCCCATTGTGCTTAAAAAATTCAGTTATTAGCATCATCTATAGCTATGTCTTCAACCCAATTCTTGCATAGAGGACTAGTTGTTATTATTTTTTCTTTGTTGTTGACGCCAATTATCTAATGTTCACTATGCATTATTGAACAGGCAAAATTTTTGTACGGGAATGGGTTTTCTGCAGAAGAACTGCAGGATCTCAAGTTGATGATACAGAGCAATATGTACAGATATCTTAGCATATTACTGGATGGTCAGGAGCGGTTTGAGGAGGAAGCAATGTCTCGCATACGAGAACTAGGTTCCGATGATCACAACTGTGAAGCAGGTAATGTTTGCCAACATCAAAAGTTTTTTCTGATTTTAAACATAGTTTTGAGCTTATAAAGTAGCACGTGTTACTTCCAAATAGACATATTTTATGGCCTATATGTCTCTTTGATGTGCAGAATGCTTTGTTCTGTTTTTTGATTAGCTAAGAGGGGAGGGAGAAGAGTCTTTCACATTTGTGTTTTACTTGTTTTTGTACATGATGATGCTTATAAGGTCTCTCACAGCTGGACAAAAACAAAAAGACTGGTTTAACATCATTGCAACTCTTTCAACGGTTAAACAATATCTAATCTTGTTTCAGGTGGAGAGGTTGACCCTGGTGAAACTGACCAGTGTGTCTATTCTATCAACCCAAGGCTAAAGCATTTTTCTGACTGGCTGCTGGACATTATAGCCACTGGAGATTTGGATGCATTTTTTCCTGCTGCAACACGTGAGTATGCTCCATTAGTTGAGGAGTTGTGGAAAGATCCTGCTATACAGCACACATACAGAAGAAAAGATGAGCTTCATTTTCTTCCAGATGTTGCAGAGTACTTTTTAAGCAGGGTATGTCATCTTATTTTTTATTGACTTTGTTGCCCCATATTTTACATTTTATGTTTGATATATATGGCTTCATTGTTGTCAAATGTTACTTAGCCATTTGATATTTCAACTTATTCAACTCAAAGAAGATTCCAAAACAAAAACAAAAAACAACTGAACTCAAATTCGCAGCAATATCTTGACTGGCTGTGCAATATGCTTTTGTTTCCTTCAGGCTGTTGAGGTGTCAAGCAATGAATATGAACCTTCTGACCGTGACATTCTTTATGCTGAAGGGGTTACCCAAGGGAATGGTTTAGCATTCATAGAGTTTTCGCTTGATGATCATAGTCCAATGCCTGAAACCTACACAGACAATTTGGAAGCTCCCTCCCAGGCTCTGATCAAGTAATTCTTTCCTGTCATTCTGTTATTGCCATATATGAAAGATTTACAGATTTCTAGTTCATGTTGTTATCTACTACTTTGTTAACGGGATACATGTCACAAATTGTCATGTTGGCCCTTATTTGAAGTTGGGGATCTTCCTTACATGTGTTATGAAGGTGGTTAGGGGGAGTGAGCAGGGGACAAAGAAAAGTATTTTCAAAAAATGTTCTCAATAAGGGTCCATAATACAAGCAATTGAATCACATACTGCAATACCAGTCTTTGCAATCTTTTCTGTATTATATTGTTCAATACATTCACAGATCAAATATTACTGCTTTTGTTGGCTCTAATGGTTACCTTGAGTGCATAGTTATTTTCTGGAAGAACAGAGGCATTGGTGAGGGGAAGTGGATTGAGGATGGGTGCTGAAGCTACTACATGGATGCAGAACCTCTTTTTCTTTTTCTTTTTCTTTTCTATTATTCATTCTCTTACATGTTTCAATGCAAGGCATTTGAGATTTGTATCTTGAATTTTTAAGTTAATTTTGCATTTTGGCTCTTACAGGTATCAACTTATAAGGGTAAATGCAAAGGGGATGAATGAGGGATGCAAGTGGGTGGAAATGTTTGAAGATGTGCGTGTGGTAATATTCTGTGTGGCCCTTAGTGATTATGATCAGATGTCGATAGCACCAGAGAGTAGTGGCAGTGGAGCACTGCTTCAAAATAAGTTGATACAGACCAAGGAGCTATTTGAAACAATGCTAAGGCATCCTTGCTTTAAGGATACCCCTTTTGTGTTGATACTAAACAAGTATGATCTCTTTGAGGACAAAGTCAATCGGGTGCCTTTAAGCACTTGTGAGTGGTTCAATGATTTCAGTCCAGTGAGTACTCTCCATAACCGTCAGTCACTGGCTCAGCAGGCTTACTTTTACGTTGCAATGAAGTTCAAGGATCTATATGCTTCCCTTACCGGACAGAAACTTTTTGTTTGGCAAGCTAGGGCAAGAGACCACCGGAAGACCATTGATGAAGCATTCAAGTATATAAGGGAGGTTCTCAAGTGGGAAGAGGAGAAAGATGACAACTACTATGGAGGAGAAGATTCATTTTACAGCACGGACGTTATCTCCTCACCATTTGTGAGGCTAGAATGACCTGCTTTCGGAATTTACTTGTATTCTTCCAATACAAAGAAAGTCCTAGGAGCCACGTGCATGCCTCAGTGCTCAATCAAATAAGGATAGCTGTTGTAAATTTTTTTGTTGTCCAAAATATCAATTTAATGATATCGGTCAAGTTGTTTCAGATTGATTTTGTCTTGCACGATTCAGGTGAGATTTTGAAGGTTGTCTCTGCACTTTTCCCAAATGCAACATGATATGAACCAGAAGCAAATAGCAGATTCCTTTTATTCAAGGAATGTCTTGTATTTACAATCCAAAGCATCTTTTTTATGTTTTTAGTGGGATGGACACAGCAAATGTTACGAGCAGATGAAAACAGCGTTCAAGGCCATTATTCCTCGGAGGAGCTGATGATTAACACGGGGAACAACTTGAGTTCGAGCGCCTCATAGTTTCCCTTTGTTTTCTACTGAGAAAGAGATAATAGGAATGTATATAGATTTAAACCAGCTGAAGAAAGGCTATGGAAATGGTAATATATAGTATTCCTTGCATTCTAGGCATATGCACAATTGCTCTTAGTTGGAGCGCAAAAAAAAAAGAAAACTGCGTCGCATATTTCTCTTGGGATGCAAAGATGATAATCTGTAAAAACTAGACCTAGTGTTAATCCCAGTATACAAATCATACAGTTTGACCGTCCTAGGCAGGCAATCATTTAATACGAATCATCTCAGAGGTAAATTAAAAAAAGATCATAGTAATTCAAGAACCAACTAGTAACAGTTCGCCTTATAATGCTGGAACTTTCGGAATCACCAGTATTTGACAGTGCATTGCAAGGCAGACTATAATTTTATGCATAAAAAGACATCTGAAATGAAAATGCACTTTCATCCACATAATAGTGGATCATTTCTGATTGTATCTAATGAAAATTCTCAATACAAAGTTAAGGAACCACCTTAAAGAGAAGGATGATGTTTTCAATTTTAACTGTATCCATAGGCATGGCAGTGCCATTGTAGATCCTACAAATGCCAAACCATGACAAGTATATGAGCCACTCCTTTCGGAAGAATGATTTAAGAAAAGGATCAAGCAATATCTTTAAAGAAAGCCTACAAAGTTGGCTCTACTCCCCACACGACTTACACTAGTCTCTATCCTCATTGCTCACCATTGCCTTTCCTCTTTTTTTTTTTTTTTTTTTTTTTTCAAATAATGAAATTGTTACAATGCGCAGATAGGAACTAGAGAAAAAAAATCATGATGCAACAAGATCGGGTGTTTCAGCCTCAATTGATAACCAAGCAGTGTGTACTTTGCCCACCCAACTATCCAACTGCTCACGCAAGGATTTGATCTGTGGAATTCCCAAAACTCTTGGCTGCACCCTGGAGACATGAACTGTTCCCTCAACTTGATCGATTATGCCTTCAATCAGATGAACCTGTTCTAGTGATCAACATAAAAGTTATACAAGTTATCTTTAGGATTTTTAGCTTTCTAAACAATAGTTAGCGATTACAGGCAGGAGTGCAATCGAATGTATACAATGATGCCAAGCACACATGAAAAGAAATGGAGAGACTGGACTTCTACAAGTTCATAATCCTTTTTTTCATAATTTCAAGTCCTAAAAATTGTTTTGTCCTTCTATATTTGTGTCCCCTAATAATTGTTTGGAGGCTAAGTAAGAATTCTAACACTATTATTTCCCACCAAGGTGTCATGAAAAAGTTTAAGAGAAAGAAAAAGGAAAAAGGAAAATGTATAAAAACAAAAAAGAATGAAGAAATCTGGTGAATGTTTTAACTTACAGACAGACTCTTCATGAGAAGATGCTCAACATCCTCAAAAGACAGTTTTGTTCGCTCAGCAACAACTTTTAATGGAATAGTTCGATCTTCGGATGGTCGGCTGCAGGGAAACATATAGTAGTTTACTTTTTAACTACACATACAGATATCAGCTACTCACTCTGACCTCATCCATCAGAGGACAATACAAAAAGACACACCTGAAGATAATCTCCATTAAACATAAAATATTAATCTTTTCCGAGAGCTTCTTCTCATTCTCAACCAAGGCTGGTTGAGCCCTCAATGCAGCATTGTGCACACGACATAATTCTTGATAGCGAACTAAATCCCCTGAGTTGAAGGCTTGGAGGATATAGTAAAGCCACTCAACCCTGGTCCCCAGAAGACTCTTTATCTGTAAAAGATGCTAAGTATGTCATCATCTCAAACATAAGAGAAGTAAAAACAGTAAAGCAAAGAAATTCAGAAAGAACAAAACCTATAAGGAGAGTGGCTTTTCACATCAACCCTCCACAATGACAAATAAGAGTGTATGCATGTAACTGCAATACATAAAAGAATTTACAAAATGAAAAGAACCTCCTCTCAGATGGCACTTTTCAATCACTAATTAGGCACCCTTTAACCTCCACATACATCTAACTCTTAACATCTCAAACTTGGTCAATCAGCCTTATCCTTATGCAATAAAAACACACACTATATACAAGCAATTGTAGATAATTACACCAAGAAAAATTGTTTCCTATCTTAGTTTACGCGTTTTAAAACTAGAAACATCAAACCAAAGATGTTCACTCATACCAGATTATTTACTAATAGACAGTATGATTGCTTTATCAAACAAACATTTTTTTGTAGCATAAGTAAATTTACTTTTATTCTCAAGTCATGATGCATTGAATTGTTCCAATCCCTTTTAGGTTGGAATGTGTTTACAAGTAAATCCATATCAATTCTCATTATTACTCATTATGTTCCTTACCTAGTGTTCCTACATTTTCTTAATCAAAGCACTACATTGATAATCACCACAACAGTTTTGATGAGCTCTCTACTGACACCATAATTATTTATATTCTTCATCAAACCAAAGCATGATTAAAAGCCCAAAATAGATTATAACTAATATCAGATTTTAAAAGAAAAACCAGCAATATGCCTCAATGAGCCATTGATGCCATTGTATCGGGTAAATTGCACTATCATAAAGTTAACTTATATGTGCTTAACTCATTAATAGAAAAGCAAACAACAAGTACGAATATAATTTGAATTAAACATAAGCACAAACATTTGTTGTGATATGAAACTATTTTGCCTGCAAAAAAATTTAGATGTAATATATACTGACATTAAGAAACTTGATAAAGATTGTCTTACAATAGGATGAGCAAGCAGTTCTCCAAAGTTGTAGATGTTATCTCCCAAAAGAGCAGAAAGGGACAGATCAAATGCCAAATCCTGTATAAATAAAACAGATTAAAATAAAATGAAATGAAGTCAAAGGATAAAATATATTCCGGCCAAACAAATGCTGTAAACTTTCTTTAATTTATTTATTTATCCATCTGTTTTTGATGACTGGGGTGTAATTGTAAGTCCAACCAAAGCCTTCCGGCTGGAAAACAGAATTAAGCATATCAGCCATCTCATAATCAGCTTTCTCATCCAAACTGAGGTATGCCATTTTTATCCAGGTATTATTGTCAAGTGTATGCCTGGCAACTCGATTCATTTAAATTATAAAATTTTAGATCTTGGAGAAGAAAGAAGGGGATGTAGCAAGAAAGAAAAGGTTCAAACAAGTAAGACTTGAATCTAGACTTCAGAGGCACTGCTGGACAAGAATTGGTGGATAAAACAATAATTTCTAGAGTGAACTCTGAACAGCAAGAAGGTTGTAACAAAAATGCCTGAGAAATAAGTAAAATTAATGAGCTCCAGTAAATATCACAAGATAGTATAATTGTAATGGCAGAAACAGATAAACCTATAAACACATACCAACTTAAAAGATTCTGTGAGGGACTCCACTGATGTGTACGCAAGATAAAGGAGAGAACTTTTGTAGAATTCGGCAAATTCTTGGCGAAATTTATGGTACTGAGATGAAACCCAATAATAGCTAGCATATACAGAGGGATCTATGTTGGTCATACTGTCAAGGGTACTCTTTCCATCTTCAAGAAGTTTCTTGCACTCCTTTTGGTCACCCTGTTCAAGCTTGAACTTAGCAATTTGCATCTTAATATAAAGAATTGGCTCTTCTATTCGCTGCTCTCGAGCAGCCTGAAGCTTTTCAATCACCCCTTCAAGATAATTAATAGCAGCTCCTTTCTCTGAGTACTGCCGAGAAACTATAACAGCAAAATGCGCAAGCTTGAGAAGATTGATCTTGGTCTCAAAGTCAGTGATAAAATTATGATACAACTGTATCAGCGCATCTCCAGCCTGAAATTTAAGAGAACAAAGTACTGCAGGAAGTTAGAGGACCTAGCCAACATCCAGTGAATGGGGTACACTTAGTTCATTTTCTATCATATTTATTAATTTATGTATGAATCCATACAAAAATATATAAAGCCAACTCGTCTAAAATGAAAACCATTAAGTAAACCACACTCCAGACTAATTATTACACAAACATCATACACTGAAGGACCAAGAGAACGATAGGCAATTGCGATTGAACTTTCCACATGTACTGTACAAAAACTTGAGGGGGAAAAGAATGTAACATAAATAGCTTGCTCCTAAGACTTTCCATTCTACAATATTGAAAAGAACTTTTGCACTAAAATAAACATGCCAAAGAGTTAGAAGCTAATATTTCATAATTCATATGCATTAACAAGTGTAACATAAATAGCTTTCTCCTAAGACTTTCCATTCTACAATTTTGAAAAGAACTTTGCACTAAAATAAACATGCCAAAGATTTAGAAGCTAATATTTCATAATTCATATGCAATAGCAAACTTCCATCCTGCAATGCATTTCATGCAAACCAGAAGATTTACTCTAAAAATTTTGACAAGTTAACAACAGTTGCCAGTTCAGAACACTCTTCTATGACCAAAAACATTACAATCAACAAATAAGAGGCAAAACCCAACTAATACTAGTTTCTATAATCATTTTTGAGAATTGAACATCAAAGCAATCAACACTTTCTTATTTATTTCTTTTCAATTTAAAACTAAATAAAAAAGAAAAATAAAATGGTAGAGCAGAATTAAACACCGTAATTCTACAACAAAACCCTAAATTCTCAAACTCAATTCAAGACAAAGAGAAAAAAAAAAAAAAGAAACGTAATCAACTCTATTCAAAAAACCTAACTCCCAAAATCTTAAAACTCTAATATGGAGATCTACAAGCTCTAAACCCAAACAACCCGTAATAGAAAGAGAAAGGGAGAGAGACCTGAAAGACAGTGAGAGCAACGAACTGCTCAAGCTTGAGAGTAAGCTGATGCCAGAGCTTCTTCTGGTACAGCTCTGCAAGAGAATTGTACCAGTCGGCCAGCTCTGGATGCTCATTTCTAAGAGACTCTATGTATTGCAAGGCCGCCATCGATCCCGCTTTCAATGCACAGAGTCGAAACGAAGAAACGAAACTGAAGACAGATTTTTTTTTTTTAACTTTGGTTATTACATTATATATGAATTCTGAAAAAAAAAAAAAAAAAAAAAAGCTTTGTTTTCTCTGTCTTGAGCTCAAAGAAAAGAATATCGGAACCCGAGAAAAGGAAAATTATAATTCGGGTCGGGTTGTTTATTTGGTTTAAATGTTTAACTGGGTCAACTTTTTCCGGGTTTCGTACTTGCACACGTTTCTTATATCTACCCCTTCAATAAAGTTTTTTTATTACTAGCAATTTCCTTGCTTTCCTTTTATGTTTCTTTTCAATGTAAAGAATTTCATTCATTAAAAAAAAAAAAACAAATTCATTCATAGAGTGAACCATCCAAATAAAAAAAAATGTAATTTTTTTGTTTGATCCTGGATTTTAAGTTTTTCATTTTTTTTTTGCTTTCTGTAGCTAGAAGATGTCCAACCATGTCCAAACTATATGTTTTTTATATTTGGGCCTTTGTTCCTGACAAAAACTCAAGACGAGAACTTTGGGCTGAACATCAAACTTGACTTATGAACCACACTAATGGTTTCAAACTCCTAATACAATTATTCAGCCGAATGAAAATCATATGTAGAATTTGCAATTGTAAAGCTACGAGTAAAGAACGCCAGAAACACGTGGTGGCCTTCATTGAAAATGATCCAGCAATCCATATAGGGTTGTGAAAGTGGAAAGTTGAAATTATTTGCCTTGTGACTTCCAATCAAAGCAAAGTTGGTAGTTATAGTTATGCCTTTACTTTTGAGTTTTCTTTATTACCTCCATCCACCCACTCCCCCGACAGAAATCAAAATGTCAGAGTCAAGGCCTTGTTTACATCTCTTACTTCTTTTTATCTTAATATTTGCCTCCTTCACAACCATCTATTGAGCCGCTGCCACTGGAGTTGGTGCAGTTGTTGGAGACAATAATGCTGGAAATTCACATCAGAGGAAACAGCGGGTGAATCATGGAAGCTTTCGTGGCCCTCGGAAACACCTTCTCAACCCAGCTGTTGAGCAGCCACTTCAGCTTCCTAAGTTGGCTGTATAGTTTCATCTGTAAACTGTTATAATAAGTAATAGTTTATATGCTTATGTTTTCATTTTGTCTCTCTTTATATTACTATATGTGAATCTATGATAGATGTAGATATCCTATTTCATTTTAAATTATCTTCGAGTCTTGAGTTAATTAGGATTGGACTTTAAATTTAACTCATTTGATTTTAAATTTGAGTTTTGGATTTGCTTTAGACTTTAAACTTTAAAATAAGCCCATTTACTCTTTTGTAATTGTCTGCTTTATTTTATTCCGGGAGATAGATCAATTATGTTTGAATTTGAGTTGAAAATGGAAGATAAACTTGTTGAGTTTAAAATTAAAATTTAAAAAGATAAAGGATGAAAATCTCATTCAATCGGATAACATTTTGATCTCGTATCCTATGGGGGCTGAGTCCTTATTTAAACAAGGACAATTATGCAGAAAGGGTGGCAAAAAATAGAAGCATTCACGATTAGCCTTTTCCTCCGTCCAAGCCACCACCTCACCTACCATTCCCTACCACCGTCATCATCCATACCCTAATCTTACCAAACCATTGGCAGCTTTCAATCGCCACTTTCAACACATGTCACCTCTGCCAAAACACACATTGCCATATCTACACTGTCGTCTCCACCACTTCTACCACCAATTTACCGTTACCAGATAATTGAACCCGTACCTTATCACAACCAAAACCCACAAACAGAACTGAAAAGCAAACCAACCTCAGAATCCTTTTGCCATGCATGGCCATCTCTTCCAGCTACAACCGTTGACAACTTTCCTACCTACAACAAAAAACCACCACCAAATTTACTATAACCACTGGACCAAATCGCACATTTCAGCCAAACTTCCACTCATTGCCAAAAACACTGAAACAAATACAAAAAGATTCAAGAAGTCACCAGCCACCACCTCAATTAACCAGCTCCCACTAGTCATAAAAGAAAAAACTCATTTTTTTCTTTCTTTTTGCTCTAATTCGCATGTGAACAAGAAATCTGAAACCAAAATCAAAATCTCACCAGCTTGGTCAAGGTTTTAATCCAAAATCGTATCAATAGGATTGCTGAAATTCTGGGACCTAAAATCGCGTTGGACAAAACTCAATCCCAAGATTCAAGCTTAAGATTGATTCTATCCATTTCCTAAAATTGGTTCTAAAGTTGCCTATAAATTGAACTAGCACTACAAGGGATGAACACACCGAGATTTTTAGAGAAAAAGGGTCTAAATAAATTTTGGCAATAAAAATTTCTAGAATTTTGGTATTAGGATTTGGGGCTCGATTTGCAATTTTAAACTTGAATTTAGGCTTCTAGAGTTAGGTTTAAGGTTTTAGAAGGTTTCGGGAGAGATTTGGAGCTTTCTAGGAAGGTTTGAGGATTTTTTGGGCTTTTTTGGTCTTTCTGAGTGTTTTTGGGTTTTTTCTAGGTTTGAGAAGAATATTTGAATTTTTCGATAAAATTTTTTGGCAAGGTTGAATTTTTCGACAAGATTCTGATGGCTTTTCCAGAAACTGATGGATTTTTCAATTTTTGGTTGAACTTTTCGTTTACTTTTTTAGAAATCGACAGGTTACTCAGTTTTCGGTTAAAGTTTTTGGTGGTGTTCTTGGTTGGGTTTTAGAGAGAAAGCAAAGAGAATTCGGCTAGAGAGAAAAAAAGGGAGGAGGCTTTTGAGCAAAAAGGTGCTGAACCTGACTTATATATTGCCTTTGCATGATGTTGTTTTGGACGACTTAGGATCTGCGTGAACTTCAGTTAGGATCCGTGTGCCGACTCGCTTTAACCTAACCCAAATCACAAGATTTTCTTTTTCTTTTTTCATTTTATTTTCAAATTTCATTTCATTTTATTTTTTTCTTATTATTTTTAGTTTTATAATTTTATTGGTTTTCATATTTTTATTCCATATTAAATAATAATAAATAATAAAAAAATCTTTTCTTTTTGGAAGAACAGAAGAAGTCGGATAAAAAAAAGGTTTTTTAAAGTTTTCAAAAAAATATTTATAAAAATAAAAAAATCCTTTCAATAAAAATAAAAATAATATCTTTTTCAAATAAAATCTTTACAAAAAAAATTCATAAATTGTATTAAACTATTAGAGAATTTTTATAGATTTAATTTTTAAAATGAAATCCACCAAATTATTGAAAAATTTTATAAATCAGTTTTCAAAAAAATTAAAAAAATTAAAAAATTAAAAAAAGTTTTTTTCCTCTAAACTGTTGGAAGATTGCTTTATAAATTAAGTCCTACCAAACTATTAGGAGATTTAATGAAATTCTTAAAAATTTTTACAAATCTTTTGATAATAAAATCTCACCAAACTATTGGGAAATCTGTTTCAAAGTAAGTTCTACCAAACTATTGAGATATTTTATTGATTTTTTTGAATAAAATATTATAATAAATCCAATGACGGAGCCTCTTCAGAGCGGGTCATTAGTCTCTATGAATACTCTTGAGGTAAGAAAATTATTTTAAATTGCTACCAAACTATTGGGATAATTTTAAGATTAATTTTCAATACTAAATATTTTGGTAAAACATAAACATTTTTTAGGCTTGCATAATTTGAAATCAAACTAGTATCATCCTATGAATAGGTGTTGTATGGGTGCTATAACCTTCTCTATACATAACTATACTTTCAAACCTAAAATCTAGTTTTGTGGATCAGAATCTACTTCAGGTGGCCAATCACACCTAAACAAAAAATATTGGTGGCGACTCTTCTAATTTATGTCTAGTGATAGGTTCACGGATCTATACGTTATGACAATTTGGTGACTCTACTGGAGAAATTGAGAGTCAAGCCAGTAAATAATTTTTTATTATCCAAGCCTTGCTTAATAAATATAAAATTATTTTATTCCTTTTCATTGCTTATATTATTTTACTTTTCATTGTGTATACTTAGTTATTTATTTGTTGTTCTTTTTATTCATTGCATATATTTGCTTGATTATCCATTTATTGTATATATACTTATCATTCATTTGCATATCTCTAATATAGCTTTCCACCCAGGCTTTATGAAGGAATGAAGTACTTATGCTTTCGTTAGATTTTATATCTCCGCATGGGCCTATGAAACACTCTCACTCAGATTGAACCTTTCTCACTTGTAGCCTATGATGGATGAGGATTGGGATGCCTTATTAGTTTGTGATGGACAATGATGTAAGAAGTAATTTGGGAACCTTTTTAGAGTTGACCTAAACCCCATATAGTCAACCTTAAGAGCCTAACCATGATATAGTCTTATCCTTCCACCCTTTTGTTGACAATCCAAAATTCAAGGTCATGTTGTTATCTTATTTACTATATGGTGTTTATTCTATGTTTTATTGAAGTGACTAACTAATTTCTTTATCTTTTTTTTATTTTTTTTCTTTTTATGCATATTCATAAACATACTTACAGATTGCATAGTATTCTTGCCTAAAGATTGTTTCAACAAAAGCTCTCATAGACTCTACTGAACATCAGGTTTGCGCTTCATCTACGTTGTTCAAATGTGACTTTTACATAAATGTAAAAGTGGTATCAGAGAAAAAGTAGCAAGAAGAAGAAGATTGTTTGTCACCTGATCACATTTCTACACTACTAAAGAAAGTTCACTTACTCCTTAAATAGAATGATTTGAAAAGCCTATCAAATATATGGAATAACATGACTTCTTTAAGGCAAAAAACTTTCTATCAGAAGTTTAAGCATATTGCATATCTCTTGTCAGTAGATGTTGATAACTCATTCATTAAGGCGATGATATAGTTATGGGATCCTTCTTATCATTGTTTCATCTTTAATTAGGTTGATTTGGTGCCAACTATAAAGGAGTACTCAACTTTAGTGGGCATGCATCTACTATATCCATACAAAATATATGTGAAAAAGCATAAATCAGGAAATTATAAAAAATCGGGTCAGATTCTAGGGTTGAAAAAAGAGATCATAGATTCTTACATTCAAGAAAAATAAGTGCATAAAGGTATCTTATAAGAGATTCTCTGAGATTTTATTATCAAGCATCCAGATGATAATCAAGGAATGAATGTATTTGCTGTAGCCATATATGGGTTGATCATTTTTTTTAAGGTTTTAGGTGACATTAAGATAGAAGTGGTTAATCTTTTTGAACAAATTAAAAAATGATGTAATCCTTTTTCAGCTATCTTAACGAAAAACATCAGATCTCTGAACTTTTATAGACAAAATGACAAGGCAAGATTCATAGGTTGCATACCATTACTATGTCTGTGGATGAAAAGCCATTTCGAATGCAAAAAGAGTGCCTTCTCCAAGCTTTATTTTTACATATAAAACCCAATTAGGGAGTTCTGTCAAAGCATTTAGCCAAAAGTAAAGACTTAAAAGGAGTGAAAATATATATTGCAAGAGCTCACAGCTAATCAAGTAAAATGGTTAGCTCTATAAATGAACAGAAAACTTATGTTAA
Source organism: Durio zibethinus (assembly GCF_047325235.1). Taxonomy (NCBI): domain Eukaryota; kingdom Viridiplantae; phylum Streptophyta; class Magnoliopsida; order Malvales; family Malvaceae; genus Durio; species Durio zibethinus. The sequence goes on along the minus strand of NC_143170.1, from coordinate 1,396,354 downwards.
ATCAATGTGGAGATGAGACAGGGGTTTCACTTTTAAGTTTATGAAAGTCAACGAGTTATACACCATTGATGGTAAGAAGATAGCATAGAGCTGAATAGTTTACTCTTAGGACTTATAAGCTTAGCCAGTTTGATTATTCATATGGAGAGCCTAAAACTTTTTAAAAGATTGATAGTATGATCAAGGCCTGAAAGAAGCCCAATAAGGTAAGCCCTGAATCATTTACTGATAAGGCTACTTAGAAATATGTGATTTAGAAAACCAAAATAAGGCAAAAGGTGGCACCTATACCTAAAGACCATTGCCAATCAATGGATCATGAGTTAGATGGTATGCCTTTAAAACTAGAATCTGTAAGGAAAAATATGAAGCAGGAAAAGAGAAACTAAAATAAAAAATTTTGAAGCTCCAGGGAAAAAATGACCAGTGGTAAAAGAAAGCACAAAAACTAGAAATCCAAGTCTACAAGATTTCTAAAGAATACAGCAAAGCCCAAAAAGTTATTAGAGAATGAGATTATGCTTTTAAGAAAATAAAGAAGCTACGACAAAAGCATAAGAGGATGCATATATAGGTGTAGGCCAAAGAAAAAATAATACAGATTTGGCTCATAAGAATGAAGAGTTGAAAAAAGAATGTGCACAAATAAAAGATGATTATGTTGAAGTTTAACAGAAAAATGAAATGCTCACAGACTATATTTGGACTTTGAGGCTAAAGTTAAATGAACAAAAAGATCGTGTCAGAACCCTTATGAAAAAGCACAAAGAATTATCCTATTAGGTGTGGTATGGCGAGAGATAAAAGTTGGAAAGACAAAGATACATAGAGCATCTCATAGCTTAGATTGGCAAAGTAGTGATCAAGGTAGGTGAGATGGTAAAAGAGGCTGAGGTATTGAGAGCTTCGGTTACACCAACAATAGAGTATGGACAGAGATTGCTAAACTTCATTAAGGAGGCTAAAGACCAGTATGAGCAAGTTAGGCATTTTTATAGAGGGACGGTATTAGATTTAATGTAAAACAAACTCTTGTGGAATAAATGAAAGTTCACTTTTATTGAAATTTTTTTTAAGAGGTAAATATTTTCTTTTATCTTCTTTTACATACATTGCATCAATTCATTCATTCATTATCATAACATATCATTGATTTTTAATTATGGTACTAAAGTGCAATAATAGTTACATACTCATACAATACCCAGGCTAAAGCCAAGAAAATGAAACAAGACAATGCAAATTATATTGAAAGGATAGAAAAAGCTCATGAGGTACTTGAAGAAAGGTTAAACAAAATTCTAAAAGCCATGAAAAAGGTAAATAAAAAAAAGGCAATAGAGGAAGATACCTCACCGAAAGCTACTGAATCAATATATCCTTCAGGTTTTGATCCATAATAAACTCAAACTACCTTAATCTTTTACCCTCAACAAATAACTTTTTCAAAGCATAACTATCTGAAAAAGACTTATGCACCTGATCATGAAAACGTCAAGAGTTATGACAATCCTATTTTTATCAAAAAGGTAGTTGAGCCCATTCAACTCTCTACTTTAGATGATGTAAAGGAGAAAGAGAAGTTACAGACAGTTATGCCTTTGAAAAATTTTAGAACTGATTAGGCAATTAACAGACTCGAAAAAAGATTATGAGCTATGAAATGAATTAATTTTTATGGATCCATGGATGCAGTGGAGCTTTACCTAGTACCAGATATGGTAATGCTGCCCAAATTTAAAGTACTAAAATTTAAAAAGTATGATGATACTAAGTGCCTTATCATGCATATCACAATGTACTATCGTAAAATGACAGCACATACTAGCAATAAGAAGCTGCTTATGCACATCTTTTAAGATAATTTAACTGGGTCTGCAATAAGGTGGTATGTTCAATTAAACGAGAACCATATAAAGACATGAAAAGATTTAACCTGGTCCTTTATTAATCAATATTGTTACATTATTGACATGACCCCTGACTGCCTTTCCTTACAAGAAATGGAAAAAAATGCATTCGAATCTTTCAAGCAATATACCCAAAGGTGGTGAGATGTAACTGCTTAGGTACAATTTTTCTTGACAAAAAAAAATTACGGTGCTATTTGTGAACACTTTAAAATCACCATACTATGAAAGAATGATAGGAAAAATGACTGAAAACTTTATTGATATGGTGATTTCAAGAGAAATCATCTAAAATACCATAAAAAATAGTAACTTGAAGGAGAGGAGCCTTCTAAAAAAATAACTAAAAAGAAAAAAAATAAGGAGTCTTGAAGGATAGCAATTCAGAAGCTACTCTTGACCAACCTATCCCATGTACCATCACACAGCAAGTCATGTTTTTACCTATCAACTGACTACACAACCTTTTCATCCATCATCACTATGGTCTCTTGCTTTCTCAGCTAATACAACCTGTATTGTTCGAGAACCACGAATCAAGAAAAAACTTACATTCGACCCTATCCTTATAAGACATCGAACTATACCAAAAACTTTACAAGAACCATCTAATTGCTCATGTCCCTATTAAACGCTTAAACTTTCTTACCCTAAATAGTATGATTCCAATGCCCACTATGAATATCATTTTGGAGTAACGGGACACTTTACTGAGAATTGCATTCTCTTCAAGCATAAAGTGCAAAGTCTAATCAAGAAAAAGCTAATAAGCTTTGAAACCAGTGGGAATTTAGTACCCAATGTCAACGAGAATCCCTTATCTAGTCATACAGTTAATGCTTTGGATGAGGGTAATAAACATATGAAAAAAAAGGTAGAAGAGCTTAAAATGTCATTTATTCAGCTGTATGATACCTTATATGGGGCTGAGTTGATACAACCAATAGCCCTACACATCTATATAGGAAGATGCATCCCTAATCAAAGGTGTAAGTATTACAGTGGAGCTCTAAGACATTCTATTGAAAATATTAACTGTTTTACCAAGAGGTGCAAAAGCTAATAGACTCTTACCAGATAAAGTTATATGAAAAATTAAGAGCTTCTGAAGATATTGGGGTGGCTATGACAAATAGATGGGTGCCAAAGCCTATCATCATATACTATAAGGAGATGCCACAATTAGTTGAGAATAAGTTTATTCCCAAACCAGTAGCTTTCAAAGTTTTATGCTTATTTTTTTATAAAGATGAAAAAATGATGCCTTGAAGATATAAGTGTGAAGTGATGATTTAAAGGCAGCAAAAAGATATGCCAAAATTTAAAACTGCCAATATAATAGAAGTATAAGGTACAACTAAAAGTGATAGATGTTATACTCTAAAAATATTAAAAAAAATAGAAAAAAATGAGAAACAAATTGAACCAAAAAATATTTTAGAGAAAGAAACCTTAAGGCTTGTGCCAAAAAAAGAGGTTTGTGAATTTTTGAAGCTAGTCAAACATAGTGAATACTCAGTGGTGGAGTAACTTAATAAGATGCCCTCCAGAATCTCTTTGCTATCATTACTCCTAAATTTAAAATCTCATTGTAATGCCTTGCTAAAGGTGTTGAATTAAGTTTATGTGACCCATATCGTATCAGTGGAGTATGTGAATCACTTGACGAAAAACTTAAGGATGCCACATCACATCTCTTTCAGTGATGATAAGATCTCACCCAAAGGTAGAGGGAGCACCAAAGCTTTGCACATCATTTTCAAATGTAAAAGACATATAGTAACTAAAGTTCTTATCAATAACAGATTGGCTATCAATGTTATGTTTATGTTTACTTTAACTAGACTATCATTCGATACGTCTTACATCTAAAACAATCATATAGTGGTTTGAACATTCAACGAAACTAGATAATAAGTCTTGAGAGACATTGAGTTGCTCATATAAATCGAACCATGTGTTTTTAATATAAAATTCTAAGTCATAGATATCTTTCCATCATATAATTACTTGTTGGAAAGATCATAGATCCACAAGATGGGCACTGTCCCTTTCTTATTACATTAAAAGATCAAATTCAATATGGAAAGATAATTGGTGATTGTGGTCGGAGAGAAAGACTTATTAGTGACCTAACCCATGAATGCCCCATATGTAAAAGCAGCATAAAAATCATTAGAATATTTTTACTGATCTTTTAAACTTATTAATATAGTAAGTGAATGACTTAAATTTAATCAAATTGTGTTTAATTAGATGATTAACAAAGGTTAGGGTATTGGGTTCTATTTAGATAAAAGCCTTTAAGAGATAAGAAAGCTTTCTAAGATTGAAGATTACGGTTATAGATTAAGATTGGATTATGAGACAAAGAAAATATAAAACAATAAAGGGTAAAGAATGAACCGATGATCATTCCCTATTTAAATAAAACTTTCATTCCTAAAGGATATGTGCACTTAGGAGCTAAAAAAGACGTAAAAAAAAGAACCAAAATAGAAGAAAGCTTTTGTCAAGCTATCCATTTATATGGTAGATAATGAAAGTCAAATTGAGAAAGTTTTAGTTTACCCATGCCCACTTAGCTATAAATTGAAAATTAGAGGATCATCCAAATACCTATTGTTTCTTATTTTTTCCCAATGTAATCATATTTCCTAATTACTTATACCCAAAAGCATTAGGATGAACTCTTATGTTTATGCTTTTTATTTTTCATTATTTCAATAAAAGTAATAGCATGCATTTTATCCATTTTTTCTATTCCATTCATTATCCTATCAAAGTTTTTTGTCAATATTTTCTATTTTATTAACTTTCATGTCCCCAAATGAATGTGAAGATAATCATGACAATAATCTAAGGTTTAATTTTAAAAATTTAATTAATATCGGTGAACTTGATATTGAAGAAGACTTGGAGAAATACACTTTGTCTCCAGATTTAATGTGACTAATTGAGTAAGAAGATCAGTCTATTGAGCCTCATCAAGAAATTGTTGAATTGATTAATTTGGGTGATGTTAAAAATAAAAAAGAAGTTGAGATTAGTACTTCACTTTCAGCAATTGATCATCAACAGTTAGAGGATTTGTTTTAGAAGTTTGTGGATGCGTTTCCTGGTCTTACCAAGATATGTCCGAGCTCAGCACTAAAATAGTAGAGCACAGATTATTTTTGAAACAGAAATACAAGTCGATGCAGTAAAAGTTGAGAAGAATAAAGCCACAGATGTTGTTAAAAATAAAAAAAAGATAAAAAAGTAATTTGATGTAGACTTTCTGCAAATGACCAAATATCCTAAATGAGTGGCTAATATAGTACTTGTCCCTAAGAAGGATGAAAATGTATGAATGCGTGTAGATTATCAAGATCTAAATAAAGCTAGTCTGAAGGATAATTCTTTTTTACCTCACATAGACACACTAGTGGACAATACGGCCTGACATTCAGTGTTTTTTTTATAGGTGAATTTTTTGGTTATAATCAAATAAAAATGACCTAAGATGATATGGAAAAGACAATATTTATCACTATGTAAGGATCTTTCTGCTATAAGGTCATGCCCTTTGGACTAAAAAATATTGGGACAACCTATTAAAGGGCTATGATAACACTTTTTCATGACATGATGCATAAAGAGATTGAAGTATCTATAGATGACATGATCACTAAATTTTAAAAAGGAGAGGTTCATATAGCCATTAGAAAATTGTTTGAAAGGTTGAGAAAGTTTTAGCTCAAATTGAATATGGCCAAATGCACATTTAAAGCCAAGTCAGGAATGCTATTGGAATTTATAGTTAGTGAAAGAGGAATAGAAGTTGACCCAGATAAAATTCAGGCCATTCAGAATTTATCCCTTTTAAACACACAAAGGTTCGAGATTTCTTAGGCAAATTGAACTATATTTTTTGATTCATTTCTCAACTTACTTTTAAATGTGATTCCATTTTTAAACTCCTTCAGACAAATAATCCTGGTGAGTGGAATGAAAAATGTCAGGAAGCTTTTGATAAGGTTAAATAGTGCTTATCAAATCCCCCAATATTAGTACCACCTATTTTGGAAAAATAACTAATTCTGTACATAGTGGTATATGAAAAGTCAATGAGATGTGTATTGGGTCAACAAGATGAATCTGGCAAAAAAGAGAGAGCTATTTATTACTTGAGTAAAAAATTCACAAAATACGAATCCAAATAGTTACCACTAAAAAAAATGTATTACGCTTTAGCTTGAACAGCTAAGAGACTTATGTAGTACTTGTTTTACCATACAACTTGGCTCATAGCTAAATTGGATCCCATCAAATACATCTTCAAAATGCCATCACTATCAGAAAGAATCGTGACATAGTGTATGTGAGCTAAAAGCAATAAAAAAAATGTCATTGCTGAATTTCTAGCAAATAGAGCCGTTGTTGATTATGAACCTATAAAGCTTGATTTTTTAGATGAAAAATTAATGGTCATCTTAAGATTAAAAGAAGATAATGGCAAAGAAAAGATATGGAGAATGTATTTTGATGGGGCTACCAATGCCATAGACATAAGATTGAAGCAGTTTTAATATCTCTAACAGAACATTACTATCCTGTTACAGCAAGATTGAACTTCAACTACACTAATAATGTAGCTAATATGAGGCTTGTGTTATGGGACTGTATGCTACTTTGGACAAAAAAAATTGAAGCGTTAAAAGTGTTTGAAGATTCAATTCTAGTAATTTATCAACTAAAAAATGAATGGGAGACAAAGGATTCAAAACTCATTCCTTATCATAAATATATCTTAAAGCTGTGCAAACAATTCAAGGTAATTCAGTTTGAACACTTGCCTTATGAAGAAAATCAAATTATAGATGCCTTGGTTACTTTAGCTACAATGGCACAGATTGGTGATACTGTTAAAATTTAGTCTATCAAACTAGATATCAAGGACATATTGATATATTGTGCTAACTTAGAAGAGGAAAAAAATGGCAATCATTGGTATAATGACATTATGTGATATCTAAAGAATCAGTAGTAACCAGATCAAGCAACAAAAAATGATAAGAGTCTTGAAAAGATTGGCTATGAGATTCTTTTTAGATGAAGAAATTATGTATAAAAGAGATAAAAAATCAAGTATTATTACGTTGTTTAGGTGCTTTTGAGGCCAAAAAGATTATTGAGAAAGTCTATAATGGCATATATGGAGCACATGCAAATGACCATATAATGACAAGATAGGTTATGTGAGCTGGATATTACTGGTTGACAATAAAAAATGATTATATCGATTTTGCTAAAAAATATCACAAATGCCAGATTTATGTTGATAAGATTCATGCTCCACCCAGCACTTTACATGTTATAGTGCCACATTGTCCATTTTTTATGTGAAAAATGGACGTCATTGGTCCTATTATCCCAAAAACCTCAAATGGGACTAGATTCATTTTTTTTATGATTGATTACTTCACTAAATGGGTTGAAGCTACTTCTTTCACTACTGTGACAAGATCAATGGTCTGTAAATTCATAAAAAAAAAAAATCTATAGATATGGGCTATCAAAAAGGATTATCTTAGACAATGTAAAAAATTTAAATAGCAATATAATGCAAAAAGTATATGTTCAGTTCAAGATCAAACATCACAACTCAGCTCAATATCGTCCAAAAATGAATAAAGTAGTAGAAGCTGCAAATAAGAGCATCAAAAGGATTATAGAAAAGATGACTGAAACATATAAAGACTGGTATGAAAAACTACCTTTTACTTTACATGCGTATCAAACCTCCATGCACACTTTTACTGGGGCAATTCCTTTTTCCTTGGTTTATGAAATAGAAGTTGTATTGCCAATAGAAGTAAAGATCCCATCTTTAAAAGTCTTAAGGGAAGTGAGATTAGAAGAAGTTGAATGGGTCTAAGAGCGCTATGAATAATTAAACTTTATTGAAGAAAAAAGATTAGCGACACTCTGTCATGGCTAATTGTACAAAAAAAATGATGAGAGCTAATGACAAAAAGGTCTGACCTCGTTAATTTCAAGAAAGAGAGTTAGTATTGAAAAGAATTCTTCTAAGTTAACATGATGATAAAGAAAAATGGATTCCAAATTGGGAATGATAATATGTTGTTAAAACAACTTTTTAGGAAAAGCCTTAATCTTGTCAGAAATGGATGGAGATGAACTTCCTAATTTTGTTAATTTCGATGCCATGAAAAAATACTTTGGTGAACAAAAAAAAAAAGAAAAAGTTCAAGTTGAAAACCCGAAAGGATGACTTGAACCAAAAAAAAGAGAGAGAAAAAGAAAAAGGGTTTAGTTGAAAACCTAGAAAGGTAGCTTGAATTGAATGAAAGCAAACTTAGATGAATAGAATATGATATCACTTGAAAGGTATACCAGAGACAGTGAATTTCAAAGAACTCTGAAGTGTCAGGGCATTGTATTTTGGTTGAGTTTTTGAAAAAATCCAAGATTTGTTGTCATGATTATCTGATCATATGTTTTGGGGCATTGCTAACCCAAATAGCCATCCCTACACACTCTCTTTTTATTTCTATGTCATCATTTGTAATTTATTGTTTATCCGAATAAATGATAGTCGTCCTATTTTCCTCTCTTAATTTTATACATCGCCAATATATATATATATATATATATTTGTCCCTTCTCTTTATACCTTGCCATGAATAAAAAAAGTGCATGACTTGCATCTTATATTTTAAAATTGAGATAATGATCAATAATTCAACAAAGTCATAAGAAGTTGTGTGTTACTTTGAAGAATTAAATGAGACAAAGATCAAGGATGAATTCTTTCAAATAAGAGAAAATCACTGACTTCCATAGCTCTTTTTGGGATGAAAATAAATATTCACGGTAATGAAGGATGGTCCCTTTACCAAATGTGTGCAGAAATGATAATGTAGAAGCCTTAGTACTATGATTAATGTTTCATTCGCATCCTAGATAAGGCATGCATTTACATTACTCATTTACCTGATCTTGGCTCAGTCCAGATCATTCTTATGATTCGTGGTTTCATCCTGGATATTTATTTTTGACCTCAGTAGGTCCTAGTCGTTTCATTTTTTACCTATGGTTTCGTCTCGATTACTTAATCTTGGCTTAGTTCAGATCATTTCTTGTAATTTGTGGTTTCATTTCGGTTATTTATTTTTAACCTCGACTTGATCCTGGTCGCTTTATTTTGACTCTTGGTTTTGTCTTAATCACTTGATCTTGGCTTAATCCAGATCATTTTTTATGACTCGTGGTTTTGTCCTGATCATTTATTTTCGACCTCGACTCGGTCCTAGTTGCTTTATTTTAAACCCATGATTTTGTCTCGGTCACTTGATCTTAGCTCAGTTAAGATCATTTTTTATGACTCGTGATTTTATCCCAATCATTTATTTTTAACCTCGACTCGATCTTGGTCATTTCTTTTCTAACTTGTGGTTTCACTTCGATCCCTTAATTTTGGCTCAGTTCAGATAATTTTTCTGGCTCACGACATCATTTTAATTAATTTCACTCGATGATTTGACTCGAACATAATGGGTATCTAGGTTTTTGCTCTATCCCTGTATAACAGTGACATACAAATAGGGTAGCTATAGACACTCAATTGTGTTCGACCCAATTAGATCGATTTCTTTTGTTGTTAATATTTTTGTTATTATTATAATAGATATTATAATATAATATTATGGTATACTATTGTAAATTATTATAGTATTATTAATATTATTGTACCATATTATTATTATTATTATTTTATTGCTATTTTCATTTTTTCTTTTCATTTTTCCTTTTGCTCTAATCCACACGTGAACAAGAAATCTAGAATTAGAATCAAAATCTCACTAGCTTGGTCAAGGTTTTAATGCAAAATCGTATCAATAGGATTGCTAAGATTTTAAGACCTAAAATCATGGTGGATAGGACTCAATCCTAGGATTTAAGCCTGGGATTGATTCTGTCCATTTCCTAAAATTGGTTCTAAAGTTGCCTATAAATTGAACTAGCACTATAGGGGATGAACACACTGAGATTTTTAGAGAAAAAAGGTTTGAAAAAATTTTGGTAGTAAAAGTTTTTAAAATTTTGGTATTGGGATTTGGGTTTTGATTTGTAGTTTCGGACTTGAATTTAGGCTTCTGGAGTTAGGTTTAAGGTTTTAAAATATTTTGGGAGAGATTTGTCACTTTATGGGAAGGTTTGAGGATTTTCTGGGCTTTTCTAGGTTTTTTTTTTTGTTTTTTATGGGTTTGAGAAGAATATTTGAATTTTTTGATAAAATTTTTTGATGAGGTTGAATTTTTTACGGGATTTTGGTGACTTTTTCAGAAACCGTTGGATTTTTTAGTTTTCGATTGAACTTTTTAGCGATTTTTTTAGAAACTAATAAGTTATCCAGTTTTCGGTTGAAAAATTTCTATAGTGTTCTTAGTTGGGTTTTAAAGAGAAGTCAGAGAGAATTCAGCTAGAGAGAGAAAGGAGAAGAGGCTTTTGAGCAAAAAGGTTCTGAACCTGACTTATATATTGCCTCTGCATGACATTGTTTTGGGTGACTTAAGATCTGCATGAACTTGAGTTAAGATTCGCGCGTTGACCCGACTCGAATCACAAGGTTTAATTTTTCTTTTTTCATTTTATTTTTAGATTTCATTTCATTTCATTTTTTTAATTATTTTTAGTTTTATAATTTTACTGGTTTTTATATTTTTTATTCAATATTAAATAATAATAATAAAAAATCTTTTGTTGAGGAACAGTAGAAGCCAGATTAAAAAAAAAAGGTTTTTTAAAGTTTTCAAAAAAATATTTATAAAAGCAAAAAAATCCTTTCAATAAAAATAATAATAAAATCTTTTTCAAATAAAATCTTTACAAAATAAATTTATGAATTCTACCAAACTATTGGAGAATTTTCATAGATTTAATTTTTAAATAGAATCTACCAAACTATTGAAAATTTTCATAAACCAATTTTTAAAAAAATAATAAATAAAAAATAATTTTTATCCTCTAAACTATCGGATGATTGTTTCATGAATTAAGTCTTACCAAACTATTGAGAAACTTAATGAAATTCTTAAAAATTTTTACAAATCATTTGGTAATAAAATCTCATCAAATTATTGGGAGATCTACTTCAAAATAAGTCTTACCAAACTATTATGAGACTTTACTGATTTTTTGAATAAAATATTATAATAAATCTGATGATGGAGCCTCTTTAGAGTGGGATACTAATATTTATGGATACTCTTGAGGTAAAAAAATTATTTTAAATTACTAACAAACTATTGGGACAATTTTAAGATTAATTTTCAATACTAAATATTTTAGCAAAACATAAACATTTTTGAGATTTGGATAATTTGAAATCAAACTAGTATCATCTTATGGATGAATGTTGTGGGAGTGCTATAATCTTCCTTACGCCTAACTGTACTCCTGAACCTAAAATCTGATTTCGTGGATCAGAATCTGCTTCAGGCGACCAATCACACCTAAACAAAAAAAATTGGTGATAACTCCTCTAATCCATATCTAACGATAGATCCACAGATCTATATGTTATGACAGGTTGCAGCAGATTATATTGAACTTAAGACATATAAGAATATATGACAATCAACTAATCTTAATTCACATATTCCCCTTTTTTTTTTCATTTTTTCTTTTACACTTTTTATTTTCTTTTTGTTGTCCATTTTTTTTCTTCTTTCTTCTTCTTCACTTTATTCTTCTCATTTTTTTTACCTTCCATATTTTATTCTTTCACTTTTTTTTTTTTGTTTCTTATTCTTTTAATTTGCCTACACTCTTTCTTTCTTTACTTTTGCTTTAATTTATTTATTCTCCCAAACTTTTCTTTTGTATATGTTTTCTTTATCATTTTTGCAATGTTTGCATCATTCTTTTACTATTTTTTTGTCTTGATAATTTTGGTTCTCTACTTCTCTTACTTTTTCCTCTTTTCTTTATTCTTAATAGCTAAAGTTAAATTTTTTTTCCATTGTTTACCTTCTTTTTTCTTTACTCTATCACTCTTTGTTGCTCTTTTTTCTCTTTTTCAAAATTTCTTTGTTATTTCTTTTTTTTTTTCATTTTTCTTTAACATTTCTTTCCTTTTTTTTACCCTTCTAGTCTATATGTTTCTTTCCATTTTTTTTTCTTTATTCTTAATTCTTCACCTTTAGTTCCTTTATTCTCGTTCTTTTTCACCATTTCCTTTAGTCTATGCTACTGATATTTGCTATGATAGTTTTTTTTTATTTTTTTTATACTTGATATTATACCAAAATTTGAATTTTAATTATTAGAACTAAGAATCCAGTACTTTATCAACAGACCTTAAGACTTTTACTTTCTTTTGATAGATAAAATTCTTTATAATCAGATTCCATTCAATAAAAATAAGTAATCGAGGTTTTACATTTTTATACCATCAGCAAATTGATGCATACCTAGATCAATTGTGGCTGTCACAAAAATATTAAAAAATTTCAAATGCTTTTATTGATCTTTGTGGAATAGAATTTTAAAAAAATTTCTTATTTTGTTTCCTCTTGCATTTCCATAACTTCTACTAGATATGATGCTATTATAGCATATGCCAAAATGGTTTTCTTTTTGTTTTTGATTAACCTGCGGTGATAATTATTGATTATTAATTTAATTATGGAAATACCCAAATAAGCCCTCAAATTTTACTAAAAAATGAAAATAAGTCCATGATATTTTATTGCATGAAATCAAGGCTATAAATTTTTATTTTAATGTAATTTGATCTTTTGTAGTGTGAAATATTTAATTTTTTAGTTTAATGATTTAATTTGTAGCAAACGCTTGCTTAGATTTATTTGGATGAGTTGAATAACAAATATTTTATGTAATGCTATTCTAAAAAGTTTTTCGTTTGAACATTATTCATTCATCTTAATATCTAATGGATATAATTACAATAAAATAAAAGTTTATAATCTTAATTTCGTGTAATAAAATTCAATGACTTATTTGCATTTTAAAGTAAAGTTTGAGAGTTTATTTGAATATTAAGTTATTTAATTATTACTTATAAATTATAATTTAGTTTGGCATTGGGAGGATTTACAAATCGCATGTTTCATATCTTGGTATGAACTTTTGGCAAAGTTTTCTGATTCATAACCTTTTTCTCTTAGTTGTTCTTATTTCAATCCTAGAACTCATTTTAATGTTGTTTAGTCCTCTGTTGCAGTGTAAATGAAGTTTTAAAAAATTTATTACTAGTTCTTTCGCATTTTCTCAATGCTTCTAATATCTTACAAAGTTTATTTCTGGGGTTCTTGCTGTTGGAGTTCCCTAGGTAGTTCTTTAAGCCAACGAACAATGACCTTACAAATAAGTTTTTTAAATAAAAAAATTCCATGCATATCTGAAATGGTTATTTTTCATCTACTAAATTTGAAATTTAAATTGGTAAATTTTGTGCCATGCTTTTTTATCTGTAATCTGTAAAGTTTAGAAAGTGTAAATGCATAATATAAGAATGAATCATTCCTTCCAATACTAACAAATGTGTTATTTATATAGTTTTCAAGTTGTCATGACTTTTGTTACATTCTTTGAGGTTAAATTGGGCTGCTTCTCCTGACATGTATATATGAAAATAATCATCAATGTAATATGAAATTTGTCGATGGGGCCTGTTAGTATGGGGGAAGCCTAGGTTTCGATAAAACCTGATATTATCAAGGATATGATTTCTTGCTTAAAAATGACAAGAAACTCCCTAAATCATTAGAGGAGATTGAAGATGCTTTTCATTGTCAGATTTCACTAAAAGCAAGTTTAGAGGTAGAAAATCGAGAAAAAGCAGAAACACGAAGAAGAACAAGTTATGATGGTGATTTTTAAAATAGAAGAAAAATTTTGTGTGAAGAAGCAAAATTGACTTGGGATTTAGGAAATAAGCATATTTCATATATATATATATATAAATAGTATACATATGTATTATTTTTATTTCAAATTTTATTTTTCAATTTAGTTTTTTATGTTGTCAAACATGTAATATATTGGTATATGAAATTAGTCTTTTTTTTTCAGTAACATAAATTTGTTTTTTAACTTGATAATTACCTCATATATTTTTATATACACATATACTCTCACACAAATAGAAGGAAGGCACCCAAAGTAATTAAAGGAGAATAATAAAGGATGATAAAGTTCCAAGAAACTTGGTGTATAAACCAAGCTTTAAAGGGCTAAAGCCAATTCCCCTTGCACGTAGCCTTGTACGAACAACAACACAGTGCAAAAAGACCACGAAAGAATACCCAAGCGAGCAAGCAAGCAATATATTCCCGAGCGAACCTTTCATTCAATCCCATCAGTAAATGAATTGCCTTCTCTTAATTAGAATAAGAATTACAAATTGTTCCTTTAACAACTTCTATAAAAAGGAAAACAAAAACGTGTACCTTGACAATTCTTTACTTAAGAAACTCAAGTATACCCTATTAATGCTTTTTCAAGAACCACAGCCAAGTATCTCATGATGCCAGTGAGGAAGCTTTTGTTCCAAAAAGAGAAGCCAATGAGCAAAGGTAGCCCATAGTGAATCATATTTATTAGCCTGTTAGGGCTTATCCAAAAAAAAAAACAAATTGTTTGCATGCTCGAATTAGGAAAAATAATAGATTGAAAAAGAAAATATGATTCATGATATGAATGATAAAATAGAGTTGAATAATCTAATATATTATTCTCTGAATAGTTTGATTAGTGAAACATTTGAAAAATAACATTAATAGTTGCTTTAAAAATTGAAGAAAAATAAATATGATTTGCTTCCAAAACGTAATAAATTGTTATTAAAAACTGAGAGGAGATTAATTTCATGTTTAATTGTCAAATCATTAATTTTGTCTAGAATTATAAGTATGATTTCATGTTTGCTTGGTAGCTATCATAAGCTTTAGCTTTAATGTGGATGAAGACAAAAGATTGAATAGGTAAAATCTTTTGTAAGTAGTAAGAAAGCACAAGCTGCCAAAACAAATTTTTACATAAAAAAATTTTATTGAAATTTGAGTTTTTAAATCCTCTACTTAAAACATCCATTCAATAGCCACGTGTGTATGCTCCCGAGTCTCAAAAGTGAGCCATGCACTTCCAATGGAAAAGTGCTTAAAGAATGGCTTGACTTTGTTTGTAAACTCTATTTTTATATAAATAATTGGCTCTTTCACTTTGTTGTGCTTAACAAGAGCGAAGTGAGAAGGAAAAGAGTGTAGAGGGAAGAAATGGGTCGACATTACATCCCTCTAACCATCCCCTTTGGTTTAAAAGAGCTTTGGAACGAATGGAGCATCCGAGGGGCTATTTTGTTTAGTCCCTGGTTGCAAATCGTGCTGATTTTTATGGCCCCAATCAGAAAATCCACAAGGGCAACATGGGTAATTTCCCTCATCTGGTATGCTTACTTGTTGGCGGACGCGACTGCCAATTTTGCTCTTGGTCTCATTTCCAACAGCCAACAGCGTAACCGATCCAACAATCCTGAGTCTAAACCCAAGGAGAGCTGTGATCTGTTAGCATTTTGGGCACCCTTTCTCATACTGCACCTTGGCGGTCCTGATACCATTACTGCTTTTTCTCTCGAAGATAATCAACTGTGGAAAAGGCACTTGCTTCTTCTTATTTATCAAGTAGCAACAGTTTTTTATGTCTTCTCCCACTCATTTCCCAACGAAAATTTATGGATCCCCACAGTACTCATGTTTATCGCTGAAATCATCAAGTACGTCGAGCGGACAGTAGCTTTGCGTCTTGCATGCTTGGAGAATTTACGGGATTCCATGCTCAAACAACTGGATCCAGGGGCCAATTATGCCATGCTTATGGAGGAATACGCTTCCAAGAGAGAAGCCCAACTTCCAACTAGAATAACTGAGATGGCGCAGACTGATGAACAATTCGAGGCTTCTTATGTTCCAACCGTGGCAGACGATTTGAATAATCTCGAAGTGGTGCATTATGCTTATAAGTACTTCCAAGTATGTAAGGGACTCGTAGTCGATCTCATCTTCAGCAATCGGGAACTTTATGAGAGATGTAAATTCTTCAATAGGAGGACAGCTGAAGAGGCTCTGAGGATATTTGAGGTTGAACTCAATTTCATCCATGATGCTCCCTATACCAAGGTGGAAGTCGTGCATTCCATTGCAGGATATATTTTCCGATTCATGGCTTTTGTGTTGGTTTGAGCTACTTTTGGACTCTTCTATTTCCAAGCAAAGAAAGATGAATTCCACGGAGTTGATATCAGAATCACCTATACCTTGCTCCTTGGTGTCATTGCCCTGGGTGTAATATCCTTCCTCATGCTCATTTCCTCAGATCGGATATTTGCTTCCATTGGTCCACATTCTTTATGGGCTGCTCTCTTCTGCAATTTTCTTGCTCTCAAGAAGCCCGGTGGCACCCTTGTAAATGTGAGATAAAGAATTCTGGCAGTGAAAAGCATAATGTCAAGCATCATATTTTGGCTAATCCCCTTGCGTGTTGAAGGTGGTCTGGATCCGTCTCAGCACAAAACTTAATAACGTATTGCGTGAAAAGCAGTTCGACTACAATCCATGAATTCCCCGGTTTGTGCGAATTTTGGCCTGTGCTGCCAAAGGCAAGCCCTTTAAGGGCAATGGTTTATTGTGCTCTTATATGAGGAAAGCAATTAGTTTTATAAGGAGTATTAGAGAAAATGTGTATAAAATTTTCAGCTCCGTGTTCAGAAAAATCACTATGCCCATAAAGGATTCTGTGGAAATATAAGATAATGAGCAAAGCAAGTAGTTTTGTAAGGTCTATTCAAGAAACTCCTGTTTTCCGAGAAATCACCATGCCCATTAAGGATTATGTGGATAAGATAATGTATGTGTCCAGTGAGTCATTCATTATGGAGTTATGGGCATTTATCTTTGGCGAGCTAAGAAATAAATATGAGTTGCAGATACTCCTGAAATTGCCCAATGGGTATCCTCGGCAGAGGTGATTGGGTTTTGGCAGATAGCAATTTACTGAAACATATGAGTGATGTGTTAGGAAAATGGGTCAGCTTCATGTAAGTAGTTTTGGACCAAATAAAAGTTATGAATCTTGATATTTTATTTTACACAGAGTCCTAATTATTTAATAAAATAGATGTGAGGTTGTTTTAAGTATGTGTCGAAAATCAAGTAAAAAAAGAAAAAAAATCAAAAAAAGCATAGAAAAAAAGGAGAAGGGAGAGTTGATTGAACGGAAGTAAATTTGTGGTTCGATTGAGTTGAAACCTTATCAGGATGTTTATGATTCAGAGTTTTATATTTTGAACGATGAAGATCAGATTTGAAGCTCTCTAAAAACAAATATAGGATGCATTTGTTGAGTCACTTATTTGGTGAGATTTCTCTAATTGTTTTTCTAGTTGTTGTTTAACTAGTTTTAGTTAGAGAAAAACTTTGTATACCTATTATTTGATAATGAAGATTTTTTTGGTGGTCCGTGATTTTTTTTCTCTACACTGAAAAATTTTTCACGTAAATCTTAGTGTGCTTTATTTTTTTTATATCTTTGATTATTGATTGTTATCTATTATTTTTGTATTATTGTGATTATTATTTCAGGTGTAACATGATATTCAATATGACGATAGCCTTTTATTGTGGCACATTGCCACTGATCTCTGCTACTACACCGACGACAAGAAAGTGAAGGACAGTTCACATCGGGAATTCAGTAAGATTCTCTCGGATTACATGCTCTTCTAGTTTTTCAACCAACCGTGATGTCTGCTGTTGCCGGTATTGGAAAAAGAAGATTTCGAGACACGTGTGCTGAGGTTGAAAGATTCTTTCAGAGTCGAAGTTTAGGACCAAATGAAGACAAGAAAGCCTGTGAAGAAATTCTTTCAGTGAATACGGATTATTAACCAGTGACTGTAAAGGGAAACAGAAGTAAATCTGCGTTGTTCGATGCAAGCATTTTAGCCAAAGAGCTAAACAGCATGGAAGGTGAGGAGAAATGGAAGTTATTGAGCAGAGTGTGGGTGGAATTAGTTTCATATGTTGCAAATCATTGTAAAGCAAGTACACTTACGAAAGAGATTAGCAATGGTGGAGAGCTTATTAACTTTTTTTGGTTGTTGATGGCTCACTTTGGTAGTGGGGCACAGTTCCGAACCAGCGAAGGATATGCAGGAGAGAAAGATACGGGGAAAGTAGACGACATGCATCACCCTATTTTTGTATCTCTCTCTTAATTATTGTGAAAATTTTCTTTGTCCTTTTTCTTCTTGTTTATTAATTTCCTTCTCTACTATTTTCCTGATTTGCAATAAATATTATTTAAGGAGATTAGTTTTAGTAATTAATATTCTTTTTTCATGCTTACAAATTACAATTCTCACATATATAGCGCAACACATTTCCAATTTTTAGATATAATTAGTGAGGAATAATAATAAGGAATAAAATCCATAATTAGGAAAAATGAAAATAAGGAGGAATTCCGTTTTAAATCTTAATTCCAACAAGAGAAGTAATTACCTATATATGCTGCGATTGTTCCCTTAAAAAAAGATAAATTAGATATCATGTTTTTCTTGAGACAAGAAATTAAAAAAAAAAGAGTTAGGTAGAAATGATCTCAACCTTTTTAGTTTGAATTCTATATAATGACCAATTAATTAATAGGAGTGTAGGATTAATAAGGTTGGGATACCTAGAATATGTACACATCTCGTGCTTTTAATTTGGACTCACCAAAAATATATATATATATATATATTTGCTTTCATTATAATCCAAAATTTATTTTTTAACAAAATCTTTTTAAACTTCTCATTTTGGTAGAAGAATAAGAATAACTTTGTACCGAAACCATTCTTTTCTTTCCTTGTTTGATGATAAAAAGGAAAATTAGTTTCTTGCGTCAGCTCAATTAAGTTTATAAGATTCGGACCGTAACGAAATAGATTTTTTTTGAATAGGTTGCTTGTCACGTCACCTTAGAAGAACAACTAGCAAAAAGAATTACCAAAAAAAAATATAGAAAGTATCTTTAATTTTATTTTTTAAAAGATTCACCGTACTTTTCTATAGAAAAAAAAATATATATATTTGTATATTATTACATGCATTAAACTTTTGCATAGCTGTTACAACTTACCCACAATCACTTCAATAATAAATAGAAAAAATAATATTATTACATGCATATTGAAAAAGATGATTGATGAAGTGATTGTGGGTAAGTTGATAGAATTAGAGAGTGGAGGAAGTTGTAATTTTTCAAGTCTGTTTCTTCTTTGTCTCTTTTGAAATTTGGGTGTATGTGTTGGCGTGGATTTGATTTTTGTATATGAGATTTTGTCTTGGAATTTTAGACGGATGGGCAGGATGGCAACCGGGAGAAATTTTTTAAAAAATGGTAAATTTTAATAAAGGTGAGATGCTAATAGTTAAAAGATATTTGAGATTATGACTTTCTTGTTAGAAAGTTATCATTGGGGGGTTGTGTGGTGGTTTTGGAAAAATTATGTTTCAATGCCTTTGTTTTTCTGTAACGTCAGATGTTTTTAGATTTAAGGGTGATGAGTGTTTAGGATTTTGATAGTGTGATGATTAATATTTTTGCTGTGTGGGATATCGGTATGAATAATTTGTGGGCAAATGTAATGGATTTGAATGGAATTTTTGCCTTAGAGGAATTTTTAATTTAAAAGGATATTTGATGACAGAAAGTGTGCTTCAACGAGTGTGGTGTTTTGTCAATCTATTTTGAATTTGCAACATTAGATTCTTTTCTTTACTCCTTTTTTTTTTTTTTAATTTATTTTAGTTTTGTAACCTTTGGTTAACTAATAAACTCTTTTGACTTGGAAAAAAAAAAGTCATCAATCTAATGATTTAATTCATTTTTTTAAGTCTTATTGAATCAATCTCTCTTAAAAGAAATAAAAAATTCATTACAGCTTATGAACATTAACCCTTTTCTTAATATGTCGGTTTGGAGGAAGAAAAAGTTTACTTGAGATTTTTTTTTAAGAGATTATTTAATTCATAAAATCTTATATTTAAAAAAATATATATGATCCTTAAGAGAAAGTGTGATTTTTAGGATATCCTTTTTTATTATTGACACATGTATAATAATTACAGTCATTTAGTTGTTATCAAATATTGTGTTTATTTCAAAGAAACACAATAAATAGCAACAACTATTGTGCTTTTAAAATACAAATGCAGTAATAGAGTCTGAATATAAGTCACGCAAAAAATAATTTCTGCTTTTTTAAGAATATAAGCATAGTAATAGAGTATGAATATTAAAAAAAATTATAAAAAATAATTATTATATTTTGTTCATTATAAATGCCATAATTAATTTTTTTTAAAAATTAATTTCATTATCAGGCCGTTACGTTTTAAAGGAATAAGATAAAAAAATAATTTTTTTATTCAAATTAAATGTGAAACTGAAGTAATTTTTTATCCAAAATCATAAAATATTATAAGCAAAATTGAATTTTTTATTTTAAAAATTTTTGAATATTATTAAAAATCTAAAATTTCTCTCAAAAATTAAATATTTCTAAATCGAACTTAAAAATAAAATATTCACAATTAAAATTCCAAATTTTTTTTTTTTTTAATTTCCTCGAACCAAATTTTACTTAAAAACTTCGTGGATCGGAACAACTTTCAACTTTGAATTTATGGGAGGTATGCAATCGGTTCATGGAAAAACCACAACTACACCTTCATGAATTCAAACTAATCAATCATGATGCTTAGATTGCAGTACAAAAATTAGTAGTAGTAATTATTATATCAACAACTTCTTTTCACAAAGGAGAATGTAATTTAAAAATAAAAAAAATTAGTATAAGAGTTAAATTTATGAATATTATTTTTAATTGTAATTATGTCAATTAATTTAATTATAATTCAAATTTTTATTAATATTTTTAATCACAATTACATTTGCTAGTTTCACTTCATATCTGTTTCATTAAAATTAAAATTTGCATTTTTATTACGACATGTACTAACGAGGAAAAAAAATTCTTCGAATCACACGACCTTTTGAAAAGAATTTAAACCTTAATTTTAACTAATTAAAAAGTAATAATAATTCAAATAAGTGACCTTTCTTCATAGCTGAACCGCTGAACGGAAAATGCAAGGGCAACCAAACCAACCGTCGCTCGCCGAAGCTGAAAACACGTGATTATCACGCCTCTTTACTCCTTAACGTGGCAACCGCTGATTTTCCAGTTTTAAGGTGCAATTACACTGGTACCGCCTCGAACAACCACAATATCCAGCTATAAGCAAGCCCAACTCGTAATTATTTCAAACATAAAGGGCAAATCTAGAATTACATCTAATATCCCAATATCCCGCGTTACTCACAAGTCACAAGCCAAAGCTACTTTACAAGAGAGTAAAGTAGTGTTTCTCTCTCCCACTGGAAACCCACTCAACAAAATTTGGCCTAAGTTTGGAGAAATTTTGGGATCTGAAACCGAGAGAGAATGAATCACCACCACGATCCTAACCCCTTCGATGAAGAAGAAGTCAATCCATTTTCGGTATTGAATTTCATTTTTTTGTTTTTTACTTTTTCTTTTTTGCCCATTTCAGATCTGGATTTTTGTTCTGTATACGTTTTGCGGTCGTCGGGTTTCTTGACTTCTCAGGGGTAGTTTGGGAATTAAGTGTCGGGAAGTCTGGATCTAATTGCAATTAATGGAAAAACTTTTGTTTATATGGTTTAACAAGCGAGATTTCAGTGTATATTTTTCGTTAAATGGCTTTTATTTTTAACCTTAAAATGTAATTAAAAAAATTTGTTTCCATATTTGTTTTTTGATTTCCTTTGAAAGAAAAGCAATGTGACAGATAGCCATTGTGAAAGTAGGGTGCTGTAATTTCATAAACCTGAAAATTTCTACAAATTGAAGTTTATGGACTGTAGTTTCAAAAATAGTTACTGTATTTGAAATTTTAAGGACTATAGAAGATTAATATAAGCCGGATTTGAGCCTAAGATGGTTCTTCCTTACCAACCGTGTGACCATCTATGTAATAACGCTGATAGCCTGATACAGGCTAGTCATGTTCATAGTTTATGTCTTGTTTAAGTGATGAGCTCTGGATAATTAATGCTTAATCATGCTTAATTGGCATGATTTATATCTCTGGTACAGATGTAGCTATCTTATTTCTTGTTTGTGTTTTGTTTTTTGGATGTGCATTAAATTTAAATATATTTTACTGTGCTCTTTGGTGTTACTTATTGTTAGTCATTGCAGAATGGTGATGCTGTCGCACCTGCACGACCACCGGCATCTCTGGGCTTTGGGCAGAAACATGATGCTAAAGTGGATATACCACTGGATACAATGAATGTAATGAAGGTTCCATTTCCTGTTCATTTCTATAGCTTGAATTCACATGGGATGACTGATTACTTTGTTGTATTGATGTTGTTAATTACAGGATCCGAAGAAAAGAGTAAAGGAGCTTGCAGCTTGGGAAGCGGATCTTAAAAGAAGGGAAAAGGTTAATTTTAACTTGGTGCTTGTTTAAAAGTGTGAATCACTTGCTCTTTTATTTTTTTTTCTTGTCAAATAAAGACTTATTGACTGAATTATATGTTGTAAAGCCTCCTTTTATGGACAGTGCATTAAGTGCTCTTATGGGTTTTGAGTTTAGTTTGCTCTTTATTTATTTTTTTTCATTTTTATTTCTCAGGACATAAAGCGAAGGGAAGATGCTGTTTCCCAAGGTAAGAGGATGGGAGCACAAGCAACCGTTTACATTTCCTTTCTTTTCAAGTTTTGGGGTAAGGTCCTAAATGTTCTCTCTTTTTCATTCATGGCATATCAGCTGGTGTTCCTACAGAAGATAAAAATTGGCCACCGGTTTTCCCAATCATACATCATGATATAGCTAATGAGATACCGGTTCATGCTCAGAGGCTGCAATATCTTGCATTCGCAAGTTGGCTAGGTATGGAGGCTAATCTTATGCATCCTTGCTTTTTAATGTTAATTATCTAAGTTTTTATATAAAAGACTATCTTGTAGATTTTATGGGTACAAGTGTTTGCACTGAATTTTATTGTTATAGTACCTTTCTGTCTTTATTTCTTTTTTACTCAAATAATCTAAAAGAGTCCTTTTCTTGTTTAATCCTCAAATACTTAATAATATTACTATTTTGTGCATACATGCTTGTGAATAATTCTGGGCAATTTCATGTTCATAAATCTTGCTGAAGCATCACAACTAAACAAGATTCAAAGTAGTTTTTCTTTTAATCTTTTTTTGGTTTAAACCTGAAACTCATGTTGAAACCATCCTTGAATCTTCATTTAAGAGTTATAGTATGTAATATTTTTTACAGTATTTGGCAATAATTGAAAACTTCACACTTTTCCCACCACCTCCTCTTTATTTGGTATCACTGACATGCTTTGATTTTATCGTTCCAGGCATAGTTCTTTGTCTTGTTTTTAATGTTATTGCAGTAATTGTCTGTTGGATTCAAGGCGGTGGTAAGTATTTTCTGATTCTTTGATATTTTGCATTTATTGTGGAATTTGGTCTAGGCATACAATAGTGTTTATATTCTAACTTGGTTCATACATTGTAGGTGTTAAAATTTTTTTCCTTGCTATAATCTACATGTTGCTTGGATGTCCTCTTTCTTATGTTTTGTGGTACAGACCTCTCTACCGAGCAATGAGGTAAATATATAGTGATTGGTTCAAATATTCTGTTTGTAGCATGAAAATTTAAAAATTTTGGTGTGCTGATGGTTGTTCTGCTGGGTATTTTGTTTCACCTTGCAGGACAGATAGTGCCTTGAATTTTGGTTGGTTTTTCATGTTCTACTTGGTGAGCTTAGCTGTGATCAGCCGAGGCATTATATTCTTTGTGGTTGATTTTTGTTTAACCTGTCTATTTGCTTGTGTAGCTTCATCTTGGGTTTTGCATTTTTGCTGCAATAGCTCCTCCTGTTGTCTTTCATGGGAAGTCATTAACGTAAGTTCTTCATTCCCTAACTTGTGCCTGTAGTCAGAAGGACCTTTGAGTTGGCAAATTTGTTGGTTGTCCTAGCAATTTCATGTACATGTTACTTTGTTGTGATTTATGTTTTAAATGCATTTGACTATACAGATGCTCCAGGCTTTTTTAGCTGCTGTTATAGACACTGCTATTGACTGGGACATTCTAGAACCTTTTTGTTCAGTTTTGCCTCATCAAAGTGCCGCTTATTAGCTGTTGGAATGTTCTTATGATTGTATCTTTTAATGCCTCTAGCGAATCACACTTTTAACTTTTTATTTTAAAGTTACTATTTTTTTTCTATTTTCTCTAATTGCAGTGGTATCCTGGCGGCAATTGATGTTATATCTAATCATATGGTGGCAGGGGTAAGTTGTATTACTTTTTCTTGATGGAATTAGTTCTCTTATTAGCGGCAAGTTATAGGAATTAAGGATGTGCATTCTTCTCACCAATCTCAAATAAAAAATTTTCTTATGGACAAATATAATTTTAATAATTTTGTACCATTGTTTGGACAATATACTTCAGAGGAGAGTAATGAGTGATATATGATCATACATGGATGCTTTTGCTGCAGAAGGAGTCCAACTTTTTTTACAACATTATTTTGTTGAATGTTTGGGCTTAACCAATATATTTGTACTTTTACAGATTTTCTTCTTTGTTGGTTTTGGGCTGTTTTGCTTGGAGTCACTGTTAAGCCTGTGGGTTATTCAGGTTGGAGATACCATATCTCTTGATTCGCAACTGTTATAAGTTATTGTCTTTTTTATTGAAATATATATGATATGGCTATGCCATCTGATTTTTCTCTTTAAGAGTTAATTCAACACTAATTATCCTTGTTGGTAAGATAAGTTTCTTGTAGTTTTCATTCTTCTCATCTGACATCTAATAATACATATAATTATTGTCGTGTTGCACTTGAACCCATTCTAGTAGCTTTTAAAGTTGTTGATAATCTGTGAAAATTGAAAAGATAAATATATGATGTGGTAGAGTTCATCAAACCAGTCTCAGAATAAAATAAAACCATTTTATATTTTTGAATGCGTAGCTTCTGGCACCCTTGATGATTTTTCTTGCACGTTTTGCTACTTTGCCTTGATATTTATTTTCATTTTGACTGAGTTTTGCCTTCTTTCGTTGGTGGTTTATGCAGAAAATTTACTTGTACTTTAGGGGGCACAAGTGAGATGTGAAGTGAGGCTGCGGTCCTCCTATTTGGAATTTTGCTGATGCCAAATCTCAGTGTAGTTTAGTATATATATTTTTTACCTTATAAATATTGTGTTGTCTTTTTGTGATTGTTGTATGGATTGATACAATGGGTTTGTATGTATCTAGGATGTTGCAGTTTTACTTTGAGAGAGAGGTCTTCAATTAATTTCCAGTTCTTCACCATCCTTTTACCTCGCCTGATTTTTTTTTAGTAAGAATTTACTTACATTAGAGTAAGTTTTACATTTTTCATCATTAAATCAAAATTAAATTCATGATTAATTTGGATCAAAATAGCACTTTTAATCTTTGTCTCTTTGATTTTGATCTAAAGGTAAAAATTCAAGAAATATAAGAATTATGCTAAGTGGATTTTTCTTATTTTTTGTTTAGCATAATACGATGTTTACCTATAAGGAAGACAGGTGGTCGAGGTGACGCTGCACCCGGTGAAGAGCATAGTGGTGTCGCAGTTAGTGTAAATGATTGAACCAAGAATTCTCCGGTCTGCATTTAAGTACTGGACATGGCATTAACGGTACACCCCCATCAAATAGGTCAGGATCCATTTCATTTATCAAATATAGAGGTCTTATAAAAAGGTTTTGCTCCATGTGATAGAACACTATAGTCAAAGATCGGTTTCATTTGTTTGATATGACAACCTAAAAAGGTGTTTGCCTGATACAATATAGATGTTATTTTCTTCCACTGAAATTGTTGGTGCTGCTGCTTAATTGAAAAGAAAAGTTTTATTTTATTACAAAAGTTTAATGTTGCAAATAAGTAATTTAATACATAATTATAATAATAAATATAATAAACTTGAGATCAATTTTAAATTAATTAATATTTTTAATATTCAAGGACATGAAATATATATAAGCTAAATTTAAATGATATAAAAATTGTTGAAAAACTAATGGTCGCCTCCATCAGCACACCCACCAGTTGTAAAACAACATGCTTCTGTTTCTTTTTATTTTGTTTAATAATTCCTCTTGGCTTCCAATTTCTTTACGTGTAAGTCAGAAGTATAAGTGTGTATATGTTCCCAATTATAATAAAATAATAGATTAAAATGTTATTTAAATCAGAGGCAATTCTATGCCGCCGTTTAAATTTTAATATTGTTGTCAATGTTTTTTGTTATAAAAAATATGAGTTGTGTTTGACTTGTTAAGTGGGAATGTTCAATTTCGATTGTTATAAAATAAAAATACTGATAATTTCAATGTGAAAAAGAACCTAATTTTTTTAAAAATAATATAATGTCAACTTGGGTGAAAGATGTATGCTGTCTATGAGTCTCGCTGCCAGTAGTATTTTATTATTTACTGACTTATTTTAAACTATTTTGATATAAGGTTGGCAAAGCTTCATATTCTATTTTTGCATAAAACATGCAGCTGCAAAGATCAATAGCGCCATCAAAGTATTTGCAAACCATAGGCTGTTCCTTCTGTAATTTTTTTTTTTTTTTATTTCCTTTAATTTTTTGTGGATGTGAAAATGAATATTCCAAAGAATGGTCCAAAGAATGAATTGCCGTCACCTCCGCCACTCCACACCCCAAAACCCTCATCTTTAACCAACCACACCCTTTGTGCCACGTGGCATTACAAATATCCAAACTAAAACAAATAGCTATCAAGCTTCACCGTAGTCCATTCCCCCTACGTTCTATCACATATCATAGCCACCAACTCATCCAGAATTCCCATTATAATATTAACTGAATATCTAGTATATATACTTTCGAAATTGAATTTTGAAATGACCCTTTTTTCCACTGCCAATTCAAGCCCATTCAAGTCCCTTTCATTCCCACCTTAATATCAGCTCCAGACTTTGTCCAAAACTAGGGTTAGTCATAGAAACCCACAAACAAAAAACACATCAGTTTTCCATCCACATAGCTAAGCTGTTTCCTTTCCTTACAAACTGCCATCTGTTTTCTTCAACACCATTTTCCTTGGAAATCAAAGGACAAGAATCCAAACTCGTTTTTATGTGGCATTTCAGTACCATCTAAACAATTTGCCAGGGCATCCCATTTTAACATTCTCTTCCCTGCCTCGAAGCTCTCTAAATTCCCTTTCTGAGTAGACATAACAAGAGAGAGCTAAGCAATGGCAGTTTGCACAGTATACACCTCCCAATCTTTCAATTCTACATGTTCAATCTCCACACCAACAAAAACCCACTTAGGTTTCCACCAAAAGCAGGTAGTTTTCTACAGCACTGGCAAGCGAACCAACAAGAGAGGTAGCAGCAGCTGCGGCCCATGTGTCATAACCTGCTCAGCTGGTGACTCGCAAACAGTCGTGATTGGTTTGGCTGCAGACTCAGGATGTGGGAAGAGTACCTTCATGAGGAGGCTAACTAGTGTGTTTGGTGGTGCAGCAGAGCCACCGAAGGGTGGCAACCCTGATTCAAACACACTCATAAGCGATATGACCACTGTCATATGCTTAGATGATTACCATTCACTTGACCGAACAGGAAGGAAAGAGAAGGGAGTGACAGCACTTGACCCAAGAGCTAACAACTTCGACCTCATGCATGAGCAAGTTAAGGCTCTCAAGAGTGGTATTGCTGTCGAGAAGCCTATCTACAACCATGTTACTGGTCTCTTGGATCCTCCTGAGCTCATTAAGCCTCCAAAGATCCTTGTCATCGAAGGACTGCACCCCATGTAAGTCAAAAACTAGAAACTAGAGCCATTCATTATTTCCTTCTCTCTCTCTCTCTCTCTCTCTCTCTCTTTCTCAGCCATACATCTGTTCATGAAAATTTGGAACTATCCTTCTCCCGCATGTTTTGGCAGTTTCTGATGAAAAAAAGAAGATTCCATAAAACTGATTTTGTAATTTTCTGGGATAAGTAACTCTCTTTTTTCTCTGTTTCCAAACCCGAATGTCAAAGTTAATTCAATTTGGATTATTCTATAGAATTTAGATTAATCAGCAAAGTCCCATGCATTCTTTGCATTCTTTGATTAAAATCGATTGGCTGATAAGTTTTGACTTTTTGGAAAGTTCTTTGTTAAGCCAGTTGGGCCTAAATGAATACTTTGGGCCATTGTAATTATTGGTTATAGCTTCTCAGAAAAAGCTTTCGGCCTCTATTATTTGTTTTTAGTGAATTTCCATGCCTATCGGCGCGGTAACCATATCAAACCAGGAATTCTGACTCAAGATGGGAAAAGAAAAGAGATGCTACGCAATGAATTTTGTATTGTACCTTATAGCCATTGGCTTGAGCTCAGTAACTTTGGAACTGGCCTTTTAGTCAATGCCAATAGTGTTACAGTTGTACTACTGGTGGTCTACTGCATATTACATTATTACTAGTTTAATTTTTATTTATTTCTAGTATATTTTAGTACTTTTTTTTTTCCATTCTACAACAACTATGAGAATTACCCAGTTAATGAGTTCCCTGTCCTGATATATAGGTTCGACGAACGCGTGAGGGATCTTTTGGACTTCAGTATCTATTTGGACATCAGCAATGAGGTCAAATTTGCATGGAAAATTCAGGTGACTAACTTACATGTGCACTAATGTCAAAATTTCTGCAAATTCAATGCCAGGATTTTGTTCATTAGTGTGATTTTACTTTGTTGAAAACGTTGCAGAGGGACATGGCTGAGAGAGGACACAGCCTTGAAAGCATTAAAGCCAGTATTGAAGCCAGGAAGCCCGATTTCGATGCCTATATCGGTAAAAACACTACATATTTCCCTTTCAATATTTAGTTTTTTTTTTTTTTTTTACAAGGAATCCCATTTGTACAAATAAAGCCTACGTGCTTGAGCTGCTGTAACCCCTAGAGCCAGGTGAATCCAGCAAAATCAGACCAAACAATGGTAGAAGTATACAAACTTGCTTACAACCTTGTCAAATCTCGTATTGCTATGGATGTTTTATTCGTATACAAAAGTTAGACAATTAACAATTTATGTGACAATGTCTTGTTTTGTTAGAATAGTACCTAGACATTAATCGTTATTGTGCTTGGTGGGTGCAGATTCTCAAAAGCAATATGCTGATGCAGTAATTGAAGTGCTGCCAACTCAGCTCATTCCGGACGACAATGAAGGGAAGGTTTTGAGAGTTAGGTTGATAATGAAAGAAGGGGTGAAGAATTTCAGCCCAGTTTACCTGTTTGATGAAGGCTCAACCATCTCATGGATACCATGTGGAAGGAAGCTCACTTGCTCTTACCCTGGCATCAAATTCTTCTATGGCCCTGACACTTACTTCGGCCACGAGGTATTCTTTACATGCCTTCTCCATTATATTCTAGCTAGCTCTTCTCGACAGCATTTGATAAGACTTTCAGTTTTTCTTGAATGAACTCAAATTCCAGACTTTTTTAATTCTTTAATGCCAATGTTTCTGTTTCTGTTTCTGTTGCTTCTCTTTAGGTTTCTATTCTCGAGATGGACGGGCAATTTGACAGATTAGATGAACTTATTTATGTTGAAAGCCATTTGAGCAACATCTCTACCAAGTTCTATGGAGAAGTCACCCAGCAATTGTTGAAGCATGCTGATTTCCCTGGAAGTAACAATGGAACCGGCCTCTTCCAAACCATTGTTGGATTGAAGATCAGAGATCTCTATGAGCAAATTACCGCGAGCAAAACTGCAGCTCCACTAGAAGCAACAAAAGCCTAGAAGTACAGTAGCTTCCTTATACATTGGACAATGACTTAGGTTCATAAAAAATTATCCTCTTTTCAGTTTTCCCCTTTCCACTTCCTCTTTCAAGTGTCATTAGTGTTAGCTTGTTCTTCTCATATGTATTTATTTTCTGTTGTAATTCTGTGGAGATCTGTAATATAGAGAAACAAAATCAAAGATCAAATTCAAGTTTAGAAATTCATAGAAAACGAACCTTTTGGCATCATCTATCCTCTTCTATTTTCCCTATTGCTTGTAACCATGATTTATGTAGCTATGATTTTTGGTTTTTTTCTGGAATAAGAGGATTGGGTATGGAGGATGGCCAAAATGTGACGTTTTCCTTGAAGTTGTTGTAACCTTTTTAGATAAAGATTTTACACGCTTACCTAGCTCATCTATGCATTTTTTTTCATTTACAATTCACAAAAGTATAATCCCACGCTTGAAGAAGAGTGAAGGAATGCCAAAAAAAAAAAAAACGAAAAACCTCCGTATGGGCACAAACTCAAGAATATGGTCATCAAGTCCCTTGGTACAGTCCAGATAAGAGATCTTCAAGGCCAAATGGAAATAGGGAAAGGCCATGCTTTTGCGAGGATTCTGGCTGGAACAGAAAACCCTATACGTCGTTATTAGTGTTACAGTTTACAAATGATTCTGACCAAAACCTGATAGGACTTATAGCTCAGTAATCTTCTGCAACTTGATGTGATGATGTCAGATGTGCAAACCGAAAGCTCCCTAAATCTCATGCTAAAAGGAAATGTTGCATAAAGTCAAGGTAAAACATAAAAGCATGGCAAAGGATCCAAACTTTTAAATTTACCAACAAATTTGAAGAAAGAGGGAGAATTTTTTTTATAATTACAGTAAAGGAAAGGACTCCATCATATCAATGCCTAGTAGTAAGTTAAAAAATATGACAAATTTGTTAAGACTCCTGAGCATATTAGTCCCTCGAAGTTCATGGCTCTACTTCATAATGATAGCCATAATGGGGAGGGGAGGAGAGGTTATAGGCGTATAGGGGTGGGAGGCCATGGTGATTGATATCTTGGGGTGGGGAGGTGAGTTGATAACTATAATGAGGGGGTGAGGGGGAACTGAGATCACTAGTTTGGACATTGTCAGCATAAGATTGGTGTCTATCAACTCTAACTTTATCAACTCTGACCTCCACCAACTCCTCTTCCTCAAAGGATCGGAAAATTGGGTGCAAGTAAGCATCAGCTAAGAAAGCTTTTAAGTTTAGATCAGGTTCTGTATCTGTGGTCCCATCCATTATGTCCTTGGCCATTGCTTCCTGCAAAATAATGATGAAAAAAGAACTTTGATCAATGCTTGGACAAAATTTGCAATTCTTATGAGATAAATAAAACCACATCCAGATAAAGATCATAAAAGCAGAAGTGCATCCAAAAGGAACCTCCATCTTCTTTACTAAAACCAACAACTGATTGCTGAGCCTACATACATATTAAAAGAGGAGATCAATTCTGATAGATGTCGAATGTTGTTTGCAAAAGTCCAAAGAAGACTGACAGACCTCACACAAGAAAAAACAAAACCTGTTTGCCCAGTTAGCTATTTGCAAAGATGGAACTTACCTCCAGGGGATACTTTCTGAATGCAGGTTCAAAACGGTTTTTGCAGTACTTGTGGAAGGATAATGTCAATACGGGTAAGATAACAAGCAGAGGAGTGGAATTAGCAGCCTTTTTTGTACTGAGCAGACCCATTAATAGAAGTTGAGAGATCAATAAGCTTGCTATTATGCGGCTGTGAACATGTGGCCAGAATGCAGCACCACTCTCATATTGTGGATTGTAGACGTTAATTATCTGCATGATCAAATGGCAAATGAGATCACAAATAAAATTAAACCTCTTAAAACAAAAACAAAATCCAAATCCACAACAAAATAATATGATCTGCAAATGAATCTTGAAAATATTAGTTGACATTTTCCCTCTTGAGAATTAATTTTTATCAGTTATGACTTACGAGCATCCTAAATAGAGTTAAGTTTAAAAAATGCAGACATTTTATTGTATGCTTCAAGTAACTGATTAAACTACCAAAAGACCTCACAGAAAGCATATAAATATAAAAGCAGTTTAGATAAACTAACCTGATGACTGTAAACCAAGTAGGCAAAGGCAAAGAAGACTAATATAAAAGGAAGAAGAATGGGAGTAACCACAGCATATACAATTCCCAAAAGGAAGTACAGTTGGAGACTTGGGAGAGTTTCTGGATAGTCCACACTGCCAGGGTCCATCGCCCTTTCTCTGTCTCGTTCAGTCTTCACCAGAAACATGTTCTTAACATGAAAAATAACCAATGGCTTCAATCGGAGAATCTCACTAGCTATACCAGCCCATCCATCAACCATTATATACGTAATAAAGAAAGTGGCCTTCATTGGTATTGACACCCCTATTGTTCTAGGAATCCTGCAATAGAATAGAATGGTAAGAACATAGGATAAGAGATCATGAAAGCAGTATACTACACATCATCTAAATTCTAAAATTTGCAAAAAACAAAACTGGCCCCAAAAGAAAAACAATACAAAATCAAAGCAGACAGTGATTGCAGGATGAAAGATGAGTTATATGACTTAATGTTGCTATCAGCTAAATTTATGTTTCAATTTTGGCATGCTATTACCCTACATCACAAGCACAATTCTCAGAGACTAAATACTCTTTGCTGTCTTCATAGTTCACTACTATTCATAGCTTGCTAATGTTAACGGGCACCACAAAATCTTCTGGAACCAACTTTAAATACCACTATACATGATTTGTGCTTGTGTCCGTATCTGAAAAAGTTTGCAAGGGGTGCAGCACGTGATGGATTGCTATCCCCATATTAGGCAGCTCCATCCTAGATATTGAGGTCCACCATCATCACAGCATCACAAGAAGCCCATATTTCAGCATCTTTGAGAGGCTCCACATCAATACATGAGGGACTTTCCTCTCACTGTTTAACATTTGAAAGGATTTCCCATATTAAACCTTATTTGGTACTGGGGACAGTCGGAACTCAAAAGCAATCTTTTATATCAACTACACCATGTTTCCAAGGGTCACTGTTAGGGAGTGCATCTAAGATTGCTATATATAGTAGTCAGGTTCCGTTCAACGGGATCTTGATTCAGAGGTCACTGTCAAAGGGACTTACCAGGCATTCCTTTTGAGATTCATAGGTCACACTAAGAGATACCAAGTAAAAGAAATTAACAATTTAAGACAATTATAAAAAATCTTAAAATAAAATAAAAAAGAGCACCAAAGATGCATGGAGTATTACTGAGTTGGAGATTGGTGAAGGAAAGAATGCAATTGCTGAAAAGCTGTTCCAGTCACTATACTCCCCAAGAACACATTCACCAACATAAAGTAATAGTACTTTGCTGATGCTCGTCTTTCAAGAGTTGATAATGCTATATGTCCCTCAATCCTTGACATGATCATCAAAATCGTAGGCAGTATATACAAAAAGATTTTAAGAGCAAGACCAGGAAGGAAACCTTGCAAGAAAGATTTGATGAAGTTCCTGCATATCATTTTCAGTTAACACTTTATGAGGATACCGAAACAATATATAAAGTTTCAAAATACTAATCTTTTGCATGATAAATAATATTTATAGTCTGAAAGTTTCTATAATGGCTATAATATCATTATGTGAAAGTCTCCTAAGTTCCAGAGACTATGATAATGTTAAATGGAGCCCAACAAACTATTTTTCAGAAGAAGTCCTAAAATTCTTAGCTTATGAAAAAAAAAATGATATATATAATGTACCAGCTTTTCAAATTTAGTCCTTTTATTTAGCTTCCAATAACTTTGCTTTTGCAGGTAATTAAGGCAATTATCAAAGAAGAAAAACAACAACAGTATAACCCCTACATGGCATGAAAGAAAAGCTTGTTGCCCCAATTGTTGTATACAGTACAGTTTATACAAAATAATATAAACTCTCATTTAGCAAGAGATCTAAAGAGATAAGTATGAAAACCTAGTTCTAGATCTAAGGATGAATTTTAGCACAGAATGTTTTGCGCATCTAAAAAATAAATGCATGTAGGTAAATCACAATAGTATTATCTACAAGCTAAGAATTGATAGGCTAACTTACAGTTCTATAACTGGCCTAAGGAAAGGAGCAACTCTTTCAAGACCCTCTAAATTTGCAAGGGATTGCACGAAAGCAATGGGTATCATGTAGAAAAATACCAAGGCAAATACGGATAATGAAATAATTAGTTTTCGAATGGTTAACGAGACAAATGGTATAGCCAGATTCCTCCAATAAACATCACGGGGTTCAGGAGCCCAATTTGTTATCCACAGTGTCGGGTTTTTGCTCTGTTGTGTCTGTGCACAAACAGCTGCCCCCCAACGTGATTTGAATGATACAAAAGCAACTGGAAGAATAGATTTTGGGTCTTTGACAACTTTCTGGCGCTCTTCTGCCATCTGAGACAGTTAAAATCAATGCAATAGACAGAATATCAGAGCAGTCCAATGGTTCAGGAAAATGCAGAAGGAAATTAGGTTAAACCACACGTGGAAAATTTAAATATTGAATGCATTGGAATAAACCAGCAGCAGCAGCAGCAGAAGCTTACTTTTTTATCAAATTCTTTTATTTGTTGTTTGTAGAAATCAATGGAATCAACTCTTTCACCCCATAGCCCAAAAAATCCTGTCTGAAAGTGGAAAGCATTCAAGGCATCAAATTCCCAGGTGCATAAAGTATTGGATGATTTGTTAAGTTGATAAAAATCTCAAAGAACAACACAAAACATAATGCTGATAACTAAAGTTGCTACCAAGAAGGTTTATAAGCATACACAGTGCACTACCTTTTTAGTTGGTCTCTTCTCTGGATGTCTTTCGAACTTCAGTTGGTTATAGTCCAGCCAGTTTTGGAGCCTATTTCTTTTTCTCACCAGTTTAGCGAATTTGTTTGCATCATAGACTGCCTGAGTACAAAAATAATGCCGGAATTATATAGCCAAGTAAAGCCCCATAAGAAAGGACAAGGACATGCTATATGTTTATTATGCATCTGCTACTCTCTAATTAAAAACACAAGAAATTCTTATGCAGAAGAACTGTATTACCTGGTGACAAAGATAATGATCAGGGTGATTTGTTTTAAAGAAGTGGTCCAGAGAATCTGATATTGAGTGACCAGGAATCTGTGGCACGTTCCTCACAACTACCTGTAAAATTCACCAAAATTTACCTACAAATGGTTGAATAAACCACTGAATAGCAAAATCTAAGCATTATAAGAAGTGGAACAGATATTTCTACTAGGTCATTCAACTGAAGTTAAAAACAAAAAGTCCCAATCCTCAAATATTAATGATGACAACAACTACATGACAGTTTCTTCTCAACTTTAAATATGCTGTAATTGTTCCTAATAAAGTAAAATAGAATATTCAACTCACAGTGAACTGTTCTGCACGCCTATGTTGTGAGGCAAAGAAATGCAACCTCATTGTTGCTACATTATCATATTCCTGGTAGAGCATGTAACAAATCCAAATTGTGAACAAGTATTCCAATCCTATATGAACAAAAAACCTGAAATTCAAGCACAACTCATTAGAAAAGCTAGAAAATTCTCAAAGAGATATTTATTGAAGATATACTAAACTTACCTTATAGATTGAGGGCGAACATTTGATATTGAGAGCTTATCAATGTCACTCACAACCAATTCTTTCCTCAGGAAAAATAATGTTCCACTTGACACATTCACTGGAATAAGGATAAGAAGTGCCACAACTGTTATGGGAACAAAAATCTTTAAGCTGTACGAGAGGAAACAACAGTGTTAACCAATGGTCAAAGATATTAAAGATTCTTTCTCTTATCTTGAATGTGGATATAAATTCTTCAATTATCAAAGCAGCAATCAAGGTTCTGAAGCAAAAACATAAAAAGTTAAAAGCATGAGATTTAAGCTCTTGATTATGGAGGCAATCTGCAAATTATTTAAAGAAATTTCATCTTTTCTTAAAAAAGAAAAGACAATATAAATAAAATATAATGTTAGAGTTATAATACCCAGAGAAGATGCATAAAAAATCATCTATTCCACAGAGCTCCATATATGAGCAACTTCAAATAATATCAAGATTTCATGACAGAAAAATACGGTGACCAGATGATAAAACATACTATATCCGTAAAAACCATCATTTAAGAGTTGGATGTACAAAAAGAAACATCATGAACGAAGTCTGCTCATCCTTTCA
Organism: Durio zibethinus; assembly: GCF_047325235.1. Taxonomy (NCBI): domain Eukaryota; kingdom Viridiplantae; phylum Streptophyta; class Magnoliopsida; order Malvales; family Malvaceae; genus Durio; species Durio zibethinus. The sequence goes on along the minus strand of NC_143170.1, from coordinate 1,360,109 downwards.
AAGTCATAGAAACAAGGCTTAATCTATGCAGCAACCAACAGGAGGTTGCAAGGCAAAAGGAATGAGGAACAGTAGTACTACAACAACTCTTAAGTCATGTAAAAAGGCTGCTTCAGATAGTTGTTCTACAACTAGTTGCCAAGAATGCATCTTCAGCTAAATTTAACTGATATCCAACAGTCAATAGTAGTCCTTGAAATATAAAATGCTAGTTATTCGTATACTCCAAATAAAGAGGACATTAGGTTCTAAAACATCTAAAGGGCGTATAAATGCAACTAATGAGACCCTGATCCTCACTTAATTTAACACTTCATGTATAAGTTGACACAGAATTATACTATGATTTTAACATAGGTGGTAACCAGAGACTGTGGTCAGCTTTGATAGTTAAGGCAGAGTTACCGAATCAAATGAATAGGCAACAAGAACTTTACCAATTTAAAGAACATAAGCGATTTGATTCCTAAAATCAATCACATAAATATAATTTGAAACTCTTTTTGTTACAGGTTATTATCCTTCAAATTCCAGAACTTCCTCAAGAAATAACTACTAGCCAGAACCCAAGACAAGTAGAAAGGGACATTAAAGAGTAAAAAAAAAAAAAAAATTGATAACCGTAGAGTATGAATTCTAAAGAGAAAAGAAAAGGCAAAAGTTTTTGACCGACAATATGGATAACTTGAAAGAATGCAAATTATAGTACAAAATTCAATCTTTCTGTCAACAGAAACAACATATTAAGAAGAAGCAACGAGGAAATAAACGCGAGGGAGTGAAGGACAAGAGCAAAGGGTACCCGAGAGTGTAAATTCTGAGGAAAACAGCAGAGTCAAGGCCAGCATGGTTGATAAGCTCGCTTTCACTCATCTTCAAAGCTTGAGGCATCCAATTCAAGAAAGTCAGATAAGTATGGAAATTAAGGTTGACAAACTTGGCCACAAAATTCCCACCCCTTCTTGGGCTTGATCTTCCTCCATTGATATACCACTTTGGGAAGTAAACTCTGTCATTAATCGGTTGAATTCTCAGCAGAGCAAAAGCCAACAAGAATGCAAATGCAATCAGAATATTGATCAAGGCAGACACCCCAATATCACCAAGAGTAGCCATTGGAGAAAAAACGTAAAAGCAGAGCAAAGGCTACAGAGCAAAACAAAACATGTAAAACTTTGAAAGAGATAAGAGAAAGACACAAAGGATACGCAGGATGCGACCTAATGGTCCAAATTAAGTGACTGCCGATGCAAGAGAGGAAAGAAAGTAACAGAAGTTTATAAAAAGAAAAAAAAAAAAAGAAAAGCAACAGAAAGAAAAGAAATATATATTTTAATTTGCAGACTATACTTTCTATCTGTTATAAGTAGGAAATTAGTGGATTTTGATCTGTGAGGCATCTCTGGCTTTGATTCCGTTATAATTAAGTAGTAGTATAAATTAAATGGGGTTCTTAATAATTTAATCAAGGGTGTGGTTTATTTTTAACTAGGAAAGAGTTTTCATTTGCATGTGAATGTGAGAGCATAATTGTTGTTTATGGTTATGGAATTGATTTTGGCATGGGGTTGGATTCATGTGTTGATTGTTGTTAGTTGGATTTGTTTTCTTGTCAAAGTCCTTTGATTGATTAGAGAAAGGGAGTGGGGGAGTCTTGGGTCTTTTTCACTTTCCAACTTTTTCCATGCGATGGAAAAGCTCATAGTTGGATGTCATGATGACAAAGTTGCCACCATCAATGCCTCAAAATCAGGCAATAAAATATGATTCTTATCCAGATTTACTAAAGATGAGAGAATAAACAAAGGAATTATTCTTCATCTTTTGTAATCTTTATATCATTTTCCCACTAAAAAGCTAACATGATTTATTCCCTTGATGAACAAAAAGAAAACTGATTTATTCTACTGGTATTCATAAACCATCAGCTCTTGCAATCCCAAGTCTACTAAATCCCGAAAAGATATTTTGAACTCTTTTCTCCCCTTTTTAATGCAAATTATTTGTTTGTTTTACACCTTTTAATTTGTGTTTTACACAATTAATTTTTATAGTTATTGTTTAAAAACTTAAAACACATAACATTAAAAGATAAAACAATGAATGTGGAAAAAGGCTTTAAGACAGAAGAGGTGAACAGTTTCCTTAAAGCAAAAGGGAAAAAAGGGTAGTAAAAAAGTTTGGTCTGCAGATGAAGTTTTTGCCAGTTAGTAGTAAGGGCGGGGGAGTGAGTCAACTTCTTACAAGTCTAAGACTAAGAATATGTGAAATTAAAAGTCCATTTTTTTTTATAATAAAAAATATATCTGTTCATAGTTTTATATATAATATTCATCGTGGATGGATGGTCCTTCTGCGTTGTACTTTTAGATTATATATCCAGGCACGGTTACTTCAAACCTTAATTGGGCTCAACTCATACATCTTCACTAGAGAGCAAACATGGCCGAAGAAGAGACTTACGAAATTCAAAGCAATCGATAATTGTGAGTCTTTGGTTTTTGGCTATTAGCTTATAACAAGCTGGTTTTTTTTTTTTTGGTTCTAATTCCTTCTTAAAGAATAATAAGCAAATCTAAGGATTAGATTATGAAAAAAATAAATAAAAAGTGGATAGGGCCAAAACCCAAAGGGATAGATTCATAGGATAGCTTATTTCACGGGCTTTGTACCTCCTTGTTCGGGCCGAAGCGAATATTTTGTAGTCTCTTCTAACTCCCCTGTTCCTTACGGAGATATCGACACGTGTACCTCTTGCCGGGCCACTCATGTGGACCCTTACTATAATGCTGCGTCCTCCCCTGTGGGCCCGCCACGTGATATGATTCCTCAAATATTCCATTCCACTCATTCACCGCCGAATATTCCACGCTGGCACTTACGTGGCACCGCCAGGAATCCTTTATACGAATCAGCTACATCGCCCTTTAGGCTGCAGCTGTTTCTTTCTCTCTCAAATCGCCTTTAGATCATCATTCCTGATTATCTAAAAGGTCCAACACCTAATGCAGACGTACACGGGAGAGGATGAAGAAAATTATTCGTTTTGTTTTGTTTTGTTTAGATTGCAATCATGTTTGTTTGCTTAAGATTCGTCGCCGAGCTTTCCTCTGCATGTTCTTAGTTTAAATATAAATATTATCTGTCCGTTTCTCATTAAAAATAAATAAATAAAAAGCTCTGCTAATATGTATGAAGTTGAAACAGCAAAAAAGTTTTTTTCAGTTTACATTCTTATGCTAAGGAGAAATAGGAAATTCAACTCAAATTGATTCCACTCAACAACCTGCTTGAAGAATTTCAGTTTAAGGAGCGAATTGAGGTGGTTTGGTGTGGTCTGATGAGATGGAGAGATTATGCTATGGCGGTGGAGTTGAGGGAGGAGGGAACTATAGGTACGAAAATGGGGTGGTGATGACGAAAGACGCAAAGCCCAGGCTGAGATGGACGGCTGATCTTCACGACAGATTCGTCGATGCCGTAACTAAACTTGGTGGCCCTGACAGTTAGTCTTCTCTACCTCCTTACCCTGTTTTTTCCTTTTGTGAAAAAAACATAATTTTTACCATTAGACATCTTTCTTTTATGAACTGCTGCAAATATATATGATTAATTAAGTATAGCACAAATTTTGGATCTTTGTGAGATAACTAGAAGCGGGTGACATCAATTTCATAAATCATAGTAGTAAAATTGTGATTGTAAGAAACTTATTCCAGTTTTGGTTGAGTATGATCTTATAAATTGTAGCTGTGTCAAAGTTAAAGCTGTTGAATGGGAGCAGCCACCCCTCTGATATAGACTATAGAGGAGCTAATTACCATACTTTAAAGGTCTTATTAATCTTGCTTGCATTTTTTGTCACCGCCAAGTAAATTTGGCAAAGTTTATATTTGTTAAGTCGCTTGCTCAGGGCATTGCCTACATCAATGTAGCTTTTTATGTCTGTAATTGGTTTTTGAGAACATACATCAAACAAGTCCAAGGCTGATTTGCTGCAAATATTTGTTCCTAAAGATCAGAAAGACTTCTCTGAATTAATGAATTTTTTTTTTTTTTTTTGCAAATAATCGTGAAATTCTAATTGCATTCCTTCTTTTTAGTTTTCATATTAATTAAAAAACCAGTGCATGGATTAGTAAAGTTTTACTCTTAATGTAACGCTATAAGCATATTGAAATATCCTCTTGGCATAGTTTACAGTATAGTCTAATATTATTGAGAAATTCTGCTTTCAGAAGCAACTCCCAAGTCTGTCCTAAGGTTGATGGGCTTGAAGGGTTTGACATTGTACCATTTGAAGAGTCATTTACAGGTACATAGGACATGGACATTAAAATTTCATGTTTCCTTTTTGCTTGTTAATTATTTTGAGACAATGCACTGGTGTAATTCTGCTTAATTCTGTTGTTTTGCAGAAATACAGACTAGGACAGCAAGCGCGGAAGCAAAATGCAGCAGACCAAAACAAAGAGAATGGTGGTAAGTTTGTAGATGAGTAATACTTTGACTCAAATTCTAGTAAGTCGCAATTATTTTTCCACTGCGAATATAGGATTAAATCAACTATTAGTACTTCTTATGGTGATTGGTTGCAACTCCTTATCTAGGGAGTTCGTATGTACAGTTTAGCAATCATTCTTCGGATACTATCACCAATTCACCAAGAGATGACAATGAGCAAAGGTAGGTGCAAATATCTTAGCTCTATTTGTCATTTCTGTTTTGTAACCGGAATCTTGTCTAGAGCATTTAATTGTCACGTCAAACTTTATAGCAGTTAGAGATTATGAATCTAGTTAGGATATCTACTTTTCACATTGCTTTTATGTCCGTCAAATGGTTCCTTCCCAATTTCTAAGTGACAATGAATTGCAATGGAACAGACAAATTCCAATGACAGAGGTACTGAAGACTCAACTGGAAGTACAAAAGACATTGCAAGAGCAACTTGAGGTTAATTTATACCTTTAAGGACAAGATTCTTTCTCATTCTTTTACATTAAAACATTATGGCATGGAACGAATTTGCTTGTAATTCTGTTGATTGTTGTTGAATTGGTCTTTGTTATGACTGTAGGTACAGAAGAAATTGCAGATGAGGATAAAGGCTCAAGGGAAGTACTTGCAAGCAATATTAGAGAAAGCCCAAAAGAGCCTCTCATTTGATATCAACTCATGTGATGGGAATGTAGAAGAAACAAGAGCACAACAAGCAAACTTCAACTTGGCTCCGTCGAATCTCCTGGAGAATGTGAACGAAGCAGACAGGAAATCAAACGCAGTACAGATGAATGACGTTTCCAAGAAGACCAACTATTCTGCTTTCCAAAATTATGGACTACTGGGAGAAAGAGAAGGAAGCAAAGATGTTAAGCTTAAAGTTGAAGGAGATTCCATAGATTTTGACCTAAACACCAAAGATAGCTATGAGTTTGTTGCTATAAATGGAAACGAGCGTCAATCACGCATGTTTTCATACAAGGGATGAAATTCAAAATATAGATATCCAATTTATGAGTTATGCATTCGTTTTACATCTGTTTGTATCACGGATCGAGATTTAAGCTCCGATTCGAACGGCTCCAAGATTCGAATATGCACTCATCAGACGTCTTAAATCAGTCTATCTGTCACAATTCAGATTCTAATGAGGTATTATCCGCTTTAATTTTTTTAACCTCACGATTTTATCCTACAAAAAATACTTCATAAAATAGAGGTGATGTGAACCCTTATATGTCCCAATAATCTTTTTTTTATATGCGATATGAGATTCAAAATTTCTCCTTAGATCCATGACACTTACGATTCAGTTAGTTTTATAAACCTATTGTCTACAAAGCTAACATAGACTAATTAGGCTCATATCCTTTGCTAAAGAATAGAAATTTGGTCATTCACTTTTTTGTCGCCCTTTTACTTTATACGCTATGCTTGAAACAAAGAAATCTTAATATCTATTGCTTGATTAAATAATAGAGAGTGAAAGAAATGACTTATTATATTATTTTTTTTAATTATAATTTTTGATAATTTTTGTTTTTATTATAACATTTATATGTTTATATTAATGTATTTTATATTTCAATTTTTTTTATTTATTCATAAAAATAATCATCATTGAAATTTATGAAATTCATAAAAATAAAAAAATAATAAATAATAAATTTATTGATAAATGATATTTTATATTTTTAATCTAATTTTAGAGTTCAAAATCAAATACTTTATAATTTAAAAAAATTAATAAGAATATAATAATTATTTTTTATTTTAAAAACTTTATTATTCTCCTTTCCCTACCTTTATTTCCAATTTAAGGTAATTAAAAAATAAACAAATTGTGAGAAACTACAGGAGCTAAGCATATCTTCTATTCTTTTATTTTTATTTATGTCATATATAAACAAAAAAAAAAAAAATTCCTCATTTTCTTTTGTTTTTTTCCATTCTTTTTTTTTTCTCTCTCCACTTACCTCAGTTCAAACTTAGGCTTACCCTTTAGGTTACAAAATATAAGTACTTTCTGCGGTAGCTAGCTAAGAGCAGCAATCTTTTGAGCTAGCTTTTGGTGATGATTAGTATATGTATTTAAATGGGACCGGAACTGTTGCGCCTGAAGCAATAATCACAACAATACAGAAGCAATAGACAACAATCAATAATCAAATGCGCAGAAAAATAAAGCACACCAAGATTTACGTGGAAAACCCTCCAGTGTAGAGGGAAAAAAAACCACGGGCCGCCAGAAAAATCTTCACTATCAAATAATAGTTATACAAAGTTCTTCTCTAGCTAAAACTAGAGCTAATCAACAACTAGAGAAACAATTGGAGAAATCTCACCAAATAAGTGACTCAACAAATACACCCTGGATTTGTTCCTAGAGAGCTTCAAACCCGATCTTCACCGTTCAGAATGTAAAACTCTGAATCATAAACCTCCTGACAAGGTTCCAACTCAATCGGACCACGGATCGACTTCCGTTCAACCAACTCTCCCTTCTCCTTTTTCTCTCTCTGCTTTTCTTGGCTTTTCTTCTTTCTCTGCTTGGTTTTCGACACACACACAAAACAACCCCACCTATTTTTTATTAAGTAGCTAGGGCTCTGTGTAAAATAAAAGATCAAGGCCCATGACCTTTACTTGGTCCAAAACCACTTACATGGGACTGGACCCCATTTTCCTAACAATCTCCCCCTCCAGCCCCATTAGGAGGAGATTCATCACCATAGCAGTTTCATTTGGAACTTACCTTGGCCAGGGAACTCATTCCGGCCAAGTTACTACAAAGCTCAAGCTTTTCCCTGGGAAGTATCTTAGTCAACATATCTGCCACATTTTTATCAGTATGGACTTTCTTCAATAGCATCTGCTGTTCTTCAATCACTGAACGTAACCAATGATATCTAACATCAATGTGCTTTGTTCTAGCATGGTACATGGTATTCTTACTCAAATCTAAAGCACTCTGGCTATCACAAAATACCACATACTCTTTCTGATTCAACCCTAATTCAAGAAGAAAACGTTTCATCCAAAGCATTTCTTTACATGCTTCAGTTGCTGCAATATACTCAGCCTCTGTAGTTGACAAAGCAACACACTTCTGCAACTTAGACTGCCAAGATACAGCTCCTCCTGCAAAAGTAAACAAATACCCTGAAGTAGATTTCCTACCATCAAGATCGCCTGCCATGTCAGCATCAGTAAACCCTTCTAGAACTGGTTGTGAAACTCCATAAGTCAAGCACATTTTTGAGGTACCCCTCAAATATCTAAAAATCCATTTCACTGCTTCCCAGTGAACCTTCCCTGGATTAGAAAGAAATCTGCTCACTACACCAACTGCATGAGCAATGTCAGGCCTTGTACAAACCATAAGATACATTAAAGAACCGACTGCAGAAGAATAAGGAATACTAGACATAGCTAGTTGCTTTTCCTTAGACACTGGACAAGATTTCTTACTTAGGTGAAAATGGTTGGCAAGTGAACTGCTAACTGATTTAGCATGTTGCATGTTGAATCTACCAAGCACTCGTTCAACATACTTTTCCTGTGACAACCACAGCTTTCCAGCTCTCCTATCCCGGATAATGTCCATACCAAGAATCTGCTTTGCTGGACCTAAATCTTTCATATCAAAAGACTTAGACAATTGTTCTTTCAACCTGCAAACCATACTAGCATCTTGTCCTACAATCAACATATCATCAACATATAATAATAGGATAATGAAGTTACCATTAGAGAATTGTTTAACATACACACAAGAATCCGCTGCTGTTCTTTTATAGCTATGACTCACCATAAAAGAATCAAACTTCTTGTACCACTGTCGTGGAGCTTGTTTCAAGCCATACAAGCTTTTCTTCAATTTGCAAACTAAGTGCTCTTTCCCTTTCACTTCAAAACCCTCAGGCTGATTCATATAAATGTTCTCCTGCAAATCACCATGCAAAAATGCAGTTTTAACATCAAGTTGCTCAAGTTCAAGATTCAAACTAGCTGTCAATCCCAGTACCACTCGAATAGAACTCATTTTTACAACTGGAGCAAAAATCTCATCAAAATCGATGCCTGGTTTTTGAGAAAAACCTTTTACTACCAATCGAGCTTTGTACCTCACTAGTTTGTCACCATCCTTTTTCAACTTGAACACCCATTTATTCTTTAATGGCCTCTTTCCTGTTGGAAGTTTAACAAGATCATAAGTACCATTCTTTCGCAATGACTCCATCTCTTCTTTCATTGCTTTTAACCAGTGCTCTCTATCCGGAGTAGCCTGCACATCTTGAAAGCTTTCTGGCTCCCCTTCACTGGTAACTAAAATAAAATCTGAACTTGAATACCTGGTAGATGGCCTGCGCTCTCTAGTAGATCTTCTGGGCTGAGACTCTACATCACTTGATGCTGAAGGTAGCTCCCCCTGCTCAACACTCTCAGGTAGAGAAAATTGCTCCCCCTGCTCAAAACTAATAGCATCTGGCTCATCACCAACTGTAGCTGGCTCATCCATATCCCCAAGTTCTGTTTCTGGCTCATTTTCACCATCTGTGGCTCTTTCCTGTGAAATCCCTGTCGGTGTTGAAACATCACACTCAACAGTAACTCGTGTAGTCTTCTCATTTTTTTCAAGATCTGCTATGGTTTCTTTTTCATGAAAGACCACATCTCTGCTTCTGACTGTCTTTCTCTTTACTGGATCCCATACCCTGTAGCCAAATTCCTCATCACCATATCCTACAAACACACACTGTGTAGCTTTACTGTCAAGCTTTGATCTCTGCTCTTTCGGCACATGCATGAATGCTTTACATCCAAAAACTTTCAAGTGAGAGTATGAAGCATCTTTCCCTGTCCACACTCTTTCTGGAATGTCAAAGCCCAAAGGAACTGATGGTGACCTGTTAAGTAAATAACAAGCTGTGTTGACTGCTTCACCCCAAAATGGCTTTGGTAATTTTGCCATCCTCAACATACATCTGACTTTTTCCACAATGGTGCGATTCATTCTTTCAGCTATACCATTATGCTGCGGTGTTCCAGGTTCTGTCCTCTCATGCCTGATCCCATGCTTTGAGCAATACTCTTCAAAGCTTTTAGATGTGTATTCCCCACCATTATCAGTTCGAATACACTTCAAGGGTAACCCTGTCATCCTTTCAACCATGACATGAAATTTTTGAAAATTCTGCAGTACCTGACTTTTATATTTCAACATATACACCCAAGTCTTACGTGAAGCATCATCAATAAAAGTAACAAAATATCTGCTACCACCTAATGACTCAACCTCAATGGGACCACATACGTCAGAATAAATTAATTCCAATCTATTTTCTTTTCTCTGAGAACTTTTACGAAAAGAAACTCTATGATGCTTACCAAACAAACAATAATCACATGAATCGAGAGACATACCTTTGGTCAAGGGAATGAGAGAGTGCCTTGCCAAAACCTGTAACCCTTTTTCACTCATGTGTGCCAGCCTCCTGTGCCACAAGTTTGCTGAAACATCATTTTCAACGGTATTTACCTGGTTACCGTTCAATTGCATCCATGTCTTATACATTGTGCAGCATAATTTTCCCCTTGCAACTACCATAGATCCTTTGAGAAGCTTCCACTGTCTATTCTTTTGTCGGCTTTCATATCCCTCCTTATCAAGGACATTAATAGCAAGCAAGTTCATTCTCATATCTGGAATGTGTCTGACATCCCTCAAAGTCAACATGCAGCCTGTACTAGTTTGTACAACAATATCACCAATCCCAACAATCTGTGACACACTCTTGTTTCCCATCTTGGTACAACCAAAGTCTCCTGCTTTGTAAGTTGTAAACAACTCTCTCTTAGGAACACAATGATATGCCGCTCCTGTGTCAACTATCCACTCAATACCGGGATCACTAACATGATTACAATCACCATGTGTACAAATCAAAGTAACTGAATCACTATCTGAATTCACTGCTGCAACATTGCCATCATCTGAACTCTTGCCTTTCTCATCTTTTCGCTCTTGCTTTAAGATTCTACAGTTTCGTTTTATATGACCCGCCTTACCACAATGGAAACACTTCACTTTACCTCTAGACTTGGATCTATGTTTAGACTTACCACGGCCTTTTGAGTCCTGACCTCTGTCGATGTTTCTACCCCTGTTCTCTGTGACTAGAGCTTGATTTCCAGGGTCTACATCTTTTCGCCTCGCTTCTTCATTAAGCATACTGTCATTTACCATCTCCAATGTCACCTTATAATCAGGAGCTGAATTAAGAACAGTCACAACTAGAGTATTCCAGCTGTCTGGCAATGAACCCAAAAGAAATAATGCCTTCATTTCATCATTCATCTTAAGTTCCATAGTAGTCATCCGATTAAATATATCTTGAAAATCACTCAAGTGCTCTGTAACAGATCGTCCATCCCTGTACTGTAAAGTTGCAATCTTTTTAACAAGCATAACTTTATTCATACCTGTTTTTCTCTCATACAATGCTGCCAATTTTTCCCAAACAATGTGAGCATCTGACTCCTGCGCTACATGATGGAACATGCTGATATCAACCCATTTTTTGATTGTAGCCAGCGTCTTTCTACCTAGCTTTTTCCAGCTTTCATCTTTCATATCTGCTGGTTTAGCCGAATCACCCAATACTGGCTCATACAAATCTTTACAGTATAGATGATCCTCCATCATAGGCTTCCAAATTGAATAATTCGATGCTGTCAATTTTATCATGGAACCTGTATCACCCTCCATGATCTCAAACAGAATTTACTTCTATCCTGGGTTGCTTCTGTATCGATGTCTCAAAATAACCCTCGCTCTGATACCACTTGTTGCGCCTGAAGCAATAATCACAACAATACAGAAGCAATAGACAACAATCAATAATCAAATACGCAGAAAAATAAAGCACACCAAGATTTACGTGGAAAACCCTCCAGTGTAGAGGGAAAAAAAACCACGGGCCGCCAGAAAAATCTTCACTATCAAATAATAGTTATACAAAGTTCTTCTCTAGCTAAAACTAGAGCTAATCAACAACTAGAGAAACAATTGGAGAAATCTCACCAAATAAGTGACTCAACAAATACACCCTGGATTTGTTCCTAGAGAGCTTCAAACCCGATCTTCACCGTTCAGAATGTAAAACTCTGAATCATAAACCTCCTGACAAGGTTCCAACTCAATCGGACCACGGATCGACTTCCGTTCAACCAACTCTCCCTTCTCCTTTTTCTCTCTCTGCTTTTCTTGGCTTTTCTTCTTTCTCTGCTTGATTTTCGACACACACACAAAACAACCCCACCTCTTTTTTATTAAGTAGCTAGGGCTCTGTGTAAAATAAAAGATCAAGGCCCATGACCTTTACTTGGTCCAAAACCACTTACATGGGACTGGACCCCATTTTCCTAACAGGAACTTGAAGACTACTGGTCAAGTGGATTAGGTCATTGTCTGCCACTTGTAAACGATTTGTCTTCCAGCAAATATCCTTATATTCCATTAGAAATAAATCAAGAAATTTCCTAGATTTAATTTCTAACATCTAAAACCACTTGCTCGAACTTGAAGGATAATTAGAACACGATAAAAAACACTTGATGAACTTAGGATATAAAATTGAAACTGAAAGATCAACAATCATATGTTATTAATATATATTGATGCAATTAAAAAGGGAAATCATGTACAACGACCACCAAAACAGGAGTTGGAGTCACTTCCTACATAAGGTAGACGTCTAAAATTTTAGGAGAATAATATTGGAGTACAGTCCATGCATAATTAGCTTTGATAGCCATATATGATTTTGTTTGCTTGATCAGGTAAAATTCGTACTGCAAGTTACATTTATTATTATGTATAAATTTTCAGGTATTCATCCATGCGGATGTAATCCACCTCGGGATAAAGCTTTGAAGCTTCTTCACCTTGTTCCCCTATTTCAAAGTTTGTTAAGCAGCCCTCGTAGAAAATATGATAGAAATGGCCCACTCCTACCTGCCCTGCAAAGTCCATCCCTGCACGCGCAACAACCCAATCATAAAAATTAACTACTTAATTACATAAATATACATCGATCACATCCTATCCTGCATGAGTAAGATTTTCAAACAAGGGTTTTCTCCCAAGGTTTTGTCTTAAATTATTGTCAAACAAGTTTTTTCTACCCAGCGTTTATGGTCAAACAAGACCAATGAAGGAAAAAAAAAAAAAAAAAAAGAGCTAAACGTACCTTTCATGGAGGCCAGGAAATCTTGCGCAGAAATGCTTATTTTGTCTAGTTTCTTCTCAGTAAGCTTCTCCCAGTTCTGGATTAGCTGTGATTGCGTGAGAATGTTCTCTGGAGGCCTTATGTACAAAGTTTTGTTCAATGTTCTGGGATCATCTATTGCTTTAATCGTGTATGTTGCAATATCGTCTTCGTCCATAAAAACCACTGCAGGATCATCAACAAATTAATCAAGAATAATATATAGTCTCAAAATCTATATATGGATCGACCTTAATTATATAACTATGCACACTATATATATATATATATATATAATTGGAGGAATATTAATTAATAGTATCTTGGTTGTACCTTTAACATTTCCGTCCCCATAGAGATAAACTTGGTGTTTAGGAGGAGTGAGCCTTTCAAGCTGAGAAAGGTTACCGACAAAGTAACCAGCAAAGCAGTTGGCAACCACATAGGTGAAGGGGATGTTGGCATCTTCTATAGCTTTTCTCACAACCATTTTTTCATAAAATGTTACTCTTCCAGGTTCAAGTGCATGCCCCATCCGCGCTGGATCCATACCAAACTCTGAAGGCAAGAAACGCTGCAATGCAAATGCTTGTTGGCTTCAATTTAATAATTATTGCCAAAACAAAAAGTTGCTTCTTCTGACATTGATGTTTCTTCAATATTATTAACTAATAGAGGAAAATTAAAGATCCAAAAATATTTAAATAGTTTAACAATGAATGATGAAATATTTAAAAAAAAAACTTCTGTTTGCCTCTATTTATATATTATAGAGGTAATTTATAACTTGCATGCTTGTTGTATTGTTTTATAACTTGCATGCTTGTTTTGTTCTTCACTGTATGCTTGTTTGTAGTTTTTTTGAATGGGAAAATTTAGTTAACAGTAAACCTTTATTTATGGAATTAATTAAGGCGTAGAAAAACCTGAAAAGGGAACCATTCTAGTTTTGAAATAAAATAATTAATTCTTTTTAATTAGATAAAAAATGGTATTTGTAACTATTATAATTACTTCAAAGAACAGAAAAGAAAAGTGAATAATCAAATTAGATGAAATAAAAAATTGGAATGACGAGGAAACCAAAAGATTGACATATTAGGTTGGGAGAAGTTTTAGATTTGTATATATAATATATTACTTTTAAGCATTGAAAGACAACGGAAAAAAAAAAAAAAAAAAAAAAAACAGAAGCCAACTATATTGTATACATAATAACTCCTCTACAACGTAATTGTATAGGTATATGATACCTTAACATTCCCAGCTTCTTTGATGGCCTCCACAAGCTTGAGCTGCAACAAAAGGTTATGACTGCGGAAATGCACGCCAGACATGGTGGAAATAACAACATCAACTTGCTTAATAGCCTCTACCAAGCTTTTATGATCATTAAACGAGCCTTCGATAAGGTGAGCCCCTTGCTTCTTGAATGACAGTAGCATCTGCAGCTTTTCAATGTCAAGCCCAATCTCCGGGCGTTGAAGGACATAGGTTTCATGCCCCTGAGCTAAGCTTGCCTGCACAATCCTCCGCCCAATATACCCAGTTCCACCAACCACAAGAACCTTACTCTTCGCCATATTCACTCTTTAATTAATTTGTTTTGTCTTAATCTGAAGTAGAATAACAAAACCAAAGTGTTGTATATATAGGGACTGACTAGGGAGTTCAATTGTCACCGCTTTGTTTTGTTGCTTTATGTAAAAAATTTCTATAAAAGAAATAAAAAACAGTACATGGGATAAATGAGAGATGTATATGCCTTAACTGTGCAGTGCAAGTTACTCTTGATAATTTGATGCCCTATTTGGCTCGATCACTATATATCAGACAAATGATTTTATTATTATTATTCCTGTTTTATTTTAATTTTGCACTACACAGATTGTGTGTTGTTGATATTTTTGTTAATGGTCATGATGGAGAGTGGGTTGGTGTGTTAGGTGGTGGAGGCTGAGTGCTTTTGCAGTTGTTTTCCTCAAGAATTTAGGCCTTGTGGGGTTAAGTTTCAGTGGTTCGTGTGACTTTCTAAGCAATCGACACATACTACGAAAATAATTAGTCAAACCTCACCGGCCGATTGATGAAAGTACCTCACCGTTTCACATATATAATTTTGTTTACAAAAAACTCGTCTGCTGATAAAATTTTTGTCTTTTGTGAAAAGTGAAAACTGACTGTAGTGTATTTGATCATTAGGTTCTATGTACGATTTCTGCTTATAAATTAGTAATTAAGTACTTCGTTTTAAGAAGAAACACAGATTAATCTTTCACACATGTATGCTTGCCATATCTGTTACATCCAAATACTTCTTTGGTTTTTGTTGTGAAAACGGATAGAAAAACAACCATTAGGTAAACAGTAGTTGATTTGGTTGCTTCGAAAGTCATCCCTTTCCTATGATACCAGCAGGCCCGGAATCGGGATATGACACTATGACTGCCTATCGATTGATGATCAATTTCTTTCTTTATTTTTGGTTTTGACAATTAATTACTTCAAGCTCCTTACGGTCTAATTCATCTGCTAAACAAACCCACTTTGTTACGTGTTGTATAGCAGTAGCCAGGGAACGACCTTGCATTAATTTGAAGTAAGTGGCCATAGACCATAGTTTCTTCGTATGGTGCATCAATTTTCGCTCTCCTAGACAAAAGCATGACGAACATAACACGCACGCACTTGTCCAATCTGGGATTTTTATTTTTTCATAAGGGCAGCCGGGTCGAACTTCAACTTTAATATCTTTTTAAAGTTTTTTTAACCATTAAATCAAAAAATCGAAGATCAATCGGAGATATTAAACATTCAAATGTTTGCGTCATTTGTTAATAATTAAATACTATATATATATATATATATATATATATATTTGCTTTCTTGAGAGCCTTTGAAATCTAACCCCAATATTTAATTTTGGCGATGACTCCATCTTCCCGTTACTCTTTACGATTCATTCAACCATACTATAAATTTCACTAATTAATTGGGGTTTTTTTATTTATTGTTTACCTAGAATATTACTAATCTCTTTTAAGGGGTAGCTAGGGCTTTCCTAATTAGTCCTATATACGATCAATTTAGATAAAAAGAAAGGATTTTATACTAATTATTTTTAGTTAATTCTATTCTACCAAACACGTATGTTTGCTGAACCAATTACTTTAAAGATTTTGCTGAAAAATTAAACATGCATATATATAAATGGGACAAGAAGTGTATATAATAAATGCATTTTTTATTGTAACAACTAATGTTGGATGTTATACTCTTCCATCCCATTATTTCACCTCCATTTTTAATTCTTAAATAATCAATTAATGTGTTTACTTAACGTACATATAATAAATTTTGTATTTATCCAAAGAAGCAGCATAAGCTGCTACACAAAATTTTAGTTAAAATTTATAGTAGAGAACAAAATTTTCGTATTCAGAAAAAAAAAAAAAAGTTGTAAGGACTAGATTGAAAGAAGATAAACAAACCTGAGTGGCGAAGAACGCAACACGTCAGAGATTGCATTGTGGGAGTTTTAACTAAAGGTTGAATTAACAACTAAACATAAACGGTCGTTGTGATTCCAAAAGAAAGGATCAGGAGATGCTGCTGTTCTGTCCTGTCTTTGCAGTATCCTCAATCCCACAGCGGAAGGTAATAGAATGCTTCATCTATTTAGTTCAATGCCCGCACAGATAAAATTGCCTGCCTAGAAGATGATGAGCACTCTCTTTTGGTCACTCGTGAACTATTAGATTCAGAATTCTCCTTTGCTGCTTTTGTTTTTCTTGATTAAGTTCATGTTAGTGACTGATAGAGGAACATCTCTGACAATCAAGTGAAATTTTGATTAATTAGTTTGTGCCAAATTGTAGGTTCTTCACAGCGGAGGCCATTGGACAGGAGCTAACCCAAATGCTTGTATGAAAGAAAATTTTAATTTGTACCACATTATAGGCTTTTCGAGGAATCTCAAGTTTATTAGTCGTTCAGTTCCTAAGCAGGGGAACGCCTCGGTTGACTATGATGATACGCCGTTCCCCAATGACTACTTTGACCTTCTTAAACAAGTAAGCTGTCAAACAGAATTAGAACTGCAATTCCATGCCAGCCCATATCTTCTCTCTTGCTAGTTGTCACACTCTTCTTCCTCCTTTTTACTGTGATTATTTGTGCCATTATTTTAATTCTAACAATTATTAATTCCTTTGGGCATGTGTCAAATTAATAACAGGCAAAAAAGGCAACTGAATTGGCTTTGAAGGATGGCAAACAGTTAATGGTGAGATAGCGCTGGGTAATAAATGAAGAATTAGAAAAGCACATACTTCGTTCAATAACAATATAGTTTGTGACCTACAAAATGTCTGTTACAGGAGATTGAATTCCCAACAGCTGGACTTCAATCCGTACCAGGTTCTCTCCCCCCCTTGGCCCCGTGTCTTTTTTCTTTTTTGACTTCTATTTCTTTTGATTATATGCCAAATACACATCAGGTGATGGTGAAGGAGGAAATGAAATGACTGAAAGTATGCAGTTGATTCGTGAATTTTGTGATATCTTAGTAACTCCAGAGAAAGCTACACGAACCAGAATCGTAAGTTTCAATCATCTGAAGCTAATCCTACTATTATGATATGAGACCTTAATTTGTTGATACTTATAAATATTTAATACCTTTGTCATGTTTGTAATGAATGAGCCCTTTTATGAGTGAACAATTGATCCCATTGATCTCGTTATCAAGTTTCTCTATTTATAGCTCATAATTTATGGGTACAAAACCACTGCTGTAAATTTTCAGTTTTTCCCAGAGGCAAATGAAGTTAAATTTGCCAGACAAGTGTTTGAAGGAGCTTCTTTCAAATTGGACTATCTAACAAAGCCATCATTCTTTGAGGATTTTGGTTTTGGTGAGAAGGTGAAAATGGCAGACCGGGTAAAGCCTGATGATGAACTGTTCCTAGTTGGCTATCCATATTTTAACGTCAATGGTAGTTTCAAGCATTCTGTATTCTTATTGATGTGCACTCCGTGAAGCTTATATTTCTGTCTGCTTTCTATTATGCAGAAATGATTGTAGTGGAAGAGCTTTACAAGGAAGCCGTAATGAATACCACCAGAAAACTTATTATATTCAATGGAGAACTTGACCGTATCAGATCTGGGTGTATCCTTGGTGAATCTTACATTGTTCTTGCTAATTTTGAATTCAGTTTCATCTACATATATAATCGTTTCAAATGACAGTTTCTTGATGCCCTCCTATTGTCACCCAGTGCATTACTCTGAGATCTATAGCTGGGCTTTTGAGAAAATTAATGAGTTCATGTATTAATTACTTTTAAAAATGAAGAAAAATCTATCCAATACTAATAGAATTTTCATCTGCATTCTATCATCTTGTTGTAGTGGTAGACAGTTGAAAAATTATAAATAGTTGTCCTTAAACGAGCTATAAGATTATCCACCTTTCTTCTACCCTAAGCTGGCAGCACTTACCAAAACCCTCCTGCCCATGATGGAGACCGTATATTACATACATAACTTTAAGGGACGCAATGGAGGAACCCTTTTCAGGTTTTGCTACATGATTTAATTTCTTACCGAATTTTCTTCAGCTTCACGACTAAATTTCAACAACTATATATATATATATTTTTTCTTTCTGAATTAGGTGCTATCCAGGTCCTTGGAGAATCCTTAGAAACGTGGGGGACAAATTTTTGTGTGTGCATCAGCGGGAAACAATGCCATCCCTTAAGGAAGTTGCCTTAGATATTCTCCCTGCTGCTTGAGGATTCCATACAGACCGATGTGGCAAGTAATGCCTCTCCTCCAGCAATTGCGAACACACCAGTCTCTAGTACTACACATATCTATCCGTTATAGCATGATGTGAATGTGACAGTGAAACATCCTACCCATAGCCCATAGCTACTGAATGTTAAGTAAATCAAATTTTTTTGTTCAAGTAGAAACATTTAAAAACTTCATTTTGGCAAGTAACAGCAGCCTTCTATAACTTCCTTAATTACTATTAATTAATAAACATCAATCATTTAGAAAGTCGCCAGTAAAGATACCCTCTTCTCTCATCAATCATTCAGAAAGTCGCTAGTAAAGATAACATCTTCTCTCTTTCTTGTTCATCACAATCTACTCCATTTAAAGTTAAGTGACCAACAATGAAAAAATGGCTGCTAAAATCCTGGTTGTTGCAGAGACTGGCCAAGGTCACCTCCACCTCGCATGGAGCTCTGCAACCACCTCTCCTCTCCTCTCCAACTACCAATCTACCCTCATCATGCCCTCTTCTCTCCCCACTTCTATCCCTTCCTCTTTCTCCCATAAAAACGCTGCGATCGCCTCCCCTGCTCGTATCAACCCTGATCCGATCCGCTGCAGAAGCAAGCGGCCCAGAACCTCGAGGGCCACCTGGTAAACCGCTTTCAATTCCCAGATTTATCCTGGCTATATGCCCTATTGTTGACTGAAAATGGGCTGGATAAAGGCCCATCTCTGGAAATTTAACATCTCAGTAATTGGGCTCTTCAACTTCTGCGCTTGCTGCCGCCATAGAGTGGGGTTGCCTTGAAGGCCCAAGTGAGTGATGTTAGGCAAAGCGAGACCCATTTTAGTCCCAGGATTGGGAATTACATTCGGATCTTAAAAGAAAACCATTAGGCCCGCCACGCCCACACGGCGGTAAACCAGTGGGAAGAGGTCCTCCAAAACCAGTCGACTAGCCGTTGAAGGTTAATGCTATGTAAGGATCAATAGCTTTGACATTCAACAGTCGTGGCACATGCAAAGTCGTCTAAATTTTTCCTTGAAGTGGTCTTCCCCTCGATTGTTCTAGCTCTCACGTCAAACCGAAAATTTGAAATGAAATGCTAACTTGATATTGCCACTACATTTACTAAAGATTTTCCTTTTACAATAAATAAAACGATAGCAATAGCAGTCCCATCATCCCTTATCCTCTAGCCCTCTTCCGTGTGCTACAGGGATACGTTAGGATTTATTTTCCCTTGCATCGTATGAAATAACAAAAAAAAAATTTGCCAGCCAGATACATATAATTAGACGAGCTTGCTGATCTTAAAATTTTCATCTTCCTTTCACTACTTTTCCTGAAAATCCCATTCGGAAAAAGTTGATGGCATCTTCCTGTAAATGTTAAATGACAGAAAATGCGACTGAAATATGAATATCAGAACAAATGATTAGTATAAATCAGCTGTGGTCAAATCAATCACGATGGATCGCCTTCCAGCTTTGGAACTATGGCAGACGATAGCTCTTTATGAGAAACACGAACTGCACCAATTAGCCGCTCTGGCAGCTCATCTGTTGTATTCGCCTAAGAGGGAGAAAAAAAGAGTATGCAACCACTTTTAAGCTAACATATATAAAGTAAAATCACAAATGTGACTTAATGCCGCATGCCTAATTTCTATCAGGAATGGGCAATGGCCCCAGACAGCCCAATGACACCCGCACTCGGGTTAATTATTAGGTAAAACTACAAAAACTACAGTGTATAAAACTACATACCCCATGCATTATTATGATCTACAATTTGCACCTGACATGCTATTAATAATGAAAACAATGTGTATTGCAACAGTAATTGCTTCAGATTATGCTAGTTCAAGCTAAATCTCTTTGCTTGCAAGGCAACATTAACAAAGCAAGTAATTTTTTCCAGATAACAAGTTTGGGACGGCTAACGTTTACCTGTACTAGGAAAGCCATGTCAACCACCAAAGTCGTAATCACACCAATGACAAGCCCCAAAACTCCATTAGCAACAGTAGAAGAACCTATGTCAATATCAACCTATAGAGAGAAATAAACAAGTAAACCGATATCAATTATAAGGATCCTTAATGCTACATTTAAGTATTAAAGAAATCATAAGGATACGTACTTCTAAGTACTTGGGACCACGGATATAGTTGCAATCAACCGCTTTTCCCAACAAACAAGGGGTGCTACCAACACTCTGTCGTACAATCCATGACCCCTGCAGGATTCAATTTGAACAATTTTCAAAGGAGTAAACTGAAAAACAGAATTACCTTGCATTTTTTCAGCAAAATTAACCTCAGTGGAGAGGATCCTACCATTTAATCCATAAACATTTCCCACATTCACATATAAGATAGGACAAAGGCGATTTATGCAAATATTAATAAGGCTACGTTTGATCATTTAAAAAAAAAAAGATATGCTTGCATCAGCTAAAGAGAATGTTGACCCAGTCAAAACTAAGACCAAACAAAAAAAAATATTTTTACTTTAAATTTTAAATTGGAAAAGCAAAATCAGAATAGCATTTCAGGTAATGATACAGCATTAAACCTGGATATGTACTCAGTAAATGAACAAAACAATTTACAACAAAACATAACTTGAATGAAAGTATTGGCAGGATTATTTTTGCAGATAAGGAACCTGTATAAGAAATAGTCTACTTCATAAGACAATACATGCCAAACTGTAATTTGAGACAGCTAGGGTAGAAACATGGCTGATCAATTTCTTACACAAGCTTTAAAGGATCATATCAAAGGCCAATTCATTGTGGTTGGGTTGGAAGCAGCCTTTAACTTTAAAACAGCAAAAACCAATGTCATATGACCAATGCACCTTGTTATGCCTTAAAGTACACATATTCAAGCTTGGGTACATAAAAGGAAATCAAAAGACTCGAGAACATTTTGGAGAACATTACTGTGAACCTGCAGAGAATCTAATATGTGAAAACTAACGCTCCATTTTTCCTGTAGTATAATAAAAACCAATCCTTCTTAAAATTCCGGAGCAGAATTTCCACTATCCCATTCAGCAATTGCTCATGAGAGTCTAGATAGCATTTTCGCCCAAATTCAAGAGGGCTTTACAGATTATCAATAAGATTTACAGTATTAATTTAGTGTCCCCGAAGTACAGGAGTTTTTCCGAATATTTGTCAGTTAAAAAAGAGCAATCATTGATAAATGATTTGCTTTCATTACAAGTAATCATAATCTTTAATATATTAATGGTCAAAATGTAGAATTTTCAGCTACAGATTTCATTTACCTACCAATTCATGCACGACTGATTGTTTGTGTGGTGACACATGTCAAGTGTGTGATATGGACTTGGTAGACTAATAAACAACAGATGACAAGAATTATGGAGGCATAATTACAATGAAGAGTGCTTCCGACTGTCTCAAATATCCTGATTTAAGCATTAATCCAAACACAATAAAGAAAGATAGATACCTTTGGCACTGATGGAATAAGCTTTAGCCGACTATTGCGGAATTCATCATCACCATCAACAAACCGATGCAAAAGGGATCCGGGTACTAATTCCCTTGTCACAAAATAGAAGACCATACTATAGTGTGTTGAGCCAGGAACCTGGTACAAAAACAATATAATCCACTCGACCTCCTGATCCATCAATTTAAGATACAACATTACCTGCACTATGAAGACTTACTTGAAAATTAAAGACCAAGGAGAAAAGCCCCTTTTCTGAAGCAACCTACAAAGACAGAAGCAAGGAGGACCAAAGACCTGTAAAATATACTCCATAAAGGAATTAACAACAGATTTTCTACATCAATAAAGTTGATATTGACAATCCAAGAAAAACTCAAAGCAGTATATACTTGGCCTCTTAGGAATAGGTGAACAATCAGTTCTGATCCAACAAGAAACCAACCAAACAAACTTGGTCAGGGCCAAATATAGTTCTGATAATTCATAACCATACAACAGATATCAGCCTAGCATGCTCAGTTATCGGTAAATTCATTCAACTGACAGGTTATAAGTTTAATGTGATTTCCTATTTGTTCTTTTTTCTTCCCCCATAGAAAAAGGCAGCTTGCTCACAATAGTAACATAACCATGTTACCCTGATTTGAAGTTCCTTTTACTAAATTTACTGATTCAAGTTAATCCTTCATTATTTCCATTAAAAAACCGTTCTTTTTTAGTTGTACAAAATCTGTCAGATATAATTTGTCTAATAAAAAATATGTTAACTCTTTATGCGAAAAGAGACCAAAAACAAAACAGATTGAGAATAAATGTCAGCCGATAGAACATTCCAAGTAACAACGACCAAGCACTAATACAGTGGCTAGGATGCAGATAGGTTTAAAGGTTGTTGGTTCTGTTCTCAATAAACTATTACAGAAATTTGAGGTCCTAAGTTAAAGTCTTAGCATGAAGATCAAGTGGGCAAAGAAATGAGAGCCTTTGGCTCCATTTGGTTTGAAAAATGTTTTTTGTTTTTATTTTCTATTTTTATTTTCTAGAAAATAGTTCTTATTTTCCATATTTTGTTTTCTAAAAAATGTATTTGGTAAGTGAAAATAAAAAATGTTTTCTAAAAATGCAAAAATAAATAAATAAATAAAATATTCAATGATATTATTATTAATGTCATCTAATAATAGATATAATACATATTTATTATTAACGATATTAAAAAGTGTTCAAATATGGAACTTGCAAAACATAAAGAAAAAAATAATGTATATCCCTTGTTTTCATAAGTGAAAACATCTTTTTTTTGTTTTCATATTTCAATCAATTTTCATTTTTGTTTTTTAAAAACTTGTTTTCATTTTTAATTACGAAACACGTTTTCACTCATATTTTTCATTTTCTAAAAATATAAAAACAGAAAATGGCTCTGTTTTCTGAAACCAAAGACTACCACTACCTCCCATTTTGCAACTTAACCAATGGAGCTAACAAAAGGTTTTGATTTCCCACATCCATGCCAGAATCCAATTCCAATAAATATTATGCAGGTTGTGGAGTTACTACAGCAAGGTATGCAACTCAAAAAATATAAGTGAACCAATCAGTTAAAGTATAACCAGATTCCAATCTCCCATGAATATTACTATATTCACCATGATTCCTAGTAAAGGCTTAGAGATATTGCAGAACAGAGAAACTAGGCATAGCAAATGGAGCAGGAAACTATTAATATGCCAACCAGATATTAACAAACAACTTTCTCAAGAAATAAGATACAGCCTTCTTAAGTCAAGCAGAACAGTAAAGGGCTAATAACATTAAAAAGGTAACTCTAAGACTCACTTGTGTGGCACAGCCTCGACGCCTAGCAACATGATCCATTCTTTTTGTGTCTTTAAACCAATCAACAGCAACAAGATCCATTAAATATTTCCCTGCAGGAATCTTCATAGCAAAGAGGGGGAAAAAGTGATAAAACAAAACAAAGACATAAGATATTGATTTGGATGGAAAAACAAGAAATTAAAAGAAACAAGCAGAATAATGGGAACCTTTGTTTTGCTGCAACAAAACTGCTTGCTACGAACTCTGAAATTGTTACCATCGGATATTCTCCAACAGTCACGAGTATTTTCACAGTCATCACGTCGTAGATTACCAGAAAAGCATGACAAATCAATTTTCTCAAATGGCTCTTCCTCCAGGGCTTTAATTCATAAAAAAAAAAAGGAAAAAAAATTTGTATATTTGAGATGAGAAGTCGGTCCCATAAAGTAAATATCTTATCCAATTACATCAAAACAATCACATATAACACTATGATGACCCACATGTTCTCTTGGCATCATTGTCGCTTTTGGTAGGATATCCCTGAAAATTGTATGGAAATAAGAAACTCATGGTTAGAAACAAGTCAAACAAAAACATACATAAAGATAACGGTAAGATAAAACCTCTTGTTCTGCTTCAGGCATTTGTTCTTCATCCTCATCAGAGAATTCATCCATCATCACAGAGTTTCTGCTTGCTGCATTTATTTCATCAACAGAAGGGGCAGGGGGAACAGACTTTTGAGTCTTCTTTGAGGAAACTGAAGTTAAGGCCATATTGACCATAACTGGGATCCTAGGAGGAGCACCCCTTTCATCTGTTTGGGCAAACCATTCACGTAGTCCTGTTGTAAGAGGTAAACAACAATTTTCAATAATGTAGATGCACAGAGATTGAAACAAACAACAGACAAGAGGAAGTTTTCTTAACGTCCCCTCACACCATTGTTTCTTTTTTTCTTCTTCAATCTTTTCTTGGACAATAGTCGGATGTCGAGATGCAGACCACACTGGTATCAGAAAAAAAAGAACTTTTTTTTCTATATGTTGATTGAAATAGTGAGAACAAGAAGCCATTATCATTTCTTTTAGTTCTTTTAGAAAGAACTGAAATTATGTTCAAGTAAACAAATATGTCATGGTTGCAGGAGTCTATACATCGCATATAGGCTTAGGCTTTAAGTTAAGGGCATCGTGGTATAACCCTCGAGGTAAGGTAATGCAGGACCTAAGAGATCGAATGGAAGGGTACATAGACAAGTAAATCCCTTATGACACTACGGTAAACCATGGAAACATTAAAAACATCCTATCTTTCACTGTGATATCAAATTGCCAAAATACTGCAAAATTTGAACATGCGAAATAGAGAAAAAGAACTCACCAGCAACACTATTTAACATATGAAGAAGACAGTGTTGCTGAAACGATGAAATATAACCCACTCCCCATCCTTTTAAATCAATCTGCATGAGATGCTGCACCTGGGTCCTCGGCTTCCCATTTCGAGATTTCAGAGGGGAAATGTTGAACCCTCCACCTGAGCAAATTACAGTATAGAATATGCATTATAATACAAACTGAGTATTCATCTTTCAAGTCTCAGCACAACCAAGGGATTCACATAGAGCTTACTCTCAACATGAGCCCGCACGTATCCTGGTTGTGGGCCACAATTCTCATGCTCCCTAGAACGGAACAATACAACTGCACAATAAACAAAAGAAGAAAAAAGGAGATATTTCTGAAGATAGAAAAATAAGCATATAGTTCAATAAACAAAAAAATCTGCAAAGAACTTACCATAGCTTCCATCATCATTTCGACGCCAATATCGCACGTAACAAAGGTCACGGGGCCATATAAACCTGCAAAAACATGAGCCATGCATTTGAAAAATTGCCCATACTTCATGAAGGAAGAAGAAACAAGATTGCTTTTGAAAACGGTGCATAATTTTAGAAACATTCTACAAGTATAAGATCACATATATAATCCTCAATGAAGTGATCAAAGTATAAATAAACCTTGGATAATAATAACAGTATGCTCACTCCTACAACAGTAAAGTAAAAATTCAAAAGTTCCTTCTTTGTCATCAGAAAAAAAAATAGTGAATGTATCATACAAAGGTTTATGGTGAAGAAATTTTAGAGGAAAAAACCGTCAACCCTTCACCAGTCTTGTTGACAGCCCATTTCAGATTACTAGCCAGTACTTCTGTAAAATAGCAAAGTTAGAGGGCAACAACCAGAATGCAAAAGATTCAATTCTTTGATTCTCGTAAAGACACCAGCACATACTCATCTCTCTCCCTCTCTAGTTCTTTTCTTTTCTGTTTCCACTTGCTCAGTTTTCTTTTTCTTTTCCTTGCATTTTATTGATACAGTGAAGTTTGATCTTTTATCATTCCTTCTTTTGGTGCTTACCAGCATTCATCCAGCATACTAGGATTAACCTATCCAGTTTTGGCATTATATTGTTAGAAATTAAAGTTTGTCTTGCATCAAAGAAATGGGCTAAAAGGGGGTTTAGAAGCTCTGATTTGTACTTTCCTAGCAATTTTGGTTCCCAAAACACCAAAAACTATACTGGTAATGCTTCAAAGATAAATATTCAATACAATGAAAGCATAAAAAGAAAATGATTTAAATTGGAGAGAAATTATTACGTAGGGAACCAATCCAACTGAAGCCTGTGATAAAGTATAGCTGTATGCCCGTCTACCTCTTCAACTAAACTACCATACTGAAAACTACAATCCCACCTGCAGAAGGTAAAAAGGATGAAAATGAAATATGGAAAGTTCCTAGATTATTTAAAGCAAATAAATTTTCAGCATATTCTCCCAAATAGTATGGACGCATAAAGGCATGCATTTAAAAACCTTAAAATATATTTTTTTTAATTGCAAAAACACCTACTCAAACCGAGTTCCATCCATGCTCATTACAAGACCAAATATTTCCTCACAAGTAGCTTCCACGACACCCACAGCCTTCATTGCCCTACAACAGCTCTTTGGCTAGATAAAGAAAAAATAAGCAACGTTTAACACCCAGAACATTTTAATGCACTGAAAAAGATAAATAAATAAAAGGCCTAAAGCAAGCAAAGAAAAAGTTTCAGACAAGGTAATCAACTTCAAGAAGCTCTTCAAAAATGCGAAGTCCTGTCATATCAAAGAAAGGTTTGGATTCAGAATGATCCATCAATGCCTGCAGTATTATGGTAATTAAAACAACCTTCCACTCCAAACTATTTTTTGAGATTTTCATACATGGATTGAACTTTAAAGCCAATAAAATGGAATAATAAATGAAAAACTAACCATTTTGACATTGAAGGAGGCGCCAATGTTTTCCGGAAAATGCTTGGTTGTTGGCATTTTGATTTGATAATTCTGAGTAAAATTCCCGTGTCCAGTCAAATACTGAATCTGGAAGACCTGACATTATTATAAAAATGTTGAGATTCCGATAATTGTACAAAATAATGTAAAGTAAATTAAAATGGAAATCAAATGAGAACCATTTCCCATTGTCCTTCTCCTTAGCAAATTTGGATGAGCATCATCTTCGTCCTCCAGGGCACTGAACCTTAAGAAATAATTAAGAAATTAAAGTTCAACCAAGGATCACTTGTCTTACCATAGCCAAAAAAATTGGGGAAAATACCAACAACTGATAAGAATCAGGGCATTTTAATTCTTTTTAATTTGACAATCAGTCTTGAATAGGAGCTGGAGCAAATGAACTGTGCTATGTTCAGTTAGTCACTAAACAAGGAGAAGAGCAACCATGCATTGAACCAGCAATAATGCAAGGATATTGAAAATCACTTGATATTCATCTATAACCAACAGATTAGAAACAATGCTTGGCCGCTTGGGCTCACATTGAAAATGAATTCCTTTTCCAACCATGAAATATTTATATAATTCATGTATGCTATATTTTAAAAGTGGCAACACTTGGAAAGATGTAAGATGTGCATGAAATCCCAGAAAACATAAGACCTCCTTTTATCACATTTGATTATTCTAACCTTTCCCCGCTCATTTATGACAATAACTCTCTAGAATGAGGATTTGATCCAAAAGAATTCAAGGCACCCAGGTAGCTTGACTTAAGCCCACAGCCCAACATCCACCATCCACCTGACTCATGACTAACATAACACATTCACTTTTATCAACACACATAGCCAACAGCAAATAGAAAAATAATGACAAATAGGCACTTACTGACTTTCATGGTCCAATGAGGAAGCAGTTCGCCTGCTATCCGTCCCAGATTTATATTCAAAAGAAACATATTTGTTGCCATTTGCAATTTGTGACTCTTGATGCTGCATATGATAATAATGTAACTAGACAATTAACACAATATGTATAACATAATATATAAACACAATGTATTCAGTTCACTAAGAAAATTCTCACCCTAAACCCATTGCAACAGAAGTTGATAAGGGAGAATCAACTTCAAAACACAAATCTAAAAAGCAGGAATTAAGTTACGGGCTCAGAGATGCACCTGATCAATTACAGACTCAATTTTTTCCTTCCAGATTAAGGCCTCCTGGATGTTGAAGGCTGCCATCTAGAAAGAAGAATGCAGAAATGGATTTATTTTAGGTTCCCAATATTCAAAAGCATAAGATTTTGAAACTGGATGTACAGGACACAACGAATTGTGAGAAGAAACACATTAATCAAAGAGGCCAAATAGTAAATCCAAAACATGTGTCAATTATGCTCGCACAGCCGCAGACAAACACAGTGGATAGTATCACCCTGAAAACAGATATCACTCTAGTTCCACAATGAACATTTTTCAGTCCCATGTTATGATAAATTCAAGTTATAACCCCATAATAAAGAGATTAACTCAATTAGGAATACACCATAACCATTAAGAGCAATCAAAGTGGAATCCAAGGATGTGTCTACATAATAAAACCAAGTGCAAAACCAAAAACATGTTTCAGTTTCTCTATTCAAACAACTAACCAACCAAGCTCAGGTTATTAAGCATCAAAGAATACAAGCTATTTCCATAAAATAAAAACAACAAACCGTGATTCTGTGGTACTTCTCTTTCTTGCTGTAAACAGACAAAACATAAACCATCTGCAAAAATAAACCATGAGTAAGTTAAATGAAGTACAAATAAGTGTTCTATCTTAAGGATAAAGTTATAGCGCAATTAGAGTATAACCGCTATTGGAACATTCCAACAGTATCGGAATTTCATAAACAGTTATGCACAAAGTTAGATAATAAGCAAGAGTGTCCACGAGTCTCTCTATGAGAGAAAGAGAGTGAAAGGGGAAGGGAGACAGAATATATGAAGTATATACGATTGATGATTGAGGATCAAGAATGCATATGTATACACACATGCGTACATAGATGTATATCATTCTAAGTATATATGATGTTGGACGGTCTCATCTCTCAGCGACCAACAACAACGTTTTGCTTTGTCATTACCATTATAACATCAACAGGCTAAAATGGTATAAAGGCAAACACACAGATACACACGAGCAGACGACAACTCACATGTCCATGATGAGTCTTCAAGCCTCGATCCTCCACCCTACAGTTTCCGTCTATCAAAAGGGTCTTGATCGGGACCTAAATTAAGAAAACACACACATACAAAAGCAAAAAAAAAAAAAAAACTTCTAGTTGTTAACAGCAGTTCGTGCATTTAGTTATAAAATGAACACATAGCACAAAAGCCAATAGTCAAAAAACTGACAATAAAAATTATGCCGCTCTCTTTTTCCTAAACAGTAAGAATCCATAGATATCAGACACCTTTGTCAACAAGATGCTTCTGCTTTTACTAAAAGCATAGCAGCATCAACCGTACAAGTTCCATTACTAAAAATTAAATTAAATCAAACCGAATTGCACTTAATTTAACATTCTAAAAACAACTTTCCTCTCTTCTCCGACCTAAAAAATAAAGGAAAATTAAACTTTAAAAAAACTATAAAATACTTCAAAAACATGTTTAATTTAAGAACCTAAACAATGCCTACAGAAAATTACGAACACTAAAACAAAAGTAAGTAAAAACCTGATTATCTTGTGGCTTTCTCTTGTAGTAAGCCAGAAGCCGATTTTCGAGCACGAAATATCGCATGTGAATGAAGGATCGCCCGATCTTCCTTCTTCCATATCTCACCATCCATCCTTCGTACACCACCTTCGACATTTCTGCCCTCTCAAAATCCACCAACAAAAACCAAATTTCCAACTTACTATGCAAAATCGGAAGCTTAGATGGCAATCTTTGCTTCCGCGAGATCACTGCCGCCTAAGTCATTTGATCTTTAATCGTCTCTCACTTTATCGTCGAAGTCTACAAACCGGCGAATCAATGATTCCTAATTTTCATTTTTTATTTTTGAAGTGTGCCAAGAATTTGATTTCCACATTGCGGTGAACAAGAATCACAAAAGCGAAATTTTATTTTGTATATTACAATGAAGAGATAAGAAAAAAAAAGCGGCAATAAAAAGTAGTAAACTTAAGAAAAGAAAAACAAAAGAGAAAGAGACAAGAAAAAGCAGGATCAAGTGAAGTTTACAGTGGAAAAACGGAATTTTATAGAGAGAGACGGATTTTTAATTATTATTTATATAATATAAGTAAAAGTGGCAGAAAAAAATAAAAAGAATATTATTTTATTTCGTCAATAATTTTGGAAAATGGGAAATCTAGGGAGATAGATATCTAAGCGGGCGACGGTGGCGGTTATTGGAGATGCGCCTTGGGAAATACGACGACGCAAGTAGGAGGGGAGGAGTGGTAAGGCTGCAGGGCAATTGAGGAAAGATTCCAACGGACGGGATTTGAGAGATCCCACGTCAGTGCGAAAAAAGCGGAGGGCAGACGAGGACAATGTCACGTGGATGATTATGATTGGGTGAGTGGGGAATGAAGTATCTTTAGAACCGCTGACGCTTTGCCAAATTTGAAATAGGGGGGCTGACTTCAACGTTTACTTTCCGGGCTGGATCTGAGAATATGATTGTTGGTTTGACAAAAAGGAAATGTTGTGGCCCCTGGTAAATAGGTTAATTTCAAGGAAGTCCTAGCTGCTAAGCATGAGATTACGTAAATATCCTTCTGCGTCTTGGGATCTTTCAGTGTCAGCATATAAAATTGTTTGTACACAATGATTAATCACGGGCACGTTACCCTAGAACGTCTAAACATGTCATTTTGTATAAAGATTTTCTTCTTCTTTCGATTTTTTTTTTCAATTTTACTGTTATTTCCTTTTTCCCAAAAAATATTAACAACTTTTTGGAATTTGATAATTTACAACTTTCAACAAATTATAGATTAAACAGTAAATATATCTTAGAGGAATACAGTGATGATTGTGTAAAAAAGGATAAATAAAGATTGTATTATTGTATACATAAATTACTTTAATACTGATACAAATAAAGACAGGACTCTATAAATAGTCAACCATGACTGAAATCGGAGTAATAAAGGTATATAAATGGTAGTTGAATATAGGATAATAAACTGGGCAAGGATTATTTTTATTATTTAAAAAGTAATAAAAATATTCATTATTTAATTCTAAGATATAAAATTCATTTATAATTAAAATTTAATGATTTTAAATTGAGTAAGAAAATAAATAAAAATTAATTCAAAAAAAATGTTTTGAATAAATAATAACCATTGGCAAAAAAATAAATCCTAATAATAAATTTATTTGAACCTGCATTGTAAATATTAACTTGAAATGATGGATATTTTCATTATTTTTTAAATAGCAAATAATTATTTTCTCCATAATATATAAATATGAAAACTCAATATTATTTTAATATTAAAATTAATATAAAATTCACGTATTTTCATGCTACATTCACATTTATACAAAAATATAAAAGTTATCATGTGTTTTTAATTTAAAGCCAGCTCAGCTTTAGTATATTAGGATTAATAAAAAAAAATGATATGTGAAGATAAAAATCTCATTTATAGTATTTAATTTTCGCTTTTGTAGTATATTAGGATTAATTTTCGCTAGTTTTAGATTAAAGCATTATTGATTTTAACATTCAAATGCTTCTATGCATGACATCTGTCTTATTTTTCAGGGGCTGTGGGCTGAGCAAAGATGAATTTTCTGGTTTACATGAGTATAGTTCACATCATTTTGATTTTCTTCTTGAGTTTGGCTTCTGATTAGCACCACAGTAATGGCAAAATGCATTTATGAGAACGTTTCTGCTTTTCCTATATAGTGAATAGAATTTAAAAAAGAAAGAAAACCCTAGTTTTCTATAGCATGCTTTTGAGTTTTGACGGAACATTTGATGTGAACTAGGCAGTCTCTGCCCTGGTTTACTTGATAAATCAGTAATGTTTTGAAAGGCAAGACTGTTTATCAAGTCATAATTGCAGAGTTCTAACCACGTGGAGTTGCTGCTTTCTGACTGTGAAAGAATGTAATCAGATGGTAATGATTCCATAAGAGGCATAAAGCCATAGGGGAATGGACGGTGGAAGTTATAAAGGTTCTATAAGCAGCAGATTTTGCATAGACAGTTGATTTTGTGTCTTCCTTTTTCCTTTTTAATTTTGGGGAATGAATGCATGTCTAGTGCATCAAAAGTAAATTTCATTCTTATCATGAAAAGTCAGTATTATAATTTCTTTATGTCTGAAATCATGGTTATTTGATTACAAAATGTTTATTCTATCTCATAAATAAATACTTTGTCATTTCTAACTTCCACTTAACCATTTGGAATTGATCATGCAAATATTGATATTCTGCCATTTATTGTCAAATATAGCTAACTTTACAACCATCTTCGTTGGAATCTATTCTTGTTCAGTTTTCTTTCCACACCACAAGGAGCCCTTTCTCTTATTGCGGCCACAGCATTCTGTGCAGAGTATCTGCTATTCTACTTTCACTCAACCACTCACAATGGCCTCGGGGGTACTACCATCTTGTGCTTGTCCTTCTAATAGGACTTTGCATTTTGACCACTGTTGGTGGAGCTCTCTTGCCACACAGCTTCCCAGTTGATTTGTGTAGTGGAATTGCTATAACTCTCCAAGGCCTCTGGTTCTATCAGAATGCTTTCACCCTCTATGGCCCCGTGATGCCAGATGGTTGTCGGCTCAAGGGAAATGCAATCTATTGCTATCCAGCAGATAGTGAGGTTCGAGGCGAGTTGCTTGCTAACTTCCAGCTCTTCTCTCTGGTACTGGGTGTCCTTGTTGCTGTTTTGGGATCATATGGTTTTGCTGCTTCCAGATACGGGAATTCTGATCTTGGAACCATGAATTCAGATGAGGATAGATAAGAATGAGATTGAATCAGGGCATGCAGTCTAAACTCTGAATTTAAATTAATTTTGATCATATTGTTCATTCTCTTTCAATGCATTTCCGTTGAAGGTACTACCTTTAGCTGGTATTGGTTGAAATAAAAAAGAGCCACTTCTAAGTAGAAAGGAAAATGGACAATCTTGTCTTTCTCTAAAGTTAATGCATTTTAAAAATGCCATTGCAAAATCTTCATATGCTTCTGCTGTTTATAATGACAGGAGTACTTCTCTGCTATTTCACAGGTTTACGGTCCATATTTATTCCGGGGGGGGGGGGTAAACATGATTGATTGGAAGGACTTGACTTTACATTGTTCGAGAAGTACTCGGTTTTACATGTAACTTAGCGACCACAGGCATTCATATCAAATCAGTTCATCAGAATCAACAGGAATAATGATGTGATCTACAAAGACAAAAATCAACTACATCTGAATTCAATATTCTTGTTTTCATTCTGGCTATGGTTAACTTTCCTTGCTATCTCATTCTCGACTTTTGTCCGAGATGGTTAGCCCAGCTACCATCCTCTTCGACCACAAGCATTCGGCCTAGTGATCTGGTCATCGTAATTCCCTTTGCCAATGGTGATTGGCGCCACTATTGTTCTCAAATCAAATCCTGTCCCCCCTTTCCCAATTATGGATTGTCTAAAAAAGTGCTTATAGTAAGTCGTATAGAGAGCTCATGGTCATGCTTTTCTGTTAGAGATTACTACCATTATTATCTTCCTTGGAATTAGTAGAAAGGTTCTTCCTCTTCTTCTATGATTAATTTGAAAGAGATTCATTCAATAATGGCAACACAAAGATAAAAACCCAGCAGCAATTTTCAGTGTTTCTCTAATTTTCTAAACCAAAAATATATTATGAAAACAACTTTGAAATAGAATACTACTTTTCTTATCTGTAATACTAGCATTAATATCATTTTTAATTTATAAAAAGTAATAGTACCAAAGACCACGCAAAAACAATTGGATAGTATAATCTTTTAGAAAAAAGAAAAATCCCATTCATCAAACTATAAGCACAAATAACAAAAATGGCAACGACTAGATGGAAATTAAGGCTTTCATTACTTTCAGGAAAAGCTACTCGCTTTTCGCAATTGCTTGATCTATGCATCCAAAAAGAAAGAAAAACAATGTTAATCCCTGCAATGTTTGAGAACATAGAGAAATAGAGAACTTTATATGTCAAATACTAAAACAGTCTTACTTTTGCATCCCTAAAATAAAAATCTTTCTCAGGACCTCCAACCCTATATTATATACTCAGTAGGGGACTATGATGGATTCTATGAGCTCTTGAAGTGGAGCCAGCTCTTTCTTGTCAATCAGCCCAAATTCCTGCACATGCAACACAACAACAAACTCAATTAACCTCACAACTTACCAGTTAACTAAGCATTCTTGCATTGTAGAAAGCATGTTTCAGAGATTTAACGAAACATTTCAACCCTTACCACCTTCACTTAACTCCGGTAGTTAGTAGGTGAGGTCTGGGGTAAATATCCTAAATTTGAGCCGTACTACCCCCTCTTGGTACTTAAGAAAGAACAAAATGAAAAAAAAAAAAAAAAATTAGCCTCTCTCATTTCACAACTAAAACCATATTCTGGGCTTTGTGACTATAACAGGTTCTTTTGTGAAAACCATGATACATGTGACAAGAAACCATGTCTGCTAGAAAAAAAAAATAATGGCAAGCTTACACTTATACCCTTTGTGGTTTAAAAAAACCGTCTCCTAGTTGTTCTAGAAGTTGCATCAAACATCTTTAAGCTATTCTCCCGTAGTTTAAGGGAATTGCTTCCACCCTCCCTATCCTCTTCTTTCTCTTCCCTCTTTTCCCCTTTCACCTTTGAATTTGGTTTATCAGATTATGCACAAAGCAAAACAAGCAAATTCTATAGATAAGAGCATCCCTAGATAAAGGAAACTTTGAATACTACTCGTGAAAAAAAGGAGAAAGGTTTAATGAATGAGTAAAACTAACCATATTGCAGCAAATTTGAACTATGCAACACAACTACTGTTATTTAGTAGTACTAGTAGATAAACTACTGGGTTTTATTGACATTTGTATAAATAGAAAAATAGTGGCAGAGGTTTCCCCTGAACAAGAGGACAGCGAATAAAAAAAAAATAATTATCAAGCAGAAGAAGACATACACAAGTAAACAGTATGAAATGCTTGAAGCATGTGTTCAAATGGGCTTCCTCCTTAAGGCTCACAATTTTCTGAAAGTGAGAGTGATAGATGTGGGCGTATACACGGAACAATCTTTTGAATATTGTCTTCACCACTTCCTTGAAGTTGGAAGGAAATGGTGCACCTAGCAAATTTGAAATATGCAATTAAATATAGGAAAGTATTTAGCATAGATACAAGACATAATAATTTCGTTTCTTTTTTGGACAAGTATAAATATTAGAAAAAGTTAATCATCAATTGATGCTATCATACGTAGATAAATAACTATCTTTCTCTAGATGACAATATGTCAGACTTCATCACAAAGAATTAAGATGATTAAGCACATGACTTATGAAGATTTTACCAAGCTTTTGAGGAAATATGGATTCATCATCAAGCTGTGCTTCAATCCATTCCATTAGATATTCAACGTATTTTGGAGCAGAAACCTCAATAGGTTTTTTGATTTGCACACCATCTGCCCATCTATATTCATACCTGTAAAGTTTTGTAAGACAGCAAATCATCAACTCCAGAAAACCCAAGATATATACT
This sequence comes from Durio zibethinus, assembly GCF_047325235.1. NCBI lineage: Eukaryota > Viridiplantae > Streptophyta > Magnoliopsida > Malvales > Malvaceae > Durio > Durio zibethinus. The sequence continues at coordinate 1,324,068 of NC_143170.1, read as the reverse complement.
TTGAAAGATATTTAAAAATGAGTAGACTAAATTAGGGTGCATACACATAAGTATGGAATGATTAAATTGATTGATAAGGCAGCAAAAGGTACAAGAACCAATCTTGAAAACAAAAAATTTACAGTAATTTGGGAAGGAAGATGATCCAATTTTCATAGTTACATTCTGCACAAGTTCTAATTATTTGACAGAATCAAATGACTACAAGGACTTTGACTCTTAGATCAATTCTGGCTACAACAGATTCGAAGTCTTCTACAGACCTTTGAAAAAGTAAGGCAAATTTAAATTATTACAAAAGGCTAAGGTGAATTAATAATAATAAAAATAAAAATCTCACCACATACTAATCAAATCTATGAAAAAATGATGCATAGTCTCACTCTCGTCCCACTTATCAGACAAGATTATATTAAATAGCTTGACTTCATAATTCAATAGCATTAGCAAGCTATATATCTATTTTTGTAGCAAAAATAAAGCAATGCAGTTATGTGTCTGTTTCAAAGAGTTAAAGATCTAAATTTAAGTCAAGGTTCCTGATATCCATATAAACTTAATGATCCATCATTTGAGAGAAATACTTTTGATACCAGGTTATCCAAACATAACAGGTTATATGGCATGCTGAAATATTAAAATTTAGGATTTGTATAACTAATTTATTGAAAAGGGAAAAGGGATCTGGTTTGATATGTCATACTTAGGGCCTGCAGTCATTGTAGGACAGTTCTCAGGAGTACAAAACTCTGTGAGGGTACCATAGAGCAAATTCACCTGGTTGAAGAAATCCACAGCTGAAAAAGATTCAACAATTACACTTTAGCAATGAGATTCAAAGAAAATTTGGCAATAACCTGGAAATAGGGAAGAAAACATACTAAAACACTCTAAAAAAAATCAGCTAATGAATGGAATATAAATAAAGTAGCAGTTATACCAGTAAGTAAACAGCATGGCCATACTAAAGTAGAATATTCATGGATAAGTTATATAAACAGTTTCACAAATATATAGAAGGATTAATACAGAATGTTTGCGTAGGTGTGTGCCGAGTGTATGTGAGTAAGAAAGAAAGAGAGCGAGCGAGAGGTACTGTTGACTGCAAGCCATTCATTTAAATCCTCCCCAGGAGGTAGCCTTACTGCTTCCCTTAGGTTCCCACTGCCCAGAGTGGCATCAATGTGCTTTTTAAGCTGTGCACCCTGCATTATGTCAAGATTACAATACTGGGATGAGAACTGCAAATTCTTCTAAGCCACTAACATAGCAGAATGAAGTCCAGAAAACATTTTATATAAAGACACTGCAAAGAAGCCAGCTCACAAGAACTGGAGAGAAAGCACAAAAAGGCTATTCAATTATTGTCAAGCTCAACCACACAGTAGTACTAACCATGTTTAGACATAGATTTCCATTTAGTAAAAGAATTATCACATGTAGTACGCGTACAGAACGCCTTCTAACATCCATGGGTGGGTCCCACAGGTGGGGCTGTATGATCGTCATGCATGTCAGTAGAGCATTGAAATTTGTAGATTTCAATGCCACTGAAAATTTAAGTAAAATTCCGTAACGTAAAGTTATTATTTAAGACATGACTTCAAAAGCAACAAAATTTATTAAATAAAAATATTAATGATAAAGTGAGCTTTTTTTCTTCTTTTCTTGATAGGTTTGGTGAAGTGAATTCTTACTTTAGAAAGAGAAAAATAACAAGGTTCAGAAATAAAGGCAACCATTTAAGTGGATGAAAAACCAAGAAGTAGAAGAATCAGCAAAAGGCATTCAATCAAGGATTCAGGAGTTTATTTTTTTCAAAGACAACTTTCCAGGGCTTTTTTTAGGATTTTTGGATGCATTAGATATTAGGTGTTATGTTATGCTTGCTTTTATTTTGTTTCTACTTCTGGACACTTTCTAGAATACTTCCAGTGTGCTAAAAACGCATGCTCACACCCAAGAACTTCTTAGTCATCGAAAAGAGGAAAAAAAATTATTTCCCAATGGGAAAATTGGGAAGGTTACAATAATAATCAAAACAATTCAAGCACAGGTAAAGAGAGCCTATCACATCAAATTCTAACAAGCAGGAGATGAACAATATTATTTATGTTTTCTATTAAAGACAAAAGAGGGAACAAAAGTAACCAACCTTACTTCCTGAAGGTGCACTTTTTTTCGGGCGGAATGTTCGCTGATTTCTGTTTTCAGAGCAATTTATTATCAGGGACATGCATCAACTGAAAAGATACACAAATATTTACCAGCTATGCTGATCAGACTTGGGAGTAGGTCTCAGAAATATACCCACATGCAACATGGATTGGTTAAAATTTTAACAACTTGTTCCATATATTAGGAGGATCATACACAAAGCTCATCTACATCCAATGCATTTCATATTTGTACAGCAAGGTACATTAGGATAAAGATTCAAGGTAACATAGTTTAGAGGAACTCAATTCATGCATGATTTAAAAAAAAAAACTTCTTGACATAGTGAACAAACTGGTCACACATACATGGATACATAGGGCTTGACAGAGAGCAAGATAGAAAGCCAGAGCTCATATCTTACTGAAAACTATGGAGGATCTCCAGCATCCTTTGAACCTGATTAATAAATTGATTTTAGGCAAATTAATTAGCTTTCCTTAGACTATATTTGTACATTCCTTTTACGTTTGTTCTTGTTAATTCAATTTTCTGGACTTCAGTCGGCCACCATTAGTCTTCTAACAGTGGCAGCAAATTGTCAACAGATGAAGTTGGCTACTCACTCCATAAATTCATCTTCATGAAGCAAAGCTTAAAGCCATCTACTTTAAGGTAAAAAAAATCAATAATTTAAACTATGTTCACCTTTTGGACCTTTCTAATTATAAGCAAACAGAACATCAAGACAAGTTCAACATGCATTAAGAGTCACTATCGTAAATATATAGACTTCAATTTTATTAACATATATGCAAAAACCATAATTGATGATCAACATGATTGGACTGTTTTAACAACAAAAAGCTTTAAGAATTTAGCTTAACCATAGCCTAACAAAGCAATTGGATTGCAGGGAGGAAAAATAGGAAGATAGATAACAGATTTTAAGAATTTAATTAAAGTTAATGAAGACAAAAAGAAGAGTTCATTGCTGATCTTGAATCGGAAAAAGGCTACAGAATTATAACAGATTTGACATAATTTATCAACTCAACATTGCAAATATGAAAAATAAAGTTAAAGAAAAGAAGAGTAATTGATAGGAAACGAATTAAAGCGTTTAAGAGAAATTAAAAAAAAAAAAAAAAGAGCTGAAGTTATCACTCTCACCTGCCCAGACCGAAGAGGCTCATAGTTAGAGAGAGAGAGAGAGAGAGAGAGAGAGAGAGAGACTTTGATTTTTTCTCTCTTCAGCAGGAGACCTGAAAAAAAGCCTCTTTTCTCTGTTTACCTTTCCCTTATCCTTTTTGTTTTGGAAAATTATTATTCCTCGCATCAGCTATTCTTCACGTAATTTTTGAGTAGTAAAAATAATTAGTGTACGAATAAATATTACACAAAATAATTAGAACCATAGAGCTTTTTGTATTTTGTTTTAAACCAAAAAAAAGGGCCGGGGGTCTTTCGGAATTTGGAATCCTGGAAGGAAAGGTGTCGGCCTAGTTTTTTAGGCCGATGTAAAAGAATTATCCAATTTTAACGGGCGAAAATAAAGAGTGAAGAGCGGCCTTTTCAAGGGGCGGAAACCCCAAAATCCATCCATCGGACCCATCCCATAAACAAGAAAGAGAAATAACGTGTTGGTGAACAAAATTTTGGACAGCTCTTTAATTGAGTTTGAGTCGAGATTGGGACCCTAAAGGGTCTAAGATTTATAAGCACAACACAGTGAAGCCTTGGCATTTTTTGTCATATTGGATGTTATTAATTGTGCTTTTGTCCAGATATAATATAGCCTTGGAGAAATGAGCAAACATGGTCCAACAGAGTACATGGAGATTTATACAACTTGATTTGAGGTAAATGATAACTACCACGTTCTGATTTGTAATTCTTTTGACAGACCATTTAATCAGAAGTCGGTTGCCAAAAACTACTACTTGAATTGAGCTAAAGAAGACGATCTACTGAATACCAACTCTTTCTACAGCTAAACTGTAATATTCCCTACTAATCCCATTAATTATTATTATTATTATTTTGTTTATCGGAGGGCAAAGCCCTAGTATAATGAAGGGGGGAGGGGAAAGCTTGGTTCCAAAGAATCAAAACTAAGCCTTTAATGTCCCCTCAATGGCCTTTAACTCTAGGCTAAAGGCTTGGGACAATTCCGTCAATTATTGGTTTCCTGCTACCACTCCTTTATCTGGTAGACGACGACACAGTGAAAATTAAATTTGAGTGATTTGGGAATGGCAGCTTTTTGACACAATTTTGCCAACTACTTGCTTTTATGGAAAATGAACTCGTAATACAAATCATACAAGAACAGGAAAATAAATGATTTCTAGATTGCTTCTGCTTTCTTAAATAATTAAGAAGCAGTTAGTTTTTCATAAAATACAACTTTTTCTTTTATTTCTCTGGTAGAACAGTTCATTCTAGCAAATGGCTTCCACAGCTAACTTCTTTGTAATGTTGCCACACTTTGATGATCCAAATGTTGCTTCTGAGACATCAATTGCACAACTCTCCTTCCCAACACACGCCTGCAAGACAGGAGTATATTTATTTACTTTATTTATTTGAATATGGAAATATATATAATAAGAATCTTGATGCCAAGAAAACTGTCTTAATTACCTTTTCCACAGCAGACAGGCTTACATCTGCCTCACAAGTGCCTTTTTGCAATGAGCCACATTTTCCCTGAGGATCACCAAAGCTGGCGAATTTAATACGAGAGATGGTTTGGCCTCCTTGGCATGATAGTTCCAATGCGTTGCCTTCATTTGCATTTGCACAAATTGAACCCACAGTTACGGTCTGGAAAGACACTTGTGAAAGATTTCCACCAATTTCCTCAAACAAAATCAACGTGTTGCTGTCACTAGCAAGGAATGATCTCGGAACATGGTACCTGATACAAATTTTACGTATTTAGTTTTACGCTTTGGGCTTTATTATTTGCTAATCCACTGATACATGAATGATGGCATTATACCATCTTTGTGAAGGATTGCCACAGTTTGACAAACATTTATTGTCTTTGTATTTCCCACGATAATCGCATTCGCCATCGCAGCCATTACTATCAGTAATTTCTGCAGGCCAGAAGCGGCCAATGCTGTTTCCATTTATCCAGGCATGCCCCTTGCCCATGCCCTGTAAATCCACCACTACAGGGTCTGTTCCTGACGGAGCTTTGAAAGTGGTCTAAACAACAAAACAATTCAAAGGAAGTTTGAATTATAGATCTCCTTTTCTATTTCGGCAAAAACCAAAATTGGTATCATATCACTTATCAGATTATTAATTCAACACGAAACGGAAGTTCTAATGTGAATCATTAAATACCTTGTACCAAGTCATAGGCCTGCCAATGGGAAGTTCTGCTGAGGTCCTCCATAGTCGAGCATGAGGAGCTTTTGGATCATGAAGTCGTTTGGCTTCACCATTCAACCCAATCTTTATCCAAGTAAAAAAAAAAAAGAGAGAGTTTCAATCATAGTTTGTATAGAATGCTGTGTAATTGAGGTATTATAATTCTTCTACTTTCGAGAAACACCTTATAATTCCAAGTAAATGATGACAAGTCTATAGTAGTAGCATTCTTGTTGTCAGTCAATCGAACTGGACCTCCTGCTATTCCTTCTGGTCCCAAATCAAAAAATTCTCCATAGTTCTGCCCCGGTTATGGTAAGAATAAAAAATAGAGTGCAATTAGCATAGCTCAGTCTTTAAAATCGGTAGCTTACACAAATGTTAAGTTATGAATCATACAATTAATGCAGACTAGTGAAAATTTCATGTTAATCATGCCTCTACCATATTAGGCTGCCTACCTGTAGCCCAACTGTGACACTGAGGAAAGTTAAAATGTTTCTGCCAGGTATTAATGAAACTGGGTTTTGGAACTGAAATTTGTATCCTGATTGAGAGCCTGTAAAAAGCTTAAACAAATTAAATGAATTCTGATTATCATTTGAACACTAGAAAATATTTATTTGCCTTGGATGGTAAGAAGTTACCTATAAGCTTCCCATTCACATATGCATGAAGGACTTGCCCAGATGAATTTGCAAACAGCGTCGCATTGTTCCAGGTTGTTCCATTAATGTCAACACTGTGTTAAATGAATAACAACAACAAAACAAATTGGGATGTATTCCATTCCTAACAGACTGAATCACCATAAAGCACAACAACGTGCCTTGGAGATTACCTAGTCGTGTACCACAAGTAGTCGCTAACATCAGAAGTAGCTCTTTTTTGTTCAATAAGCTGCCTAGCTCTAAATCTACCTTTACCATGGAGGGTATCTTTCGTGAATTCGGGAGTCCACACCCAGGATAATTTAGCAGCTTCGTCTTCATTATCCATTTGTTTTTTTACCATTATAGAGGTCTGTGTGTTAACCTGTGGACAAATTTAAAAAAAAAAAAAAAAGAAAAAGAGCCTAAGCAGCAAATTTCGTGGCCATTTGAAGAGAAATAAACATGAAAATGATAACCTGGTGATTTTACCTTTGCAGTGTTGTAAATCTCCTTCTTGCAGCCACCAAGAATACTAACAGACCAAGCCGGAATAACGAACTTGCCATCTTGTTGCAAGTCAACATTTGCCTCTTCTGTTTGGTTATTACTCAAGAAACAGAATCTCTCCCCAGTTTCATCGTTCCTATATGTGGTCAACTGGCGAGAAGTTGAATTCAAATCAGCCAATTTCATTTTGCTATGAATATACATGGTCAAGCATTTCATGAAAGTTCTATCACTTACATGAATTCCATTACCGTAAACCTTTGTCATTGCTTTGCCACTAGTGAGAAGCTTCTCCCCCAATTTAATAGCCGCGTGAAGTTGTTTAAGATGTCCCCATTTTGGCTGGTTTAAGTTTCCTGAAAAAAGATAGACTTGTTTGGTGACTTGATGAAACTAATATGAACAATTTATTTGTTAAAGCTAAACGAAACTAAGTTGGAGTATCACCATGAATTTCCATTAGACAGGTTTTTTTCTTTTTATTTGGACCTGGAAAATTGTTCTATACTTACCGAATTCATCGAGGGGAGCATCATAATCATATGATGTTGTAATGAATGGCCCTCCAGATGTGCGTCCAAAGTTTGTTCCTCCATGGTACTGTGTATTTGATAAAACGATATATAGGAGTAAAGAAGAAGCAGACATCACAATTCACTTGACTGAAAAGAATGGGGAAAGTTCAACAAAGGAATAGGTCCAAACCATATAATAGTTATTCAACACTCCACCGGCTTGGTAAAAGCGAGCAACTGAATAGGCTAAATCTTCTGCAGTTCTGTGAGGGTCTTTCTGGCCCCATTTCTTGAACCTAAAATGGAAAATTGAAGTTCAAGGCTCCACATAATGAATTGAGAATAGATGGAGTTTAACCAGAAAATGGAAAGAAACAACAAAAAAAGGAAATAAAAAAAGGAAATCAAGATAATTAAATACCATCCACTCCAGTTTTCAGTAAACATTTTGGGGCTCTTGGTATTGTTTGGAGTAAACGAATCACAGTAATACCCATTGCATGTGTTAATCTGTACGAGAAAACAACACTCACCATTTTGAAATTAATTAAAAAAGATTAAAAAGAACAGAAAAAAAGAGCAAAAATGAATACAATGGGCGGTGGAGCATCATCCTGCTGGCACATAATCCAAGGGACTCCAATATTCTGAGCTAAAGCCATCTCCACACACCATTTGACGTATGCTTTCCCTGCATCTTTATAAGCCCACATAATATTTCCATACTCGTTCTCAATCTATCGTAATAGAAAAAAAGAACGTCCAACTTCGTTAGAAGAGCTCAAAATTAATATCAATGGCAACACTTACAGATACAAATAAGAATGAGATCAAATTTACCTGTGCTAAAATGATGGGTCCTCCTTGTGAGGCAAACAGTTTTGCTTCTTTGCACATGTCAACAATCTTGGTCGTGAAAATTTGCATTTCTTTCTGCATTTGAAAGATAAAAGTGGTTGAAAATCAGATGTTCTGAATTTTCTTCTTCTTTTAGATATAGAGACTAGAGAGTGAATAAAAATCACTACTAAATCTTGGGACCTAACCTTGAATATTTCGTTATCTGTCCTAAATTCAATTCCGTTAATATTGTGTAGCCACACAGGGAAGCCCCTGCACACAGTATAAAGAATATTAATACCAAAAGAGGGAAAATTTTTTCATTCTTCTACAGGGAAAAGAATGTTGCAATTTATCAGTTGAAGAAGAAAATGACTTACCCATAATTCCATTCAGCACAGACGTAAGGGCCTATTCTCAAGATTCCGTATAGTCCAGCTTGTTGAACTAGCTTGAAAAACTTTATGAAGTCCAGATTTCCCTCGAAATTATACTGTTTTTAAGGGTGAAAAACAAGTTAGCATTGGAAGATTAGTGCCTGATTATTTACAAATACAGGAGTATATGAACAAATTATCACTTGACGGCGGCGAGGCTCATGAACGTTCCAGAAGATATATGTATCGATTGCATCAAGACCACCATCTTTAGATTTCTGTATGAGGTCTGGCCACATCTGTAGAGTGAACAAAACAATAATTTCATGTAAATAAATCTTCAATATAAAAGTTGGAAGTCGATGGTGTAATTAAGATCAAAGCATTGATGGGATTCAGTAAACAGAAAACAAAATACCTCTGGGGTGCTACGTGGGTAATGAATTGAACCAGAAAAGATAAGCTTTCGTTGTCCATCGATGATCATGGCATTGGAATCATAATCAACCTGTATTGCCAAGCTTGTGCATAACAGTAGAAAAGTTAAAGCAGCAACAAGAATGCAAGTATTCCACATCTTTGCAAATTGAAGCTGAAAATGATTTTGATTTTGTGGTTAAAGAATTATAATATATATAGGGTGTCCTGAATCCTAATAAGCGAAAAATCTTCAAATATCTAAATTTTAACAACCATGATTCATTCAAAATCAAATTTTCTAAGTTTATCCTCTAATTAAATTTTATCTTAAAATCAAATTTGGGAAAAAAAAAAAACCTAAATTTTCTATAAAGATAAGTATATATATTTGTTTAGCAAAATCCAACTCCATAATTGCACATTAGAGGGAGTTAAAGTTATATCTAATTAAAACTTTACTTTAATTGCTCATTATAGGTTTTCTAATTAAAACTTTAGATAAACATTATCAAATTTAGTCATGATATCATTAATTTTCAGGTTTATTGTTCAAACCATTTACCGTTTTCTAATTGTAGGAAAAAAAATGTGTACGTGATATGTATCCCAAGTCATGATATTGTTAATTTCTAACAATCATTGTTAAATGAAGTCATCTTTCGGTGATATATGGCATGATATATTTTTTTTAACTTCGAGTATCAACCAAAGATCCCTAAAGGTTTTTTAAAATATTTTTTTCTGGTAATATTTTTATTTATATAATTTAAAACAAAAGTAATAAATAAACAACTTATATTAATCTTGGGCATTTATGCAACATATATGGTTACCATCAATTATTGAATGGCACGAATGAAAAATAGTTAAAAAGTGTTTGAATAATATTGTAGATCAATAATACTTTGGCCTCTATTCTCACTCACTCTCTTTCATTTCATCTCTCAAAATATAATTTCCAACTTTATCACTACCTCAAAGAAAGATGGATTTCATTGGGATATGTTTACAAATTTTAATTTGATATACACATGCTCAAAGAGTACACTTGAAATAAATTAATTTATAAGATATATAAATTGAACAGATTTGAGTATTCAATTTTATTTATAAATCTAAACTTAAATACTACATGTATAGTATTCTCCGTATAACAACAGAAAAAAAAAATTTTATAAAGAAAGCCAGGGCATAGTTTTTTTTCTGATTTTTTAGTTTCATTGCGATGAGAAAAACCAAGATTTACCGCTTTTTAATATTTAATTAATTCTCTAATTCAAAATTTAACTTCCCATAAATCTATTATCTTTGCTAACAATTATGATTTGACGATAGAGTATTTAACTTCCGATAATGCCTTTTCGACATTGTAACTCTGCGCAGATTCCATGAACAATTTCTACCTGGACATTTGATCACACCATAGATAGATCTCAATGAAATACATCTTTTATGTTTATTCATGTTATTTTTTTATGCTCAGATGGTTCCGCGTCAACTATTAGTTAATTATTGTTCAACATTTAAGCTCAAGGCTTCATCTTTTATTTTCCAGGTATGCCTCACTAAAGTCCAAAACAGAAAACGTAACCGTTTGACAGATGTGCTACTGTACATGGGCTTTATCCGAGTCTGCAAACGTTTACAAAATTTACAAAATTTAATCATAAATTGCTTTGCCAGAAATAAATCTCACGAAAATTTGTGGGCTGCTTGTAGTTTTGATATTTTAAGGCCCAGCCCATGACCAGTCCGATGGAAAGTTGCACGTGTACGATTCTAGCCCAAAAGGGGAAAGAAAAGCAGCATTCACGAGTGACGAAGTACGTAACCTTATCGCTTCTTCGCTTGCTGACTGGTAAGTGGTAAGTAGAGTTTGTGAATGGGATTCTGTGGGCCAACTATAGTTCGGCTTCCGAACTCAGCAACATCTTTAACTTAATTGGGTTCAGTAGTAGTTTGAATTCTCGCTTCTGGTTTCCTATCCGGACGAACTCAAGAGGGACTTGGAGAAGTGAAGTAGCTGAAGTGAATGGCAGCTGTGGCACTGTCATCTTTATCCTGCCCTTACAAGGTATGTTTGCTGTCAATGAACGCTTAAAACCTTGTTAATTATGTGTTTTAATCACGAAAATGGCTCTCTTTTATCTAAACCTTTTTATTCATCTTGGTTTGAGTCTGGAGTTGGGTTGTATTTTCATTTATTCATTCATAAATCTGTTGTGCTTCGTCTTATTTCCTTCTTAAAAATCTGATTTTCGGTGCTATTCTTTTCATTTTTCTTTTTCCTTTTCTCTAATTTAGATTACAGTGATGCCCAACGTTTTCCCTGAAAAGATATATTCAATTCTAAAGCTTTTGGTCATCCCTTGTCACAATTGGTTTATTGAATATGTAAATATCCGTGTTATCAGGTTAAAGGAAACTTAAATGAAACAATGTCATAAAGCTTATCACATATCATAGGACCTTCCAAGCAGATGTTTCTCTAAATAAAACTTATATGCATGAGCTATTTGTACGAATAACAAATTGGATTTAGGTTCATTTCTTAAATATTCTGGTTGAGTATCTTTGTTGCCAACAGAATACGTACAGTTCAAAGCAGTTTATCATTGATTTTTTTTAATGGTGAACAATCATTAAATTTCATCTGTCCTGCAAAGTTATTGGTTTGCCAAATATCTGTCGATTTTGATATTAGTAATCAGTCTGATATATAAATGGCATATGCTTTTGCAGATTGACCATTGTAATGAAAAATCGACTTTGGTATGTAAAGTTAGGACATTCTCCATCACCAGCCAGTTGGAAAGACATGTACTGATAAATGAATGCCTTCGAGCTGGAAACACCATGGAATTCTCTTCATTTATGGGAATGCCAGCCTCAAAACCACCGTCCTTAGTTTCTTCCAGCATAAAAATTTGCCAATTCCCAGTTATCCCCACAAAACACACCCAAAATCAAATTCGATCGCTAGAATTTGCACCCCTTTATGCCGCCGCCCTGAATAGCCCAAGAGGCTTTGGACCCCCACCAAAGAAAAATAAAAAGACAAAGAAGTCAAAGAGCGGTAATGACAAAGATGAGGAAGAAGAAGATGATGATGATGATAAAGAGTTTGACCGAGAGGCAGGCATAATACCTGAGGTAGTGACCAACAGGATGATCAGCAGAATGGGTTTCTCGGTAGGAATTCCACTGTTTATAGGGCTCTTATTTTTCCCATTCTTTTACTATCTCAAGGTTGTTTTAAAAATTGATGTCCCAACGTGGGTGCCCTTTATTGTTTCCTTCTTCTTCTTTGGGACTGCCTTATTAGGGGTGAGTTATGGCATTGTGTCCTCTAGTTGGGATCCGCTAAGGGAAGGCTCACTCATGGGATGGAATGAGGCTCAGAAGAACTGGCCTGTTTTTTGGCAATCCATTTGGGGTGGATCACGGAAGAAGTAGGACTCATTCACATTTTCGTCTGCAACTAATTCACATTGTGATGCCTCTTATACCTTCTCTTTGCCTTCTTGTTTTCAGTTTTGCCCACTGATGTTTTCATTCTCAAACACTAAAATAACTTTGATGAAGTTTAACTGTAAATTTACATTTCAATGCCTACAAGCTATATATATATATATATATATATATATATATTTCTTTTTTTTTTTTTGGAATGGAGCTAGCTCTCTTAATTTGGTCCCGCGTCTTATAAAAAGGTTTACTGGTTGCTCAAGGCAATGCAGCAATTTAGTACAAGGCTTTTAGTGTTCTTTTTTCCTCTCTTTTTGGGAACTATATCCTAGGCCTGCTCAGAATCTATCTTCGCTTTCTAAAATTGACCCAAATCTGCGCAGCATGATACTTACATGTTTTTATAGTGGAAAATAGGATTCAACCCAACAATCATGTTAAAACTCAAGATATTGAAAGCAAATACTCGCATTTTATTATCAACCACTGGTCAACATGTTGAAACAAACTAGTCTCATGGTTGTAATAATAATATGGTTACTGATAGGAAAACACACAAAACAGGGCAAACCAAAGCACTAGTTTTGATATTTGGACTCCATGATTCCATATACAATGAAATGCAATTATTATAAACCCTGAGGCTGGGCTATCTCATCCCGCTACTTTTCTGGTAAAAGTTTTGCCAGACTGTTGGTTTGGTCTAAGAAACATGTCCTTAGATTCTGCAGTCCATTGTACCCGTCTTCATAGCTGGCGCCCTTAATTGCCCAACATACTGCCTGCGATTTCCAATTGTCATGTTTGCAAACTTCTCCTTTACATCACAAGTTCCGCTAGCAGTTCCATCCTTGTTCATGGATGTTGCTGGACCAATATATTTTTGAGTCGATCACTAACAGTATCAAACAACATTAATGCAGAAATAGGTGCTTGAAAATTGTCCATCTCAATGACCTAAAATACATGCGTGTATGTATATATAAAGTTTCATTTTCCTTATATTCCAAGGGCTGATAATATTCAGATACAAATAGCCATGATATGGTTGAATCTAGATAGAAAAAAACACTTACTTGGACTCTTTCTTTGTGGTGGTCGATACCTTGGTTGTTTGGCAGAGTTCTTCAATGATTTATCATTCTTATTATTAACCATATCCAGCTTGCATTGTACACCTGCAAGAATTAACCATAATCACTGGATCCACAATATAAGTTGGAAACAAACAGCACTTGGGAGTAGCAATTTGAAAGAAATAACAAGGAAAGGATAAAAGTATACACAGCTCTGAAAAAAAGCATTACTGCTGATTTAATTGCTAATAACATTACCAAGCAGAAGACTCAAACTAATAAAAAAGTGGTTGTACAATTGATCATAAACTTAGAAAGAACAATTGATCATGCTCATAATATGCAAGAAAAATCCTCTTAAGAGCAGAGAGATCATGCACTCTAAATCCAATATCATTAGTACAGTATTTCAGCATTAGTACATATTCTACAATCCACCTGTATCCAAAGATGCATTTGTCTTCAGAGAAGAAAGACTGCTAGTGAGCTCTGCAGTCGGTAGAACCCCAGAATACCTCCTGGCTGCTTGCTGTTCCAATGTTCCTCTCACTCCAACTACAAGCATGCAAATTAGAAATTGGCCACAAATCAAACTAAATAACATACCCACTCCCAAAGAAAAATCTAAAATTGCATCTAGAACAAACCAGATAGAGGAGTTCTAGAAACAGCTGCTCTGGAATGAAGAGAGGGTGGAACATAAAAACAACTCTGCACATCATAAGAAAATTCTGTGAGCAGAGCACTTGTCACAACATAAATTTCATTTTGAACTCATAAAAGAACAATTCAAAATATTCTTAAGAACACTAAAACAACTATAATAACAGGCACCTGAAAGAAAGGATGTTGAAGGGCCTCGGCAGCACTAGGCCTTTTGCAAGGATCCCACGAACAAAGAGACTAAAGAAAAGCAGCAAAGCAAATGTCAATGATTCTTCAAACAATCCAAATAAAAATTTTAATGGTAAGAATCACATAACATAACGCTCTATCCATTTTAGGGTGAAAATGAATAAAGAGCAACAGAGTCAGCATACAACTTAACTGTAATAAGGTTGATTGCATCATCACTTGCTGACGGTATCAACATAGACAGAGGCACACCAGCAAACTGAAATGTTCAATAACAGAAAGCATTGTGAAACACATTACAACATATTAGATTCCATACACTCATAAGATTACCCAGCAACTGCAAATTGCTAAAATAATTTGGAAGTCATGCTACGAAATTAACATCTAACAGAGAGAGAGACCTGTGGGAATTGGTAGTTTATAACCCTTGCAAGATTAAGCCCATCAAGCCACGAATCCTTAATTGGGGAACCTATCACACTGCAAATTTTGTATATTTCATCTGCCTCACTGCACGCATAATAATAATGAATGGTTAGCATCAATCCTGTGAATAACCAGGCAATCACCCATTGCCAAATACATTAGAAAAGATAATTAGATGTAATTCAATTCCTTTCTAAAATGCAGAATCTCAAGAAGAAAGTTCACAACAAAAAATAATAGAAAAAGGAACATGCCTGGTACCAGGAAAAAGTGGGCATAAGGTGAACAACTCAGCCATGATTGCACCCATCGCCCACAAATCTGTAATTACAAGAAAAAAGATAATTAAAAGGGCTGTCACACTTCATTTCTTAAGTGAATCGCTATTGATTACACTGAAAACTTACCAACTTTTGAAGTATACAAGTATGACTGAAGAATTACTTCAGGGGCACGATACCTGAAATACAATGAATCTAAGGCTCATATAGTTGTAATGAATATAAAAAAGAAAAGGACAGAAACAGGAAGAAAAACCACTAGATTCTCAATGTCTTCAATGTATCAAACGTACCAGCGTGTTGAGACATACTCTGTGTAAGGTGGATGTGAACTTATTTCACGTGCAAGACCAAAATCAGCAATTTTGATTATATCTTTAGTAACCAACAAATTCTCTGGAAAGAAAAGGGCAGAATGTTTCTTTGAGTAGATAAAAAAAATAAATATGAATTTCACAGAAAAGAAGTCAAATATAACACCTGGCTTTAGGTCACGATGAAAATATCCACGCTGGTGCATGTATGCAAGACCTTGAAAGACTTGGAAACACCAATTTCTGATTTCAACTTCTGAAAAAAGCTTTCCCCTGTCTTTCATAAGTTGGTAAAGGTTGCGTTCCTGGAACAATTTCATGTTTTCAGGAAAATAATTAAACCTGAGTAAAGAGCAATTTATAAGTAGAACACAAATACAAACTGGTCACTTACCATATATTCAAACACAAAGTATACAATGTCATTTTCCCTGATGACTTCCTTAAGCTTCACAATATTGGGATGATTCATTCTCCGCAGTGACTGTCCAGAGAAATAGATTATCATGCATATGAAATAAATAACTAGGAGCAAAAACAGAACAAAGCAACTCACATTACCTTAACTTCTCTCAGATTCACACACTCTTCCCATGAATAATATTTCTTCTTCATTTTCTTAATTGCAACCTTAAAACAGACAACATTTATTTGAAAAGGATATATTACTATCAAAATATTAAAAGAAACATATTCTTACAACAAAAACCCAGGCATACTCACAACTTCACCAGACAGCTTATTAATAGCTCGCCACACACTACCAAATGCTCCATCACCAACTTCCTTAATTAACTTGTACCTAAAATCATTCCAAACATTGATAAGCATAAATCACCGTGCAGATAATATTATCATCCAGCACATCCTAGATTACACAACTTACCTCTCCATTTTCTGGCAGAACAAAAAGTAGCCCTTCCTTTATTTAAGAGATGTATACGAACTAACGATAGACATGTGACATTTACCTTCGGTAGAAGATTGCTTGTATTAAAAACCATAAAAAATAAACAAACTGCCTTGCTGGTCAGCTAAATCCACCATTAATTTCCTCAAGCAACATGCAATAACATAAAAACAGAACTAATATGGTGGATGTGCTTTGCAGCCTTATTTCTTACTAAATCCACAGCTTCAAGATGAAAACAAGGCATCAACAGAAGAAACAGATGAGCTCCACAAAACATACTGATACGAACCAACCAGAATGATTGCTCCAGCCAACAGGAATGATCCCAAGCTCAAGATAAAATCACTCTGTTAAAAGGCTTAATTGCAATTAACTCATCCATGCTAAACAGAAACTGTTGCAGACTGCTCAGTAAACGAACATCTCATCACTAACCAGAACCCATCAGTAGCAACAACAGAACATTAACTAAGAACTACAGCTGCTAATGCTTAGCAAGTTTCAACTGTCTATTGGGAGAGTTCAGTCCTGTGATGATAGAAGAGGAAAAAAACCACTATAAAGGTTAGAAAAGAAACAAATAGTTAACGATAAGAGAAAAGATATCTTTGCTAAATAAATTTTGCACCTGGAAGGCGTTTTCCAAAATCTTTGAATGGATGTTGTATCAGCAATGCACTGACAATAAAATATTTAGAACATACCTATCTGATATTAGTCAAACAGAGAAGAAAAGATAGCTTACTAGCACAAGTGCGCTAAAGATCCAACATCTATCTCAGAAAAAACTTGCATCGCGCCTCACGTATTGAGTATTGAAAAGAGACTGGGCACTAAGTGCAATTGACAAAGGAAACCAAAAGAAAATCTCCATGGACAAGAAACCGCCAGTCGAGTACTTCTTGGACTGAAAACACCCGGAAAAGGTAGCAATTTGACCAGAAGCACACTTGTTCCATGTCTTGTAAAGGAAACTAAATCCCTTTAAATCCAAGTCCACCTCAATCTATTATTAAAACAACATCAATTGAAACTTGAGTCAAGATAGATCCTACAGGATCAAATGACCCAATACAATACACAAAACTTCTATAGAAAATTGGAAAGTAGCACAAGATCTTGATGAATAATCCTTAAACCGAACTCATTGCTGCTTGTCTAGAAAGGGATGAGAATACCGCATAACTCAGAAAAGAATAAACGCAAAATCAAGCATATGACATACAACGATGTACAAAAAGTGGAATAATATCCATCTTAGAAAGCGAATTGTCAGGAAAAGAGCTGAGGCTAGCAAATTTAAGCAATATTCAGCCAACAATTCTCAACTGGTAGCAATTCTCCAGATCACAACAAAATCAATACCTAATTTTAGATAACAACAATTCCTATGTCCGGATTATATAGCAAACAAGCAGGAAACCCGTGAGACAAAAAGGTGGGAAAAGATATAAAAAAAAAATCCCCAGAAATATTCCGATGTATCAAACACGCAAAACCCAATCGATAAGTCATCCAAACAACACCAATCCAAACGAATCCTTAAATATGAAACAGGCGACAAAGCAAAAGTATCGAAAAATAAATCCAATGACAAAAACTCTAACATAACCCTAAACCCAAAAAATCAGACGAAAAAGCAAGAACAGAAGAGACTGGATCAGATCTAGGTGTAAAGAGATCGAGAGATACCTGAAAACAAACCGGCATAAGCACCGTCGCCAAGGACGGGAAGAGGTGGAATCCAGAGCTTCGCTATTCCCCCTCTTCCAGAGAAGTAAAAATAGGGGTTTTTTTTTTTTTTTTTGGAATATGAAGCGAAATATCTAAACTTAATATTGTTGTCGGTAGAATCACGAACTTCTCGTGTGAATTAAAAAAAAAAAAGCCTTAATTTTGGGTATTTTATATATTTATATATTTATAATTGCCTCTATTAGGTAGTCTACGTTCTACCATTTATAGTCGCCCAGTACACACTGAGACCGGTTCGTTCAGTCTGTTTCTTGCCTACGGTACGCCCTACGCTTTTATGCTACGCTGGTACGATGGATGCTCAGATGTCCTCGCAATCCGGGATATCTTTTGGTTCATGATTGGGAATTTGGGACAACCTACTCCCACGTGTCATAAGCCCATTCTTTTTCTTTCCTATCAAATTTACTTCCAATTTTAGGTTGTTTTTATTCGTTTTGTTTTTTCCTTGAGATTGTTAGAATTGATTTTTAATTATTAAAATTAAATTTTTAATATTTTGTCAATAAATCATATGTTTATTAATCATGTTGGCTTGTTTGTTTATGATTTAATAATTAATAACTAATTTATTTATTTATTAACATTGAAAATCATTAATTTTTCAAAAATTTTGATTTTGGGCGAAGTAAATGGACCATCTGTCCCAATTCCTTTGGGCTTCACTTGCACAAAGTTGCAAAACTAATAATAATGTACTACTTACTAAATTACAAAAGTTTGTAGATAATTATGTTATTGGGAAGCTAACTCTTCAATTGACGAATATGAATTTAGTGATATCTATGGGGGAGGATAACTAATCTCTTTGTGCGGTATGGAACTTCCTTGTTTCAGCTCCTACTCTTGGGGAACTATAATTATACTTTTAACCGGGCAATAGACTTGTCACCTTGACTTGGATAACTATATCATCTTCAACTGCTGTTACTGTTTGAGGAATACCAGAGTTTTTTCTGGCATACTAATATCTTCTCAGACTTCTGCACACCATATTCAGTGTCTTCTATATGGCAGCCCCACCTTAACCCCTCGGCAATGGCGGCAATGGCATCAACAAAATAGCTGGATTCCCTTATTAACGCATACCCCTTTGGGCGCAAGATACGATCCATCTCCAACAGCACATACTTCACATCGCACCTACCAAAGCAACAATCATTTTCAGAACATGCAGAGCAATAGTTCAAAAACTACTCAAATTCGGAATTCATTATTTTCACTTCACATCATATCAGTCAATTAGCATGCAATTATATAATTATCAAATATATTTATGCTTCTAAAGGAAAAATCCTAAGCCTTTAACCACCAGGATTCAAAACACTAGACTACTGCTTTCTTTAATGCAAGTTCTTATCATAGTCAACCAAGCAGCTTACCTACTTCTATTCAGCCTTTTAATCTAATTTTCTCAGGCACAAGGCAAATCTATGCCCTCTGTTAATGCCACATTTTCAAATGTCAACTCTATCAAATCAGCAACCGCCATGCCTAACGTAAATCATATAGTTGTAATAATAATCTATGTCATTGTCAACCCAGAATAAAGTGCAAAAGGTTAAAGAATCCGTTAGAAATCAAATGGGAACATAAGCCCAACATCTACCTGTGGCTCTCAGCAGTGAAGAGGCCATCGAGCTTAAGGAGATCATATGTCCGAGGATATGTTGAAAATGGTTCACACCTAGAAAAGAGTTAATAAAGTAAACGCCATGTAAAATCTAGCATCAAAAGAACAATCATGTCACAGCCACAGAGCTATGCTCCTGATGAATGCCCGGGATTCAAAGTCCATATAAATGTATTTGAAATTACCAATCATGATAAGTTCCAATAAGGCCCCGGTCATAGACCACAGGTAGTGTGTTGGCAGCATAGGAAGAGACAACATTCATGACCCAGAAGGGGTCATCAATAAGAGCTGTAGCGAAACCTCCATAAACTGTATTCATGTCCATAACATTTCTTATCTCATCGGTCCCAATCCCAGGGAGTAACTTTTTGTAGTGCTTGGCCCGCACCTGCCACTTGCTGTCATCATGTTTTAAGGCACTGGCACTCCCACCAGGAACATCTGAAATGCGTTCTGGTGCAACTTGTAACCTCTCCGGCCACTTTGGCAGGGATTCTAAGGCTGATTTCTTGAGTTGAGGCCCTGGAACTACAACACATGGACGTAGCGGAGTGTACCATGCTGAATCAGGTTCAAGACTGTCATCGCACTTGGCAGGGTAGGCGTCTGGATCAGCAATCTGATCGTAGCAGCTATTATCTGAAGATTTCTGCCACACAGCAATATCATCCTTTTTGGCATACAATTTAAAGCACATTGAAGTCAACAAGTCCTGCAACTTCTCATAATCTGATTTCTGCTCTTCCACAGTCGTATTCCATCCACGCCAACGGTTTTCATAGTTTACAGGAGGGCCAGACAAGACCCAGAAACCACCGGGACGGAGTATGCGATGGACTTCAAGGAGATAAATTCCACCTGAAATCAAGAGCATCTATTGTTTAAACATTGCAAGTGGTAACCAAAAAAGGGTGCTTGCTCGATGGATATGATAAGCAAAGCAAAAAGCATGCAAGGGAAATATCTGATAAAGCCTCTTAATTTTCAGGCCATAGAAGGAACTCTATCAAACAAAACCATTCAACATAAAAGCAACAACAACAATGACATATAACAAATTATAATAAATGGAATCAGCAACTATGTTAGTTTGTACGAAAACTATATTTAAGTTTGAGCAGAGTTCAGGATAATCATTTACCAAATTCCGTCCATGGGATAAGGCATCTTGAGCAATGAGCCATATCAAATGAATTTGAAGGGAAAGGAAGGCGCTGGGTAGAAATGACACCAAGGATTGCAGGTATTCCACGTTCCAACGCGAACTGGACCTGAGCTTCATGATTATCTCTTGGAGCAAGAGAAATTGTCAGAATTCCACGATCTAATAGATCACCTCCCCAACTTGCAACCTGGAATTATATCAATTAAAAGAGTTTAAAATTTAGAAAAGGATAGAGGCAGAGAAGAGCATGGGGGGGGGGGGGGGGGAGTGAGAAGCTAAGAGATGGACAGTCAATTCCCTTCCAAAAGTCAATGAAAACATAGACAACAGTACATGGAACAGAGACAAACAAGTCCGATAAATATTTAGTATGAAAATTCAACACACTTTAAGAAAAGCAACTCACCCCACAACCAGTATCAATCGCAGTTCGAACCGTGCCATCTCTCATTTCTGGGATCAGATCTTGCATCAAATCTACATATGCACCAACTCCTCTGGGGAACATAGTACCCCCACCAGGAAACAGGAACTTCTCCCCTTGTTTCCTCAGCCAATTCTGATTAGACTTCTGCTTGTTAATCCAATCATATGGGACGTTCCTGAAAGCCGAACAACATTTTATACCATGTAAACTAAAAATAAATAGATAAATGAATAATTTAAGAAAGCAACTCACCCTCCCGAGGTAAATTAGCAAAACAAGAAAAAAAAACTACAATACCTGTACCAACATTCGTCGCGGCTCTTTGGCCATCTGATTGGTGGCTTATACCCATCAGGGGGTGGAACCAAGCATTCCTTCCTCTCAAACACTGGAGGACAGTGGCGTTCCAAGAAAGTAAGCCGATGAAGACCATACTGCCTCCACCTCTGTAGCAATAAACATAACCCATCACTCAAGCATTCTAACTTAAGTTAAGCAGCCTGTAACATCATTAAATGAATATGTGTTACGTTGGGATCTGTGCATGGAGTGTAGTCTTGATAATCAATGCTGCATTCAGGGAAGGCAATGGATTTGATTTGAAGGGGGTTTGCCGCAGGTTCTTTTGTAGAAGGAACGTCCTTGGAAACATCATGGACTGTCTTGTCCTCCAATTTATTTTTCTCAGAACAGAAGATTCCGCCAAGATAGAAAGAAAACCCGCATAGCACAAAAACCAGTAATGTTGCAGGAACAATCTTGACACCTTTATCAGGTTGGGAATGATATTTTCCATCTTTATGCTTCATGATTTCAGAAATAATTAATTACTGCAACATCAAAAGCCACCAATCAGTCAAAACAGAAAGGAAGAAATCAACCGAGAAGCTTGCTTTTGACGTAACTGAAATTGCATCACTTCATCCGTGCTTAAGGACGTGTAAAGAAAACCAGAAAAAGGCAATACAACATAGCAAATTTAATTTTCCTTAGGTTCATGGAAACAAGTAATTAGATCCAGTTAAATGAACTGTTCTGCAAAAACTTAAAAAGCAACAATAGATAACGATGAAATAAAGAAAATCCATCAATATATTACATGGTGTGGACGTACTGATTGTTTAAATTTTACAGTTGAGAATGACAAAGACCGATAAAATTGTAACCAACAAATGAAAAATAAATTAGCTTTTTAGGGGATCCAAGTAATGGGTAGAAAAAATATCCATCAACCCGTAAGAGAATGGAATGGGAAAGCAAAACCAACTCGGCTTCGAACACCAAGAATTAAATTTAATGTAGATCCTGCAACCAATCCTGACCATGAGACAAGACCTTAAAAGCTCTAAAACTCGAAGATCTAAAGCCAACTATTACCGACATCTACTACTTTACATGTCACTTTGCCTTTGTATCTTTCACACAGCCAACTTATGTCGAACTCAGCTGTTCTAGCATGGTCCCATTCATTCTCAATTGCTATACTCTTTCCCACCGAATCAAAAAGGCAACAGAGGAGCTATGGATTTCTTATCCAGCATGGAAAGGAAAAAAAGGAAATAATATTAAAAGGAAAAGAAATAAACAAACACAGCATGTGGTTTATAATCATTTCCTTGACATAGAAGAAAAGGTTGAATGATTTCATTGTCAATGCAGGCCAATCAGTTGTTTTTCTTTTTTTTTTTTCTCACCAGAATTATCGTTAGATACATTGACCTCATGAACAACAACTAATCAATTAACAAAATGCAAAAAGCACACAGGTCCAATGCCATTTTGCATAACCTTACAAGCAAGAAATCTTTTCATCCAAAATTTGCAGCAACAAGAAATGAGAAGCACCCAGAAAACCAGAGAAGAAAAAGAGAAGATTTTGTTTGACTACGGATTGGAATTAAAATTGGTAAATATCTAAAAATAGTAATTTAGAGGAGGGTAGTAAAGGTGGAAGAGAGAAGAACCACAATTTCATGCTTTTTCCAATACGTGTAAGTTAAAAACCAAGTCTTTGCCAAGTAATTAGCCAAAAATAGGAAATTGTTACAGAAAACAAGCCTCACCAGTACCCAAAAAAAAAAAAAAGTCAGATTTGTTGAGGCAATGGAAGACATAAAACCCAAAAAAAAAAAAAAAAAGAAGGAGAAATACAGAAAGCACGTACAAAGCAAATGGAAGGAAGAATGAAGGGATATTAAGATAAGAGAAGCAGAGAGATCTGACAAGAGAATTATACAATTATTATGTGTGTGGATAAGGTACAAAAGAAGAAATGAAAAGGGTGGTGGGAGTTGTTGAATGTAGAAATACAAATAAAAATTCTCTCTTTCAAAGGAGAAAAACAAGAGAAAGAGAGCCATAACAGAAAGGGTTTGCATTAAACTCACTGAGATCTCGCCTGCAAACTTATAAGTAAAACACAAACACAGAACAGCTCAACCTTAAATAACTCCCCTCAACTTCCTCGCTCTTTGTTTCTGGCTCGTTGTCCCCCCTCCTCTCTCCTCTATTTCCTTCCTTCTTCCCGTCACTCTTTCCTTTCTTTTCTCTCTCTTTCTTTCGTTTATTAATTAGAATTACTTATTTCTTTATTTAGCTTGTTTTACTTGAACTATTTTCTTCACTTTTTTTTAATAAATTAATTGCGGTAAAAAAGTGAAAGGCAGAAAAGAGAAATGATTGTTTCTAACATGAGCTGAATTACATGCAGAAAAGACGTGGGATTTTTTTAATATATAGTAAAAGATCCAACCATTGCATGCCACGTTCAAGAGGCTAAATCTGATAGATAGGGAATTTTGTTGCCTTGTTCATGTTCATGTTCGTGTTGTCGATGGAAAGATTTTAAAGGAAGCGAGCGATGGCTTCAATTGGCTTAGCTTTGATGATTCCTTCACCCTTTTTGAGTAGCATGAAAAAGATTCTTCTCTCAGTTTTTTCTTTTCCTTTCTTTTATTCTCACCTTCTTCCCTAACAATTCCACTGCATTTTCTTTTAACAAATGATGATGAAATCCACATCAAACAAAAGTACATCAATCCTGCGTAGTTGAATAACTGTGTTCTACTATATTAGAACTTTCTTTTCATTTGTTATATTTATTCGGATATTGTAACATATTTACATATATAAAGGTGTTTGATTGGTTATCTACTAACACCATCATTAATATATATATATATATATATTATAATATATATAATGGGTGTTTCAATTGATAATTTGGTGAACATTGGTCGGACGGTAATGCTATACATATAAAGAAATTAAAGTCCTTTCATTGATCTTCTGATGCCATGCTATATTTATATTATATAGAAATAGGAGTTTGATACATAAAATTTGAACCCCATTCTTTCACATTTCTTATTCATACCTTAATTTTCACTTGATTAATTAATAATATATCATGATATAAATATGGGTGAGTTTGTTTTATTCCTTTTGACCGTCTGACACTGCACATGAACTTTGACCTCGTTCCAAGTCAAAGTCAAAGTTGATTAAAAATATTTTAAATTTGTCAATTTGATATTCCCTTAACTAAGATGTCTGATTTCATGTCTGGATCAGTTGATCCAATCATAACAGGTCGGTTCTTATGTTGGACCGATTAAATGAATGATTTCATTAAAATTTGGTCAAATTTGCGGTTTTTTATTCTTGAGTTTTTTTTTTTTTTTTTTTGGCATTAATTCGGTATCCAAGCTAATAAACCAGTTGAATCTCGATTTCAAATAAAAATTACCCTTATAATCACTTTGTCATGTATTATTTTTGTTTATATATATTTAAAATATTGTTATTTAAATATATAATTACAGATATATTTTAATGAAAAATTAACTATACAATTTAGCCGGTGATCCAGTTGAAGCGTTGACCTGATAACCCGACCGGATAGTAATTACATTTTTAAAGTCCGCTCTCAAAATTATTTTATCCCACCGTTTTAACACACACACCCACTCGCCGAAAGAAAAAAAAAAAAAAAATTCTAAAACGCAACGATCCCTAGCGTAGCGTACTCTCTTTATTCCTTCGACTGTAGAAAACTCTCCGATCACGGGATAAATGGAACCGGTGACCGGCGCATTCGTTAGAAAGTCGTCTGCCTTCCGTTGATTTGCGCCTTTTAACGTATGGATTCTCAAGAAATCCCCGATAATCGTAACAAGGGTTTTCACTGCATGTTACTTCGAATCGCTTTTGCTCTTCTCTTCCCTATCTTCGCTTTCTTTTCCTTATCAGTTTTAGTTGCACTCGTTGCCATTTTTACTGGGGAATTATCAATTTCGAATCCGATTTCTCTCCCCACACAGTGCAAGATAGTCTCTAGCAGTAAGTTTCTCTCTGTTTCTCTTACCAATCAACTTTGACTTTTTTTCTTTAAGATTTTGACTGTCTTTCATAATTATTATTTTGTAATTTTAGCATAATTCTCAGGTGTAACTAGCAATTTCACTTAGATTATCGTTATTGTTTTTATATTTTCAATTTGTTTTTTTTTTTCGGGTAATGCAAGGTTGCTTCTTTTTGCCACTTTTTTGTTTTAAATTTAAAATCAGGTGTGGATATTAGGTCATCGAAGATTTGTGAGCTTGGATTATTGAACAATAAAGCAAAGAATGGGTTTTATCCTTTCGAGAGAAGGAAATTTAGATGCCGACATGATTACTATTGGACCTCAGTGTTCAAGGTAATGTTATC
This sequence comes from Durio zibethinus, assembly GCF_047325235.1. Taxonomy (NCBI): domain Eukaryota; kingdom Viridiplantae; phylum Streptophyta; class Magnoliopsida; order Malvales; family Malvaceae; genus Durio; species Durio zibethinus. The sequence continues at coordinate 1,298,183 of NC_143170.1, read as the reverse complement.
TTATCTGATTTGAGTCATGAGCTCCTTTTTTACTAATTTTGGAAAATATGGGTTTCCTTTAATTGTGGCAAATATGCATTTTGATCTCAACTATTTCCTATTATGATATATTGAATGGATTTTGGATTTGCATTTTCATTCTATTACTTTCCTATATTACTGAATGGGGTTTGGATTTGCCAAATCTTGTAATTTAGCTATACTACTGAAATGATAGATTAATGATATATTAGGATAATAAAAATACTATGCGGAAAGGCTGCAATAGTGAGTACTTCAAAATATTGTACTTTTTTTATATTATTGTTTTTTGCTAAACAATTTCAGGTGGAGTACAGAGACCATTCTTTGGGTCAGACACGACTTGCCTTCACAGAGGCACCGAATGAGGCCCTTCCTCTTAACTGCAGGCCTAACTTCGGTGCTGCTTGGCTGACCAAAAATAAGTTCAAGGTAGCATTTTTCAAGTTTCTATTGTTACTCGTGGTGATTTACAGAGTTCTTTTGTTTTCTTTTTAATGCAACTTTATAATCTAATTAGTCCCCTTCTCAGGTTAATGAAACCTATGAGTGCTGGTACACTTCAGGTATTTCCACAGTAAAGTTGTATAATGATGGTTTTTTCAGTTGCCAAACAAAAGATCCATCCACAATCGAGATGATTATACGATATTTAATAATGTGAGTTTATTACTTAAGTTCTTTTCTTTTTCTTACATTTAAAGTTTATTTTATATAGTTTCAGGAGTTCTGTTCGGCTGTCTTTTCTCAACAATGTGACTATTGAGTTGTTAAATTGTTTGGTTGGGATGAAATAGGACAGTTGGATTTATTTGCATTCTGGAACACTATCATTTTGTTGACGTGGGTTTTTGGTTAGCTTTTTTACATTTTGGATTGGGGCTTTGTAACTTTTTTGGAAGTCCACCTGCAATGGTGATGGGTGGGTTTGGTTTGAAAAATTGGAAATTCAAGGGTTTGGAATGACGAGGTTCATTTTGTTTCAAGCTGAATAAGGGTTACAGCAGCAATAGAAGAAGGGCTTTCCTCAGTAAATTTTGAGGATCTAGTAGTGAGAATGGTGTAGGACATTTGTTTTGTGATAGTGTAGCTACAGGGGAAGGTTTGGGTTTATAAAGAGTGAAAAGCTGAATTTGTTGGGTTGTTTTAGCTATAGTGAACAGTATTCTGAGAACAACTGCAGAGTTCTTTCTGAAGTTTGGGAAGAGAGAATGAGAATATTTTAATATTGGTTTCAATGAGATTGGACTTGAAAAGCCTTAAGAAGGTAATGAAATGTAGTAAAAGGGAGAAAGGTAGAGATGGAGATAGGGTAGGGTTTTAGTGGACTTGTTGAAGCTGAATGAAGATGTTCCTCTAGCTTTAGTAGGTGTCAAGAGTGATGCAAACAGTTTTATTCCTTCTTTTTCTTCATTAAGTTAATGTGAAGTGATAGCATTTGCTGATCATAGTTGCAATATGGTTGAATAGGACATATTGTGGATGTGTCTGTTTTGATGTCTTGGTGGGTTAATGCTGTTTTCCTCTATTTAATTACTGGCTGTTATGATACCATCAGATCCACCAAGATTTTGCAGTCTTGGTTTTCCAGCGACGGGAGAGCTATATATTTGAGGTGGGAAGCAATAGCTGGTGCTGTCACTGGCTTTTCAACTTCTATCATTACTATCAGCTTCGTTAGGATCCTACAACTTATGAAGTCTCGGTTGCCTCAAGCTGTTAACACCGTCCATATCAAGCGTGTTTGTTTTCTACTAGTGTACTTTTCTGTTTTGGGTTGGTTGGCATTCCAATACTGGAGGAGGCTCAATATCCCGGTGATTAGAGTTTATAACTACTAAGAAGTACTCTTTTTGTATGTGCTATTTGATATTTTCCCCTGGGAATTGGTATGCGTTGAGTCAGTGTAAGCTTGAGTGGTTACCTGATGTATTCGATTAACAGGTAGATACGGCTGGTCAAAGATTACAAGGAGCAGAGAGAGAAAGGGTCATGTACACTTGATTTACTGTATAAACAGTTGTATTATGATGTATAACATGCGTCACTGTACCTGAGAGATTCCGGAGTTCCCAGTGCATGTTTGTTTTCTGCATTCTTGTTGGAATACATTTTGCGATATCTTGCCTTGTCCCAGCGTACTTGAACCCCGGCTAATTCATATAATCAAATTTATACTATACGACAGATTAAAGGGGTAAATCACCTGCCAACCATAATTGAAAATTGCCTGGAACTTTTATGTTTCTTCCAATTTTTTTCATTCACCAGGAAAGAAAATAGGGAGATTTACATAATCCTTTTGTATCATTTAATCAGTATGATTTAAATGTAACAATACTTTAAATACTTTATATAGTCGATAAAATCTTCTAATGATTATATCAAACATTAAGATAAAATTTTGTTTTCATTTGACAGGAAAAATTTATAAAAATTATGAAAATTCTATAAAAAAAAGTTCATGAAAATGAAATAGTTGCTTCTTTAATGTAGCTGTAGCTAAGTGATAATAATAATAATAATAATAATAATAATAATAATATTATTATTATTATTATTATTATTATTATAAAATAGATAATACCCATGTAAGTCCTCAAATTTTACTAAATAATAAAAGTAAGTTTTTGATGTTTTTATTGTAAGAAATTAATGTTACAAACCTTTATTTTATTGTAATTATAATTTTAACGTTATAAAATATTTAATTTTTTATTAAAATCTTCTGAATTAGATGAATTCATTTATAGAAAATGCTAACTTAAATTTATTTTGATGAATTTGATGAAAGATATTTGAGGGAATGATATCTTAAAAATTATAACAATTAAAGTTTATTCATCTATTTGTAAAATTCAATAGGTATAACTGTAATAAAATAAAAATTTATAAATTTAATTTTTGTAATAAAAATTTGAGGGTTTGTTTTTATTTGGAGTAAAGTTTGAAAATTTATTTGGCTATTATTAAAAAAAATAAAAACAATTCTAGGAAATGCCGAATAAAACAGCGAAAAAAACGGAATACACATTGACATGATAGAGAATTAAAGTGGACTTAGGCCCACCAAGGAAAAGTAGCTGAAAGTAAACGTCATGTGGGGCTAACCCCAAATCATAATCCAATTCATTGCCCTTACTAATGAGAATGGCCTTGAATTATATTATTACCATCATCCAGCTTTTCCAACCAATCTGCTCCGTTCTCTTCTCTTCAATTCTGTAAACCAAACCAAACCAATGTTGCAACTTAGTAGCGAATACCCATATCAATAATTATTACTATTATATTTAAAAGCTTCATTCTTTTCTTCGTATACCGTCCTTCAATCCACCAATGATAATAATAAAAGCTTCTTTTTCTTTTTTTTTGAAAGAAACATTGCCCACATTGATTAATTTCTTCTACCATCCCTTTTGTCTTTTCAACTTGGCATTTTTAGTATTTGCATTTCACTCTATAATCAGTTTTTTTTTTTTAATTAAAGAGAGTTACAAAAGGGCTTCTGCAAGAAAAAAATTAAAGCCAAAATGCAATAATATTTATTATATACAGATCCCTGTTCTTAACTTTGTGTTTAGGATTTAAAAATTAGTAAAAGAAAATAGAAGAGAGAAAAGAGCAAGGCCGCTGAAATTGTGATCCATAATTTGGCATTAACTTAGCTCTTACAATAAATTTTTATCAATTTCATGCTACAACTCTTGTTCTTTTTTCTTCTTCTTCCTAAGCAAAACTTCCATTTCAGTCAACTGAAAAATCTAATTTGGTTAAACTTCAATTCACCTGCCAACTTATTATGGATTTTGGCAATTCTTGTTTCTTTTCCTTAAATCACTCTTCATTTGCTTCATCTTCCAAATCATCCATTTTGTGTTTTGCTAGTAGTTACCCGGGTCCCAAGATCTTACACTCTATCTTCAGACCCTCTTCTTCTTCCAAATTCACTGCTGCCTCGTCTCCCTTTAGAGAAGACGCTTGATCCTCTTCCATTTTATACCTTTCTTTTTTTTTTCTCTTGTTTTAGTGATAGACTGCTTTTTTTTAAGCTCTATATGTCACGTTTCCCCAGCTCAATTTGCAAGGCAAGATAAGGAATCAAAATGTTGTGCACATCATATTGCGTGCCAGCGGCAGCTATGGCATCTCCAACATTTCCTGATCATTGCTTTATCAGGTAATTCTCCGATGATTGAACTTGTTTCTCTCTCTAACTCTCTTTTCCTTTTTTTTTAATACTCACTTACTCAGTACTTGATTTTGGTAAGTGGGTTTACTATAATTTGACTGTTGGGTTATGGGAATTAAAATATTTTAGTAGCATAAATGTATAATGAATATAGAGATGGAAGAAGGATTTGTAGTAGGAAAACCCCTGGAATATCCGTTTATTCTTTACGATCATCAGGTATGATCATCACTATCATCATGATCGCAAGGACTTGAGGGGATGGAGGATTAGGATCATTGCTGCTACTTCAGCTTCTGATTACCCTCTTTTTTCCAATCAGATTCAGCTAACTAAAGACTCTTCTTCCCGTCACAAATTTTACTAGGAGGTTGATCTATAACAATATATACATAGATGTTGTTCATCCATTATGGATATCCACCTCGACGTGTTAATCATTATTTTTATTACTTAGATTATCTTCCATTTCCATTTCCTAATATTCTGTTGAACTCTAATACGATCCATAGGCTCTTAAGACTGCAAGGGACAAGTTCACCAAGGAGATCTCCTTTCATTCCAAGGACAAAGACATCTCTCTTGCTAAGGTACAAATATACCGATTACCTGCTTACTTCCTCATTTTTTTTGTTTGACCTTGTCAAATGGTAATGGTGCTACCTGCTAGATAATTTATAAGGCCTTCATTAATTCATCGTTTATATGGTGAGTGGTTAGAAGAAGAGTTTTTATTCGGTGAGGTACTTATTATTGCTTAATTCATTCTTTTGAAATGTAAGTCGGAAGTTTTATTTTGCTTGATATCTTTTGTTGAAGGCTTTGCTTTATGTTGCAGCTGAAGATGAGGCATTCATGGCTTTCAACCGAGAGATGGATGCTCGTGCCCTCCTGAATGAAAGGATAAATGTTTCTTCCCCATCTGATATCAAAGAGTGGGATTTTGTGGAGCAAATGCCTTTGGGTGGAAAGACCATATCTGAATGGCTGAGTGAGTTGGATGCAATTGCTAAAGAAGTTGAAGCAGAGCTAGTTTCAAGAGAGATAGGCTGCCATCTGGTTGAAGTTTTGGAGGCAATCAGTTTAGTTCTTTTTCAGTTAAGAGGCTTCAAAAGATTCCTTGTTCTTGTAGATTTTAAGTATTCATACTTACACTCAGTACTGAGCTCTGGATATGGCAGTGGTAAAGCCTCATTCTACTTCTTCAAAAAACTTACCTTTGCAACACATTTCCCTCATAATTTTGATCTAATGGCAATGTCATTGCAATTGTTTTTCTTTACTGTAATACATGTTTCCTCATCATTTCATTGTCATTTTAGGCAGTCTAATAATATGATTTTGTTAATTACAGCAATTTTGCTTAGCATAATTTACATTGAAGTTTGTCGACAGCTTGGTCTAACGATTGTGGGATCTTGATTTGGGGAAGATTTTTTGATATGGCCCCAAACAGGGTACCTGGAGGTACTTTAATCTTGAAAGTTATTTTCATGGTACATAATTCTTAGTTCATTCTTGTAGTGATGCGCATTTGATGTCTCACTGTATCCATAGTTATGTTTCTGCTTAGAAAAATTGCAAGTGAGTTACTTTTTCTTCTGGCCAATTGCCTACGTTGAATAAATTCACTGAATTTCTACACTTCTCTCTGTAGGAGCTCTTCAAAGTGACTTCAGGACACAGCTTGTTTGCTATTGTCAATGGAAGGTGTGTGGAGGACCCTAGATCCATGGCATCAGATTTAACTGGCACTTCAATTGTAGGGCTTGAGATAGCTACAAACCGCGATATTATTGGGATTGCTCTAGCCAATTTAATTGTAAGTCCTAATTCTTATCATCAAGTTATGTTATTTTTTGGATAATGTGTGTCTACATTTAATTATTTTCTTGTAAACTATTCATGCCTCAAAGTATACTTCCGAAATTTCTTTTCACATATGAAATAAACTTAAAAAAATTGCAGAGGCTTCACTGGAAACGTGCTTCAAGATCAAATTATGGGTTGATGCTGACTTCTCCCCTTAGTCATGTTCATAATGCTGATGAGAAACCTAACAAGTTTGATAAATCAAACGTCCCTTTCTAGTGCCCTCAAGATCTTCGGTAAATTCTAATTTATCTTTATTAATTTAGTAGCATAACTTTCTTCCTGATATTTTCATGTATGTAGCAGTTGCATTTGTGTTCTTATGCATCATTTGACTGTTTTGAACTGCCTCTCAGCAATTTCATCATGCATTCAAAGCTGAAGATGAGATGTCCTGTGTATTTGGCATCATATATTATGGCATCATGAATGAATGTCTAGTATAGTAAAGGCCATGCCTGCAACTTTGGTATGTTTAGTTTTATCTATTGTATTCAATTTATTAATATTTTAAGAGATGAGGTGGTTTGCATCACTTGTTCATCTTGTAAAGGTAAGTTGCATAATCATCCATACTTTTTCACCGTACATTCTAAATGCACTTTGCAAGGAAGTTATCTCAATAAGAATGACAATCGGGTAGGCTTGGGCTGGCATTACTTTCCACATCCAGCTCTACCTAGAAAACACTTTCCCTGTCCATATGTTTTTCCCCACTATTTATGGTAAAACGGTAAATGTAATACTGACATGTTTCCAGAGAGGTTTTTGTATTTTGCTCATATTCTTTCCATTTGAATACTGGTAGTGGGATTAGGCTTTTGTTCCAATAAATAACTGACTGGTAAGGAGCTGCAGCAATGAAGATGGTCATTGATAAACTTTCTGCAGTCAAGATTCATAAATCTTCATCGACTATGTAGTGAAGACACTTCTTTATAATTCACTCATCTGACTCGGTTACGAGAAATCAGAACCTGCTAGTATTTTGTACATTTTTCCCTTTATATGCAATTTCTGACTGGCAATGTTAATGCCATATTAATTTGGTAGGGATGTGATATGTGATGCAAAGTACATTTTAGAGTTGAGCTTAAAATTGTTTCCCCATTTATCCCATTCTTTAAACTACATAATAACATATTTGTTTCTTGTGGGTAGGATTTGTTGGTGTAGTTTCGCTACCTTGGGTAGTATGGATGCAAGTTTGATTGCTAAAACTTGCGCCAAAATCATGCTTGAAGGTGGTTAATCCAATTTATACCAAGCAAAGAGCATCATCATATATGGCATGCTAAACATTGGAATTCTTTGCAAGCTAGCTATTATGGCTTCAGAAAGACTGTTGATTCTGCAGCCACATAATTGGGCACTAAGGAGAGACCATGGCATGATGCTGTATTATAGTAGGCATCATTTCAGATACTTGTTAATTTTAAAGAAGGTGGTTATATAAAGCTTTTTCGGTTGATGGATGAAATAATATTTGATAGTATTAAAATGTCAGGGAATATGGCAAGGCAGTGCAAGAGCTTAGCATTTGCATGGCCTTTGCTCCGGAAGAAGAGGTGGAGATTCTTGAACCATTTGTTGGGAAATTGCATTTGATGCGGCTGGAATCATCATGGAAGCCTTTGGGGCACGCTGGTCGATTGACAGTTCCTTGATTTTGTATATAACCTTCTTTCTCTCTATCAAATCCTCCTTGGCCTCCTATAGTTGAAGGGACGGATTCTGATTAGCATGGCTTTTTTGATCACATGAATAGATGAACTCCAAAATATAGCAATGTATTGGAGATGTAGTCAGATCCTAAGTTGAAAACTCCAAACAAGGGGAACTGTACTCTGCCTTCCCCTCTATTTTTCTTGTGGCGCATCCGTTGGTATAACATCAAGGAAAATTATTAGTCGGAATGGCTCTTTGCATAGCTATTAGGGTACTCAAATCCCTCATTTTTATGGCTTGGTAGTACATTATAAGGCTAGCTTAGGCTTATACATTGTCGTTGATTATATGACAATGACATTAATGATGCATGAAAGGATATTGAAGCTAAGATCTCTCTAATTGAGGGTAGATATGAAGCCGCCGTTGATTCTTTTTAATTCTTGTACCAATTTGTACAAGTGTCTCCTGGCTGTTATATAATAGTGGTAAAGGACTCTTCTCTCCTCTCCCCTTTTAAACTCTCTTATGACAAAAATATATGAGCCAGCGCCCAAACAGAACCGCAAAAATCCATCCTTGTGCTCTGACTTCATACGCTCTTCCACCCTAGTCTGCACTCCTTCCCAGTTTCCATTACCATCACCAAATGGAGACTGAGTTAGTTGTAGCATTTTAGTCAAGAAACCTGATTCGATTCGACCCAACAACAAAGAAGAGGGACGCTGATTTTATCTGTTAGTGAAAGAGAGAAGGAGCGAGAGAGATGCCCTGCACTTTCAGTTGCGCCTCCGTCTTCCTTTCTTCACCCTTCGCCTTCCCTTCGTCATCTTTTCCCTCAAGCTACGTGCCCATAGCCCGTTTCTCTTTTCCCGTTTGACCGTCAGGGGGTCTTCTAAACCAATTAATAACAAGGCTACTGCTAACTCCGTGGCCTTTCCTTTGCTATCTGTTGATGGCGGTTGTGAATGCAAGAACAACAACAGCAACAATGATGATGATGGCCCATTCGGGTCTGATCCTTGGCGGTGGAACGACGATTCTTCATCTTCTCATTCATATCCTTTTCTTTTATTCTTTTCTTCACTTTTTGCTTGCTTCTGCCCTTCTGAATTATCCTCCACCCTCGCAAGAACTAATGGGAATGCCGAGGAGGATGACGACGTCGTTTGGGAAATGAGAGGGAGCAAGTGGACTAAGCTCATTCCTGATTTCTCCGAGGATGCATTTGTTGGTTCGAATGGGATAGCGAGTTTAACAAAATCGTTGTCTCTGTCAACTATTTGGTGGCATGCAGAAACCTTGTAATGCGGTTGTTGCTCCCTGAAGGTTTCCTCAACAGCGTTACCAGTGATTATCTTGATTACTCTCTTTGGAGAGGGGTACAGGGCGTTGCTAGCCAAATCAGCGGTGTTCTCGCCACCCAAATAATTATGTCTTAATTTCTTGCTCTTATTTTCTGATTTAGGGATTTGGTAAAACGTTTGGTGGTCACTTTTGTTTGCTGTTGTTCAGGCGTTGCTTTATGCTGTCGGATTGGGGAAAGGAGCTATTCCCACAAATGCTGCTATCAATTGGGTGTTAAAGGATGGAATTGGGTATTTAAGTAAAATCATGTTGTCCAAATATGGAAGGCATTTTGATGTCAATCCTAAAGGATGGAGGTTGTTTGCTGATCTCCTTGAAAATGCTGCCTTTGGGTTGGAATTGTTGACCCCTGCTTTTCCCCATCTCTTTGTTCTCATTGGTGCTGCTGCTGGGGCTGGAAGATCAGCAGCTGCTCTCATCCAGGTATTGAAGTTATTTTCCACCATTATCCTAAAATTAAAACTATGTTCTTCTATCTTTCATGCTGTTCTAAAAAAAGTACCACGTTGTCCTTGTTGCCATTATTTCTTATGTTGATCAATATAATGGTGTTTGGTTGCTGAAATCTGACACTGATCATTTCCAGGCGGCTACTAGAAGTTGTTTCTATGCTGGTTTTGCTGCTCAAAGGAACTTTGCAGAGGTAAGGCATTATTTATTCCTATTGTTTTTTACCTAATATCTGATATGGTATGCAGTTTTGAATACCCAATGGTGTCTTTCTTTAGTTATAATCAAATTGGAGTTGGCATGACAGTGGCATTCCTGTTAATGATATTGTGACTTTGGCTTTGACATGGGCACATGGCCTATATTATGTCTTTACTAAAGGTAATTAGTTATTGTAGGTAATTGCAAAGGGTGAAGCTCAGGGAATGGTTAGCAAGTCCATTGGAATTGCTTGGTATAGCATTGGCTAACTGTATAGGCTCATCTACATCTCTTGCCCTTGCTTTGTTTGGTGTGGTTACTTGGATCCATATGTAATGCAATCTGAAGTTATATCAATCTATTCAACTGAGGACTTTAAATCCGTATCATGCAAGTAATATATCTGTCCTAAAATTGTTGTTAAATGAGGGTTCTAGTTCATTATATAATGGAAAGCCTATTCCTTCAATGTTTTAACAGGTTTGGTTTTCAGCAAATATCTCCTGAGCCGCCAGGCACCTTCAATCAAAGAGGTCAACAATGAGGAACCCCTTTTTCCAGCTGTACCATTCCTTAATTTACTGTCTGCAAACGGAGTGGGTTACTCTTTCTCTCTAAGCTCTCTCGAAATATAATTACTACTAATTAGTCCTATACTGAACAAAATTAATATAAGAATATGGTTGATTGATTAGGGTCAATACTTCAGGTGGTCTTTAACAGAGATGTTTTTCTAGGTTGCCTCGTTATATTGAATCCATATCGTGATTTTTGAATTAGTAGAAACTTGGATAACCTAAAAGATTAAGAAGGCTAAAACTTCAGAGAATAAACAAGCACATCTGCCCAATGTTATGGTTAGTAATGGAACAAACTGCATCACAGATAATTTACTAAATGAGAATACCTCTTATATAATACTGCAGATGCATTTTGGCATATACTAAATTCAAAAAAGATCATACACCATTACTCATTAAAGGGAAGCATTCAAAAATCTCTTCATTTTTGGCTTGCTTAACTAATTTTCTTGCGCAATTAAAAGATAACTCCTTTGAAGCTTTCCTTTATAATTGTGGTTCTCAAAGAATATGAACTTGTACTGTTACCATGGCTCAAGACTTCTAGTCCTTCATGTTGCATTCAGCTGGCGGTGGATAGGAGCCTGGTCTATGGGTCAAGAATGCGATAACATCTTCAACACTCTTCCAATCATTCTTATCAATTTGACTTTGTAAAATTTACCCCTGCACTAAAATATTCAATTTACCATTCAAAAATTTCTAAAATCTTTGACTAATGAAGTAGGTTATGAGCAAAAAACATATATAAGTTTGGTTGTAACAATTTGTCAGTGTATCATCTGGTAGATTCTATCCTGAATTTCCATTTTCAGGAACAATCGGTTGTACTATCTTCAGAAGCAAAGCAGGCGGCTACTGAAATTGAGTGTTGGCTGCAATTGGGGTCCAAACTCAGTGATATTGTAAACAACAAGGAGGATGCACAAGCACTATTCAGTCTGTATAAAGATGAAGGCTACATTCTGACTGAGCAGGAAGGACAATTCTCTGTAAGTAAATAACCATTGTGGCTTTTAGCCTCCATTCCTTCTCTCTTTACTTGTTCTTGGGAGAGAGGACTTAGCTTGATTTCTTCTCTTCTCCCTTGTTGATATCTTCTTATTTTCCACCCTTACTAATTTCTTGGTAAACACAATTTGGTCTTGAATTTCTTGAATACTTTATTTTTTCCACCAGAATAGGAGGACCTCAATTAATATATTATTTAGTAGTTAAGTCATAAATTAGGCTCTTGTAGAAGACATCTTTGATAAAAATATGATGATGTAATGCTATAGGTTAGCTGCTATCTTTCTGTTACTTTGATGAGGCATGGAAATGATAATCGAAGGGCAAATTACTAACCATCCCAAAAAGAATTATAATAAAGACGACCATACTAATTCCTTTTGTGTTATCGAATTTTTTGCATAAATCAGGTAGTGCTTAAAGAAAGTTCATCACCACAAGATATGCTCAAGTCACTGTTCCAGGTAAATTATTTGTACTGGTTGGAGAGGAATGCAGGGATCGAAGCAAGTGGTGCTTCTAGTGACTGCAGATTAGGGGGGAGGCTACAAATATCTCTGGAATATATACAAAGGGAGTTCAATCTGTTAAAATCGACAGTGAATCAGTGGGTTGGGTAGCTGATGGACTTATTGCAAGGCCTTCGTCCTGGTTAAGTGGCCATATCAACTGTCTATTGATATGCAATGGATATAGCGGATTCTGGTCGATTACCTTCACATGGCTTTCTGTTAGCAAGTAAATGGTAAATGAGATCACCATATGAATTGGATCATGATGGAATGGCTAACTCATTCTTTTGCTGGGTTTTACAAAATCCTTGCAGCAAAATCAGGCACCCATTGTGCTGGTGATATATAACATTGGAAGCCTGCTTTATGTATTTCACCCATTGAATCAGTGTCTGTCATAGAGGTTTAAACGTTTTTGTTTTTGTTGTTTTTTGGTTGCTATAGAAAGTAGGAACAATTTCACATCTGGAATGAATAGAAATCGCAGTACGTTTCTGACTAAATTGTAAGTAGTTACCTTACGAGACAATTGAACAAGGTAAGGTATATATTTAGCGAAACTTTTATTTTTTTTCCTTTGGTTTAGTGAGAATAATATATTTTTATCTTCTTTGATATAATTGACTTCATTGGTAGACATATGAGATGCAACTTTTTTAATGTTTTTGTTTTCCTTTTTTAAATGGGCAATTTGTACATAACTTGAAAGTGGTGAAACATGGGTAACCATGGTCCATGGATCAGAAATGTGGGCCTACATCTGGATTCAGTTCAGCTCTGTGCTTAAAAAGGCTTGCGCAAACCTTTCCACATAGGGCCAGCCCTATTTTAACTCTTTTTTAATACTACTTTTCTATAAATTTGGCCCTGTAGTATGAAATTGGGCTTAAAGAGTTGAAAATCTTTGTCGAGGTCGGGGCAGACAGCCTGAATTCATTACCCAGATTCCAGACTTAGTGGGGGCCTTTTCATCTTCACTCTTCCTTATCGCCATCATCTGCCTTCTCACTTCCACTTTTCAGCCCAAAGAATACGATACAGTATACTACGTTGCGTCGCTAAACGCTCGACACTGACTGGCCATTCCTCACCTCCAAAGTTCCCAAATCTATTCTAATATCCTGAGAGCAAGAGTAGCAGAGTTGAGAATTTGGCTCTGCCTCATCTCTCTGACTTTGACTAATGGGCTGTTGGTGGGAAGGTGTTGACGAATGCCGTCTTTTAATTGCTCCCGGTACCTCACAATTCTTCTCCTTCTTCTTCTTCTCTTAGAATTTTCAGTTTCTTCTCTGTTGCTATTTATCATAAAGATTTCTGCCCTTTCGTCACAGACCCTGGCGCTAACGGGGACGGTTCCGCTCGTTTACTATCACTTCGTCACCCCAAATCAGGTAATTTTCATTGCTATGCTTAAGAATGTGGGACATTTATTCTCTGGCATCCTACTCAATTTCGTTTTATTACTGGACCCTCCTTAAGGTTATGGTTTTAATTTATTTGACAGGAGTCAGGACATCCTTTCTTTTGAGTAATGGGTTGCTTCAAGAACTTCACTGGTTTAAGCAATCTTATGGGTCTTGGTTTTTGGGAAATTACGTTTCTGAAGGTAACCCTTCTATTTTACACGCTTTTAACCCTTCTATTTCCCTTCACTGATTTATATATTTTACACGCTTTTGGACTAAGGAAAAGAAAAAAAAAATGACCTAGGTGCTGTTTTTAGTTCATGAGCAAAAACCCACTAAGTTTTAGGGTTTCAAGTTCAAGTTTTTAATAGTTGCTTTGGTGTTGGATTGTTTAAGTTGGGGTCGACAGCTATTATAGGGTTTAAAGAGAATGATTAAGAAGAGTGTTATGACCCTTTTTTTTAAACAAAAAAAAAGGTCATGTATTGTGAGTCAAACTAAATATGCCTACACATAAATCCATAATTGATGGAATTTAGTAGGAGTATGACTTGCAAACCTTATTTGGAGCACAATTGACATGGTTTAACATGTATCTTATAATGCCAAAAGTAGGCTGTCCCCCTGACTACCTTGCTTTTTATTTTACTCTTACTTGCTTCCCTTGCTATTACTTTGTATGCAGATGGGAGCCTATATATTGCTACTCCTATTGATCCTGTTTTCATCATGTTGCCTATCTTTGAAGAAGCAAGAATGAAGGTATGATCATTGCTAGTGGCCCCTAACTGGAGATGCTTGCCTTTTTACTTTGACAAGACCATTCACTCGAACAGCACCTTAGAGCCTCAATTCATGGCTTCTTCAACAATGCATTATCCCTTTGAGGCTAGCCAAGGGCCTCAACAGACACTAAAGACACTTGAGGAACTGCACCATTGAAATATCAAACCCTGCATGAAATTTACTTAGATGGCACTTGCTTAGTCAGGTTTTATTTATATAAATGAGGGCATTTAATCTCTACTAAAACAAATGAAAATCCGTCAATAATAACTTGTGAGGATTGCAAGATTCTTATTCTCTATGCAGTAATGTAATATCTTGTTTCAACAATATGTCTGCCTTTTTTACCAATTTGAAACTTTCATCTTGTCTTTCATTATTGTAATAGTCAATTTCCTAATATGCTGCTTTCTTCAATGTTATGGTGCCTACTGTCTTAGGTGATATTGGGATTTGGTGCTTTAATGGTGGCTCTTACCTATGTTTACATTGCATGATTTTGCCTAGTTGTTGATTTCATTTTTTTTTTTTGTCATCTTTTTTTTCAAATCTATGAATCTCTTATCTGGATTCTTCACCAATAATGATACAGTTTTGATGTGAACGCAGAAAGTGGATGATCCTGGAAAGTTTAGGCAATTAGATGAGATACTCTTCATTAATGACTATCCTGGATATCAACATTTGTTCTCCATTGCAGAGAACTGTATGCAAGTTGTTTGTGAAATCAAAGGTTTCCTACTACCTTTATATTCCTGTGAATATCTGTTTGAGAATAATTCTAAGATATTCTAAGATAATATCAGCTAAGTTATTTTGTGCATATCATTTTGCATATCTTTTTGTGAATTGTGATTTTGGCATGCAGTTAGGGGGTTTAAATGATCTTGCAGTTGCATTTGACTTGATTGCTTTATATTCTTCTATAGAAGTGTTAAACTTTTTAGAATAAGAACAAATGACTTCAGAACCTGAAATGGTTAAATATGAGTGTCAAAGCTTGGCTGCTGACTCTCAGGAGTACAGATGCTAACATATTGATTGTTATATGTTAAAATGACAGCAATAACTTAATAATGAAAATAATTAATCATTCTCACCTGCTCTGGATATATGCAGAAATTGGATCATCAAAATTTTTTAGGCTTGATGACATGAAGGTTTTAGTGTGGTTATATTACAAGGTGAGCCTTCTTCTGTTCCAACTTTTTTTTATTCTTTTTTAATCAATGAAATGTTTAAAACCTCCTTTTTGTTGGTAGTTTAGTTATATTACCGTGGATGAGTACAGAGCCTTAGTGTGGAGGCTTTGTTATGCTGTTCTGATGTCTTTAATTGGAAAAAAGATACCTATCTTTTGTAGGTCAATTGAACATACTTTTTGCATTAATTATCCTCTTGGGGAATAAAATTGCAAATTTTATTTTTGTCTTTAATATGTTTCATGATCTTTGCTCTTGAACTTGTTGCAACATTTATTGGCCAAAAAAAAACTCATTTCAACATTATCTGTTATTTTGTGCTACTTGCTTCCGTTATCATACACACATAAGTCAAAACTGCTTGGTGATTTATAGAAAGCTTTCATGTTTCTTAAATATAGTGTCTCTCGAACTGCAGGTTTGCCAGTTAAAACAGACTCTACCAGCATTGGACAAAAACTATGCCGCACGTGAACAGAAGGATACATGTATGTTTTTCTGGGAAATTACTATATTCAGCTATGTATTTTCATAAAATTTATGCATTCACCTTATGCACATAACACACACACACACACGCGCGATAGACATATGTAGGTGGTAGAAATTCATATGAAAGATTCTGCTGCAATATCAAGGGATTGAAAAGTGAAACAAAATTGTAGGTTTAAGTCTTTAGAGGGTTCAAGCAATGTAAAATGTAAAAGATTGCTTTCCAATTAATTCCTCTCAAATTTCACTTTCTTAGGACTATAACTGGATGATGACAACAACTAGTTATATATTTATTTGGTGCTGAGATGATTGGATGGTAAAGCTATCAGCTAAAAGGGATTGTATATGGGTATATATACTATTGTGTGTTTTGCATGTGAGCATGTGTCTGATGAGCTCATTTGAGAAGCCATTGGCTTTGAATAAAAGCTATAAATAACAGTTTTAGTTTCCATATCTCATAAAACTTGTTGAGTGTCTGATTTGACATGAAATTTATGTTGATTTAACAACATATGTCACAATTTGATTTACTTATTCTATTGATGCAGTGGCTGATGCTGTATCAATATTGGGGGAGTACTTGAAGGATGAGCCTTGGTTGAAGCTTTTGTGTAATCATTTTAAGTATTGTCTCTAACTTTTTGAATTTTTCAAATGTATAGGAATATTTTATTCAACTCCATTTATTCTGTTTTAAGAAATATACAGATAAAATGAATATATGCATAGAGTGGTTTCCTGTGATGCATTTGAATTACATATTTCTGAGGTTTTTGCAGATTGAATTTACTGGAGGCAAAAAGAATGGCATCAGATTTTGAAGTGTGTGCAACTGCCATAGAAAGTCCTATTGGTTCTAATCTCTCACAGGTATGAACGGCCTTACGTAAGGTCCAGTAGTTTATTAAGGCTTGCCAATTGCTCGTCTTGTTTGGCCTCCTTGTTTGAGGTAGGATGTGGGATGCAGCTACCACTAGGATATTGCTTTTACTAAAAATGCTTTTGTTGAGTAAGCTTTTATATTTGCAATTCTTGAAGATTAATGCATAATCTTTTTATTGTATTTTAATTTCTAAGGGTAAGAATACGAGGGAGAAAAAGACTGCAACAAATGTAAAGCAAGCTAAAAAGGCTAAAGTAGAGACAGAATCAAGGAACATCAAAGAAATGTTTACTAGGGCTTCACGAAGGAAGAATTGAAGTTTTGCGTGTGCCAAATGTGGGGGGAAATGGGATGGAGGAACGTTTATTAATCTTGTTGAAATGCTTGTGTTAACTATTCTCCTGTCATCTCTTTCCTTACATATCCTGGTAGTGACTACTTCGGGTACTTTGGATTTTAATGTCGGTACAAACAAACTAACTAGAGATAAAGCAGTTGTCTCTTTCTCTCTCTCTCTCTCTCTCTCTCTCTCTCTCTATAGAATGGCTTTAATGCTTAATTTTGAAGAGGTAATCCGAAAGGTAGAAAAATTTCTCCGCCTAAATGATTAATTCTGATGGTTTGTGGATTAAATACTACTTTCAAGTCAAACATTGACCGCGGGGGGGGGGGGGGGGAAGCCAGTTGCTTCTACTTTCCAAAATGCATTGTAAGCGGCGACCTTGGTCAGGAGAAACTAATTGCGTTGCTTAATATAAGTCATACACGGAAAACAGAGCAAAGAGAAGTGGCACAACTATGCCAAAAGAATACAAGTCATACAAAAGATCTCACCTGAGTTGATAGGACTCCAGCGCTTTAACTGGAAACGAGATGGTATATTAAGAACAGATGTGGCGGATGCACTGTCATGCCGGAAAAGAGGGAGATATGGCCTCAGGAAAAATCTAGGCATCCAATTACTAAAACATGATAACGCACATACAAAAAAAATGGCAGTAAGAATCATTGGATCAATTTTTGTCTGCACGGATCCCCAGTCTACTTGAAAATGAATCCCCAGCTTCCAGCGATGCAACACCCATTGTCCATGTAATACTCCTTCCAGAACCAACGACAAGTTGATTATCGGTGATATGCAGGCCCTCTCTGAACAGTGATAGTATTTATGGTGCTCAAAAGCAGTACTGTTCAATACGGGGCTATGGAGCAACACTGTTTTTTGCCACTTCCCATTGTTTTTCACAAAAATCCCTACCCTTCTCCAGTACATTATCAAGTGCTGCAGTCAATCAACGAATTATTGGACAAGTGAAAGTGGAATAATATTGAGGAAAAATTTTGAGTCTTCCTTTCTTTAAATGGCAATGCAATGGCCTATTAACCATTCACAACCTGAAAAATCCTAATCACGCTCTCAAGGATCAGTGAACTGCCAAAGAAAAGCTCTGAAATCATGTTCCACTATGACGGACCAACTTAAAAAACTTCTTGTCAAAGAGGGCTGAGACAGAAGAATAAGTGTCCATGCATTGTGTTCATAACAAAATTTGCCATTGGAATTAGGCAAATATTTGAATACAATAAACTAATTTATTGCATCAAGTGTACAAATCATAAAAATGTGCAAAACTGAGTTTCCAAGAACAAGGGGGAAATCCCCAGCATGTCCTATGTTGCCTATTGAAGTTGTATTTAATGATTTTCTCTTTTGCTATGCATACGCATCAAAGTTGACAATGACATGCCTCGTGACACCATTTGATCTTATAAAATGTACCTGTTGATAGGAGCTCATGGGAACTTTACATCACATCTGATTACATAGTTAATCACTGGATTTTGGTAATAAGGCAGATGTCCCCGAGAAAATGTGTCCTCTCTGACAAGGGTTGTTGTTAATTAATGCATCTTTGTGAATGAGTGGTTCAGAGGACCGAACAACCTGAGCCATCATCCCCATAGAATTATGTCTTTCCCTGTAGGATGCCCAAGTGACCATATATAGACCAGCAACTATTAGAAATCCCCCAATAACACTGTTACCACATGAAAGAAACCAAATAAGTGCACACCCGCGTAGAAACGAAGTGAAGAAAATTAAGCACTATCTTGTACTTGAAGAGAGATTAAGATCTAATTTGTAGTGGAAGAGACAGAAATAAGACCTTCCCAAATAAATTGGACTTCCAAGGAAAATCCTGGACAGAAAAGCTGATGCTGCAGGTTGAAGTGGATTATAAAGAGCAACTAAAGCAGGCCCCAAGATCTTATTCGACCATGTCAGGAGTCCATAGTTAAGCGCAGATGCAACAACTCCCTGCAAAAGCCAAATAGCCATAGCTTCACGTTTACCTATTTGGTAGGAAGCTAAGTTTTATACAAATAAGTACCATAACAGGGACATTATTACATTATTCTTACTTCCATGATGTCAATTTTTAATTGTTTCCCTCTTTTCTTGGTGACCAGAAGGGATTTCCATCATCCACCATAGGTAGCTTTTAAAAATCCAGATTGCAAACCCCCAAAGACAGTAGAAATCTGTTTAACCATACCTAATGTTCTCACATTTTGAGAAAACCACGGTTACCCCTTCTACAATCAGTTTTCTTACACTTTCCTTATTGAAATCTATGTCCATACTTAGTGCTTCTCTCTCCAAGAAATCATGTGCTTCCCTTTACTTTACAGGGCCTTCTACAGGGGAAGTGCCTTACCACCTTCTATGGTAACTTTTCTTACACTTATGTGCCTAAAAGGTGTGTCAAGGAGGAGGTGAGTGTCGGCCAAATAGTGGGGACGAAAGTGTGTTCTTCGAAAAACATCAGGGGAGTTACAGCAATTTACCATTTATCTATTAAGTTTCTTTTTACAACACCTAATAGACAAATAAACCCATATTAGCACACCAATTCTTAAACTGGATGGTATTTAATTACATGAATTTGTTTCCTTCATTTCCATCTGCTATAGTTAAACTCTACAATCAAAATACTAAAACAATCGAAAATGAACCTCGGTCTTGGTTGTTAAACTAACAAATCAAGCATTGGCCCAAAAGATTTTAAAACAAACAAACACACACACACACACACACATATCAAATAACATTTCAAACTCAGATAAACCACAGCTTTGATAATGGCTAGTCTTTTAATAAATTGACATGCAAAGCTTTTAAGATTTGAGATAATACCAAGTCCACAAGAAACTTCAGCATACAAGACCACAAAAAGCTCAGATTGTGCCACACACATCAAATAACATTTCAAACTCAGATAAACCACAGCTTTGATAATGGCTAGTCTTTTAATAAATTGACGTGCAAAGCTTTTAAGATTTGAGATAATACCAAGTCCACAAGAAACTTACAGCATACAAGACCGCAAAAAGCTCAGACTGTGTCATACTCCAGTCCGTTGACTCATTGGTCATAAGAAAGGATGTTGCTACCATCAATATAGCACCAAAAAAATAGGAAAAGGCTGTGACAGAAATACTGGCAGAATACTTGGCTAAAACCGAAGCCTGAAATTGTTAAAAAAAGTGCATTTAATATAAGCAAATATTAGTTATATGACGAAACACACATGCAAAATTCAAATTATAGTAATATAGTTGCAAGTAATAAAATAAGTCAGCACTATTTTTTCAGGAAATTTAATGTAGTTGTTAATAATGAAAATCTATAAAAATCACTTCCATTACTCCTTGTGAAAACCACTAAGCAAAAGGTAGATATTTCATAAATACATAGTGTTGTCTAAGCAAAGACAGTATGTAAGAACCACAAGTTGGTACTACAAGATATGATTAAAACATGCATTGCAAAGCATTGCAATGGACCTAAAGGCATTTTAAATGCTAAAACAGAAACCAATGCCAAATGGATGATTAAAGGAAACAGTAGCTTCATCAAAATGTTGGCTACAGACAAGATGAACCTAATTATATAATCTTAAAGCCTCATACTGGAAGGGATTGAATCATTAAAAATCTAATGAGTCACAGATCAAAGTGGTCAGGGAACAAGAATGGCATATCAAACCTCAACTCATATTCATCACCACATGGACTGTTTTTTATTTATTTTGCTCAAACAGAGTAATGCCTCCAGCAAATGATTTATGGCATTTAATCTATGTATAAAGGTTCTTTGCTGAGGTTAGGAAGTGTTGCAAACAAGTAAAACGGGATGTGCTAGGAGATGGAAGAGAGGAAGACTGAAGTAGACCTTGAAGTATTGAGTGCAGCAACAGGTGGAGTAGACGGTGAAGCAAGGTTGAGTAGAGAGGAGAATAAGGCTGAGAAAGGGATTTGGGAAGAGAGAATTGCAGAAAGAATTTGAGAGAGAATTGAATGAATTTGCCAAAATCTCCAAAAGTCCCCAAATGAGCTGTGGACTCCTACTTATTGGTTTCAACAATAGGAGTTACATATCTTGAGTATTGAATAGGAAAAATGATGGAACCGATACTTACAAAAGGTGTTAATGCATTGTCTAATGGGAGTTTAGTTAGCTTTTGGTGATAGGTATAGTGAACATAGAAGTTCACTATTTATTCTAAAAGAAAGAAGAAACACTCATACTTCAAAGAAAGGTTAAAACGAGACCTCTTAACTATCTTCATATTGATCCACCAAGCCAAGCTCTCCGAGATATCCCAATAGTGGAATTAACCAAAGAACCTGTCATATTCTGGGATTATTTTCATTTTTTTTTTGGTGAGATAACATTTGGTGAAACATCTATTGTAGAATATTTCTCAGTGAAGCAATTTTCAATTAAAAAGCTTTCGGTAAATGTGTTGTTGTTGTTCCTTGGAGAAATTGTTCTATGAATAGCTGTTCTATGAAGTTGGTGTTCCATGAAGGAGCTGTTCTGTGAATAGTTGTTCCGTAAATTGTTGCTCCATTAACAACTATTCCATAAAACAACTTTCAATGAGACAATCTTGTTACCTGTTCTAAGTTATCTCAACTTTAACAGCTTCAGAGAAATTTAAAGGAATAAAATATTAGTAACCAAAATCAAGTACTTACAATCTACTACAAACAAAGAACAGCTTTTACATGATAATTACAGAAAAGCAGTCTCGGTTCTCTGACTCATTTTGCACAATAATTATAGAAAAGTGGGAAAAAAACCTCCTACAAGGGGATTAATAATCATCCAAAAATCAACCACATGATGGCATACCTGAATAGCCAGGAAAGCAGCCATGCACATACAGTTGCCTATCAGGCATAAAACTCCGATATGCCAATGTTCAAGTCCAAACTCAAGAAAACTAGACATAAGCCATCCAGCAGGTTCTGGCTGACCCCTGGCACTTACTTCATTTTGTGCAGCAAAGTCTGCATTCTTTTGTCCAAGCAAAGCTGGACCACGAAACAGAACCATTAATATTGCACCTGAAACACAGATTAGGGTACCTCCAACCTTCGCTTGACCTTCAGTTTTGAGCAAATTCACTCTTTCTGCACTGCATGTATAATTCCATAAAAAAATGGCAAAAAGTAATGGATATCAAAATATATGCATGTGTTTATAGAATATAGAAATGAACCAATATGAAAAAAAAATATTAGGAAAAAAAGTATAAAGTTGTTGGCATTACCCCATCATTACAGCCAAGAGAAAGGTAAAGACTGGAATTGAAGGCTGTATGGCAGCAGCATAGGTTGGATTTGTGTAGCTTAGACCAATGAGAAATAAAAGCTGGTTGCCAAATATCCTATTCCAATTATCAAAACCCATATAAGTTAGCTAGCAGAAAGTTTTATCAGGCCCAATTTATGTAGATAATATATTGCCAGATCAATTAGGACTGTTTAGAGAAGCAGTACTCACCCGGTTAACCCAAGAAAGAAGAATGACAGGAGGAGTCGTTTAGTCATAGGAGGTCGAATCCTTCTGAGGGAAAGTGAGACAACATGACTTAAGAACAAGCAGAGTCAATCACAATTTGGAACAGTGAATGTAACTTAAGACAGCGCATCAAATTCTCAAATTGTGGATTCAAACAATGAACAAAAATCCAAACATTACAACCAAGAGAAAGGAGCCCATATCCAGTTTCATCTTTATAAGAAACAGATGCCAAAAAGAGAAAAGGAAGGACCCGATTTTTTTTAAATATACAATTTATTAATAATGATAGCTAAGAACAAGCAGAGTCAAACCCAGAAAAAGAAATGGAAAAAGAAACGTCATACTTTTCACGAACATAGGCGACGGGGGCAAGAAGAGAGAGAGCAAGAAGATCACGGAAGACGCAGAAGACAAGCTGGTTGACGCCAACATTGAGGGCAACTTTAGTAATTACATGATAGCCTCCATTGATGAGTTGCACCAACGCCATGGAGGCATGAGCTCTCCAAGCCTCTGTCTCGAACCCTCCACTGATTCCTGCCATCTCCTTTCTTCTCACTCCACAGAGACACCAAAGAATCACAAAAACAAAAGGGTATATAAATGAGAAATTTTGGTGATTTGGGTTATATGAGTGAGAATATTGGAGAACAGCCTCAATTGTTTTTCTATTCAGATAGGGTAACAAAAAGGGTGTCTATGTCTGAAAAGGAAACGAAATTAGGGTGTCTGTGTCTGAAAATTAAACGAAATTAAGGTGCTTTGAAAACCATGCTGCCTTTGGAGCTTGTGTTGCTGCTGCTGCTGTTACCTGCTGCTGGCCGGGAGTTTATTCTTGCCTTAATGGCTAATGCCTTTGCCTTTTGTTTTGGTACCTTTTTTTTTTAGTGTGCTTCGTGTTAATTTGCAAAATTAAATTTCTATTGAATAAATAAAAATATGTTATTTATCAAAAAAAAAAAAAAAGAAAAGAAAAGAAAAGGAGTGATAGTAATAATAAATGGATCTATTTCTTTTCCTTCCTTCCAAACTAAGCACATTGCCTAAAAAACATGTTTTAGATCCAACACTCGAAAAAACCCAGTCATGATTCATCCTTTTAATGTACACTAGCTTTTAATTAACACGTCAATCATTTATCATGATTTATTGACTGATTAACGTCCACTGTTTCAGTTGCCTGCCGATGGACAAATCAATTTTCTCGCAAATAAAAATTACTACTACTGCTACTACAATTATAAAGAAAGTTTTTCCACCAAAAAGAAAAAATTATCATAAAGGTCTGTATTTCAGTTGGGCTTTCGGTTTCTGTGTTGGATTGGTAAGTACCAATATAACATATATACTCCTTTCTCCGCTTTCAACTGTGGGCCTTGCCTAATCATAAATGGAAGAAAAATACAACTTAATTCCCGATGTTTTATTTTAGATTCTTCGTTTTCACTCAATGAAACCCTAAATCCTGTAGCAAATTCGTAATTATCATTATCCAGTTTTTCATACTAACATCCCTCTTCCAATTCCATCCATATGGGTTTTTATTTATTTTGCTTCATTATGTATTATTTACATCTTTACGATCATATCTTAATATTATAATATTGAATTATACGTGATTAATAAACGTTATCGTTATTTATAACTTGACATTTATGTTATATTTCTTGATTTTTTTTTTTTAATCCTAACAACAATAAGACTCAAATGACATGACCAAATAACTAACCAAACCAACTGCTTGCTAATTTATCTCAACCTTTTTTTTTTTGGGCCAAAATTTATGTCAACTTTTAAGACCTAGAAAAATGACTACTAATTTTCGCTTCAACTCTCTAGTCTTACATTTGCCTCTTTGCCATGAAAAGCTGAAGATTCTGAAGTCTAAGATGAGTGAAGGAAATCTGTGACAGGATGAATGTGATAAATGGAAGCTGGAGAAAACAACAACAACAACAAAGAGATTGATGGATCCTAGCAGTTCCAGGACGTGACTAGTACTTAAATGCCACCAATACACTTTCAAAGAAACAATTAATTCCAATTGGAGACGCCTAGCTAGCTAGTTACAATAATACTCATTCTTGACTTGCATTTGGAATTGCATCCTTAATTTGCATCAACAAATACACATGCATGCATGCATCCAGGGCAATTGATAGGTCCTAATCTTAGTACAAACAAGGATATATACATTTGGGCTTGGCTAGGGATCCGATAATATATATATATATATATATATTGTTAGGCGTAGAATCATTTACATATCTAATTGTTACTATTTGTAATGTCTCTGCTTACTAAGATAATTTAGGATGGATGATAGGTAAATATTCCAACAACATGAATAATCATTCCAGTATATATACATACATATATATCCTTTTGCAGTACCCTTTGCAATGCGTCACCTCATTTTGTTAGATATGCTAATTAAGCTTATATAATTTATTATATGTATGCTCTAATATCCAATTACCAGATGATAATGATCCATGAGCAACTAATCACTTTAAAAAGTTTTATACATATTCATTTTGAAATCTATAACAATAATATTCATAATTATTCCAATATTTCAAATTGATCAGTCTCTTACTGGCATTTCTAATGCCTAACTTGAACTACAGGGAAAGAAGACGACGGTAATTAAATTAAATCACCTTTTAATTTGTATACACATCACTCAAGTTTATTAGTTTAATTAAGAAAAATAGAATTCCGAAATCCATAACAAAAAAAGAAAAAGAAAAATAGTATACATATGTATATATGCGTACCCAGCAGCCAGTGGCCACCTGCAGGCATGCACCAGACGTCGGCCACACATATTTACACGCATCGCATGTAAATCTTTACCAGGTTGCATCCAGATGATTTGTGTGGAAAGGTTCTAAAAGCAATTTTGTTTGATGCAGACAAAAGGCCCAATGAATGTTTGATGCGGAGACCCCTTTAAGGCTTTAGTCAGTAGGTGGGGATTGGAAAGGAGAGATGACGATAAAAACACATTTCAAGAGCCCCATGTGATAGATACCAAACCATGCCACTGCCATTCAACAATCAACATTCCCCATTCTCAAACAAAGCGCATCAAAGTGGGGATGATATGGAGGAGATGACATCCCTTAATAACCAAATATCAAAAAAAAAAAAGAAGCAAATTGGGTTGTAACTCTACCCAGTACTGATCATTCACTTTTTTTTTTTCTCTCTCTCTGATATTTTTCATCTGTTTAGCATAGGAAGAGCATATATGTTGGTCGTTATTATTGTTGAAATGATCATATATGAAGATCAGTAGATATATATATATATATATATATAAATCCTAGCTAGCAATAATTTATAATACCGCATAATTTTTGCTGTCGATGGGTTGTTGTGTGCCAATACAAGCGAGTATGTAATTAAAAAGGAAACCGAAAACGCAGATCATATATTGTTGTAAGTGCAAGAATAATATATGATAATTGAAATGATCGTGTGGCATGAAAATCTTTGCTATCATTCTTTTTTGCTTCTTTTTATTATTAGGGTTGCAAGCAAAGCACCCGCATTATAGGCTTTCTCATTAATTCTCTAAGCACTAACGTTTTGCTCATCATCCTACATATCGGTTTCAGTTTGCCTAGCTACCTCTCACGCCCTCCCCTAATTATCATCATCCAACCTATTACTAATTAAATAGGTTATAAATATGTGGTTTTTTATATATTATAACTCACATTCACATGCTTGTGATCATTGGGAGAGAGGTAGCTAGGTTTGGTAGTTTTTTCTTACAAATTAATTCATTCATGCTTTTTAATTTCAAATTAGAATTAGAAAACAAATAAGGCATGATTATTCCCAAATTAAGCTTCATTAAATAGGACTCATAGTTAACTAGAATGGTCACATTTATTTAAGAGAAGATGATGTATATATACGTAGTTAATTTTTGTGTTCCACAAAAGAAAAAAAAAAACAGAGGCGAATGTTCATTTAATTAGTTAAGAATTCTGATTAAGAACAAACAGAGCTAATTAATTAAAATTGTTAAACGAACAATAATAATTACAACAAGAAAAAAAACAAAGAGAACATGTAAAATTCAAAAGACTAACCCAACAATTAACACCCAATCAACATATATGTTATGTTATTACGATATGCAATTTTAATTTCCACAATTACAAAATGATAATTAATAAAAAATAATCAAGGAGAAGATAATGAGTGGATGGGGCCCCGTCGGCCTCCACCAAACAATTTGGTAGAGATCGCATCGCATTGCATAAAACCAAATCGTAAAACGACGCCAAACTTCCCAGCATGCAAACGTGTTGACTTCCCAACTCCTTTTTCAAACTCACTGTGACACACACACACCCAAACGTTAAATGTTAGAGATCCCACACACTCCCTCCCACTCCCTCCTTTCTCTTTTGATGCAATTTTTTTTTAAATATAAGCAAATTCTCATTTTTTTTTACGGGAAAGTTTAGGGCGGGAGACATTATTCCATATTAAATATCGGAGTATGACACAAGTCTCTCTTGAAAACTTATATTAGACTTATAAATCATTTATCAATAGATAATATCGAGTCAGCCTTCAACTTGATGAAGTTAAATGGAAACCATGACCATCTCTTTTTGGATGTTTATGGCGCCTCCTCTCAAATTTTGATGAATGTTTGAGTTTTTCTCATTAGTTGTAGAACATTTGTTCAGCAAAGGTTTTTTTTTTTTTTTTAATTGTCACGAGTAAGAACATGAATTATATATTCGTCCACAATATCTGATCAGTGTCTTCCCTCCATTGGGAAGGAGATCATTTGTTAGTAATTCTCTTCAAGAAAAGGAGGTCTTTAGCCGCCTTTTTTTTTTTTTGGTAAAAAAAAATGTTTAGGGTGAGGGATCAGATCAGATTCTTTGAGCATGACTATGCTGTGATGTTGTTTACAATCATGCAAACAAGAGAGAGATTCTTTGTGATGAGAAGTTGAAGAGGATATTAGCTGGGAAGGACACTGTTGGAATGTTTGAGAGATCAACAAATTGGACTCCCACACGTTTTCTAAAATCTAACAGATGTTTGGGTGAGCCTTTCTGGAGCTTTATATATGACCTACGCTGCAATATGATGAATCCAAAAATGCTAATGCTTTTGTCATCAATCTTTTTGCTACATATATATGCTTAAACCTAATGGTTGAATATCAATGCATGTTTAGAAAACCCCGTATTAAGCCACCTACCGGAGAAATGATCTTGAACATGCTTACCATGATGCTGCTCATTTTTTTTTTTGTTTGATCAAATTATGTATAATTTTCCTTCAAATTCTAACTTAACAGTTTGTTTTTAAACATCATTTTTGGATATATATTGGAGAATTCAAATCATCATGTTTAAAAACACATTATTTTGTCAAAATGTAAATAAATACTAGTATAATATTTGAGGATGTGGATACTAGAAAGAATAATCAATTTAGGTGTTGCCAATAGAGTTGTGATGGCCTACCAGGTAAAATACAGGCGCTAGCTCATGTCTGGTTGTAGTAGTTAACGACTTAGGAGGACAAGGAGAAGGACCCTCTTCTAATGCCCTCTGGCAAAGCCAGCATCCAGCTGGATGTATATACTATTCCATCATTTAATCCAAATCCAAGTATATCAGAACCACTAAAAAAGACAAACATAAATAATTAAGGAAATGATGATTATGGATATGAATAATTAATTACTACTAATTTTTTATGATTTGGATCATTATAGCTATTTTCAAACTCTTGATTTATTAATTATTTTTCATAATAGGAGTAATAAAATAACACTTGCTCAAGGAATCAGGTAATAATGCTGTGTATCTGTTACCTTCTGTGAACACATGAATCACCATAAAAACAAGTTGCACATTGAGTTTAATTCTTTCTAATTTTAGGCGCATATATATGAAATTAATTTCTATATTTAGTTGATCTTAGAGTCAAAAGGTTATAAAATTAATTAACTAATTATTGGATAAAAAGATAGTTAGGTTTCTTTTGAATTTTAGAGTAAGATGAATTTCTCATCTCGTTATTCTGCCTATATATTTATTTTATATACATAATTTTGTAAGTTATTTTTTAATTATAGTTACTGTTTGATGACTACTGAGCCTGATTATATAAAAGTTGTCTAGATTGGATTTACATTCCCTTTTATAAGAAGGAAACAAAAGAAAAAAAAATAACTATACAAAATAATACGTTATTATAAAAATCAAACTTGAGATTAAAAATTTTTTCATGTTTTCGTCCTCCTCACCCACCAAAAAATTTACGAGAGTGCTCTTAAAGTTTCAATATTGTTTATCTACTTTCTTATTTTTCAAAATTTCCAACAAAATAAATTGGTTAGGACCAGTTTGAGATAATTTACCGAAAGAAATACTTCCAGGGCATAGGATGTGACAGTAAACAGTTGAAGATCCTTGTACGTGTTGTGTTGCATATATGGCCATTCCGCCTACGCTGCGCAATTCTGCTTTGTTTCATCCAGATTGAAAACTCTTTTTCTAAAGCAGTTTGATCGATAATATATATATATATATATATATATATATTCTTTCCCAGCATATGAAGATTAAAAAAATTAAGGAAATCAGTACTTGCTAATGAGATAAGTATCATTCTCTATTACACATAAAACAATTGTCATACTTATTTAGTGGCAACAAAATAATCTTGGAATTCTAAATTTTTAGGTTTAAGTTCCGTTGTATATGAATTTGATTTAATTTTACGATGAATTTATTTAGTTATATTTTAGTTTGTTGATTGGTTGATTTGATTATTGAGAAATTTTTTATATATAGATGTATTATTTGAATATAATTATAATTTGTATTTGTAATTTCATAAAAAAAGATATACATAAAACATTTAAATTAATGAGTGGATTATAAGCCGCCAAAAGCAATGGAAGAAAATTAGACTTTGAGTTCACTTTGCTTCACGAAAAATCCATGGAAGCCACAAGGAACACCCTGGGTTCGCTTCACGGTAGCCACTATGTCAGGATTGGGTGACTCTGCATCCATCACCAAGAATCTTGATTCTCCGGTGTTTTCATTATGAACATATGTCAACAAATACCCACCATCCTCCTCTACATCTGCTTCTGAATTCTCTCGTGCTTTTGCAACAAAGTAGGGCTCCCCACCATAGCACCCTGGCCCGTACATCCTGCTTGCCACCGTGCACTTCTGGACCTCTCCTTTGGCTTTGGACACATCTAGCTTCACTACTCCTGATATTTTTGGCAGTGGCGAACCTACTCCAGAGTATACATACCTGTTCATTTTTGCCAAGCATGATGGATTTATCATTGCGAAGTCTAGATTTCTTGATGATATCGGTTGCCTCTTTACCAGCCCTGTCTTTAGGTCGATTCTTACTTTCTCCATCATGCCGTGGACAAGGTCCATTCTCTCAGGGGCATGTTCTACTGATATTATGTTTGGTGCTAGCATAACTATTGCATTTCCGTTGTCCTCCTCCCAAGCATTCACTACATGTACAGGGTTGAACCCTTGGCACATCAAACCATCTCATTTCTGCCTCCTTTTTTGCATACCTAGGGATAACTCCAACTCTTGGCACTTTGGCCGGATCTAAAATCATAAGAGACCCTCCTCGAAAAATCATTTTTACGGGCTCTATTCTCATTTGCATGTCAGCAAATAATGCATAATTACTCGTAATTGCAAAATCATGGAGGAAAGATGGATGAACCGTTGACAGTATGGGCACATCTGGGTGTTTGTTTCCATTTACGTCGAAATAAAAGTAGGTTAGATATGGACCTATGGGATCATATCTGAAAGCAAAGGCTTCCCCACTTTCAGGATCTACCTTGGGGTGAGCCGTCATGCTGGCTAACAGTTTTCCGTCAAAATCATGGAGATCCAATGTCTCTATATCACCATTAGAGGTCAAGCGTACAGCATATGGTAAATCAGACTCACCAAGCGCATAGAGACGGTTGCCAAACAAGGCCAAACTTGTGTTAGCAAAACCAATGCCCTTTGCAGGATTGTAATGACCAAATATAATTCTAGTTGCAAAGAGAGCACCACGGGCGAGACAAGCAGGCTGGCTGCTGAAACTACAGAAGCAATTGGGAACAACCGGAGAGCCCATAGTTCGCTCAGTGTTATACTTGTAAGTCTTGACATAACGGCTGCACAGAGTGGCTCTGCCCGGGGAAATTCTGAGGGAGTGAAGCATGCCATCACCGTCGAAGGGGTGGTAGGCCATTGCGTATGTATGCACCGTCTGGAAACTGATGCAAATGTTATTGCAGGAAAGGAATTGCAGGTATTAATTAATTGTTATTTTGGTTCCTTAAAGAAATTAAGAAATACTTTTTTTTAATTAAAATAAAATAAAATTCTTCCAACATTTCTCCATCAGTAGCAGGCAAACACAGAAGCATATATATTATATATTTGCATGTCATTGACTATTGTTGCCATGTGCCACCATATTTGCATGTTTTATGTTTTGCAGACAATAAGTCAAGCATTGGTCAGTACTGCCCGCCCGGGAACATATATTTAACAGCATCTCTCATTAATTGATGATTAAGGAAAGGAGCAAAGGAGATTTCTACTGTTACATTTCTTCTAGTTTTATTGTTCTTACCCTGCCTGGCTGATTGATTTTATATATATATGAGCTGGCCGATGGCACAATCCTTATTTCTTACCAAAGGATATGTTGGTGCATTTTTAATTTGTTCCTTTTTTTCATGTTTTTCGGTTGTAAACCTCCATATATAATTTGAACATTAAATGCTAATAACAACGACAGACAGAGATGGGAGGAGATTGATGTTAAGAATATAAAACATAAATCTGATGAAATTGATGTTGAATAGAGTTTTTTTTTTTTTTTTAAATAAAGTTTTGAATATTAAATTAGGTGTAAAATTCTAAATTTTACTTATAAATGTTGCATTTTCCATATTATTGAAATTTGGACAATAAACCAAATATAGTTTGGGATATCTAATATATATATATATATATATTATATTACAATATATAAGGTTACATAATCAAAATTGCTTATGTGGATGCCTAGGTGGATAATCTCTTTTAATGACACATAGGATAATATTTATATTATTTTATTTATCAAATAAATTTTTTAATAAATTATTTAAATTGAATATTTTGGATAATTATTTAAATTAAAATCAATATCTATCTAAAATTGAAATTTTTGCATAAGATTTGAATTCAAATATATTAAATCGTAATATATATTTTATTTTTAAAATTAATGGTAGTTTCAAATATATATATTTAATAAAATTTTATTTTTTGTCAAATAATTCTATTTAATAAATTATTTAAATTTAATATTTTTAGATAATTATTTAAATTCAAATTAAAATCTATCAAAAATTAAAAAATTATCTAATTGATTATCTATATTTAATACTTTTAGATAAGTTAATGAATTATTGACTAGAAAGAATGTATTTTTAAAGTAATAAAAACTTACATTTTTATATAAAAATATGAGACATATGAATGTTAATAAAAAAGTTAAATAAAAATATAAACATTTGAATGTTGATAAAAAAGTTAAATAAAAATATATTTTTCGCTTTGAAAACAAATATAACGTTTTATTTATGTTCTAATTCAAATATTTTTATATTATATATTTGGTTAATTTATTTGTTTCTCTTTAGTCCATAACTTTTTTTAATTTCTCTTAGTTTGATTATAATTAACTTTTTATATTATATATTTTTTGTTTTATTCATTTCTTCAATGTTTTTATTCTCTGTTAATTTATTAACTTATTTGCTTTCATTATTTTACATATTTAATATTGAAAAATTAATATGAAAATTTATATTCTCCATTTTCTTTTGCTATATTTTTTATTATTAAATATCTTTGTCTACAATGGATGATATGGGAAGAATTGTGATCACTATCATGTCTAACTCATAAAAAATACTATCAATTATGTTAAAAATGATTAAAAATAAAAAAATATTTCAAAAAAAAGTTTTTAAGCATAACATGAAGAATTATTGTTTTCCTTTTATCTAAAAAATAACTTTATTTTGTTGACATATATAGAAATAATTGTTAGCCCAATATATTTGTATAGTAACTACTTGAAGTATATTAAAAATAAAAGCTAATAAAAAGCAAATGATTATAACAAAATTAATAATTGTGATTTGTTGTTCAATCATATATATATATATATATATATATTATACACGCCACCTAATCAATATTATTATAAAAATGATTATTAATTTTAACTATTGAAATATTGATTATTGATTTTTTATCAAACAAGAAAAAAGCGGTAGTAAAATTTTTAGTATTAAGCAAACAAATTGAAGAAAATATTTTTTAATGAAAAAATTATTTTTATAATTCTTTAAAATTTACCAAAGTTTAGACTTCTTTTATATGAACAATATCATTTATAATATATTATGTATAAATTATCATTTAATTGTAACTTAACATTTATAAATATATGATTATATATTAGATAAATACTTAAAAAATAAATTTAAAATTATGAAAAATTTAATAAAAAATTCCATACATTGTATGGGTTAAAAAAGCTAGTA